>NC_064871.1:30029840-30755465 GCF_943734695.1 Anopheles maculipalpis | reverse complement strand
CCAACCCGTCTAATCGAATAGATTTTAGTAGCCTTGCAGGGGATCAACTTCGGATCAAAATATAGTGCCACCTGTGGTGGCTTCCACCGTGTTGAGCCTGAATCTGCACCGCTCACCGAATACACTTCCTCCCGAACGCGGTGTACCAGAAGTAGAAGACATGTCAAAATCATCGAACAAAGTCTGAGGGTGGCTGTTGCTTCACATTATGACATTATGCTTTCGTTACCCGTCCGTCGGGCTCAATGGGCTATTTTTAGAGACCATTTTAAAAGCTTTTGCTTTTCGTGAATATCAAACGCAGATCCGACCCGAAAGGCAGGTCAGTAGTCGGTACACTTGCGAACACTTAAAAGCTTTTTAAACAACGCACTCCCGTGACTTTCTGCTGCTGCTGCTGCTGCGTGGCTCCCGTCTTGCTTTGATTGATAGAACTGTAACGCCAAACTAATTGCGCGTGTGCGTACAATAGAGACGCACGCCCGATCTGGACCAACACAAGCGGTCTGTATGGGAAATGGGAAAGAGACTGCGGAGACTAGGATTTGGCTGTGAAACCTACGTCACAAGCAGCTAGCGCCATTTAAACGTCAACACAAATGTCGGAGGCGCCCGGAACGGTCCTCCGAAAAGCGAGTGAGAAAGAGAAAAAAGGCAAAGCTTTGTAAGTGGCAACACAACAACGAAAATCCGAAATGAAATACAGCATGGCACACAACTGTTTTTTGAACGATCTCTTTTGGAAGCCTTATAGCTTGCGGGTTCACTATAAATCACCCGCTTAGGCGAGCGCCGTCTGTCTGTGTCGTACATAATGTATTAAATAGGAATCGAGATACCGTATCTAGTACATTAACAACTTTGCGGCACATTTGTGGTGCATTTGGACGTGGACGAGGAGGATGCTTTTCGGAAGGATTGCCAAATTGAGGCAAATTTTTTCGCCTCGCCTCGTTTGCCTTTGCTGGCTTTTTAGTAGCGTTAATCATTTATTCATACGTTTATCGGAGAACATTTGTTGCAATTATTTGCGTGTTTCAAAGTAAACACATGTTTAAGCCTTTGTTGTGAGATAAAGTTCATGTTAGTTGTTTACTTTAAACATAATTAAAAAATAAGAAAATATAGTTCTTAGCATCGAAACATTAGCCTTTGAATATTAGGCTAATTGATGAAGCCTTTGAAGACATCGAGTCCAATGATTGTTTGACGTTTCCTCCTATATTTTGCAAAATCCAGAAGTTTTTTTTTTACCTTTTCCCAATTATTTTTGTTATTTTTGTGTTTTTTAAACCAATTTTGATTCTTACTAAGCCTTTCTTTCTAAGCCATTAAAAACATGTTATAAATGTATTTAAAATCTGAAAAGGTAATAGAAATACTTGTAATTTGATCTATCCAACTCACTAGAACATCTTTTTTCTCTTCCTAATTTTGTTTCTTTGTGAAAGGATCAGAGTTTTGAAACTTGTTTAAAATTTGCTGGCCCAAAACTGTGGTTCTATAACACGATTTTTTTAATTACTTTGAAGGCCCCTTAGGACCAAGTCAAAAATGTATGGGACAGTGTCAAGGAATTGGACTCTGGTCCTGCTAACTGCAAACACCGACGCTGTTGTCATATGTTACGATCAATAATCAACTCTAGATAAAAAGATGCTCCATTTGCTTCTCATTTGTAACATTAATTACCTTCAAAAATCCTCTTTCAATCACAAATTCGCTACAAATCTCTAGCGACAACCGTTAAATGACTTCCTGAGTGGTTACAAGTGTCAACCGCCAGAATCAGTTGCTTTCCAAACCAGATCGGGCGCCCACACCATAAACCCAAAGAATCACCCCGTTAAATATCTATTAAATGGACCAAACCCCCAAAGGTGCCTGGGTACAAACCAAATCAATAATCTGTTGTCTGTTGATTTTCAGTGATCGTCCCACCATCCGTACGATGCGTGTGTGTGTGTGTAACGAATTAATCCTCCGCTAGGTCAACCTACCACATACATTGGTTGAGCCGAAAGCATTCAAACTAAAATAAAGGCAGGAATATTAAAACGTGCCCGCACTACAACACGTTTACAGAAGCCTATAAAATTAATTACCTTCCTCCAGGAGCGCGTGTGCGCTTTGGATGGGTTTCGCGTCAGCGTACCAGATGAGCTTTCAAAGTGGGCTCTTAAATTTGATTAGCCTAGCCATTGTTCACACATTAAGTGGAAGGTCTAGCGGGTTTCGATTTTGTTTTTCTAATCCCGTCACACGCGCTTCTAGCTCTGATTGTTTCGTGCGGATGATGGATCTCTCTTTTCATGAAGTGTTTGAAAGGGATTTAGAAGAAGGAAAAATAACTTGATTTAAGTTTAAATAACACATACTTAACATACTTAAAAAATGATGTTGGGCGGTCTTTTATAATCAATGCCACACGCCACACATCTATAATGAATACCCACGAATACACACACACACCCAGTGACGAGTCTGGCTCGTCTTCGCTCGCACCGCTCATTCCAAAGTTACGTTGTGGATCCCTCGTTGATCAGGAAACGAAAATTTCGGGACGTACATGTGGCGCGTGTAAGACTCATTTAAGGATCGCTCAATTGTTAAGAGTGAAGCAGAAACATATCTCCAAAAAAATAACGAACACTAGTAAAGGAGGGACAGAGCAACAACCAACAGTATAACAAGTATTCTAGGGATGATTCTTGTCCCTAAAATTCCCCTTCCCCAACTCGACCAACACGGGTAAACGAACGGCCGAAATGTTATACGAGGCGCTTATGTTTGGAGAATGTTAATTTGCATGCTTCTGTTCATGGCGCTGCTTGGCGCGGGTTTGTGCGAGAGGATCGTTTATTTTTGTTCTGTTTTTTCTTACGCATCACGATCACGTATCGATCGGATGCCAAATTAAATGGCTCCATTTGTGTTGGATTCTAGCCGAAGAGAAAGAAGAATAAGCGCAAGTGGAATCCGCACAAGACCGTCGCAGCGATGATGTTGTAGATTACTAATTAAAACAATGTTCCCTGGTGAAACCATAAATATTTATTGCAATCGCTATGCGAGCTTGAAAGAATGCCTTATTTAGGGATTGGGAGGGTTCGGCGCTTGTTGCGCATTTCGGTCAAATCGATGATCCTTCGTACACACATGTGTTTGATGTTTGCTTAAACCAACTCGCTGAAATCATCCTTCTTTGCACAGAATGTTGTGATTTTCGTGCGTTTAATTTATAAATCACTCACCTAGTAAACATCTTGTTGACGATTTTGTATTTGGTCCCGCTCCGTGCTGACGACGCTTGGAAAGAAGTAAGATTGATTCACTGGTTCAATTGAATTCATTCACTCACAATCCGATACAATCCCGAAACGAACACACGCACATCTTTAAGATTTGTTTTGTTTTTCAATTACGATTTAAATATTGATAACTTTCTCACAAAATAAATTATCACCAATTTTCGCAAATGCGACACTTGATCAAAAAGCAGTTTTCTGGTCAGTCAATGTTGACACTTTTTTGATGTTAACCATTCTAAAGCCTAAGAAGAAAGAAAATAAAATGTTACATTATTAAATTTACAAAATAATGAGATGTATGTTACTGTAAAGTAAGACCTCTTGCAAGTGAGGCTAGTTTTCTTTGCGATAAAGGTGCATGTTTAACTTTAGTCTCTCTAACACTCCTTCAGCTAACGTCAAACTTTTCTTACAAAACATACTTTCAATCACTTCACCGGGTGTCCAGCGGTGCCCAACACTCCACAATCAGGACTTGAGGACTACTAGCCACAAGCTTGATGGGGTTCCCTCCCCAGGTGGTAGCGCAAAATAAATGACATCTTCGCCGGGGAAATTGCGTGTAGTGCTGGCGTCGCGATCGCAAGCCTCATGGACTGTCCAATTGCACTACGTACCACAGGCACGCAGGGTGTCCATGTTAGCATCCATCCACCGTACCTTCCAGCCATCGCATCCCCCTCCATACTCACACACACGGGAAGGCGTTGTCGTAACAAAGTGAGTGTCATTAAAGGAAAAAGTCCACCGGTCGGCCACCGGGCAGCTACCATCTTCACGGGTTCGAGAGAGAAAAAAAAAGATTCATCCCACAGCAGAACCAGAGTTGCCTTGTTGCAAATGAAACGGTTCGAAAATCCCAAAACAAACAAAAAGCGCCTAGTAAAGCGAACAACGCAGGTACGGTACGGCAAACAGGCACCAATCCGACAACGACATGGAAACGATCTTGTTAGTGTCAGCAAATGCGTTGTGCGGGTTGTCAGGCTGTCTACTGTTCGCCCGGAATGGGATCGATAAATTTTACCGAAAACCCTAACCCGTCCCTGTACGAGAAGGCAAGCAAGCGAGGGGGAAAAGGGGGCATCTCGTTTTTTGTTGCACTGCCGCGAGCGCGTGTAAATGACAACCTTTCGGAAAACCTGGGGTCGAATGATCGAATGAGGAAGGTTGCAGGATGCAGATGCGGCCTAAGCTTCTTGACCTACAAATGAGGCGTCTAGTGAGATGCGGGTGGGAAAATTGGACCCACTAACCAACCAACGTAAATAAAGGAAAAGGCTTTTCTCTCTTTCGCTCTGAGCGATCGGTGTTCGATCGGTATCACGGTTTGAATGATCCATTTTTACGAGCCTGTTTGTTTTGCTGGTTGTTTGTGGTGTGTTGTGTTCTGTTTGCTTGTAAATGTGTAACGGGTAATGGAGCCTACTTTTACGGTTCGAGCCATGTATTTTTTTTTTGTTGATCGCGTGGATTATCGTTTTTTCACAATGATTCAGTTTGGAGAAGAAAGAACATTTTTTTGCTGCAAAGCTTAAGATGAGACTCTGAAATATACATGTATTTATATTTTAAGCCAGCTATTCTCTAATTCTTTATCTGGTGTAAAAGCTTTTCTCTTTCCAGTAAGTTTTTCTTTCTTTACTCACTATCTTTCCATCGTAATTTGTAATTGAACTATTCCATGTTACAACCGTGCCCTACACTAAAGAATCCAAAATCATACATACGAATGCAAATGAGCATACAACACAAAACATTACCTCGGAAAACGGAACTCATGCACATACACACACACACACCGAACACCGAAAAAAACAGCACCAAACCCCATGTTGCAAAAATAAACAAGCGTCATGTTAAATAAAGTTCACTATTTGCCGCACAGCCCTGTACACCCTGTGCCAAAAGAATCACTCAGCTAAACGGAATGGCCTATCACTGGTCCAGATTTGGATAGTCTCTGCTTGTAACCGGACGGAGCGCAAACAAGCGCATCATGAAAAACATGCGGGTAGCATGTTTTATGCTGCTAAGCTGCTCGGGAAGAAAAGGTTACTCGTGCTACTTGTGTCTCTCCTCAAGTCGTTCTTCACGAACGGTTTGACAATAGTCGGAGTTGTCAACGGGAAATCAAGCTGCTGCCAACCTGGACGTACTAAAGAACGCTGCCTGCCTCTGTGAATGTGGATTCGTTTTGCTTGGTGACAAATAGGTTACATTTTAATTTTGATATCAAGCAGCGGATTGGATAGTTAGGGCACGAGGGTAGAAAGCTAGAGTTTAATTTAAAAGGTTTTAGAAAAAAATCACTAATCAGTGTTGGTGAGAGATTTGTACTCTGGACACCAACTCTATAGTCTCTATGTGAGAGAGAACAGGAATATGATAGGTCTGCCGATGATTAATGTTCGCCGGGTGGCTCTTATCGTTCGAAAACCGGGCCGTTTAGCATAGGTGAACGGAGCTTTTTGGTTTCTTTTTTATCCTAAAACGAGTTGAATGTGCAAAGAAACTGTATAGTTTAAAGATACTTTATTTCTTCAATGAAATTTTCTAAATTGCGTTACGATTCTTGTCTTCTTGCCTCAACTAATTCTTAATAGGAGCGTTTTTGAAATGTTTGCTTCCAATTTCAACCTCCATTTCCGGTGGCCAGCATCCATTCGAAGCTTAATATTCCCAATCGCTACTGATGTTTGTTAGAAGCGGAAAACAAACTACCTAATAAACAAAACTAAACGATCGTTCGGAAGCCATCGAATGGAATGGCGCTTATCGTGACATCCGCGTGACCAGAACTCATGCCTACTCGCGCACGGCCACACGCTATCGTATTATCGTCCCACCATAGAAACAACAGCAAAACCTCGGAGGTCGTCATAAAACTTCTCACCAGCCCAGGATGGTTCCCACAGTAGAAACGTATAGTAAGGAAGCTCAAACGTGTCGCAATACTTGCACTGTATCACTGCACATATGTGGTAACGTGTAGCTACAAAAGGAAACGATTTGCAGCTATTAAAAATGCTGCTGCTTCTGAGGTTTCGCTTTTCGTGAAGTAGCGTACATTGCCGGTTGCCGATTCGTTATCGTGTTGCAATGCAAACGGTTTGTGCTGGCATGTAGAATGTTAGATGATCGTGCTGCGGTTGGCTAAATTTGCACGAATCCGGCTCTCAAAATAAATAGTATCAGTTAGAGTCGATTAGTCCTTGAGTTTGTTTAAGAAATAATAAAACCTTGGAAGTCGTCGGTCTCACTAAGTTCTTTGCAATATGAGTATGTATATAGCTCTTCTTTGACTTTTCATTCCTACATTGTCTTCTTAATCTCGGCTTTCTCGGCATTTTGTGGCTAAGAATTGGTTAAAATTCTATCTTCTATCTTAAAATAATGTGGATTAATCTCCTCATTCGTTTCTTTTCAAAGTGAATATGAAGCTTTTAACAGTTAGCTAAAAGGTTATTCATGTATGTCATATTCATCAAGAAAAGTCATCGGAAAATTTTAAAATCTAAATTTGCTGAGAATTTTTGTTTCACAAGAGTCTGCCATTGCAAAATTCTCTGAAACTATCAGAATAGCTTTATACACCAAAAATTCAAGATTCATATTGGATTCTATAGTCACGAGAAGACTTGATGCAATATTTTTTGCGTATTTCACTTTATTGTCAAATAGATTTCACCGTGGGTTTTCGGTATCGCACGTTTTCGATAAGTAGCACTTTTCTTGGGGAATTAAATTATAGAGGAGCAAAGGGCGCGGACTCGCCAGTAGTAGGAAATTCTCATGAACTAGAAAAACGGTCCAACACAGAGGTGCTGGAAAATGTGTCCTCCCGATAGTCGAATCGTCCGGAGATCGTCCGGAGATCGTCCGACAATTCGACAATTATTGATACACTCTTGGCAGGATATTCCGTTCTGTTTAGTGCAGGAACGGCCCAGACGACATACAGATGCTTCGGTATAAAACTCCTGCGCAACTAATAGTTGTTCACCAAATTCGTTAGGTTTATAGATTTTTGCTTGTTATTCTAATATCTCTATTCTGATTACTTACATTTCTTTGTCATTACTGTTTTTGTGACAGACCAAAGCTCCTTAAACTACAAATTTGACTCGTGGCAATTGGTCACTAACCTCGTTAAGCTACACTTCGCACAAAAGATCAGATTTGCAAGGGATCAGATAAAATCCTCGCATAGGAGATAACAACTTCGAAGCTAATTCTAGCATCTGCACAATACTCCCTACAGAATGATTTCCGATTCAGCTCAGCTGGAAGCTGGCGCCAAGATAGCTAAGATGTGTTTACAAGGGAAAACATTAAAAATCATATTTATTTGTGTATTTCACTGTAAAGTATACAAATAAGTTAGTAAATGCACAAATGCTAATGATTGAAAGGAAGTTGTTTCGAATTTGCTGGAGATAGAACATGAAAGGCCCTTACAGAAGCACGCTTTAGCAATGAAAGATCTTTGTAATGCAGAGCTACCGAATAATTGAATAAATCATAAACGGCAATGCAACAAATAACTGGTTTTGTATTACATTCTTTCACCCAAAAGCAACAGTAACCAGATCCGTCCGATACTGCACCGATCTGCCTGGATTTCTATTTGAGTTCGTATTATTTACGATAAAAGCTATACACTACCAAAACGGAAGCTTTTCAACAATAAAGCAAACCCCGTTTTCAGCACAGCAACATAAATAAAATAAAACAAAAAAAAAAGCAAACAATAACCTAAGCAACGGCAATTGGAAACAAACAAAAAACCAGGTATTACTGTACAGCAAATCACCCACCAGTACGGCGACACTGCACAAGCAAAAAAAAGCAGCATTACAATTCACCCACCGCGGCAATGCCACCCAGCGCCAGCGCGGACGGGGTTTTATGTTTGTTTGATTTCTTCGCTGCCTACACTTGAAATATTACCGATTGTGCAGAACAAAAGAAATCATTCGCGGTTCTCCCATTTCAATAAAATAAATTTCTGTCCCTCGACCGTCCCTCGCTCTCTCCTTTTCCTTCCTTGAATAGCCCATTTGCGGTACGGTGTAGTGAACATGCAGCTTTTCCTGTATTTTCCGTTTTTTCTCCACCACCGATGAATGCATAACTCTCACCAGTAATAAGCTTCTTTGTGTGTGAGATGCGAGAAACGAAATCCAACATTTAAACCACACGGAGCTCGTTTTCTTCGGTAAGAAGCTCCTGTACATCGAGCAGGATGCCTGATTCGCGTCCATTCGAGAAATTAAGACAAGCGCAATAAAAATAAAACTGCTCCGCACGCTCCACTAAAAACACACATTCGCACGGTAGGGCTACACCATTTCTTCAAGCCCGAGCAGACAGCGCAATCCAGCCATCCAGGGCGCCGAATTGTTGGCGACATTCCAGCCACCGTCGCGCGCATATCGGGGCGAAAGTGCGGGCGAAAAAGTTCGATCGGAATAAAATAGCAAAACTATCAAAACCATGTCCCGGCAAACGATAATTCCATTCCCCCCCCCCCTCCCTTCCCCGTGCTTTTCCTCCTGCCCGATTTCACCGAATCGTAATATCTCACGCCCCTGTTAAGGCGGTGAAAACATTTACCGAACGGGGCTGGTCGGGATGGCAACGGCCGAGGACACAATTTTCAAATATTATGTTGACAATATAGAAATCTTGAACAAGACATTGTTCTCCGACAAGGATCGATTTGGGCAGACCCGGGACGGCCCGAGGGAGCAGAGAAGGTGCTGTGATGCGCCCGGGAGATATCGTGAAGAAGGCACAATGCAGCGATCGACTGTGAGCGCGTGTATTTTTCTTGTCCTTACCTACAGGATCGACCGTGCCTTATGAGAATGGGTTTTTCGTTTGCTTGGTTTTTTTGTTGTTGCTGTGTTGTCTCCCAGAGATCCAGGATTTGTGTCCAGTTTGGCATCAACATCGATTCTTTTCCGTCCGGTTATTGTATCGATCTTGATACTTGTCGCCCGCGCGCGGTTCGATTGCCGGGAGTTGTTTTGAAAGATTTTATTTTTCGTTTGTTTTGCGATTGTGGTGCTCCCGTTTCGATACATGTTTTTGCCACTGACTACCACCCACCTGCCCACCCATCCACCAAACTTTGCGAAGGGTCAAAGAGCCTGCAGTTGAAAAGGTTTTGGTCGATTTGCTTGTCGCATTTAAAATGGTTCAATCGATCGTAGCGCCCCCGCTACTGCGAGATTTCCACTTGTAGGTAGCTAAATGTTATCAAAAGGGGGTCTTCTTTGCATATCATAAAATCTTATTTGATATTTTTGATTAATCTATAGCATTCAGATCGTAAGAATATCATCTGTTTGACTAATTTAGAATAGTATTACTTCTTTCGAACAATTATTTACTTCCAAATAAACTCACGCTGAAAGACAGCATTATCTAGCAAAAAGGCCAGCATAGTCCACAGGCTTGTGTACCGTATGATGGGTCTTGTAGTAGATAATCGGGTCACAGCAGGAAGCTTATCGAATCGTAGCCAATCGAATTCCAGCTTCTCGGCACTGCAACGCTTTACGTCTTACGTTTTTCTCTCTAGTGTTACCACTACCAGGGCCTTCACCATGGCGTACGAATAGCAAACCGGCGTTGTTGTCCCTATCTCGATGCTAATACCGATGATGGCTGATACGAACGATGCGCAGCGTCTTGTTGTATTTGCCTGCTGCTTGACTGCGTTGCATTGTCCGAAAAGCATTTGCAGCAGTTTGCCATGCTATCTGATAGCAACAATGCAATAGAGCGTCATGTTGCGTTAGTAACTTTACGCGTTGTTTTTTCTTCTTTTGTTACTACTACTGTCCCTTTTCGGTGAGAGAAACGCGTGTGTGTGCCGTATGTGTTGTGAACTATCCGAAGAATTCCATCACCATGCTGCATGTTATCCTACGGCAAGGAAAATCAGCAAAGAGGACCTAATGTACAGCGCAGTGCAAACTACGTGATTATATGTAAAGATGTCTAGCAAAGCGCTGAAGCATATGCCGAAAAAAGTTCGAAATAAAAAGTAATGTAAATGGCAAAAAGCGCCAACAAAACATAATTTCCAACACACTCAACTACTACACCAGTTCGATGATTGTTTTAGAATAAATGATGTCAGCTCAGCAAGGATAAAGTTCACAATGATTCTTCCAAATTTCTGCCATGCTTTTCATCACCAACGTGCAAAACGGCAGCTCTAATTGGAGCTGTTTCTATCGTTTTAACATCCACCTATGATCCAAATCCAATCGAGACTGGCAGAAATGCTACTCAAATTAATTAACACACATATTTCACACACACACAAAATCAGCCACACACACTAACACACATAAAATAATGGTAATATTGTGCATTATAAGACGTTTGGAGTGCCAAAAACAGCATACTAAACGACGGGCATCCAGGCGCCGTGATGCGAGTGAAGGTTCGTTGCTTATTGTACGTATACCGCTCGTTGAAGTCTTTTGTTCCTTTTGTGACTTTTTATCAAATCTTAATGATTTGGTTGTGTTTGTGTTATTTTATCATCACATTTTTCACCAGTTATAATTACTTTACACACACTTTAACAAACATCAAGGACTATTTCCTATTTTTTGGCTACTTTTGACTGCATCCACTTCCATACGTGCACCCCTTTCATTCCCGTACACAAATCCAAGCTTTTATCACATTTATTCACAACGCACAGCACAACTGCACATAAAAGTAACAAAAAAAAACGCAGTGCGAAACACTTCACACTGTGTATCTTTTCTGGTCGTACATCAACACTCAGCACAATCCATACCCACAGCCGCAGTGCGGAAGCGGAAAAATAGAAGCATTTCGCGCTTATCCATTCACTCCGCATTGCTCTGATTTCACCCGCTAATTTAACGCTAATCACTTGGGTCAACATTTTGGGTGGAAGCGTTTGCGGTCGAGCACCAGTTTTCGTTGATGTGATTTTTTTTTTTGTTGGTTCTGTTAAAGCCGGTTCACCGAATTGTAGTATGTATTTGAAGTAGTTCTTCAAATATTATTTGTATGATGAAAATTATTTCATACAGTGTCTCAAATTCAGGAGCACAAAATATACACAGGGACACATTTTTTGCACCTTCTGTTTTATCATCGTATTCAAACTAATATAACTCTAATAGTAATATTCTTTACCAACTGCACTTACACTTTACAAACAAATTTTCACAAATATGCACACTCTTTCCGTAATATCAGTTGAAGACTGTTAGCACACTTCATGCGGAGCGGTTAATTTCTAAGCGTTCACTTGGCGCTCAAAACACACGACAATACGCGACGATACGAACGACGACGAGTTAGCGATCCTGAAGCATTCAACCGACCAAACCTCGTGCGGTTCGACTTAATTCAACACGATCGACAAACACACTGAACCGACCGTCAACTGGTACGATCGCGAGTACCTCGATCGTACACCGGCTTTCAGTAGAACAGCATCCGCCTGTGTGCCGAGCAAGGGCCGATCGGAACCGGTTAACCGTTGTGACTACGACCTCATGTATTACGTTGTAGTAGGTGTATGTGCCAAAAGAGTTGAGAAGAAATGGATTGAATTAAGCTCGTGATAGAATGATATGAAGAACTATGAATTGTATTGAAAGTTTGAAGTTTTACCAAAGTGAAAATGTATTTTGTAAGAGTTAAAATGTGTAAGAATGTGTTCAATTATACATCATAATTGAGTGGTTCTTTAAGAATATAATCACCAATCATTACACAGCCAAAGACACATTTCTTTTCAATGGGGTTTCACAATAAAAACGTAATTTAAGCGTGAAAAATTGTAAACCATGTTTGACGACTAGTAATAAGGGTTAAAACATCCCCCACACGAGCACTAACACACGATCGCGTTCACCCATACTCCACACGAAACCTTGTACAGGTTTGCTGAGCCATACCGGATTCTTGGCACCCAAAGCCATCCTCCAATCAGTAGCTCGCTGGGATCGTTTGTGATGAACAACAGAGACAGCCACAAGCACTTCCAGCTCTAGGCACGCAGCAGAGTGAGTAGTTCCGCAGGATTGTTCTCTTAATCCATTCCACCCCGTAGTACATATCCAAACACAGTTTCCAAGCGAGTTGAAAACTCTTTTTTCTAGCTTACTCCTCCCATTGTTGGTCGATTGCTTCAGATACTTAGTATATCACTATCACTAGATACCGTTTTGTAGTATCCTGCTCATCCTGCTAGAATCACATTTACATGCCGTTTAAGGCTGATAAGAGGTGTCTGGTTTGGTGCAATCCATTGTCAAAACGATAGCAGCGCAGAATGTCGTTTTGTGTTTTGATCGTGACACAAAACAAAAAATCTGTCTCTCGATCGATCGATCAATCGGTCGAAACGGTCACGATTGAAGGCCAAATGATGAGAAGATCGTGGAACAGAAAAACGTCGTTCATTCAGTGCTGCTTTCGATTCGATTGCTTAGACTTTCATTTCATTTATCAGTGGCAAGTGATAAGGATTATTCTTTGAATAAATTTCAATGCTTACAATTTGATGAAAATGATAAAAAATTTAGGAAAACTTTTTTTTTCTTGACTTCGTATATAGTTTAAACGAAATTCTTGACTCTTCATTCATTTATTGCAATTCGACTTAATTTAATTAAACTTAAATTTAAAAGCTTTGCTTAACATATTTGTAATGCAAATATTCAGTTTGAACTCTACCAACTTGGAAAAAATCCCACCACAATAAGAGACACCAGAACAGACAACATAAAACGAACGCAAGAAAAATAAAAAAACAAGCTCATCTGCCCCCCTTTCTTTGTCACGGCATGGGCGTGGTCGTGGTGGACATCGATTTCACCGAGGCCGGAAAAACGGCATCATTTCAAGTGTAATAAATATCGAAACAACCTGGCGCGCACGGTGGGACAACGACAGCATAACAAGAGGAAGGCAGAAAAGCTATCGACACACACACAAAACAGAACGTCAGCCAATGGTCAGCGTGAGACACGGTAAGTGCTACTGTGTCGCGACACGATAAATTAGCGATCGAATTAAGTCAACTCCTTTTATTTGTGAGAAAATACGTTGCTCCACTGTCGTCTATATGTGTTTTGAGTTCAAGATTGGACATTATTTTAAGAAAAGAAATCAGCTAAATAAAAAGCAGCTTTTGACTTATTTTGTCTTTCTCTTATCGTAGTACCACTTATTTGCTCCAACATGATCCAAAAATATCAATTAAGGTAAAAGAACCTAGAATCAAGAAGGTTTTCTCTACTTGCGTATGCTTCCACGGTATAAGTATTATTTTACTTGCGTGCGGCCATTTTGTACTTCCTTTTTGAGGGTTGATGTTGCTTCCTTTCCTGCATATGCTTGTCTATGGGTGCGTTTTTTTTTTTTTGTTTAACCAATGAGGCAATTAAATTCAGAGCACTACTTCCAAGTGTGCAGTGTTAAATTGGAAACGGTAGTTTTTAAGGCATTCCAACAGAGCAGCAGCCAGACAAGCAAACGACAAAAGCGTGACCGAGCAAGTGAACCCGTGCGTAGAATCGCTAACTATCGTTCCGTTCTCAGTCGCATGGGCCGTTGTCCGGTTTCAGATCACGATGACATCAGACCGGATCCGGAGCAAACTGCGTTGGAACGAAGAAATTAAGGGTGAGATAAATTTCTTTGCCTGCCGTAGTCCAAAGCGAAGAAAGTTTTGGAACTTTAGATTTGAAGTATTAACATGTTGTACATTGTTGTATAATTTTGTAACTTATTTCAAATTCAACTCACCGGTAGAGGTTTCCTTGAAGCTTTTAAATTAAGCTGTAATAGGCCGCATAGAACGTATGTCCAGTTCAAAACAATTACCGACTGTATTAAATCAGAGGGGCCAATTCCTAGCAAGGTGCGATCCCTGTGGGATCAGTCCACTTATGGGAAGATTCACCTCTGCCAACAAGTACAGTCATCGATCGTTGGTGTGATGATAGTCTGTAGCTGGTAACATTTTTTTTACGGACTCAATTGCCATCTTGGTGTCGGGAAGTCTGGCAATCATCTTTGTTCCGAAAACTTTTAATCTTGATGGTATGTGAGTTGCTGGACTGCCGTCTGAAGGCACGAATACGTTGTAGCAATGAAGCCTATATTCGGGGGATTCCCAGCACAAGCAATGTTTTGAGAAGCACAAGCAATGTTCTTGTGCTCCAGAAGTCATTAATGGTAAATAAGAATAACATATTAATAATAACACCTACAATTTCTTCAGTGAAAAACTGTTATTTATGTTGATTCGTAATTCAATACTTTGCTTAGTACTATAGTTTAAACTTGTAATGAGCTTTCCTAGCAAAAATATGACAACAAAGTTTTTCTTCTTCTTGACTTAACGACCTCTAAGGTCATGCCGGTCATTGAATATGGTTTACTAGCTACCGCTTACCGATACCACTTAGTTGGTTAGTCAATCTTCACTACGGGGGGACGGTCCGGATGAGATTTGAACCCCGGTCCTGCCGTTTAAAGACCGGCGCCGCTGTCGCCTATAACACCGGGCCGCCCCAATAAAGACAACAAAGTTAAGCAATGTATTGTTTTTTTATGTATTTTTTTTTTTTTTATTCATATAGGACGGCCTGGTCGTATAGCTATTTTTTCATTAATTCCATTAAGTTTCTAGTTTTATCATGCTGTAGAAATCCAGAGGTTTCCATAAACTCTTTTGTTTATGTTTCCCAACATTACAACTTTGGTGGTATTTCTCATGACCAGCCCATCGAAGCCTTTTGTGGGCAGCTCTCTCACGTATGCGAATCACAGATTTTCTTCAGTTTTGGAGATCTCAACATTGATATTACTGTTGGTGCAAACATTTGACACAAGATAGGCGAAGCATGTAGGTAGGGACGACTTCGAAGCGGCAATCACCTGTCTGTACATCATCATTGTGTAAAACTTGATTTGTTAGTGCAGCTGTTGTAGCCGAGATGTTTGTGGTCAAGGTCAGAATCATTTGATATACTTGGTAAATTTACAATTGATTATGACGGTCCAATGCCGTATTGTCATACTTGGTAAATACTAACATAACATATTCATCAGCATTACATTCGCAAACGGATTATTTTAAGTCAAAAGTTCTAGAAACTAAGACAACTTTCAGAAAAAATTGGTACAAACCATGAAATTCGATGATGTTTGGTCCTGGAGTATTCTTCCGTTCTCTGGTGTCCCAGAACCTGCACAAATACTGCTCGACTTGACACTGCGACGACGACGACTACGCCCTACGCCTGCTTCCAGGGAAACTGCACTGAGACTGAGACTGCAGAAGTCTTCTGTCTTCCTTACGTAGTCTTAGTTAAACGCATCGAATATCGTTCGGAATATTGTGACTTTTTTGTACATCAATTAATCTACCTCAGAGTGGTCTCGGTACCCACTGTATATTAAATATAAAATAACAATAATGTAATATTTGTGGGTTTGTTTGGACAACGTAGAACGAATTCATAATTATTTTGGAAAACTCATAGCCGGAGTGTTCTAGTAGCCATTTTCTTGACTTAACGACCCGCTTCTTCATGCCCAGCATAAAAAGTTATAACAAACTTGCTTTCACCACATAGTTGGATAGTCAAATTCTCACTTAGGGGGAACGGCTCGCAAGGGATTTCACTTCCGGTTCTGTCGTGAGAAGGCCAACGATGCTTTCGCCTTTGCCATAGGACCACTTACGTGTAAAATTAGTATTTTACGTTTTTATTACAAGAACAGTTAATCATTATACTGCGATTCGTAAACTAATAGTGAAGCAAAAAATTTAAAAAGCGAAACATTTCGTGTGAAATATTTCATCGTTGAGATTCGACAAATATTTCCGGCGCACACCATTTTCATCAATGGACATTTTACTCGAAAATAATCACCAAAAATGTGAACTTAAATGTAAAGTTGTAAGCTCAATGATAAATGAACATGTATTTTTATTATTTTATGTTCAAGCCGTACATAATATTCTGTTCGTAAACTTGTGTTTTGGAAAGATTACAACACCTACCAACAATCGTTTGATTCTATATCATTCCAGCTGTCAAATGTCAATGCATTGAGCTAACCTGGTCTGTACGCTGACCTTGAAGGTAAACAATCAACAAACAACAAACAGATTCGTGAAGGCATCGATAGCATTAATTCAGTTTATTTTATATAAAATATACACAAAACACATCGTAAAGTTAGTCACTTTACTGTTAAACAAAATTAGCGGTAAAACGTAAGTTTATTTTGCAAAACCGAATTCCGGCGTATAAAATATTTTAATGGTTATGTGTTTACGCTCCGTGCTCATTTGTTTACAGAACTTGTAGCTATTGAAACGATGGAGGGTTATCCATACATACAGAAAGTTGCCAGTACCTTCACGCCTTTGCAAGAAAGTACATCAAATGGAGACAATTCAACAACTACGAATGAGAGCTTTGAACAACCTGTGTACGAACAATTGATGCCCTCCACATTGGTTGCTGCCGGTCCGTACCCGCACGATGCTAATATAACAGCAGCATATAATAGCATTATAGCTAGCAACATGGTTCCAGAAACTACATCCTCCACCGGGATGTGTAGGACTGATTCATATTCTAATTCAGTGAGTGGTAATACTTGTTCGGTTCAAACCATGACATCGAAACAAACACCACCGAATCATGCACCAGCTGTTCAGAACGAAGAAGAGATTGATCATCCAAGGAATGAAGCAGTCATGCCATCTATTTGTAATGGAAATGCGCTATCTAAAGTTGATGCACATAAATCCATACCATTAAACACTGAAGGACAAGCAATGATCCCGCCGGATGATAAAACCGAGATGTCTATGCAAGAAGCCAGTGTGAATGAACCATCCAAATATCGGGAAATGGTACATTCGGTTAACACCAATGATGAAAGTGCCATATCGAGCGAAACATCCGCAAAAGAAGATAAACTCCAATACGTATCAAACAAATCGGAATCGGATAGTACTGATCAGGCAAACCCATCTAAAAAGAAAGACATCACATCGACCGACGAAAAGCTGATTGATTCTATTCACGATGAAGATGAAGAAAACAGCAGCGACACTGTGATATCTGACTCCAACCCAGAAGCAGCGGATTCGGGGCATGTATCTTCCCTCTTTAGAAATGTGATACTGGTGCAAGCAGAAACAATAACAGCCGAAGAAAATGATTCGGATGAGCGTACACCATCTGAAGCCGGTATGGATTCGGAAAGCGAATCAGAAACTGTAGATCCAATAGAAGACATTGGACGGGAGGATGAAAACGAAATGCTGGATCCCGCCGGTTTGCTAATAGACGAAACGGAGGATAATTATGAAATATTGGAAGGTGTAGCAGTTGGTCAAATGGGGCGAACCGTTGCACTGGACGCGCCCATAATTGACCCGAACGAAGTGACGCAAGAAGACAATGACGATGATGAGGAAAATCAGCACAAGAAAATTGATACCAATGGCAGAAGCAACGAAAACACATCATTAGTTGGTAAAAAGAGATCTAAGCATAACGATTCCGAGTCACCTTCGTCCGACGAAGAATATTTAGCAGATGGATCAACCGAACCGACATCACAAAAGTGCCAAATGCGCAAACGAGGTGTATTCCGTACGGGAAATGTGGAGAAGCAGCAAGCAAAATCTAAGCAAAAGCGATCAAAAGTATCAAACGACGAGTAAGTGCAATTCATTATGCATATTTGGCTATATATCAATAACTTTTTTTTTCTATTTCACAGTCCATTCGGTTCCTGTGCAAGCTCATCCAGTGAAGACGTCCCAAACGATATGTATTTCGGTACTCCAGATCGTGTATTCACGGTCAGTACTAAATTTCATTGGCAACGTCAGAAGCAAAAGGGCAATAAATATCACGCACGAGCAAAAGGAACCGTCGTACAAAAATACGACGACGACGGATCGAGCGATGACGAGGAGGACGACGAACATGCCCGACGGAGGGCAAAAAAGGCAGAAGAAATTGCACGCCTTAAACTGCCTGCCTATCAGCAACAGCAGCTGCAACAATTGGTGCTGAAGAAGCATCCGAAGCGTGATCGGTTTTATGATCGCTCGCAGGATATTCCGAACGATATTTATTTTGGAAATGTTAAAGGTACGCAACGCATGAGTAAGGATATTTATTATGAATGAATTAATTCTACCTTTGTTTTGCAGTTCCGTTACACATTCTTCATGCATCGAGCAGTAGCTCATCGGAGGAAGAGCCATGGCCCGGTGGGAGTGTGCAATCTGTATCACGCACTAGCAGCTATCCCAAGAAGAGTTATCACTCGGAACAAAGAACTCGCAAGGAAAGCGTGGCAAATACAAAATCTTCAAACTATCCACATTATCGGTAAGATGGCGTCTTTTTTACCCTGACTGGATTAACAATGAGTAATCGTAACAATTTTCGTCTTTAGGAGCTCATCGTCAAGAACGGAATCAACAAGCTCCCAGGGAGGTACAAGGTCCGTTCACCGCATGAAGGAATATCTCAAGATGGCAGGCTTCCGGCACATGCGATATCAAAAGCTTTGGCAAGGGTGTGAAACCAACCAAGAGCGTGCCGAGGCGATATTACGCTTTCTTCAGGCTCAGGGTCTACAGGGCGAACCGACAGACGAAAAGTGTCGTGAGCTGCGTAAGGAAATTCAGCTAAAAAAAGAAGTGGAAGTGTTAGACACGAGCGTTATCATTGGCAGCGGGGAAGGTAAGCGCATTTGGACGGGTTTTTTTTTTATTATTCTTCTTTAAAATACGAACATATTTTACAGGTCGTGTAACACGGCAAAGGGCAAAGAAAGTTTCCGAAACGACGACAGCTGTTGAACCAGGTGAAAATCATCCACCGAAACAACCGTGTCTTCAGAAGGATGAGCAAACAGTGGAAATTTCTGTTCCTTCCGAAGCAGTTGAAGCAGAAGCAAAGTGCGAGCAACAGCTGACGCTACAAGAAGAAAATGGCCCACCGGAAGAGGGTGTAGAACATACTTTGCCGGTTGATGGGTTAAATCATTCAAATGCACCTACAAACGTTTGATTTCTTCAAAATTCTAACAAATAATGGATTCCCTGTTTTAAATTAGCCTAGGCGAAGCCTGATTTGTTTTACGTAAATACAATTTCTCATATGTTATATCCATAATACTTGAACGTGTGCAATTTTTCCTTTGTTTTAAACACACTGAAAACTACAATCAAAACTATGTTGAATAAGCCTAGCTGTAAAAGGTTTTGCCTTGTTTTTTTTTTTCAATGCGCCATACATAACATTTATTTTCTTGAAGGATTTTTTAATGATCACAATTTATATAGTCACGAGGAATTTGTTTACTACATTTAGTACAGTAAGGATAGCGATAAGTTGGAGCATGTGCTTCCTTTTGGAGGAAACATTTATCGGAATAAAATAAAATAATGATATTGTACACAGAAATAGTGAAGATATTATTGGGTGAAAATCGTTCCTGAAATTTTATACAATTCTTTATATTACAGGATATTCTGAGATTTTTTGAGGCGTTCCTATAAATTTTTGTTCTCGTCTCGAGTTTTTTTACGTGTGTCCAAATATTTTTGTTCTCATCCCGAGGATATTTGGTACGGTTTCATATATTTTTGGTTTCTCCTACTGATTTTTTATTTCATTTTGATATGCTAGAACTTAGAGTGAATTTATCGTATGAAAGTTTATGAGTACTCTGAAGAACTCTTTAAAGCTGTAAATACAACTTGTTTGAAAATACAAATTAAATATAATATAATATGTTAGAAATACTTAAACTTTAATGGTCAGTAAAATTATGTGCAAGTTAAATTCCTAATTTAACCCTGGTAAATTTATTTGTTTAAACAAATTCCAGCTTTTCATACAGCCTCATAGCGCTCATAAAATTATTTGTTATGCATTGTTTGTTTCTTTTTGTTTTTCAATTCAATCGAGAAACGACAAACTAATACCAATTTGTCGGGTGACATTCAAATAAAAAACAACTTAAACATGCTTTATTTATGCTACACAGTTCTCACGTGTTGTACAGCATCAAAAACGTTCCCTTCCCAATGCACATACTCCCGATGGCCCACCTTATGTAGGTCACTGTCGTCGTTACGTTTTCATCTCGGAACCTCGGAATCGACAATCGCGCCTTGGGCACGAGCAAAATAAAGCGAAACGCGAGACGAAACATGTGTTTCTCGGTCCTTTTTTGCTTCCGTTAGCATGTGAAAACTGCTCAGTGCATGGTGAGAAAAAAGGCAGAGATGTTTGCATAGCAAGAAAACACACTCACAAAACGACAGTGACATACGTTCGCTTACATCACATCTACTTTCTTTTCTTGCATGCTCTTTCACCTTTGATGTCGTTAGTTTTGGACGGAATAAACATTTTCCCAAGAAGAAAAACTAACCATTAAATTTGTTTTATAACTTTGCATCATAAAAGCAAAATTTTTAAAAAGTTTTTACTCAACGAATTGTATCAAAGAAAGGAATTGATCGCATTCTTGGTGTGGCACTCGCAATTCTTGCGCATCCAGAAAAAAACCTTTTCCCTCACAAACACCGAAATACACGAAAAACAAACGCATCTGCAAACTTCACGACCAGCATCTTTCTACTTCGTTCGCTTATCTGCCGACGGTTAATCTCTAATCTGCCGGGAAAATGCACAACATAGCAAAACCCTTTCCATCTAGTACGTGCACATACACACACCACGGTAAACCTCCCGGCAGCATTGAGAACAAATACTTTCAAACAAGAGTTCAAACAATGTTTTTTTTTCTCACCCCACGATCATCATTGTATGTGTGAAAAGAGATATCCCTGTGTGGAATTATGTTGCAAAACATTATACCACCCCCCTTGCACAGATTGCGCACACATACTTGCAGCAAGCGTGTACGCTACAGCGATACGCGAAAAACGTGCGCATGGAAAATCACAAGCTAAACAACGCGCTCTCGCTATTACCAATACCGTTGCAGGTAGATCGGCGGAAAATGTACGAACCCGAACGTACGGAAAAGTGTCGGAAAATCTCCCACGGCGACCTGCCGATTCTCACAGTGCGTTGTGATGTTTTAGGATAGAAAGTTTGGGATGATATTTTTACGAATGCACAGAAGACCATTGTACACTGAATGTGGGACTGACAGTATTGTGATAAAAATAAATCGGATTTCAATATGTGAAGCACCTTATGTGGCCCTGCTTGATATCTGCGTACCGCAAGACTTTTCTTGATAAGCGGAGTCGAACGCAGCGATATTAGAGAAGTGTTTGTTATCAGTCTGTTGGATCGTTCTAGCGCTCCCATCCAATGCCGATCGTTACCAAATGTTAAGTTTAGATACGCTATACATCAGGTGTTATAGGGTACAAGCAATATTTATTGCTAGCCTTGTTTTAGGTAACAACGACGCTCCTGATCTTCTATCCTTAGACCCATTTAATGGCCCTTCCTGTAATCTTAGAACCCACGATCCCCTGTACCTAACCCCCCGTTGAACCTATTGTATGCAATCACAACGAGCCGTTTCTAGTTTGTATGCGCCATTTCATTACATTCTTTAATTGTTTAAATTTTAATTTGTCTCTAACTGTTTTTCGATCTCGACTCTCTTCATCAAACATTTAATTCCCTCCCTCCCCCTCCCTCTCACTATACCTTTTTTCTTCCAGCAACTTTTCATTTCTCTAACCAATTTTTCTTTCCTCTCATCGCATAAGCCTGCAGTACTTGGATTGCTAGAATCTAGGATTATAGCTTTTCACTTAGTAAGCTAGTTATTTGAATTAACCTCTTAAGACTTAGTTTTTAAGATAAAATAAAGAGTCAAGCAAAAGCTAAACCACTTCAACAAAATGAAAAAAAAAAAACATTATTTCGACACCACATTGTATTTACACTCACCTGATCAATTTACATTCACCTATCAATGCATCTTTAATGAAATTCTTGAATTCATTCTACACGAAATTCACTTTTCACTTGAAAGCATAAAGCAAAGTCTTCAATATATTATTTTCTTTATGATAAAAACGATCTGGACGAAGAAGCAGAGCTTCAGTAAAGCAAAAAAAAATATTTTCCGTTCAATTTACAAACGTAACTTGTTTAAAATTATAATAAACTATTCTAAGATAAAAATCCAGCTAAAACTACAAATCCCGCGCAACGCATAAATTTAAAATTTATAGTATCTGGTCAAACAGCCTGTGTAGTATCTGGGTTCTCATGTACAATTACAGTTAAATTAAATCAATAAACATTTACCAACAATCCACACCTTAAACAAAAAAATCACCCCAGTCCTACTTACACGCTACTCACTGTATATGGCAGCGCTTGCTTAGAGTATCGGGCGGCTCCATCTCTTCGCGAGTCGATTGTGGCGTGGCGTTCGGCTAACGAGCGTTTTCCCTTTGCAGCTGATGCTGTTCTGAAACGCTCCCACAGAACGTGATGCGAATTTCGCTGCTCAGTCTTCTTCAGACCGCGACCAAACGCTGACGCCCAAGCGCTCGGTGCGTGTTGTGTGCGTGTCCCGCACGCGGTAATCTCGGCGGGGTTCGATTCCCCACCCAAAACAAAACGAACAAAACAACGAAAAAAATCGCACAACGCACACACACATACCACCATACATTCGGTCGATGTGTATGTGCACTCCCCCCGCGAGGCGTAGTGTGCGAATGCGCCAGCAAGGGATAGCGGAGCCTGTTCGAGTGTGTGTGTGTGTGTGCCGGTGTGAAAACGAGAACGGCCCAACATAAACGGGGTGGCTTGGTCGGGGCCTTGGTTTTTTGAGCAATCGGCAAAACAAACGCGAAAGGATAACATAACGGGCGGATTTTCGGCGTCGGGCGTTGTTTTTTTCTCCTTCGGATGGGCTTGTGCTTGCGTGAAGTGTTCTGTGTGAAGTGTGTTGGGTTAAAAGTGAATCGCGTCAGAAGAAACGGTGAAGATAGTAAAAGCCAGAGCAGTGAAAATTCTTGAAGACCAGTGAAAACTTCTCATCGTTGTGAATTTTATTTATCCAGTTGGTCTTGTTGTTGGCCCGCCATCCAGTACTCCAAAACTCCGGCTCAGCCTGGTTAGCCCATCCGGCAAGGAACGCAAGCGAATACAAGGTAGGCAAATTCTATCGTGTAGAACCACCTAATTCGCTCCGCTGGAAACTTTCTTGTGGAAGAATGAACGCAACAAGAAGTCGAGATAGCAAACGCGTTAAGTCAAGTGTCATCCACAAGATTCTGCCCAACCGGTAGTAGCATCGGAAGGAAGAACCTGGACCCGTGGGAAGAAAATCAACTGTCAACGATGTCCTTCCCGAGCGAGGGAGAGACAGAGAGTGCGAGCAATAGATACGGTCCTCGGGATGGCTTCTGCGTCCTTGACTGCGTTTGTTCCGGTACACGGTGTTCGGTGTGCTGTCACTCCCGGTTGACGGTTGAGACGGTTGTTTGGCATTTCTTTTCGCCCTTGTTGGCACCCGACAACGAGTCTATTTTGCTCTTTGCTCGTTACATCGTCGATCCATCCCCCGTACAGATCGCGTACTACAGATATTACACGCTGTGGAGAATGTTGAAGGCTATGTGGACAAGGAGGAAGGAAAGTGAGATAAATGGTTTTGGCCGGTGATAGAAACCAGATCGATCAGGGAAGCATAAAAAGAAGATAAAGAGCACTTTTTTTCACCAATCCCATCACGATCCAAGGCGGCGGTGATCACTTCGTCTAGGGTTGCAAATAAAGCCTACTTTGATGGTGTACTGCTTTCAGAGTTAGGGCTACCCTTTGCCGTTCTGTTTAGTTTGCACAGCGTGTGCGTAGTGCGTAAAGCAACACGCTGCTTCTTGAAGATGCGGCGTAACGAAATTCCCAGGTAAACAATTATCACAACCGAAAGGTAAAACCAACACCCGCCAGCGAAAAAAAAAAGCAACTTCCTACTGAGCAAATACTTGCATGTATCGAGCAGGTTGGGCGTGTTGGTGGTGTTGATGGGGTGAAAGTAAGGTGAATGAAAATAGAAGCAAACAAGCGTACCCCAAATCGCGCGGGACGAGAGACCGGCGGGCTAGTGATTTGGGTCGACTGTTGGGGAAAATAGCGACACTTTGCCACGCTGCTGATGCTCTTCCGCTGTACGGGAGGGAACGCTGCTGTTTGCATTTTGGCATTTGCATGGTTCGATGACGGGATGCTGGGCAGGGACGCTGTTGCTTCATAACTGGTCAGAATTTAGAGCAAATTCCTAGATACTACATTTGAATTGCAAGCACGTTTTATAATCTCTTTACTGGTTCGAATGTTACTTGCGTTGGTTTGTTTAGTCGGGTTAGCGCGCTGTATGGCTGTATGGCTCGAGGGAAATAAAGGGAAATGTATGCAAAACTTGAGCGTAGCAATAAATCAGTCACAACAACATGAAGCTTGCACTTTCCTTTTTGAGGCTTGAAGGAACATATGGAATTGAAAAGAAATTGTGGGACGAAAAATATTAATTATTAAATTTTAATTTAATATCTAAGTTACTATCAGCTACGTTTGGGAATAATGGTAGCTATGGAGATTCTTTTTCTATTTCTTCTTAGCATGCCATTCCATGAATAGGGAAATACGGTCAGGATTTAGTACTCAGTTCTATGTTGACAATCGGTCTGACCCGTGGAATTAAATATTTTTTAAATAAATAGAGTGCCCCAGTTAATCTAAGAATGTTTTCTATTATACTAATATAAAATTCGAAGTGACATATCCGAGCTTGATCTAAAAAAGCTTCATTACGATTTTGATACTTTTATACAATCTTTTCCAAGAGTAATAACGTAATCGGCTGCTTTTATGTACTTTCATAAATTTACTTTTATCAGGATGAAAACAAATTATCTGTTTTAGAGACAGCTTGGATTATAGATTTCCTTGGGTACGAATTTCGTATCGTTTAAACAAACGGCTGTGTTCGTAACGGTTGCTACAAACGGATTGGAAAGCATACTACAGCCACAGTAGTTGCCGAAAATTGAGTTCAGTCCTGAACTCTTCTACATCTTACAGCTAAATCTTATCTCCGTTTCTCTACCCATTTTAGCGCATGCATTTTCTCACAGCATTTTGTCATAAAACTTGGGATTTTTGGTTTGAGCGATGGGTGTGATTTTTCACGGTTTTGTGATTCAGGCTATGATCCACTGAGTCAAAACTATTTGCATGTTTTCTTAACTTAAAATATAATATACTACAAGCTGCCTCGTAACTCAAACTAATATTTTTTTCGAATTGACTCTTGGAAACGATGGAGATAGTAAATCATTCTTCATATTCATGTATTTATTCCCGCTCAAAGAACCGTTAAACCCTTTCGATATGATCTGCTCAAGTGGAGCAAAAAGGACTACAAAGGGCACAACAAGCAAGGAAAGCTTGAAGGAAAGCTCTGAGTCAACATAGATACCAAGACCATGGACAGTGAACACGATTAAGGGAGAACGAATTTAAGGAGTACGTAAAAGTAACCGGACTTGTACACGATTATTTATTGTTGTTTGATAACTTAAGGGATCAATAGAAAAAATAAGGTGTTCTATCGCGAATCTTTCGGACGTGTTTTGTACAGGGAAAATTATTACCAGTTTGCCAGGGATGTACAAAAGTGAAGAGAGTTTTATTAGCTAAATTTGCCCTATTTATTATTTTCTGAGCGTCACTCATGCCAGTGACACTCATGCACTACACACTATAGTCAGGATTCTGTCTCGTGCGTTGTGCGTGAACATAAGGCAATCACGATGATTAATCAAATTGATCGTGAACTATTATATAATGAATAGAATCATTCTACCTTTAGCCTTTTATTTGTCCTGATGTATATAAGCAGGTCCCGTTTCGGATTGGAGCATGTTGAGCGGGATGAACAGTAAAAACTGCTGGCACGATGCTTCAGAGACGAAAGAAGAACATAAACCATTTTCGATTGAAGATGTTGTATTGATCGCGATGAAAATGATTTTTTTTTTGTGTAACATTAGATTCGACGAATTTGGGAAGCTTTTTTCACGAAACAATATCTATGCTTCGTTAAGAAATTGAACCATCTACTTGTGAGTATACACTTATCCCTTCCTAGTTACTGACGTCTCCTCAAAATTATCATCAACTACACGATAAAGGCCTACGATCTATTTCATGCGCGTTGCTCCACGGACCTAGAATTGCCTTGGAAAATCAACTTCTGTTTGTTGACTTGCTTCCTTCCGCTTCGGATACGCCAGGTTATGTACGGCCAGCTACGGTGCGCTGAAACAAACAAATCTCACCCGGATCGGAGCCTTCGATAACGCGAGGAAGCATTGGTTCCGGCATTTTCCGACGCCGTGTTTGTCGTGTTGCCGAGGCAAACAACGTCGATGGCCGGAATCGAGCACCAATGTGTTTGTGTGCAGACACACCGTTTACGACAGTGAAAGTCAACACAATGCTAAGCGCGGAATTTCTTTGTCTGCTCTTCTATCTCTCCGCTTTCATGCTGGGTGTTGTTTTTATACCGCTTCCTTCAGTATATCATATCCGTAGATTCCATTTTATGATGTTCGGAAAGTTTAGCAGAAGTTGTAAGGAGTGCTCACAAACCAACGACCGACCGAGAGTAGACTTTTTCCTTTCATCATCCGTTTTGACGCCAATCTGCTTTTTTATGCATTAGATTCGGTGCTGTGTTTGTAATTCTTCCACTCGATTACATCGTTCGCCAAACAGCTCAGGTGAGTAGCTGATTGATGGATGTTGAATCCTTGACAACGGAGCAATATCGTTGAAGCAGTGCCAGGCCCGTGCGCCCGGGCCGAACGCTGTCGTGAGGTGCGAACCGGGTCGTTACATCCGGCTGAGTCGAGAAGAGCCTAGTTGATGCTACACTTCTCCATGACATAGCAGTCCCAAGTACCTATTGCCGGTTGTTCGGAAATACTTTCGGCGCTACAGGACGACTACTATCGGCTGTAGCTCAGTGTGTGTGTGTGCGTTTGTAGCGCGAAAGAAAGTAAAACGAATGAAACTGTAATCGGAGCTCAAGTGCCACAAGTAATGGTACATTCATATGCAAATATTATGCAAAAGGATACGCATAATGTTGGGCGTGAGCTTAAGCTCTACGTGTAGGTGGCACGCTGCGATACGATGCCTAACGAGTGTAATTATTGAATCCGGTCAGGCTTGGTTGTAATTATTTTTTATCGAGCCACCGTGTTAGCTGCTTTGCGCGACACATTGCTACCCCAACGTGTGCATATTTAACATTCCGGCTAAGCCTTCGCTTTGCAATAAAATCGGTGGCATTCATTTGCGTAAAGTAGACATAAATTGCTTGCAGAGGAATGCATTCATAACGTACGTTTTATTGCTAATGAATGTGATTTTTTGGACTTAATATTTTTATCAAAGGGGCATACTCTCATCACTGGTAATGTGAACGTTATAAACTTACCTTTAGAACTAATGAAACAATACTTTTACTAAGTTCCGTATAATATTCAATAATCTGCTCTCAAAAATTTCTTCTGCTTTCAAAATCTTTCTGATGCTCAACGCATAATATTTTTATCAGTATTTTTCATTACAAAAACATTGAATAAAAAAGTAGGTATGCTGCCCCTACCTGTATTTATCTCGTTTTAGAAGTAACACATAAAGGAATGATTCGCGCTTCGTGGTCTTCGTCCGGCGAAGATAAAATACTTGGTCGATCGCCTTCTGCGTAGTTATTTTTTATTTATTTACAATTGAATATGACGGTCCAGTGCCGTATTGTCCCGTCTGCATAGTTATTATATACCTTTTTGAAGGACGCATCAACATCAATCACCTCATTTCAGCTTCATCGTCAGCTGATCAGATACAGATCGTAGAGCATGTCGTTTTCGCTGCTCATCCATTGGGTGCATCTTTCTCTGTAACTCAGCAAAGAGGAATTCGTCAAATTTGGAGGCTGCACAGTCCATGTGGTGGAGCACTGGATTTTTTTTTTTTGCAGTCCCAGCTTCAACCGCGACAAGGTATATTGAGTGGAGCAGCTTCCGCAGGCTTTTTGAAGGGCTTTTGGCATATAGGCTTAAAAAGCATCCAAGATTTTATTAGCTCATCAGCACAGCATCGCACATTGAAAATAAATGTTTATTAGCAGGGCCTTCTTCTTCTTTTTTGCGAGGATATATCCCGGTTCGGTACAAGAGTCCAGCTTCCTGGGCCCTCCGGTACTATTCCGTGATTGTGAAACACGATCCCGTTAAAGCTTTCAGGACCGGCTACGTATGGTCATATGTCCTATATTGAGCCATTGGTGGTGTCAACATTATTTAGGTTTTCACCTCGTTGGTACCATATCCGAAGTTTTGTGCTGCCTTTTTGATTCTTTGCTCCTGATACATATAAGAGTCTAATCTATCAGCGTATACCACAGTCTAGATTAACTTAAAGGATCGACTCTCCAGCATCAGGAGACAGTGCAACCCCCGACAGTTGTCTTTCCAACATCTCCTGACATATTGGTTATAGTCATTCTTATAAACATGGCAAGCTTTACCTTCTGGATTCCAAATGAGCTTTTTGCATTTTCCACTTTAACCCTGGCTATGCTATCATATGCGACATTAAAATCAATGAAGAGAATGCAGGAATAAAACTGCTGATCTGTAATATGAAGATGTGTGATATGTTTTAATGATCATTGCCGAATGAAGTCTCAAAGAGGCCCTTAGAAGAGAAGATGGTGAGGACTCATCGAACATCGACAACATCGAATCTGTTTACCGGTGGTCGGATGGCTCATTTCCAGTTGGAGTCATTTAAAGTTCATGTCACAGGAGTCCTTTCAACTCACAGGAGACATTCAACTCATACAGTTATTTTACACCACCACACACTTTGTGTAAAGGAACTCAAAACATCATATTTTACCCTTTAAATGCTAGTCATTTCTTTACCGCTTAGAATGGAGTCACAATCATGAAGCTAAATGTTCAATCGACAAAGCAATCGATAAATTGAAAAACATTAAGCATGAAAAAGTCAGCTTAGTTTAATATACCATAAACATTCATTGTGTGCACCATTTCACGTTACCCTTAAGCTCATACACAAAGCTGAGCATAAACATGCAGCAAAACTTCGCCCCACCCTTCTTATCAAACTAATGAACGAACTTTTAAATTGAATAATTATTTCCACCCTGCTTACTAATGCGCGCCACGTTTGTTCTTGCTTCATCGTGGAACGAAATGCATTCGCGAGGCTCGTTGAACCGACTGATTGCCCGTTCGATTTAATCCCGGAGAATTTTTTTTCTGTTTTTGTTTTGCAATTGCAGTCAGTCGCCTTCGGCTTACTGCAGCCGTTTGTTCTTGGTAAGCCTGCGATCGGGCTGGTAGCAAAAACTTTCTGGAGGCCACCGCTACTACTCTACTGCTGATTGGATATCGATTGACAGGGAGGAAACAGTGCGGCTAAATGAGAAAACTCGCCCCCTGGCAGCACGGGTAGCATTCTCATCAACACATCACGTACCGCTTTACCCGGGGTCTGCTGTAGAAACAGGATGTTGAAATTTAATTTCACTTCATCTTGGCACCCACCTGACCGTGATAGCCCAACCAACCAACGCGCTCTGAATTCTTGGTGAAAGAACGCAGTCAAGTTGTGAGGATGCGCTAGAGTTTTCTTTCCCGCTTTTCCTGAAGGAAATTGCGTTGTCATGGAAATGCACCTGGTGCTGTGTGCCGGCATTGGCTGACTGCGTTCATTGCGACTGTAAACTGCATTCCAAGCGTAGGTGATGGTACGGTACAGAGAAAAGCACCGAATGAAAGTTATAACAGGAAAGTTAAACTGTCTCCGGAATGCTTGTGAAGTAGTTGATAATAATAATGTGCAAATGTTTGTTTTTTTTGCTCCACTTAAACAAAAGATTAACAACAGTTGATTTAGATGAGTGGATGAAAGCTTTGCTCAGTTAATCGGATCGCTGATGATTGTGAGATAATTTGCGGACAAAAGGAGTGCCTGAAAAAAATAATTCATATAATGTACAAATTTTGAACTGTCTGTTACAACGTAAACTTGTCCTGGAGCCTTGACAGAGAGAAAGAGAGAGAAAGAGAGAGAAAGAGAGAGAGAGAAGAGAGAGAGTTTTTGAAGAGTTATTAACTTACCAGTACCACACCCTGTCTTAAACTTTGACTTTGCACTACCAGCCAAAATTAATCTTCTCTTCCAAAAATCTTTCGCCTTTGGGCTATTTTAAAGTTGCCCCTTTTAAATCCCAGCATGATGTTGCATATTTACGCCTCGACATGAACTGATAAGATTCATCGGAACAATTTTCGGTTCGTGGGTAACATTTTCCTCATAACACGATGTGTGTCCTACAGCTTCCAACAGTACGAGAACGGACCCCTTGCAGTGTGTTTGTGCGGCGTGTGTCATAGAAATTGTTCGAGATTGAGTTAAGACCGTGGTACCGAACTTCCTGATCATCTCGTTCCGTACGATAAACGGCACTGCCGGCAAGATAATGATATGAATTTTGCGTAAAACCCTTGCGGATCGCCAAGCGTCAAGCCCAATTCAAACTTAATCATTCGTCCTAACTGAATGACTTTGCAGAAAATTTTAGCCCCCTACTTTCCCGCCCGGTGGTTTGGAAAAGTGGGTGGCTGCTTTGTGTGAACCGCTCAGTTGAGAAAAGTGTTTCAAGTGTGTGTACGCTTTCTATGGATATGGGTGTGTTCTTTGGAGGGAAAAAAATCCACAAACACACACGCACATCCACACATTCTTCTCTTCTTCCGAAGTCCAATATATCGGTGGAGCATTTTTCATCATCATCATGCTTCAAGGATGAAAATGGAGGCGTGGTGTGTTGAGAGTTTTAGCTTAAACTGACATCCTGGGATAAAATCATTGAGGTTAGGAAGATTTGGCAAACCACCCCGAAGCCAGGAAAGAAAAAAAGATTTCATGTGAAACGTTACGAATCGCCGAGTAGCAACTGAAGCGCCTGATGAGGATACTTTTCGTTAGTTGAAGCTGTGGAAGCATTTTCCGTAGCAAGTAGTACAGATTAGCTGTAGTGGTTTGATTGCAATTTTGATTACAATGGTCGGGTATTATGGTTAAGGTGAAAATTACATAGCATTAGCGTTTTTACTGGGCACAAATGCGGTGTGCTCTCGTTACTGATGGGATAAATCGAACCATGGGAATTTCCTATCATTGGTTGACACTAAAATGGAATAATACTAACATGGCTAAGTCACCGCAAATTAGAGTAGAGTTTTGTCTTTGAGAGTATTCATTTTCACACAAACTCCATGTTTGTGAATGCTCCATATAGTCTTTTATTTATTCGCTACGATGTTGTTTTGGATGCTAACTTTCGACCTGATATAGTCAAAGTTTTGAAGAACTTCATAAATGGATCTGTTCGTCACTCGTAAGTAAATAAGTGTTTATTAGCAGCCCATAGGGAAGTCGAAGTTTTGGCGGTGCGGTGGTTAAGGCGACAGTGGCGCCGGTCCTCACACCGTAGGACTGGGGCTCAAATCTCATCCGAACAATTCCGCCGTAGGGAGGACTGATTATTCAACTGAGCGGTATCAGCAAGTCTAATGTACAATTACGTGGTATCGGTATGCTATTGAATGGTGGTCAGCGTGACCTAGCAGGTTTCTGTCGCTTGCCTGATTCTTTCGTTAGCTTTGCCTACATTGGAGAATCTGAAATCAAAGAATGCTAGGTCATCAGCATATTTCTGAATCTAGATTGGCTTAAATTAGATGGTGGGAAAAGATTTCAACTCCAAGATGATCAGGTTTATCAAGTCTGTAGCGTTAGATTGAAGAGACAGGCTAGCCCATCTCCCTGTCTAAGGTCTGAAGTTTAGGGTATTGCACAACTTGTTTGTATAATATTAGTTTGATTATTGTTTTCTCAAATACTTTGGTCATTTAACATTTCAACATTTTTAAGCTTATAATTTTAAAGAAAATGACCACAGAAAACGGCCAAGCATTTAGAACATTAAAAAAAATAAAATTTAAATATCAATCTGTGGTGAAAATCACAACAGCCAACTAAATCACGCTTACAAAACATTATGAGAGCAAATGTTTACTTAGAACTGTACGTGCAGATGAAGCATTCTACTTCCCTCATACAAGTTGCTGTACAAAGAACTCTCACACGTACTGTGAATGGACAGCGCAGTTAATATGAATCCAATGACATAAGCTGCAAATTTTATAGACAGTACACTAGGTTAGGTGCTTCGTCAAAGTTTGACCATAGAATAAAACCAACGAACCGTTGATACCATGTCTGTGTGTGTGCGTGATGTTTGCTGCTATCTTCATTCTGCTGTCCAATGCACATCGTTCTCGTTCCCTTCAGTGCACTCTCCGGAACATGGACACACCGTGCCGGAAGACAAACTGTGTCCTTGTGATATTTCTGACAGCATCCTGATGTTGAGGGACACACTGGGCTTTTTTTTTGTGTGTAGCAAAAACCTTATGCAAACCTTTCGCCTCCATAACGGGTAGCGCCTGATGGTACGTGGTAGCAACATTCAACTGCGAGCTTAACAGATGCAAATGTCAATGCAAATGTGCCTGTCAAATGTCAGGGCGTGCGGGTGCTCTTTGTTTAGCGAAGGATACAATATCGTTTGGGTTGTGTTTATTTTTGTGGGTTACAAATTTACATAAAAAATTCAAAACAAGAAGCTCCATTTAACATTTGCCCAACATTCAAAGCTTTATTTTCCCGAACATTGTTTTATTGTTTAATGCATTTGAAGCTGTTTTGAATATTTGAAAAAATTTCATAAAAGAGTTTTAAAAGTCATTCGTTACATAATGCTTTATGCCAAATTTAATATCAAATTGTGCGTGTCTGCGTTAAGCATTCATCAATAAGTTCTTAGTATTGAATAAAGCCATGGAAATCGTTGATGAAAGCGCTAAAACAATGCAGAATACGAACGCTAGCGGTTCTGTCACATTCATTTCCATTAGCTCCGAAATGCATTATCCTGCACGTCGGCAACAACTGACCAAGTTCCCATTTCTACTTTTTTCCATCAAGCATCTACCAACCAATCCTCGAACCGGCCACAAATTTGTGGTTATGAAACAAGCTTTTCAAGAACGAAACGCTATGCGAATGTAATTTTCTACCAGATTCTATTCCAACTACTACATTCTCTCCAACCGGTGGTGCATTGGGTGCATCATGTATGTCGTAGCGGCAGACAACAGTTGAAACACGCGCGCCAGTAACATGCCGGATTGGAACCGGAGAGTCCTAGACGATGGCTGCTCGTATCGTATCTGCTGCCACTCGCAGACCGGCACATGAAAACTCGTCAGTGTGATGGAAATTGAGCAATATTCGCCATTCGAGTTGCCTGGTAGATGGCAGATCCCATTTCCTGCTTCGTTGAGGACACTTTTACACGAAGGTTTCCGTTCTGGTTCGCTAGAGCGCGAAACCTTTCACTGATAACTACTGCCACGACGAGATCTCAGACGGTGGTGCTTCGTGTGAGGTTTTGAACGATTTAGGCCGGATTTGCACGGATGCTGCTGCGGGTGTTGGCATGTTTTACAGCAGCTGAAGCTACTGTCCCGCGTCTGTCACGCGGATCGTTTGCTCACTGTTGACGACGTTTGGTAACAAGGGTGCGCTGGGCTTGCTGGTATGATGCGCTTTCGAGTGCCGTGTGGAAGAGCCGATGAAAGAGGCGATGAAACACTTAAGTTTTTGCAAGCTCTGAAATGTGGTTTCTGGTTTTGGTTTTATGAAAAAGTCAAATGTGTGGTTTTCAGGCTAGAAACTTTGGGAGATAAAAACCTTTTGAAGTATTCTAAAAATGAAACATATGGCAAAATTCATCACAAATGCATTAACGTTATTAACTTTGCATAGCTGCAAAGGAATAAAAATGTAATTATACTTAGCCTACAGAGATAAAATTTGCGAAAGCAAATAACAAAAATGGCATGAATGGAACGGTTTGCTGATACTTTAGCAAATAGTTTAAATAAAGTTTTGTTTCACCCGAAATCTGGACAAAAGTAAAACGACCAAGCCAGGTCTCTAAAGGAATAAAATTAAATCCTCTCACCAACTCTCCATAACTTTGAAAGTTTTCAACTCATTAAAATAGTTTAAACAAATTTATTTTGTGATACTTTGAACGGAAAATGTTAAAAAATAAATAATGTTTGTTTACAAAAGTTTTAAATTCATTCTTTAGCGTCAGTATATGTTAACCGAGTTACTAACTTTAGCAGACAATTTTTCGAGGAGGTTATTGGTGGAAAATCATTTACGGCCACAATGCTGCACGATATGCTTTTGAAATTTCACTAATTACCTTTAAAAGCTAGGTATTTAAGTTTCTTCTTCTTCTTGGCTTAACGACCTCTAAGGTCATGCCGGCCATCGAAATGGCTTACTAGACTGTCGTTATCACGTATTTGGTTTGTCAATTCTCACTACGGGGGGGCCGGTCCGGATGGGATTTGAACCCCGGTCCTGCTGTTTGAAGGTTTATTAAAGTTTACAAATTTTAAAACGCCCTTTGCAGATATTTTTCTAACAGGCGGTCATCACAAATGAGTCCATACATTCAAAAAATTATAAGAAAAATTGTTTTTGAAGAAATGCGTTTTGCTTTGTGTCAAAGCTTATACAAAATCAGTAAGATTGTTCTCAAATTTGGTAAGTTATCACTAAAATTCAGAAAATGACACGTTTTTACCTCATTGTTTCAACTACTGAGAGCATCATTTTAAATAAATCGCATTAAAAAATGTCTAAACTGAAATAAATAAATTCGCCGTTTAATGCTTCGTCAAGACCATGAGCAAAACCGAGAAGAAAATTATTTCCGCACAAAATAGGCCCGGAAATAGAAAGCGAAAATAGGAAAAAATGTTTTCCACCTACGTACGCTGTACCAATAGTATAATTTGCTCGATCAACTGTTCAAACATTTAAGATATTTGACGCTATACCCTGGTGTCAACGTTTAGTCAATATTCATAGTGGTCAAAAGACGATTTCCACCAGTCAATGAAACACATGTGCGCAAACCAAACCCCTCAACGCAAAGATGAACAGAAGTTTCAATCAAACGTCACAGAAGAATGGTGTCATTCTTTCAACTCATATATCATCTTCCCTGTTTTTTGCTCCACATTACATCCATTTTAAAGTCCGGTCATTCGATGCCGGTACAGATGTGCAAAAGCAACACAAAAAAAAAAAAATGACAAAGAGTTTCTGCTAATTCTGTGCTCTACCCCCACCGGAACTGTGATGACGCTGCTGGCACGCTGGCCAGCTGAAACGTGCTCTGGCCCCACAAACGACTCTTCGGAATCGTGTCGAAGTGTAACAGTGCGTGACGAAGGGTATGCAAATCAGTGTTGAGAATGGGAGAGCAAGAGAGAAAAAAGTCGAACTATTGGATCGAGTTTTTTGTTTAGTTTTGCTGCCCGCGAACCAGCAGAACCCGACAATATGAAAGATCGGCAGAACGCAGATGTTCCGGGAAGAATTCTCAAACAACAAAAAAGCAAAAAAAGATTCATGCACACGCACATGGAGCTAGAATCAATGATCAGCGAAGGGACTGGATGGGTGACACGTACCAAAGCGGTGTGTAGTATCGTTGCATAAACAGTCTCCCATCTGTGCGAGATCATAAAAAAAGATCAACCAAACACTGTTGCTTGGAATGTTTTCGTGGCGTCAGTGACGGAGATGGTGGCGTCGCGGGTGGACCACGAAAATTTAACCACCCGGTGGTCGATTGTATTGAAAAGATGCAGTCTGGACGGGGGTTTGTTTTTTTCGTTTCGCTCTGATGATGTTTGTTGCGTGGAATGCTGTTGCACAACGCGCCCTGGAACTTTTGCATACGAGCATCATACGTGATTTGTTGGTGGAAACCAGAAAACCTGGAACTGGAAATCACATTACAATGCGAACAGGGAAGGAAGCAGATGGAACATTGTTTGTATGTTTTTTAGTTTTGAATGCATTTATCGTTTTTGTCTCATGGTTTTGAGCAGCGTCATGATCCGTGTGTGACAGCATAGTAGCTGATTTGATTATTATGTTTGACACCGTGATTATGATGCAGTTTTTATAGAACTATTCAGATCAGAGGAATACAATTTACAAGTTACAACGTTTTTACACATTTGATTAGAACAAATTATCTTTGGATTGTTACACCGGGTATGATATTATGGGATAGAAGAGGTATAAGCGAAACCTAATTGAAGAGATGATGTTTATTCATTCTCAATTCAGTATTGTTTATGTATGCTGTGTGAACGAAACAGCCATACATTCGCATGTACCGCGATGGGCAAAAGAATAAGTCAAGAATCGTGTTTTCAGTTACTTCTTCAGCTATTTTTAATAGTTATACATTTTCTAAAATAGCTAAAAAAGCATCAACAGCATCTTGACTATTGATTGTAATTGTTTGTAATTACATTGTAAAAATGACAGAATCCGTTAGCTTAAATGTTTGGTTTGACACATACAAAAACAAAACCAAGACAAAATAAATTCAATATTTTGTCAATATGGCCGTCATACTCACATATAAATGAATAGATCAATAAATTTAAGATTGGAATAACGAACAACGTATAAGCTGTAAACATCTGTACCATAATCTCTTGCTACGATTTTATAAAATATTGCCCTAATTTAATTCAATTCACTGCTTTGTGTATTGAAAATTATCAAAATATGTTTTAATTAATATTTTAGCATTACGGCTTACAGCCGGGTTAAACAATCCGGCGGTAAGCCTATTGTTCTGCAATGATTTCTAGAGAATTATTTATGCTCGTGATCATGCTTCCGTTTGTTAAAAAAGTTTTGACTATAGTCTAAATGACGCAATTGACTATAGTCTATTGCGTTTGAATTCATTTTTAATAGCGAAATAGGCTCAGAGACCATTAGTGGGTATTTCATATCATTAAGTTAGCAGAAAAAATGTTAGCTTGATTTGCCACACATCTATAAAATCTTGCGTTTCAACTCCACAAGAATATCTGCTTCGTTCTTAGTAAACGTATTCTCAAATTGTTCATAACTGTATAAAAAGACACAATTTTCAATCGTTAAAAGCTTCCAAATAACTAATAAAGTTTTCATACAATTAGTGGCGATATGTATAAATAAAAGCTGATTAAACATAGTGTGTTTTGCTGTGCCTTTTTATAAGAAAAGCTATAGGTCTCTTTCGTAACCCTCATGGAGGGAAGGGTAAATGTGTTAAAAATATATTTTTGTTTCCTCTGCTTTAACCAGCATTGATAGAGGCTTCCAATTTGATGCAGTATACACTGATTTTAAAGCTGCGTTTCACAAAATACCACATACATTGCTTTTAGCCAAACTGAAACGTCTGGGGTTTTCTCCTGGTTTACTGGCTTGGTTACAGTCGTTCTTACATGATCGTGTAAGCAGAGTTAAGTTTAAATCATGTGTTTCATTCGAGTTTCACTGTTCGTCTGGGGTTCCCCAGGGTAGTGTGCTGAGTCCCCTTCTTTTTCTTCTGTTTGTTAACGATGTTAGTTATGTTCTTCCTTCATCGGCTCACTTAATGTTTGCGGATGACATAAAAATTTTTTGTCGTATAACCGATCTTGATTCGTGCTCGTCCTTACAATCATCCCTAGACAGTTTCTCCTCCTGGTGTTCCTCTAATTTTCTTTCCTTATGTATTGATAAATGTTCCTGTATATCTTTTTCTCGCTCTACAAATTGTATTATGTTCAATTACATGTTTGATTCTGCGGTTCTAAATCGTGTGAATGTTGTTCGTGACCTTGGGGTTCTCCTAGACGATAAATTAACATTCAGTGATCACATCGATTACACTGTCAGCCGAGCTAACAAGGTTTTAGGAATGATCTGTTCGATGTCTAAGGATGTTCGGGAACCACTTTGTCTCAAAGCTCTGTACTGCAGCTTGGTTCGACCTATTCTCGAATACGCAAGCATTGTTTGGTGCCCGACTAGTCAGACTTGGAGCACTAGAGTCGAAAAAGTCCAGCGTAATTTTACGCGGTTAGCAGTGAAACGCTTTTTAGGCAGATCGTCAAATTATCCTTCCTTCGTACCCTGCACGTTGCAGGTTACTTTGCTTAATGTCGCTACACGATCGCCGTGCCTTCTCTCAAGCATCTTTTATAAGTGGTTTGCTAAGAAACGTTATTGACTCGCCTGCTCTCTTATCTAGAATTCATATGTACGCTCCATCTCGTGTGCTGCGGCAGCGGAATTTTTTGTTTATCCCTTCGAGACGGACGATGTATGGTTCCAGTGATCCTCTACTTCAATGTTTTCAGGCGTTTAACAATGTTTCTCACCTATTTGATTTTCATCTTTCCCATCAGTCTTTCCAACGCCTCCTCCTACAATTCATTGATTCGTTCTTTCCATCCGTGTAGTAGTTTTTTTTTTTTTTTTTTCCTTTCTGTTTTTTTTTGCTTTCTGTTTGTTGTTTCTGCAATGCCTAGTTTGACCGAAGCCTATCGATTGTCGTCCGTTTTAGCCTATGCGTATTTAGTTTAGTTTAATTTTTAAATTATTTAGCAATTAAGTAACTTATATGTAGCCCTAGCGGCAGATATTTCGTTGGAAATAAATAAATAAATAAATAAATAAATTTATTTATGTTGAGTTAAGTAGAATTCTAAGATACTTCTTTCTGCTAGTTTAAGGGTTGAAAGGTACAACATAAAATTTAATAAAAGTTGTAATTCAGTATATTATCTCCAAACTGTTCTTCTCTTTGTCTAAAGGACCTGCTTGGTCATGCCGGCAATCGAAAGGGCTTACTAGACTTGCCCGATACCACGTAGTTGGATAGTCAGTCCTTACTGCGGGAAAACTGTTCGGATGAGGTTTGAACCTCGGTCCTGTCGTTTGAAAACCGGTGCGTTATAATACTACCCTAGTCCTGAAATTGTCGCATCTCCTTATGAAAATGTTTAAATGAAAAAATCTTTCCGCTTAGGTTACAACGTACAAGGCGTCTCCATTTTCTACCAAATTCAAACCAAAAAACCCCAAATTCTAATGAAGCGCCTTCGAATTACGTGTCCATGGTTCTCCTTGCTGCTTATAAAATTAAAAAATATGAAATATTAAACACATTACTCACTTTCGAACAATCGAATCAATCATTAATTTCATGTGTTTGGGAGATAATTTGGAAAAAAAACTTTTCGAACCATTCAGATTTTTTATTGTTGTTTAGTTTATCTTTCTTTAACTGCAATTTTCGTTAAATGTGTGAGCAATTTCACTAATCGAAACAATTACCCTCTTCACAACATACATAAGCACGGCAAACGACTTAAAAGCCGTACAATAACAGCGTCATTTGATTATCCTAAATTGTTACAAATTTTCGCACCAGGATAGCGTACCAGCAGACCGGCACCGGCAGATGATACGGTAGCGATTATTCGATCGGTCAATTTTGGGAGCTAGCAAAAGCGTAGCAAAACGTTCGCCTCTTGACTGAAGTTCCCAATAGCAACGAAAACGGCACTGCTCACAGCATGCACGTCCTGCCTTTTGGTACATTAGTGGTAGGCGGTAGTGGTGTCTAGTGCAGTACCGTGCTTGCGTTTGTGTGTCTGTGTGTGTGTGTGTAATTTATTATGGGTTTCGGGAAATTCAATTATTTCACCGTTTATCGCCGTACCGGTTCCGATCGGTCCCAGTCGCAGCTTATGGCGGCCGTTGCTATAGCGAAGAACCGCAGCTCGAAAATGGTACTTCAATGAAGTGCTCTAACCTTACCCACAACAACTAACAACCAAAAAAAGGACACCCATAGTAGGACTCAGAGGGAAGTGGCAGTGAGGGTGATGGTTTGGCTTTCATTTCCTGCTTTTAACGCCACTGTCAAGCTGCATTTGGATGGAGTATTGTTGTTTCGGGATACAATCTATTTATTACTGCAAGTTTGGAGCGCTCTCTAGGTACGTATTATTGGAAATGGGAAACCCAACGCCAACCTTCGACGTATTAGTTTCTGTTCGGTTTCATGGAAATGTAGTAACGAAGCGAGTGTGCGTATGATACTGCTCTCACGAGAATTAATGGTTATTTTCTACAAACAAAACACCACAGCGATCGTAAAATTGAACTAAAGCATGGCCATAAAACAATTTTTATTAACTTCTCTGTAGCGTTTTGTGTGTGAGCAAGGATTTGGAGATCCTTTTTGCTGTGATATCAATTCAATCCCAATAGACGTCAAAATTGAATGAGTTTGGGGAAGTTCTCTACCACAAATTTTACCCCAACCGAATAACTTCTTCATTAGCGAAATAAACTTGAATTTAAGCCACAAGAGAGCAAACACACACACACTACTGCGAACATGAATGACTCTCCATGATTCTTTTCAAAAGCATCACAACGTTGTGTTGAGCAGAAAAAGAAAATGTCGATGCTAATGAGCGAGGATGACTATGGTAAAATGAATGTCATCTTCTTTTGCTCAAAAACGCCCTTTTTCACCATTTCTTTGCGCTTTTTTTTCTGCAAGTGGAAAGTGAACCTCAAAAAACTTCTGTTTACATCGAAAGATTGTAAACAGCGACGAAAAAAATCATCCCTTATTTTTCTTGTCCTAACTGACCCAAAAATAAATGGTTCGTCATCATGCTTTTCCCCATCAAAACCCACCAAAGATCGTTCCGAACATTTCGTATCATCCGGTCACGTTCGACTGTCCCTGGTCGGATGATGTGTTTCATAATCAATAGAAATATCCAGCCTTGTGTTTCGGATGAAGAAAATGTGATAGAAAAAATTAATGTTTCCTGCGCAGTTTAAATTTAATTGCCATACGAAATCAAAATATCAAAATTTTTTAAGGTTTTTAAGAAAATATTTTTTGTTTCACACTGTCATCTGTAAGACAGTGGGATCAACTGTTGAAAATTGCGATACGCAAACGCTGATGAACAATCTTCCAAGCCACCGCAATTAGGGAGAAATTCATCTCGAATGTACACAACTCAACAAAAATCTTACACAACAATTCCTACAAATGCTGCCATTTTTCTGGCAACGGAAATCAATGCCAAAGAAACAGTGATACTTTCTTCCGAGAAATGTTTAGCCATTTCGTTGGTTGGCGTCTCGAGATTCGACTTTTGCGAGTGAGTGAGTTTTGCTTGATGGAAACAACCAGCAAGTAAAACATATCTCATCTTTCGACCTTCCAAGTAGTCCGTAGATATTGTACTGGGCCAACGACAAGATGCTAACGTTTTTATCTTTTCTCAGAATCGGTAATAGGCTGATTCGGTACACTTGCTGAAGAAGTTTTTACATGCTAGCGATGTTTACTTAACAAAAAATAAATCAAATCACGACTTGAAGGTGTGCTTTCCGGAAAGAACTACTTAAAGTTTAATACATTTGCCTGTACTACAAGAAGTTATTCAATTGGAGCCTCTTTAAATCACACCAGTAACCCAATACACACGTCAAAATAATGCTTCATTTTCATCAAACAAATATATTGCCTCATCTATACAGATTATTTATTATCGCTACGAAAACCTATCATAACGCCAATCCAACGATCATCTTTATCGTCCACATATCGTGCACACTTGCACGTTTTCATCATTAGACCCCGTATTCTTGTTGACACAACCAAAACCGGTGAAACATTAGTTCCGCTCCAATCGAAAGGATTATCAAACGCTCGCTGAAAGTCAAACACATAGTTAAACATAACCAACGCAACCACGCCGGTCACCTTTTGGGATAGCTGACCCGTAGGCAGCTGCATGTTTCAGCTGAATCGAACTGTCATCAAAATCTAATTTCAAACATTCAAGAGTTTGTCTTCCACTAATTGTACGTACGTGGGGCGCACACAGCCACATACAGCCACACACAGTACACGCACGCAGTGATGAAAACATTACCCGACCGATTGAACTACACTTAACCCGGTACAACTATCCTGAAAGGCGCCCATTCGACATGCAGCACAAGCACACTGCATAAATTAATTATGAAACAATGGGGGGGTGCGGGCGAATTTGCTTGAATTAAGGACCCGTGTCCGCTTCCTGTTGAAACATAACCTTAGCGGCTGACGTACGAAAACCGGTGCCAATGCGACTGAATTCTAATGGGATGTGTGCCTGAGTGAAGGAAAGTTTTTAATAAAGTAATCTAATTGGTAGGAATGTTAGGTTATGTTGTAATTGGAGAAGTTTTTGATATTAGCATATTATATTTCGCATACTAGGTTAGTTTTACTCGCAATACGAAATGGCTTCGGAATATGTTTTTACCCTAAGGGATAAATGTTTGTGCGCTGTGCGAAAATTTATATCCTCGATGTAGTATTAGGTTACTGTTAAAGAAGATTTCTTTTACGTGGCATTATTTTTGCAAAAAAAAACTCCAAAATATTTTGAATATTAATCAATATCCATACATGAAAACTAAAACTCAGGAATTTCTAAACAGACACGAAACAGAACACAAATTGCTACAGCAAGAAGAGTTCTTTCGACTGTTTATTCCATATTCTGGTTATTTCTGGTATTGGTATTGAGTGCAGTATTTTAAAACACGGATATTAGTATGCTGTTATTGTTTATGTGGTCTTCTATTATTCTTTAATATTATAATATGTTTTTATTTGACATTTTACTATTATTTTTGTTTTCTTTCTTGATACATTTTCCCTCTGTATCATGGTTGCACACGAAAAGAGAGTGTAAAAATTCTCATTCGTGCTTGCATGATGCGATCATGCCAACTCTTTCCGCTTTTGATACTATACACCACTAGAAAATTCAGACAATCATCGCATCTTGTCATTAGTTGCATAAGACAACCAAAAGCAAACAGTATATCTGTGCCACAAGCACGATAAGAGAATGTCGTGCCACCGAACAATGTGTCCCAGTGCGGCGAATTTAATTACGTTACCCAAACTCATCTCTCTGCATTGTTCTGCCCTGTCACCGGGTCATTTGTGGGGGTCTGTAAGCAATGTCGTGTCGTATGCGAACGATAGGGCTATTAATTGATTCTCGGGCTCAAACTCTGGCAGGGGATTTCGGGTGTGCGTTTTTGGCGTGAAACATAAATCTGTTCGCACTGCTACTGCTGGAAGGATTGAAAGTGATGGGAATAAAGGATGTCACACATCCACAAAAGCAGGTTTTGTTTATCGTCTTTTCGCCTTTTAAAGACTAGTGGGAAGTTAGACACAGTTTAGTCAGTGAATTATTCATACCCAATCAAAGTTTCAAGAATTAAGGATCAATATTAATCCTCGCTAATCTCTACTTCCTACCGAACTTTATTATACTTTTTGAGAGGCATTTTTGCTGTAGCTAATTAACTATTCTATCCAATTGGACATTATATAACATTACCAGATTTTATTAGGGGAGAATGTTATACCATTACCTATGTATAGCAATAAAGCCACACGACGTTTACAAGCAAATGTGCACTCCAATTCCTTCCTTAACACATAATTTCTTTCCGATTTATAGACGACTCATAAATTACGACCACACCTTACTCTCTATCATAGCAGCCCCCAGCAGAGCAGCAATTTCACCACCAGCACCAGTTACATAACCGTACGCGTTGAGGCTGCCTTTGACCGACCAACTTTATCGCTACCTCCTGATCCACTTTTGCAGCTTGCCTCCTCCGTACCTAGGTTCAAATTTTTGGACTCATATTTATTTTGTTTTTTTTGTGCGCAAGAAACCTTCGGACGAAAGATTTGGCAGATAGCCAGGCGCTAGGCGAGACTTACAAGCGCGCTTGTTATCCTTCGTAGGCAAATGGACTTATGAAAAATGATTCTTCTTTGCTTGGCTTCGGTCGCCTTTGTCATGGTCACTGTAATGTTCCGTGGCACAAAAGAAGCACCGATAAGTGCAATGGCAATGGAAATCTTTCTATGCCTTTCGCAGCATCAGTGCACTGGATGCGATATCGGGCGTGCGTGGGAGCTGCTGACCAGGGGATGATCCAACAAATCTATCCATTTCTTGGCAATTTCCGAGAAAAAATAAGTTTGTAATAAAACACGATGTGCATGGGCTTTTCATCAACAATTCCTAGTATTTTGGCATGTTCAAGCGAATGCTTTTATTGGTAGAATGGTTATTCATTATGGTATTTTAAGCATTAAAGGGAAACATCTCAATGGGTGACTTTATGGATGAAAGTTTATTGTTAAAACCAATTCTCATTTCACAATTTCCAATTTTTCTTCCCAACTTAACGACAACGCTAACCAGATACAAATTTTCACTACCACAATACAAAGCCACAGAGTTCTGCGATCCAATCAAGAGGGGGAGAAAAGGTTTTTCTTTGTGCCGCGTTAATTAAGTGGAACCTGTTCTGCATCAGCCACATATGCATCCCCATTTCACAATATCATTTCACAGGTGTGCATTACAGTGGCACACTGCCCTTTCATGCCTTAAACCATACCCTCACAACCCCTTTGCCACCTAGTGTTTGCACAAAGCCTGATGATGATAGCGTAGTTTAATTATTGGTTAATTTTGTGCATCTCGGTAATGTAGTACGAGGGTAAATATTCTCGGTATCTCGGTACCAAACGAACCCTTATTTATTACGTGGCCTCGCCAGGTGCCGACCGCTCTGCGGTGGAGGGTTATGCCTTTTTTTTTTCATCGTTAGCCTTCCAGCACGCAATGCTACGGAACGTGTATGGAGGCGGAATTCCCTGTTCGATGACCTTCGAACATTACGAACATGTTACACCGTCAGTGGTCTTTCCGATCCCGATAGCGAACGCTAGATATAAATAGCGAGATGAGTGATGATACCGCTGCTGACCGCAGAAAAGCAGAGAAACACAGTTCTCACACACGTACGTGGAAAGAGAACAAACTACCGCTCTGTCGTGTGTTTTATGGTTGTGATCTATTGGTTGTATGGGATGAAATGCGTTGTGGCACACAAACAAGTTATAAATCATAAGTGTGTTTCTGTACCAACCAATCTCATTCTTGTCGATTTGATCTGCTTCAGGTTATTATTTTTTGTATCGCTTCAAAAAAGGATCAGTAAAAATCTAGCAACTTATGGTACTTTCTAAAATTTAGATGATTGTTTTGCAGAATGAAATAGTTCCTCAAATTTAATAACTCTTGGTTAACCTTTTTGAAAGTCTTAATAGTGTCCTGTGTGGGGATAGTAATGCCCCTATATTGAAACTTCTTCTCACCGCTTCGGAGGAACGATAAGGGTCACATTTTATTAAAGATGAAGAAAAACATTCTCAGGTTTAACTGGAACTGCTTTCCTTTCTCAATACGCTTGACGGAGTAAAATGATTGTCCAAACAACTTTGGATGACAACATAACAATGGCTTTATACTTTTCCAATAAACAGGGCTGTATTGTTTCAGACCGTAAAGTCTTGACAAGATTGTACTTCGTCTCGAGAAAGTGTAACAGATTCCAATTTGAATTTCCAACAAAATGCATCTTGAATCGAAATTCTGACAAAATGTTCGAACTTTATCAGTTCAACACAAAACCCTTGCCAGTTTGCCAAAAGACCATTGAAATGAATATCTATTGAACAGTGTGAAATAAAAAGAGCTGTATATGAGTAGTGAATGTTAATCGGTTTCGCCGATCCATATCTTCCGAGCGTTTGCAAGAAGTTTGATACCCACAGTGTCAGATATTCGATATTAATTTCAAAAACTTCTCGCGATTTTTGTCTTTTCATAAATATTTGCTCGTAATAGCATCCAAAAGGATGCTACTACTCCTCGATACTGATTGCAGGCAGCATTGAGAGGACTTCCAGGTCCTAGGCATTTTGATAAGATATGATATGCTAAAAAAAATGCAGTTGTTTGAAGCCTAAATTGAGAGAGAAGAGAGATAGAGTAATGGGAGTCCGATGCAAGTGAACGAAAGCTAAGTCATTTTGTAAATAACATTCCTGTTTTAAGGGCACCTTGATGTGTGCCATTCATTTGTTTGCCATTTTATTTGTCGTATTACGTGAACATAAATCACTCGTACTAAAGTAACACGTTATAAATAATTCATTAATCATTTGTAGCACAATTTGTGACCACGTGCTTCACTGATTAACGCACGTTGGAAAAAAAGGTATTCCAAAAATTATACAAATGTTCGTACCACCAAGGTTCAAAGTATAAAAAAAACGCCACACATTTAGGTATGGTAAAGCGTAATAAAATCATAATGTTGGCATTTTGGTTAGCTAATTTCAACCAGCAACGAAAACCACCGAAGAACAACCAGGGAGCAGAGAAAACCAAGAAACCAAACCCATCGCTAAGGAAATGGGCTTCTTATCAGCTAGCAGGCTAATGGGATATTATTTATTTGCCTGTGGCTTTTCCGACCCAATGTTTTTTTTCTGGTTTTCGTTACCACCGACGCTTTGGCTGTTCGGGTGGCTAGGAATGTGAAATCGGAAATTTTATCAGCTCATAAAACCCCGTACTTTATGTCGTTATCGAAGGCCCATGGGTGACTTGGTGGTCTTCAGGCACACTTTATCCTGGCACTAGAAGTAAAGCACAAACGCTAACATCTGAAGGCATTGGGAGTATTTTCGTCTTTTTGTTTTCTTATAATTTCCCTTTTATTGTACTTAGACGCAAAGGTGCTTTGCAGGGGTTGCATTAATTACGAAACGGTGGCAAAGCACGATCGACCGCTGGCCGACAATCTTCGAATGGTAATAAAATGGAAATGGCCCTTACAATTGCAGAGAAGCGGAGAATGCGAGCAAACCAACGATCGAAGGTCAACTCATCGTGATTATACCAGCGAAGGGTGCGAACTTGGTTGCGTTACTGAAGGAAATTACCAATAGCAAAACTTTCGTAGTGCGAGCTGGGTTAAAGTTTTCTACGAAAAACTCGGAACTCGCCGTAACAGCGTTTTAGCGTGAATATTTACACCCTGTAGAAACAACATTTTTGACCAGCATGTGCAGAGGAAAACCTCAAAAAAGCACGCCCATGGATAAAACTCACTCAATGCCGCTGCACACGAAATTGAGAGAAACGCCCGCTTTCGCGTTCCATCGCCGGACAAAACTGCTTAAGGATTCAATAATAAATTTCACCAACTTTGACCGTGCGTTCGTGCGTTTCGATGCGAATCCTTCGCACCGTGCCTCACTGTGACGAAGGGTCTGTGATTAATATACAGCGATTTTGCCCAGAAAGGAGCAGATGAAGGCAAAAACGACACAGCCCAACATTTAATGTTTGCGCCATGGCAATGTGCTCGCCTTGCTCGGAATATGCTCGTAACTTGATTCACCGCACCATGGGCATGGAGAAGAACGCGTTTTAAGAGAGGAACAGGTGGCCTCAAGCTGAATCTTTTCTACCTTTTCCATCAAAGTAATTCGAGCTCCTCAGCCTTCTTTTTGGGTAAGGGTGCCGGACCCGATGCGGATAAGCAGGACACCATTAGTAAACCTCGCAGCGAAAGCGAAGGGTGCGTTTGGTGCGTTTCAGATTACAGGTAAGAGAGCGGCTACGTGCTTTGGCATAGCTGAATAACATCAACCTTGCGCCTCGCCAACGACTAACACGATCCTTGAGATGCCACCGAAGGATCGATATCTCCGTGCAGAGCCGGTTCTGAGATCGGTAACCTGGTATCCGTCCTTTCTGTCCGGGCGTGCATTAAGAAGATTAGCACAGCTCACACAAGAATCGGAGTAACCAGGGTGGGGTTTATCCAAAACTAAAACAATCAGCGCTTCCCTTTCCACAAACACTCCCCCCCCCCCCCCTCTAAGAAGGGCTTCCTCGATTCGGGCTCACTCGGTAAAAGGTAAGCCAAACACACTCAGCTATCCTGGACGAGAAATAGGAAACGGTACCAAAAACTATGCAAATCAAAGAGAAAATCAATAGGAAAACATAATACCCGCGGGTTTTAGTTCGCTCGAGCAGAACCCGGCCTCGTCCCCATTCGACCGTCCAGTCAATTACGGCAAGGGGATCCAGAACGATGGGTTGTTAATGGAAGTTTGGACGGCCAAGAATGACAATGAGGGGGGAGGAAGATTATACTTTTGCGTTACGACATTACCATCCTAAGCATGCTGCTAATAATTGAACCCGGTAACCTGTGGTTCAAGCGGATTGGTGTTGAGCTTAATCGCCAGATCAATCGACTCAAGAGGATTGTGTAATCCTGGTCCCATAAAAAGGTTGACCATTTACAGGGCAGAGAATAACGCTTAAAGCGTTACACAAGGTTACGTTTTACTGGTAGGCTTGTTTTTTTTATTTTGTCATCTTTTTAGTGATTATATTGTGATAACAGGATTGAATTAAAATACACAATAAGCGGTTATTTTCGTATCTTTAGCTGTATCGTGAGGAGGAAGCCATGATTTACTAATAGTTTACTGTTGAAATTATCTTTTGAAGAATGAAATGTGGAAGAAAAATTAGAATTCTTTTACAATTTATTATTTGATGGGCGAAAACTTTCATTATATTTTTAGAGGCTCAAATACAAAGTATCATTAAATATTATCACTATTGCTTAAATTGTATAATTGCCCTTTTGATGGTGGTGATAAGTCCCATCTTTTACTCCAACACAGATTTGAGAAGGACAGAATTTTCTTTACGATATTTTTACTCTGAAATAATTTAAGCTTAGTAAAAGTAAAAGTAAAAAAGCTACAAGTGACTGTAATCATCGCAGTGTAGACGAGCATACTGAATAGAACATCAATTAGCGCTTCTAAGATATTCTTTACCTAGCAAACCTGGTCTTGGTCGCTACATTTAAGAGCACCACTGCAACATGCATATGGCCAGCTCCACTAATGTATCTAAAACAAATCACGCATAATCATCCATGCACGAACCTTTTCTATCATCCCAGATTTTGTGCACACAGTAAACTCTTCCAAGTGACGTTGAATTATTGTCAAACTTGTGTCGTTCATTTTTAAAGTTTAATCTAATCTACAAAATGTATAAAAAATGTTATCATCATCAAATGCTTCTTGTTGACAACTGCAGCTACACATTACTGAGTTAAACGGGACACATACACAAACATATTCACATTGCACAGATTGTTTAACATACACGGCACACCTGCGTTTGAATTCCAGCAAGTTCGTGGAATTCTTTATTTCTGTGTGCAATCTGTTGTACCGTTGAATTCCTTTGAAGAAGTAGTACCTATCTCCAGGTGTATATTACATAGAATTGCTAAGTATTATTTCCCATGTTTATTTTCGTCTAAAACATGTTTGTTTTTTATCGTGGGTCAAAATAGTTTCAAGCAATTTTTATATCCTCAACATATTTGAAGCATCTTAATGCAGCAACCGATGAACCTTTAAAAATTAAATAAAAAAATGTGTTACAATCACTAACTAACAGCGTTGATGGGTGTATTTTAACGCTTGCCTATTGAAACATTTTCAGACTTTGCGTTTAAAGGTCAAATGATCGCACCTTTCACATCAACATCATAATTTATTAATTTTTTACTACTTCGTAAGAACGTCCTGGTCGTGTTATTTTTGTTACAATCAATTTATCTCAAAATCAAATTATCTTTCTTAAAAGATCGTGTTGCTTTACTTTTTGGTCTGCTTCAGTGTTATCATTAAACTACAGAAAAAGGTTTTCCCGTAGAATGGAGCACTGTACTTAATAATTATTTACATTTTCATTCAACAGTATTTTAACAGTAAATATTTAACAAACGACAGTAAAACGCGCAAGCTTTCTACAAGTTGTTTAACCAAAAAAAGGCAATCACATCTTAAAGTGTTTCACAAATGAAATATTTATTTGACAGAATTATTGCTAAACGCATTATACACTTGATACATTTTTATTGCTTATGATGCGCTAAAATTGCTTTTGATGCGCTAATCCCAAAGAAACTCGAAAATAATAATTAACAAATGAATTTTCGAACATCTGCTCCAATCTAGTTTCCAGAGTTTTGACTGTCAGTTCGAGAGCATTAACATTTGGGCCACGAAACGTCAAAACACATACCACAAAACTGGTCCATTTCATCAATGACCCCAATCTAAAATCTGTAATGTTACTTGGATCACGACTTTTCTAAAGTTGATTTACAAAAAGGGATTTTCAATTTGCAGACAAAAATACATATTACTTACTTTAACCTAGTAGTGTTTACAAATGAGTGAAACTCCTTTTTTTTTTCAAATGTTCCTAGCTGTTACACGTGATAAACCTTGCTTGGTGGATAAAATATCACTTCAAACTCCAGTAACAAATGAAGGCACGGGCTATTTCCATGACAAAACATTACTCAACAGTGCTTCTAGCACTAGCACAAAAGCGTTGAACCACCTCGCCAACCAACCAGTCACGAACTGTGCGCGCTTGTATAAAGTGAAACAAAGACACCCATTCCCAACACTGCAACCATTTAACCTATCGTCGTAGATAAAGCGCCACGTGCAATGCAAGCAGGTGAAAAAGTATTCTAATTACCTGGTGTCAAGATGTGGCGGAATTAATAGCCGGAAGTATAAGGCGCAGATAAAGGAGTAAAGGTTTGTTGGCGCGATATGGTCACGGCCATTTGCCCAGCGAATAATACACATTTGCGCCATGGAATGGGTTTGAAAAGGAAGGGATTAAAAATGTTTCAAAACTCCATACGGTCATTGTTAGGACATTTGTGCCACATTATAATGATAACGATGATGAAATAAACAAATAGAAAACTGACAGGGAAAATTTTTATTTACCTTGCTATGCAACGAAGGAAGAAAGACTCCTCAAACTTATGGATATATTAAAATATTTCACCTCCAGTACCATGTAATTCTAAAAGGAAATATTTTCTTTCGGTTTTCAAATTTCCCAAAAAGTGATCCGATGTTTTGTGGCGATGCACCCCATCACCACAAAACATAATTTAGCTACAAATTCGTTCGATGAGGCAAATACTATCGCCATTGCTGACGCCTGTACCGATTTCGATAGAAGCAAGGTCTCGTTAAGGAAACGCTTTTTTAATAGAATCAATGGGAAAGAAAAAGAGCTTTCGATGGAGACGCCTGGTGGTTTAACCGTTGCCACGTTTTTAGCAGTGTGTTCGTGAGCGAAACTCTGTTCATGCTTACGCTTGTGAGTGGGTATGCGTGAGTATTTGTGTAAAACATGTTAAGATCCTTCAGCAAAGAAAACACAGAAAGCATCGTAAAAACGTCCGCAATGGAAAGTGTTCTTTAATTCGATTCCATTCGAATAAACTGTTAAACGGCGTAAGCAGGAAACGCCAGGCAAAAAAGTAAAACACATATAGTGTACGATGCACAACCGTCCTTGGAAGTCTATAAATCGTTATCGGGTTTTATAGCGTTACCGATCCGTAATGTTTAATAGTAAGCAAAACTTTTACCATGCTTGTGTGTGTGTACTTTTCTTACGCCTCCGATTCTCTGTATAAAAAGTGAAAAACATGTAAGTAATGAAGTACAGCCATTTTCATAACTCACCATAAACGATGATGGAGACATGCGTTAGAAGTGTGTATGGGGTACTCCGGAGAATACTTTTAAGGCAATGCATTATATAATCCCAGAGCGATTAAACTGGTAACTGCTACAGTGCCTTTGCAAAGGTAGTGAATAATGTATGAGACTTTACCTGAATCAGCCGTTTGAAGCATTAATGTGGAAAAGTTAAGAAAAGGCTTTCTTTTACATACAAGAGTGTTTTGCCCCCTATTCGGTAGTCTCCCCAGAGTGATAGGAACTTTGCGTAGTAATAAATCAAAAACAACTTTACAACGAAATTCTGTGAGCTATTGAATGTTAGCGATAGTACAGAATTTTGCATGGTTTTTTAATCAAGAAGAACTGTGGTATAAAGTACATTCCTTCATGCTACTACAGCTGGGATCTTTTGCACTTCGTTATTCTAAGATCTTAGTATTTGATAGAATTTCAAGAACTAGGGAACTCAACTTGCCTCTTTTGTGGCACTACACCTACAGCTAAAGAGTTTCCGCGCTTTCCATTTCTGCTTTTCTTGCCTTTGTTCTTTCTGTTGTTGCATAGTCAGCCCTGTGTAATGAAACGGTCCGCAAGACTATTAACCAACTGAAAAATTTCTTTGGACTCTTTTCACAATTCTTGCTCCTTGTTACTGTTTATTTTTTATTTAAATGGACAATTTGTGTTTTCTTGTAAATCATAATGCAAGTTCAGGACAAGATCGAAGTCTCTCAGTCTTGGTAATTATTGTATACTCAAATATATACTATAGTCAATTATTCTATACTCAAATCAAATACTACCAGTAGGGATTTTAAATTGCATTTATTTTTTCAAATCATTTATTTCTTGTACAGAATCCTTTCTGGACAAAACGGCGTGCAGCCTTCATATTAAAATAAATTTAAAAAAATAATCCTTCCTGCACAGCGTGAAGCGATTGTTGAATGTCCGATTTTTAGCTAAATTTATCCATTACCTTGTTCAATAAAGTATTAAAGCATTTAAGGCGTGGTAAAAATATGACAAGGAGTCAAAGACGTCGAATAAAATTATTCAAAACAGTTTTTACTACACACCGCAAACACACAGCTTGTACGGTAGTGAAATTTTCTCACCTCATTCTTATGTACATAAATATTTGTGTGTGTTTTTAAAACTGGCTGTTAGCAATACGATCTAGCCGTTCTATAGGAATAAAAGAATGCCTGTTGTAACTTTGGATTATCAATTTAATACTAAGTTAAAATATTTAATACTAAAAAATAGTACTTCAATTACTCACAGATTGTTTGATAGAAAAAAAGCAATAAAAGCATTCAGTTCCACATCAAATCTAACGATGACTAAGAACGCCATCTGCCCGCATCGATCATTTGTACAACTTTTGCAATAAAACAAGCACACATTTTGCACGTTGGTTGGTGATGCAAAACTTTTTGTTCAAAAATATAAGCTGCATACCAAATGGGAAAGAATATTCCTAGCAAAGGGACAAACAATCCAAACGAAACAGACAACAACAAAAAAACACACCCTACACAGTACCGTTTTGCAAGTTGACATCAAATGGTACACACAAATCAGGGATGCTAAGAAAAATAGAGCGTAAAGTACGAAACATCCCGGCAAACAACAAAAAAAAAAAAAAGAATGGAATAAGGAAAAACTGCAACACCAAGACATTAAGGATCGGTCACGGGAGCTAGCGACAGCAAGGATAAGCGCACAAAATCGGAAGACATACTACATATTGTGCTATCACATTATCATGAAACATACCATCCGTCTTTGTGGGTGGGTGGTAAGCGGAAAGGAGAAAAGCAGAAGGAAGAGTCGAAGTAAAATATTCAATAAACGCCAAGCCGTCCCACAGTAGACGCAATTTGCAGTTACATCTACCCCAACGTCCGGAGGATATCAGCCAAGCATTGCTTCTACAAAGTAAGCAAACTGTTTTCCTTCCCGAGGGGGCCGTCGACATTGTGTAAGTCACAACACTTTCTCCCATCGGGAGGGCCTGGAGCGAATGAAGGTGTGAGTGTGCTGTCGCTCTGTGTGATAATGGAAGGGCAGATGTGCAAGGGATTCGTTTTTCTATCTCGGATCTGATCTTGCTTATCTTTGGGCATAGTCTAGCCAGCTACTTATCTGGATGCTGGCGTACTAAACACAGAGGCTCATCCCATGTTGTGAGCATGCAGATTTCCAAGAGCTGTAGAGGATGGAGATTTCCATCTTCCACTTAGTTGTCGCAGCAGGTCCGACTGTTCATTTTGTTCATGCGAACAGTAAAACGGTCGGGCCTGAAGTAGGTGGCGGATGATTTATTAGACCTATTGAAACAGTTTCCAGTAAATAGATACATCGACACCCCTGCCTTGCTGTTCGTTGCGTTTTTCGCAGCTGTTTGGATGTGTGGATGATTCATGCAATATATTTGCTTTAGCCAGTTTCACTTAATGCGAGCATCAATCATTCAAATTATCTCTTCTCCAATTAGACATACGCCTGGGACGCAAAGTGTCATGCACATACTTTGTCCGCTTAAACTAAGACGATCATTTGTCAAACGGAAAGCGGCAGAGATGAAGCACACCATTCCTTTCAGTTTCCTGCTGTGAAATTTAACACAGAAAACATTACGTCACTCATTCCAACAATTCCAATATCCATCGATACCCATCTGTTCCTGAATCGGCATCGCAATATGAATACTTCAACACCACGCGTAAAGTGAACATCAATAAATATGACAAATTGTCAGATAAAACGTAAAGTTCCGAACCTCACAGCCCGAACCTCTGCTACAATCCCATGGGATCGATCAAACCGGACGGCTGACTAGTGAAAACCGCACCGCTTTATTTATTTCTTTGTGTGTGGTGCACAAAACAAAACCCACAATCACAAAAGCGAATCAGCACCAATACCCTCTGTCAACGGATTCGGTAATCCACTTCAACCCATCCTGACAGCTTGACAGAAGACCGAAGAAGGGATGGCGATCGAAAATTCGATCCTAGATGTACACCACCCTTCTTTTAGACTGGAATTTGGAAGCCATTCATTGGAATTAAGCATCGTTGCAAGAGGCGAGCGATGAGCGTCATTCCGTTCGATATAGTTCGTTCGAATGGCACGTAGCGTTTGACTAGTTTTCACACTCACACAAACACACACACACACACACACACACATATACATGCTTACATTTGGGCATGCTAAAAGATAGTGATGAGCGTGTGTTTGGTTTTAAGTAGAGGACGGTAATTGGGTTCGCCTAGCAAAGGTGGTATAAAATTATCGTACGTACTGCCATAAAAGCGAACAAGTTCTCGGTATAATGGAGACGGAAATTGGAGTAATTCAGCTTTGCCTTAGCGAACGGGATGATTTAATCAATTAGCGTTTATGGTAGATTTATTGAGTGGAGCGATAATTTCTGGTTCCGCACACAAGTCTGATCAGGCCTGAGGAAAGTGACGTAAGCTTTAATGAAGTGTCTTGCTATAACACCATTATTGTTTTTAAATATGATTGATAAATATCTTAAATGTTGTACGACGATTTAGGGTAGTAGAGTGTGGATGATCTTCCAAGCAATGGTTCATGTTTTAACTACATTAAGGATGTAGTTGTTTTAGTGTTAATATTTATTACAGTTGTACTTAGTCAGGCGTTTTTATTAATATTATTTAACTATTATTGAAAGCCACATCCTTCCATACCCGTGGAGACGCCTGGTACTTCATTAAGATACAACGGCGGGCATGACGTAGGTGTTTTTAGTCTTCAATGTGAAGTTGTTGCGCTCTCAAAAGTTAGTAAATGATGAAACTTCATCCAGAACGTCAAAAAATTCACCTTAAAGCCAACTGTCTTGACCAACCTACAGCCGTGAATCAAGTGTTTCTAACTTGATGAATCGTCTAACCATATGGGATGAGACGTACAGATGTGTGCCGGTGTAACTGAAGTGTAACAAGATGCCAGAAATGTAAACAGTACTTGTCCGGAAAGAAACACCCCACAACAAACAACACGGCTATCTGCCGTTCTCATTTTCTCCTTTCTTCGTTCATGTGCTAGGCGCCTTCAAGCTTTTACGCTGCATGCCACCAAAGTCCTAGGAAGAAAGTTTCCACACAATGGAACGATGGATTTTTAAGCTTCAACCCATGCCCCGCTCGGGGCAATGTGAGCTAGTGAACTTTGTGACACAAAAGACAGAAAAACACACACACACGAACGAACCCCACCAGCTCATTGATCCTGGCGCTAACTCGGCTGATTCTTTTTCTCATTCACGCTCAACCACACCATCCCGCATCCTTGTACCAGTTCATTATTATCCTACAAGCAAAAATGATAATAAAAGCAATACCCTACAGCGCAATATTGATGCAAAGTGGTCTTGCAAATCCTGCTTCGAAAGAGAGAAGGAAAGAAAGAGAGAGCGAGTGAGCAAGGGAGAAATAAAAAGAGAAGGATAAAGTCCAGGATAAAGTCTTTTTCGCCTTCGGGAAAACTCCGTTCCCTCCACACGACAGCGAGTGTCAGCCGAGTCGCTTCGCGGCGGGAGATGTCAAAGGATATGCTTTCACCGATGCCTGGGTCGACGACTATCAGCCTGCGGGTATCACGCGTATATTTAGGAGACTCGTGTTTTTTTGGGGGCGAGGTGGAAATCGCTATTAAAAGGTACACTTAAGCACCCGCCGAACGACGGCATGGGGCTGTACACTGTCATCACTGGCATTTGATATTTCCACGCGGTTCACGGATTTGCCCATCGGCCGGGCATGTTTGGCCACAGGATGAAAACCAGATGGACAGGATCACACCGAACGTCCGCCAGATGGTTGGACCTTGGGAAGATTTTATACACTCCCGATGCTTTGCAATAGGGTACAAGGCTCTTATTGACCAAAAATCGATTGGAAAATTATCGTCCAATTTGTGGGACGATACGGACCATAGCCAACGAAGCCAACATTTTTTGTGCTCTTTTTGGTGATCTGGTCTATTCGCCGTAGGTGTGGAGAGATTGATGATTTGGGTTCGATTATTTAATGGTCGATGATATTCGATATTCGGTTCACGTGGCGTACAATGGGGTGGGTGTTGCTAGGTTTAAGCTAGTAATTAGTCATACTTAACAAATCTTTCAACCGAGGCAGACTAGGATGTGAAATGATTGATTAGCAAAATGGAAACACATCATGAGTCCATCCACAGCTAGATCTTTATCTTTTCATCATATGATTTTGAGTAGAAAAAGGCCTTCCCTTTGTCAAATCCTTCCCTTTTGGACTGATTAACGTAATTCAAGCATTGTTCAGCAGCTTTTGAGTATCATCAAACAGCCGCCGAAGATCATAAAACGTGCTTACCAGCAAATCTCCACACCAACTTAAGCTTAAGTACCCATTCCAGAAATGACCTGCTGCGGCACAAAATCAAAACCAGCAGCAACTCCACTTTACGACGTACAGCGTAAAGTACACATACTGTACCGTTATGCGAGTCAAAGTGGAAATGATGAAGAAATTTCTCGGCAAACAGCAAACGCTTGTGACATCATTAAACACTGTGCGGTGGGTGAGGGGTTAACTTTTACGAACCAAAGTTGGTGCTGGCTAACGTCCGTACAGTGTCTTTGGTGGGTGAGGTGCCACAAGGGTGACAGTAACCATTAGATGCATTGTTGGAATAAATTTGCATAGTCTGCGGTGCAACTCGCAAAATGTGTTAGAAGTTTCAGCTAAGCGTTTGCTATTGTGCGCAAATGCTGCTTTTGGGCCAGCTGTGTCGTTTAGCTGTTCAACTAAAAAGTTAAACCAAATTTCATGCGAAATAAATTATTCACTGACGGAATTGAAACAATTCCGTAATAGTAATCTAATAAATATAAGATGGTAATATAATATTTAGCAAGGAAAATCTTGTTTGAAAATCTTAAAGTAATCTTAATAATGGTAGTACTGATAATGGAGCTTTACTGCATTTTTTTTGCAATCCCGAAACACAACAGTCGAGCGATGTCAATTTTCGTTTTGGTCGATTGGTGTTCGGATTTTTATTGTTGATCCATTTACTATTAGCCAAGTATTAGCCGAGATATGCGTATGGCATAACCGGATTCAAATCTCATTTTCGGACCATTCATTATGCGTAGAGTTGACAATCGTATGCCATAAAAAGTAGTCCGATTTTCTCGTTTTTTTTTTTTTTTAACGATGACTCTGTGAACTAGTGATCCACCCAAGCAATCCACCATTTGTTGTATCATATATTTTTATGAACAAGCAAAACATTATACGAGGGCTGACAATAAAGTAAGGTCTCCAATTATTTTTTACATAGAAAATTACATTTATTTACAAAAAGCGATACACCTTTGGAAAGGCCAATGTCTTGGCTACTTTTCTACATAATCGCCATTTTTTTCCAACACCTTGCGCATCCGCACGATGAACTTATCTATGCCGGCAGAATACAGCTCTCCGTCCGCCTCCCGCAGCCAGGTGTTGACCTCTTTCTGAACCGGCGCTTCATGTGGTCTTCGGTCAGCTGTTTCGGCACCCATCGGGCAGAAACTTTGTGATACTGCAAGTTGTTCACAAGGATATGACGGATTGTTTCGCTGCTACACACTCCTCCAAGCTTCTCTTCCAAGTCCCTAATTGTCGCACGGTGGTTGTTGAGCATTTCTGCCTCCACTGCTTGAACAATCGCATCCGAGATCGACGGTCGGCCACTTCTCTCCTCGTCGTGAACATTAGTGCGCCCGGAATTGAACCCGCGGCTCCACTTACGCACTTTTTTATGTCCATACACTTTTCTCCGTAAACTTCAACTAGTTGATGATGACGATTCAATAGGTGTCACCTTTTTCGCACTCAAGAAACGTATTACAGAACGCAATTCGCACTTGGACGCTGACGCGAGGGGTACCTCCATCATTGACGGCTACTCAGCTAAGACTGCGACACCATGAAATACCATTGTCGTGAAGTAAGGCTCATTTCTTCCTCGGTAGAATTGTGTTGGTCTTATCAGATATGTTGATGGCTTGTTGGATTCCTCGAAATGCTCTTCGACGTCCCCACTCACGGTTTACTAAATTTTTTTATCATACAATTAGAGTAAAAATATCGTAAATATAGTTCCGTCCTTCTCAAACCTGTGTAGGGGTAAATGGTGGGATCATCATCAATCATCAATAATAGATAGAAAAGATTGTTTTTGAGAAAATGCTTATTGGAAAATTTTATTAAGTCTCTTACAACAGTACTACACCAAGAAGAACCAGGATTTAAAGGCTAAGGCTCAAAAACGTTCCAAAGCAAGTATCTCTCTCTATCTCTCTTCGTGGCTCAACTTCTATAGAATGCGTTGGCCATCTAATATTGTGTAGTTGCTGATTGCCACTTAGTTGAATAGTCAGTCCTCACTAGGGGGAACGGTCTTGCCGTGTTCTTACGCCACTGTCACGTCTACCACCCGATACTGAGTTACTTTTGTCAACGAATTCAGCTTTAGAATATCATGCTGATCAGATAGATACTAAAAACTGTTCATCGATCGTTCAAACACTCAACACGGCCTGAGTGGATCTCTCTCTTTGTATGAATTGATGTTCGATTATTTGATGAGATGTTTGATCCGTGTACAGTGGGTTCACCTATTTTTTTAGGTATTTTACTTTAACATATTTTCAATACGAAATGTTAAAACAATTACTTTGTATAGAATAAAATAAAATGGACATGTAACTTATTCTTCTTCAGTTAAAATTGAATTTCATTTTCATTAATGTCCTAATTAATTGAACCTACAATGCAACATTTAATCTCAGTAAAACGAGTACGAGTACTGGAGCCAAAAACTGCTCTTCATAACAATCCTGCAACGCAAAGAACGGATACCACTGGCAACAACAAAAAACTACGATTTGAGTTTTAATACGATGTCCATACGTTCTAGCCAATGAAGTGAAGCCAAAGCTGAACTGGAAAGTTCACTCCATTTCATAATATTCCATCAATAAATCCCTCTTTACCTGTTTAACCTGATCAACATTTTCGTGCTCGTGCTTGGTGCTCTGCATGGAACAGCCATTAAAAAACAAAGTTCCAGCAACGATCATGCACCGCTGCGCTCGAAACTATTGTTCATAATTACTGTCGATAGCAAATCTACTTACTGACTCTTGTCACATCCCACCCGTCGTACGCCGAGAGTAATTACCGTCCCGATAGAGCGATAATGACCTACACAACTCCCCACTCATCACACTACATATGTTTGCTACCGTTCAAAACGTCCGGTGCAACGTTTTGCATCGTATTGGTGATGCGCTTCAATGGTAGTGCCATTGCAGTATGAAATCAATGTCAGCAAATTTTAGCACCCATGCCAACAAGCAACGTACAAATCTCGCAGTAAAAACAAAACCGATCATTAAAACGCTCTGCTTGCTAACATTGTGAAGTGATGTGATAAATGACACTGTCCGGCGAACTGACGCTATCGAGACACCGTATCGGCCAAGAAGTAACCCTTTCGGTAATTGAGTCGTTGAGTTCGATGCAGTCTAGTGGAATGTGTGAACACATTCGAAGGAAGCAAGATACGTAAAGTGTACTATCCGTGCTGCCCTTGACGCGACCTGGGTCATTCGGTATGAACAAATCTTCCAGCGTTGAAGCAAATCCACCGAAACGTTACACATTGACGTCTGCACTTTTAAACCGAGTAGCACAGATAGTATCTTCATCTTTCGATGTTGCACGTGCTGTGGTGAGTGAGTCTTGTGAAGAAAAAATCCAATAAAACTGTCTGCTCTACACTACTTCTTCTAGTAGTGTTGGAGCCCATCGTTCTGTTCTCGTTCGATCGAAGCGTACATTTCGTGAGTTGTAATAAATTAATTTTATAACCTCGATTATAGAATACGACCCGAGTTCGAAAGCTGCACGTGCCATCATTGTCTAATCCTCTCGCTTTGTTTTTTTTTTCATGAACTTCATTCATTTCAGATGCGATAATGCGGCCATGGCACTGCGCGGCTGGCGACTGTTTGGGGTGGCCGGCACCATACTGGTGTACGTCGGCGGCATACTGTTCCTATCGTTCGTCAGTCTGCAGGGACCGCAGCAGAAGCGCGGCGTCCATGGGCCACGCGGATACGGCGAGTTCGAGACGATCCGCAACCGGGACATCGGCCTGATGGGCAAGAAGCCACCGTTGCAATGGTGCACCGAGCTGCACTATCTGGACGCTCCAATCCGTGCGCCCCGCAAACCGCCCAAGCTGCTACAAACCTTTCCGGGCCATTTCGTGAAGAAGTTTAGCGTGTACAACTACCGTGGTGGCAGCGTCGGTAGCAGCAGCATCAGCAGCAACAGCAACAACCAGAACCTACACTCAGCACCCGGACAGACGGCGGTCGGGCAGGCGAACGATGGCACACTCGCTGGTCCATCGGTCGCAGCGTCCGGTGCCGGCAGTCCGGGCAGTTCCTCGCATCCGGTTCGGCCTAACAGTGACACATCTAGTGGTAAGCTAGTGGATAGTGGTGATAGCGTAAGAAGCGGTGGTGGCGTACAGTGGCGCACGAAGGGACACACGAAACCGGAACTGACGGCGCTCGTCTCATTCCCGGGCAGTGGTAATACCTGGCTGCGATATCTGCTACAGCAAGCGACCGGTAAGTCTGCGATAGGATAGCGGAACGTACATATACGAGCCAGTAATTGCCTAATGCCTTGACACTTGTCCCATTTCACAGGTATTCTGACCGGTAGCGTGTACAAAGACTATGGACTCCTTAAAAGTGGTTTCCCGGCGGAAAGTGTCGCCAACTCGTCGGTAAGTGGTTGAGTGCAAGTTACACCCGCTGTAGGGTTGTGAGGAAAGTCCTCTTACTTGGTATTGTAAATTTTTACCCTTTAAGGCAAGCAAATACATCGCAAAGAAGGGCTGCCATAGCTATCGAAGGATAAAAATTGCTCAGAAAATTTGTTTAGTCTCAGACTATAAGAACTCTTTAAGGAAAATAGTTTCATTTTTATCATATCAATAACTTCATGTTCTGTTGCCCTGCCTAATTGTCCATCATGATTAGTAGTTTTCTCTAATTTGCAGAATAATAAATATTGCAGAGTTATAGCAATTTGAATAGGTTTAGAGCGTCCGGTAAAAGGTGCAGAGTACAGATAGCGATGGACAAGATGGATATAACAGTTGTCCAATGAATTGTCGATTAAATAGCTTCCAAACTGACATCAGCTGCATCTGATCGATTAGAAAAACTTCATTTTGAGGACCTTAACGAGAAATTCTGTATCAAGACAATGGCAGATTCTGTTACGGGCTAACAACAGGCCCGCAGTGTTATAGTCGTCCGAAGGGCTCATCTTCCAAGTTATCTTATTTTACTCGTATTTCAAGGGTCAAGGTCAATGGACATATACCAACATATATTGGGAGCAGAGAAGGCTCGTAATCCTAGCCAACTGCTTCGCAATGGAGATAGCTCCACAGCTCCTCCACATCGGCGAACAAGCATTGTCATCCAAGGGACCTCGTAGTGAAAGATGCCTCGTATTCAAAGGAACTTTGTAATGGAAGAATAGACGTCGTAGTTGGTGTCATCTCAGAAATCTCCTTATCAAAGGATCCCAATGAAATAAGCCTCTCATAAGGCTTTGAAGACTTTGCCTATGAAGAGTTCTTGTAATCAAAAATGTTTCGTCTTATAATGAGACTCATCAGTCAATAGGATTTATGGTCAATTGAGCAATATTTAATCGGTCGAGTAATCTTCGGAGATGTCAAAACTAAACTGTGTCTTATGCAAATTTGAGACAATCAACATAAAACATTATTATTTTTCCTAAGAAATCAAAGCCTTCTCACGGACAGTATAAAATAGCTCATTAGCCAAATCGATGTTTCTGCTAAATTTGTCCGACCATTTGTTTAGCTCTCTCCACCTGCTAGCATTCTCTTAATCAATACTAACGCAACCTTTACGATTATCTCCCACCCGGTTTTTGTGTTCCTCAGGTACTGGTAGTCAAAACGCACGAATGGGGCCCGCACGCATGGGCCCCGTACACGAAAGCGATTTTACTGATACGTGATCCGGAACGGGCCATTCTGGCGGAGTTTAATCGTCAATCTGGTGGCCACGTGGGATTTGCCTCGCCCGACCGTTACCGTAGGACCAAGGGTCGATGTAAGTGCCGCGAGCCACCGCACTGAGATGCTCCAGCCCTTAGCCAGTGTACTGTAATTGTTTCCCGCTATCTATTTCAGATTGGACTCAATTTGTAAAAAATAAGCTTTGGGCATGGGAACAAACGAATCTCTCGTGGGCGAAAAATTTCACCGGCGAAGTCAAGCTAGTCTTTTACGATGATCTGGTGGAGAACGTGGAAGGAACTCTGCGCAGTATTTTACGATTCCTAAATTACCCAACGGACGAGGTAAGCCGTTGCTGTGGGTGGGAGTTTGGTAACTGTTTTTTGCTCAATTGTACACTTTTCTTTCCTTCTTCCGGCGCAGGAACTGCTGGCGTGTGCACTTATGCGAAAGGAAGGTATTTATAGGCGCAAAAAGCGCATCCTCCAGTTCGACCCGTACAGTCCGGCGATGCACGCAGCGATTGACGAAAAGCGTGCCGAAGTGTATGCAGCCCTCGGACGCTATGACGCACATTGAAACCTACCATCAGAGGCTGTAATTGTGATTTATGGTTTTGCAGTTTTGCGTTTGATTTGGTTGTCCTTGATGCACGGAAGCTAGCGAGAGGCTACGCCTTGTTTTGCTCACAAAGTATTGTATAAATCTTAAGTAGAATGTTAAATTTTGTAAGTACCGTATTGGAACCAAAGCTACCGAAATAAGCGAGAGTCGTTCAGGGCACCATTTGAAAGCTTCCATTTTTGCGATGTGTTGTAGCCAAAGAGGAGAAGGGAAGGGTAGATGGTGAGGAGGAGGAATAGGAGGAGGTTGTGTTCAGTTTTTTGTACAGCCGTATCCTGTTTGTTACCGTAAACTATCGAAACATTCTAGTCAGCTCCAATGGGACAATTCTTTCGTTTTACCACCACGGACCGATATGGACCAGGGAAAGGGACAGTCGGTTCAGCAGCAGAGCCAAACATGTCTTAACGTAACCAAAGTAATGTAACACGATATTACCAGCAGCCAGACAAAGTCGAACAGACTAATGTAGATACCAAATTACTACACCCAAAACACACACATACACACGATTGTAGAAGAAACCATTGTAGATGCTGTAAGAAACTGGTAAGACTTTTAGAAACAATTTAGGAACAATAGCCGCAAACAAAGGCATACCCGTGACTTGGTACATGATGAGGGATGTTTTGGTTTCTTACAACAAGAAATGTTTGCAAATTTTACTACTTACACGCCACACGAAACACCCGATACAAAGCAGCCAATACTCCTGGATGTAATTTTATTGCGAGAAGAAACATCGTAGTATAGAAAAACCACGTAACCGATTAGTAATTCCTGTGTTATGTGGTGAAAACGAAGCAAATACGATGTATGATAGCATTGGGGCTGCTGGTATAAACGAATGTGCATTATATGTAGACACCAGAGCAAAAAAAAAAAAAAAAGCGGAATAAACTTATTTAGAGGTGTTCAAAATGGTCCGTTTTTAATATTAATTTTCACGTTCGTGTAAGACGGCCTTTCATCCGATATTATTTTAAGGCTCAAAGCACTGTGTGATGTCTTTAGCTAAAATTATATCATTATCGAATACAAAATTTTATTAAGTAACAATTGTCCACCTTGGCGAAAGATTCTACCCCTGAAGGCAACATGAGAGATCACCAAGGCTTATTACTGGAACAACGCATTCCGATCACATCCTGGTGTTGGATGTAATACGATTCGGGAATATTCAAGCTCTTGTGTAAAAAATCGATGGTGCAAGATCCTGGCGCTTAGCCGACGTTTGGGCATCAAGAAGAACCCTGACATCCTGGGTCACAACGACTGCCGATTATTTATAGCATGTGTATGGTTAGTCCTCATCTTTTCAATGATTGCGGCATCCGAAAAAATCAGCCAGTTACTTCTTTATCGTTGGTGAAGTCTGAAAGTTATAGATTGTAAGAATTGCTCCTAGTGGTGTTGTTCCAGAAGGTGTGGAGGAACTCAGCGCCAAGGCCAAGAAGATGTCGAAGTCTAAGTTCCTGTGAACTTTCTCACAATACTTCCTACATCAACTACATTCTGAACTATGACAGATCAGGAGATATCAAAGGAATATCTGGAGACTAGCGATTGGCGAAGCCGAACCTACCAAGCTGGAACCATCCACAAGCGACCTGGGTGAGTAAAGCATATGCGCATTCAACTCGTTGATTTTGGACGACTTCTAGGTGCATTTGGTTCGGGATGACCATATGTTTTGCTGCACCTGCACTTCCTACAGCCAGGATACTGACTCCGCGTCGATCCCGAAAAAGATTTGTATGACACATCGCTGCTGGACACCCGAAGTAAGCACCCACATAGCATACAAGATTAATGAGTAATTTATTTTAGATAATAGTTTAGTTTCAGTATTGCTGTTTTACGAATTTAAATAAAAACGTTCCACATTTCTTTTAGCGAATTTCTCTTAACGATGTTTTCTACGTTTTTAAGCATTAAACCATTATGCGATGTTTTTTACGATTGCCAGCTGATCTGAAGCGTTTCATACATGAATGAAGCGTCTCTATGTTTTATGTTGCTATATTTATCGATTTTTTGTCATTGTGTTGTTTAAAATCACTTCCGCTAGCTTTAACCATTATAATCTTTCAATAATAATTTTAAAAACGGTTATTTTGCTTGTATAATGTCAATGTAATTCAATAATGATGTCCGATAAAGTACCAATGGTTTACATACGTAAAGGTCTATCTCGTACGACGATTGAGATGGTTTCGATCGACTTTAAAAGAAATTGGTTTTGGGTTTTTACTTTTTTCACTATATTTTGCATTCAAAGTTAGCTTGAAAGACTTTGATTGCTTCATTAGTGTTTATTGTACTTTATAAGCTCAAATTCTACCAATTTAGAAGGACCCCAATTTTCCATCCTTCCAATCGCTGTATCCCAACGATTCGCTCACAATACACCCCACCGTCAGCGGTGAGAAGAGGTCGATGAACCGAACGGAGGTCCCATACAGCAACCTAGTTCGCAAATCGCTAGAGCCGCTCTGCTTGTTACCACTCTCTCATTCGTGAAAAGCATTTTTGCCTAGCTCGGGAACCTATCCGCGCCCGTTAGCAATAGCCACTGCCGCTCTAGGCCGCAGTTGGCAGTGTTCCTGTGCCGCGAATGCTTGCTGACCTCAAAAGTGCATTTCCTCACAAAACGGGCATGATCAGTTGTGTTGGTTGCGTTCGACGAATGACCTCGGACATCGGTGCGGTGCATCATGTGCAGTGCATGTTGCCGTGACACGTAACGTACACATTCCCTTTTTTGCGAAGCAGAAGAAGCACACCGTTCCGTGGATGTGAATGTGTGCGTTTTCTAGTTGTGTGGCCAAGGAAGTGGGATGATACGGTGCGTTCCTCCCTCGAGTCTACTATTTCTTGTACGCCGTGCGTCTAGCGTGTGCGCGAAAAAAAACGCCAACCATTAGCAGCATAAATATTATTGGTGACGTATCGGTTTGTTGTGTTCCGTTGGCAGACACCGTCGCACCGTGTGTTTGTACGTGAGTGTTGTGTGAAAGAGCAAGCAGCAATAGGAAGGAAGAAGCGGCGCGCGGGTGTGGTGAATAAATTTGACATTTATTTGTTATTGACCTGTGTGTGCGCGGGAGTGTGTGTGTGCACGGGACGGTATTGTGCACGAGGGCAGAGACTAGTACACAACACAACCGCAACGGCAACCTTCTAGTAGTAGCAACCTCCGTCAACGTACTTGGCGCCTCGCGTTGTTGGAACGCATGAAAGGCAACAGCAGCAGCAACGGCAAACTCACCGACCCGCTCGAGGTCACCGCACGTGTGCACGAACGAGCAAGCAGCAGCAAACGCGCGGCAGTAGGAGTGAAAGAGCTTATACCGAACCTCGACTACGACGACGACGACAACGGCGACGGAGGACAAAACCAACAACGGCAACAACAGCGCACCCAGCAAGGCCTCCTTAGCATCGATGATGACGACGACGACGAAGCGCGCACATTGAGCAGAAAGTAGCAACAGACAGCGGCAGCAGCGCCAGCCAGTACTAATCTGCCTTCGTGGAAAGTGAGTGCGCTAGAAAGGTCTCTAATTCATTATTTTCCGGCGAACGCCACCAACTGGACCTTCCACCCCTCCACCCCGTGATCGGACAGCACCAACCAACCCGTCTACGCGCTCGTTATCGACGCAAATACGCGCTTCCCTGGATGTCTCTGTCTGCGCCGTACATCGTTGCCTAGCAGCAGCTGCTACCCCGTGCCTGCTAGTTGTGTGACTTTGCCGTGTTTACTAGGATGTAGCGAAAACTCGCGACAAACATCTCTCGCTCTCCCTAGTGCGCCATTTATTCGTGTTCCCCGGATTTGCAACAGCAAAAAAAAAAGCTCCCGGTGATCGTGCGGTTCGTGTTATGCTGTGCTGTGAGTCGGCTAGTGGATTGTGAGAAATTCGACGATCTTCACACATAGAAAACCACACACGCATAAAGTTACAGTGAACATAAGACGTAAACAAAACCCCGTGTGTGTGCACAACTCGAATCAATTTGACGCGTAGTAACTATCCTTTGCAGTAATAACAGCAAAAAAACCGTGATTAGCAAAAAAAAAGAGAGAAATAGCTGGAGGCGTGTGTGTGTATTTTGCGCGCCACCCAAGTGAAAGTCTTCGGCCAACCAACCACCCCGCGCGGTGGCACGATCGGTGATCGTGGGAGTGAAAAGAGTGGCATATGCACCCGTAGTACCCACACACAAACACTCTGCACCCGTCCATTCCGGGTGTTCACGTGGCCTGCAGCCAGACAACAGCGTGTCGCGTCGCATTTTTCGCTAGCCATCATCCGCGTCCCGCCGACCAACCGTTTGAAGCTGTTTTTTTTCTTCCTGCTTTCCGGCGCGCGCGCGGTCGGAAGCGCAATGTGTGTGAGCAGGCGGGCGCAGGACAATGACGCAAGAAGAAGTGCTGCTACCGTCGTATCGGTCGTTCGAAACCTGCTGCCGGCTGTGTCTGTCGGCGGACGACGAGCTTAGCTGCAGCCTGTACCCACATCCGGACGGGACGTCCGATTCCCTACGCACCGAGCGGCTCATCGAGATGATTCTGGAGTGCACCTCAATTCAGGTAAGACAGCGCACCGTGTTTGTGTGTTGACAACGATGCGGTGTCCTTGCAGTTGTGAACGAGCGCGCGAGCGTTTGATTTCAACAAATACAAGGACGGTGCGCGTGCAATGCGTGAGCGTGAAGCGCATTCGAGTCTCCTCCACGTCGAGGTTAACTGGCGGCGCGCAGGCACGAGCGTTCTCTTTGTGCGGCCACACACAACACCTCGGCTTTAGACGGTGTATGCACGGGCTCTGTGAGCGACCTCCTGCACGACCGTTCACCCGCCGTAAATGCCCTTCGCGACACACATTGCGGCACCGTTTGAGCGCGCACAAACACATATACACAGAAAGAAGGCCTCGATTGGGGGGAGGGCGGCCACAACAGTGCGCGAGACACACTTTGTTTCATGTGGTACGCGCTCTAACATCTGCCGATCTTTGTCTCTCGCCTGCTCTTTCTCTGCGCTTGCCTCTGAATGTTCATATTAAGACTTTTTTTTTTTGCACATTCTCAGATAACCTTGGAGGAGGACTACTCGGCGAAGGTCTGCGAAAAGTGTGTCGAAACGGTCGACAAATTTTATCAGTACCGGAGGCGCTGTCTCGCCAACGATCAGATACTCCGGCACGAACGGCAGCGCACGAGAGGCCAGCGGAAGAACAACAATAACAATAACAATGAGGACGAGAAGGGAAATGCTGCACTGCCGCCGCTGCCACCGCCATCCGCAACTCCCGTGCACCGGTCACCTGGCAGTGGCGAGAGCAGTAGTAGTAGTCACCAACAGCCGGTGATACCGGCGATTAGGATTAAGAGTGAACCACTGCCACTGGATCAGCGGGGTGGTGGTAGCGATCAGGGTGAGGAGGATGGGGGTGAACAGAACGAACGGCATCATGCTCCATCGGTGGAAAACGATGCACCAGCCGGAGAAGGCGGTATGTCTTCGATATTGCGTAGCATTCTGCTGCAAACGCGCGACTCCACTACGAGCCGATCCTCCCCGAATACGGAACCGGAATCTCCCCGGCAAACGCCACAATTGCTTCCGATCCATCCACCACCACCACCACACTCAGTGCCAAATATGGACACCGTTCGGCCGGAAGCCGAACAAGAAGATGAAGAAGATAAAGACGTTAAACCCTCGCTTTTGCAGCAAATGTTGCTGCAGCAACAGTGCGCCTCCGGTTCACCGACCAATCGTTCACCTGCGAAACCATCCGATAGTAATTCTACTACCACCAACCTCGGTGGACAGGAAGCATCCCTGCCGGGGAATGTCTCCACAAACTCGTCTGCCTTTACATCGTCCCTGCTGAAGCGAATGTTGCTTGATGGAAGCGGGACAATGGCTTCAGGTGCTGTGCAAGAGCAAACAGGTCCATCGCCACCAACATTACCACAACAGCTAGCGGTTTCAGTTTCACCATTAGAAGGGACGAGTTGTCTGCAGCAACAGCAACAGGCGTCCCATCGCACCAAACACGAACCTCCGAGTGCCACCAACACACCATCGCCACCCGCGTCCTTACACCGAGCGAAAGAAGACGTGCCTTCGAACGAAACGCCCCTCGCATCACAGCTCCGCTCGATACTGCTTCAGCATCGAGCTACCACGTGGGCCCGTACTGGCTCTATGTCTCCGGATGTTTCCCCGGAACTTCCGCAGCAACATCAGCCCGCATCCGATGACCAAAAGCCATCACCGCCACAAGCATCCAATATGGAAAAACCGGAAGTGTCCTACGTGAGGAGTTTGTTCCTTCGCAACGATTCCGATTCGGAGAGCGAACCGCCGCCGGTTGATGATCAGCGGGAGATGCTACTGTACGCCATGTTTCAGGAACTTCGGGCACGCCAACAGCAGCAGCAGCAACAACATCATGAACAGACCGGCTTCTCGTCTGATTCGGATGACGATTCTGACGAATTGCCTCAAGACTATCGAATGCCGAGCGTACGAAGGCGAAGCACGGATTCGGTCGACTCGCGTACCAGCAAACGAAGGCGGATGGAATATCCCTGTCTGCTGTGTGGACGAACGTTTGCCGGTCGGACGAAACTTGTCCTACACATGCGAACGCATATGATGCTGGAGGGTGGTGCGACTACGGCGACGATGACGTCTTCGGATGGTGCTACAACAGGATCCGATTTGCATGCATCCGCTTCAACTGTGCCACCTGGCATTGTTTCCGGTCTGCTTCTACCGAACGGTGCTAGCGATGTAGAAGATGTAGCCACACTGGTTGCGAGCCGTCTAGCGGCCTCCAACCATCAACATCATCATCATCGAAACGATGATGCGTTCCCGGAAGGTGTCGGTAATGAGGACGAAATAGACGCACTGGAACGGCGCTCGTACGCGTGCTACATCTGCGGTGCGGATCAGAACAATTTGCACCAACTGAAGGAACATTTGCTCGCCGCACATCAGGATCGGATACGATCGCGTGGTCGTACGCGTGAACGGCAAAAGGCTTTGATTGCGTGCGATATCTGCCACAGGCAGTTTCGCAGCCAGTCTGCGTACGGCGAACACATGCGTACGCACACCGGTGAGCGGCCGTTTCCGTGCGATCAGTGTGATAAACGGTTTCCCCGGCGGTTCCAGCTGCTCGGCCATCTGTACAACGTGCACAAGCAGTCTTGGGTGGCGGACGAGTCAAAAGCCAAGTTTGCGAAAAAGTAGGTGTGGTAGGGCTGCGGCCTTAGGCCGAGCGGAGCGCGTAAACAATACGAATTTTACTATGCCTTAGGAGTTAGGATAGCTATTTTTTTTGTCTAGGACACATGGCCGAGACATGTGGTTTGTTTTGTTCGTAGACGTAATTGTTGATAGAGTTTATACCAGAAGGAAAAAATATACTTATACACATCGTATTTTTAACAAAGCGCTGACTCGTATGGACGATATTTCGTGTGCATTGTACATCTGAATACAGTTATTTATATTGAAAGTTAATTACAGCTCCTTCACTGGATCTTGAACAGAAAAATAACGAACAGATGTTTTTGAAATCGGTGTTTTTATACTCACCACTCCTGAGGTGAATTTCGGAAATGTCAAACAGTAGAATTTTTCTATTCAAAATTTTTTAAAATTCTCTTTTCTATATCATGAAATGTTGAAAAGAATATGTATCAAACAGGACCATAAAAGTTTGATCTTCGATCTTTTTGATCGAGTTTTTGCACAATTTCTTAAATAACAAACATTTACATTTTGCCACTATTGTCGACTATTTCAGCTGAATGTGCTACAACGAACTGTCAACTTGTCCGCACCGCGTCTGGCTTTTGTTCGCTTGTAAACAAATCATGCCTGCAGACGATATAAACAAATGAGACGCAACGTGTGATAAAAAGGAAACATTTCTGCCCCATTAAACAACTACGAATATACGCTGTGTCTGGATGTCGGGAAGGAAACGAACATGGACCCTGGTACATTGTGAGTTTATTTTGGCGAAATGCTCGAAAATGGTAGCACTGGATTAACACAGATTAGCCCTTGTCACTCTTTTTCCAGTGCTCAGGATTTTTACTGTCGACTGTGCGCAGCGGAAGGCGTTGTAATACATCCGCTTTTTCCACCGGGAGACAATGACCCGAAGGATGAGCTAGTGCGGATGATAGAGGTGCTAACGTCGGTCCATCTCGCACAGGCGGATGATGCTGGGGCGGTTATATGTGACAAATGTTTGCAAATGTTGGACCTGTTCTGTAAGTTTCGTGAGGAGTGTCTCAGGCAGGATGTACTGATACGCACGAGAAGAACACTGTTGGCCGGGCAGCTGGTAAGGCAGCGACATCCGCAGCAAGCATTATTTGAACAGCAAGACCTAGCTGTACAGTCGCCACCCGCAGTAGAAGTGAAAATGGAGGAAGCACTGCCAGTAATAGAAGACAAGCAGGAGGAAGTTATCTGCATACAAGCACAACAATTGGAAAATACGGGAAACATCAAGCAAGAGAGTGAACTGGATGAACCGGAACAAGTTCAACAGTTGCTAGTTGCGTCATATCCAGTACCGCTAGAGTTGGAAAGTCCAACATTATTGCAATCGCCCGATTTGTCCCATGACACCATCATTAATTCTAGTCTAAACGATGCCTTTTGCCCGCTGTCTAGTTCAGCATTGATCTTGTCAACCGACAGTGTTACCATCTCCTTACCCGATACGGATAAAATCTCATCAAATGCGGCACGCCGAATCAAGACCAAGAATAGGACAACAAACCACAAAGAGTCAGCAGCAGGAAGTGAACGGAGTCAGGAGAGTTGCGTCCCTCATAATGAGTATGATCAGCAACTGCAACGGCAGCAGCATTCCTGGGACAAGGCGAACCGTTGCTCGTTGGCTTGTGATCCGTGCCAGATGCGATTCACCAAATCGTACAATTTAAAACGCCACATGTACGAGGTACACGGTGAGGTACCGCAGGGTCTTACGGTGATTCCGTGTGTGCACTGTGGCGAACGGTTCCTACGCGGTAACATCCTCGAGCGGCACATCGCCAAGGTGCACCAGAACAAGAGCAAACTAAAAATCTGTGCCATTCAGTTTACTTAACTTACCATACGCATGTCCTGGTTAGTGTTGGGAACTCCGGAATAGATTTCTGCATCTAATCCGAACCTCCGAGTTAACTCCGAAGGTAACTCCGGACTTTACTCTTAAGTAATCCGGAATTAAAACTGGAAATCGGAATTAGTTTGGAGTCCAGATTTCTCGAAGAAATGAGAATTCACCCATCACTAGACCTGGTGTAAATTAGGGGGATAAGCAAGTACGACATTGAAAAACCATGAACTTAATAGCATCTACACAATATACACATATATACGGCTGGATCTGTGAGAATCAAATTTGACGCATCGTCATACAAGAGTGTAATATTAGTACATTAAGACTAGTTTTACAATGACCAGTGACCGCGTTTCTTATCAGTATTAAAGCGGAAGGGAAACCCCCGAATCAATTATTGTAGCGGGAACGTTATAGGAGCATGGTGCTTTGAAAATTTCCTTAAATAAACTGATCTCCATCGATTCAAACGATTTCCTTTTTCAAATCAAAGATTTAAAGTTATTTATTTAGCTGCTCAAATGATTTAACTATCATTGCCATTATTCCTGGTTACGATGTAAAGATAAGCTGCTCCTTTGTATCCAGACCCTGCAGCCTAATGTCCCGCATGTTGTACAGTATCCAGTCAAGATACACCGCCACATTGGTGTACACTTCCGGCACCGTATCATCACAGTCACGTGCACCGAACGATAGAACACCTTGCAAGAAATATCGCTCCCTCCGACCGAAAGTCTGTACCGTTTGCAGGGTAGAACCGGACATCATCCGTTCGCACGGTCCCGTATGGTTGGCCGGCACCGCAATGGCACATATCTGCGTATGACTTTTGCGCAACGGATAGTGGATCGCATTGTACCGTTCCTGACAGTTGACCGAATTCAGATAGATCGGATTGCTGGTAACGATACGATTGCCACGCAACGGGAATCCTCCCAGCACAAAAGTGAGCGGTTTGTAGCTACGCAGATCAACAGTCACCGGCAAGCAGATTGGTCTCACATTCGGATGGCTAATGTTGGCCGGTCGGCGAAATTCAAGCAATGCGAGATCGTCCGTGATTGCCACTTTGTTGAAATCCGGTCTGACCATGATCCTTTCGATGGCAAGCGTTTGAACGGGTGGTGCACACAGGATTGTACCATTCCGTTCGATACAGTCTTCTTCCGACGATCGATCGAAATCACCGAACCGGGCCATACGTCTGTGGGATGTAGGTAGAAAACATGTATTAGCTTTGGAAGTTTTATACGGATGTCTAGCAAACTTACTCTAACCCATCATTAGCAAAGCAATGGGCTGGTCCGACGGCATACCACTCGCTAATTAACGTCACCTGACACAGGGCCATGGTTCGTGCCTGTCCACGAACCGTTACCTCTATCAAACCGATCCAAGGATAGGCGAAGAAGGTATCATTTGTCCCGTTCGTGTACGGGCTGATACCACAGGAATTGAAGTTTAGTAGCCGCAGCTTCGGGCTGTTGTCCACCAGCAGCGGATCGGTCCGTACAGATGCAAGCGTTGGGTTGATAAACTGTGCAATCCAATCACGATACTTGGCCACATCGGTAAACACGGTATACTTGGTACCGTCGCACAGACCAACATTTTCCCGCAATGGCATAAACGACACCACGCCCCGCACGTACCAATTGTCGGAAAATTCAAAAAAGATTCCACCCCCACTGTCACCATTGCACACACTAACACCCGCTGTACCACCGCCGCAAAACATACCCGCAGTCAGTGTAGCACCGTACACTTCCCGATCACTCTCGATGCAGGCCCACGAATCGACCACTTCGATCGCAGCTTGGCGCAGATAGTCCGATACACGATCGTGCTCGGTCAATCCGAAACCCACCACCGTACCGTTCCTACCCACGATCAGCTCCTGGTTCGGTTCCATGTTCCACAGGCAGACCGGCTGTATGTATCGCGTCATCGTAATGTCGGTCGCAAGCTTGATCAGTGCTATATCGTCGGCAACATTGTTGGGGCTAAAGCCGGGATGAATGATCAGCTGTTCGGCCTGATGTTCCTGGGAGCGTGTACTAGCTTCCGACAGCTGATTACGACCGACCTGTACAGACAGCTTGTCCAACTTTATCTGACCGCGCGTAGTGTACAGACAGTGTGCAGCTGGATGTACAGGGAAATTGTTAACAAACACGAACATCCGAGATCGAAAAAATCAAAGCTGCATCAGCTGCATACATACCGGTAAGGATGGTATTACGATCGATTATAGAACCACCGCAAACGTATTCGAAGGCATTCTTCTCCCAATGGTAGAGTGCGGTATGCCAGGGCCAGTGGCCTTCCTTCGTTTCGCTGCCATGTTGGACGAGATACACGGTCTTCACCTTTCGTTCACCACATTCTAGTGGGTGGTGTTGTGCGTACGGCGTTGAAAAACCACACGCACTGAAGATTGCTCCAATCAGCACGAAAGATCCCCGCATTTTTAATTGATCGCTGGGGAATCCCCTTTGTGAAAAAGATCAAATCAAACTCTGTTCGCTGATCTTCCCTGTTTGTGCTGCAAGAAGTATTCTGTCGGTTGCAGCGTTCGCAGTGAAACTGACCGCTCACCAGCGTACGGATTAGCCTTTTTATCAATGCCAATTAGGGCACTCATGCTCAGCGGTAAACATTTGCACAATTGAAAGAATGTCGTAGAAGATGAAGCTGAGAATGAAGCGATCGACCGAGAGAAGCTGGGCGCGTCTGGAGTATAAAATGAGAGTGAAAGAATTTGAACACTGTTCGCGAGATGCGGGAACTAACGAAGATGATACAAACATAAGGAGTTATGCGTCCTCAAGTAGCCGATCTTCATATTGGGGTTCGGAATCCTGACCAACCTTGACAAGTTTGTTAGAATCACTGTGGAAGTGGAAGTGCGTGGAAAAATACCAACTCTTTTGCAACTTTAAAGATCATTGGTTTGAGGTTCTCCTATGCAGCAAAAACCCTGACCAAAGGATCGATCAAGTGGTTACTTCCTATATCGAAACAAACTACTCCAAACCAATACCTGTCGCGACAGGCGAAGCTTTATAGTAATATTTATAGGTTCAGTATCCAAATACCCCTCCGAGACTCTGTCTACAGCAGATGAGCAGACCCTCTTCCCAGCGTTTGAAAGTAATAATTGTTGTAAAATGTATGGCCCCAGATTAGCGAACAATTTAAAGTGCGCTGTTAAGAGAAAGGTACTGGACGAGCAGTCCCGTAAAAGCTTCGTAGATCGTCCATATAAGCGGGGAAGACATGACAGGACCTAATTGAGATGGTGTGATGACGTCGCCATCTCCAAATCCGCCATAAACGATGGTATATTGGATGTGAAAAGAACGGTACTATATCGTCAACGGTTCAAAGGACTTCGGCAGCTATCCAAAACCACGAAGTGGTTGTATCATCAGTGTATGGTGCAATCTTATCCGTTAGAGCCACGCACTGACAGCCACTCCGCTTTGGCAAGCGATTGTCTGGTGTGCGATGTGTGCGTGAGTGAACTAGGGCGCTGACCGCAGGATCTTGACAGCGGATAAGCTAGAGAACAGAGATTCGGTTATAATATAGCAAAGCGTTCGGTGTGTTGCGTGCGGTGCGAGTGTGAATATTAAAGTGATAATAAATTGTAATTCAGTTTGTGGTTTAATACACTACTTCAAATACTCAAAAACTCGGACACCTTAACCCAAATACACAACAATCAGGTATGTAAGAAAGTAAACAAGTAGCTAAGTAAGATTTTACCATAACAAGAAGACATGCAATATTAAATGAGACAGTGCTACTTTTCATACTGAACCATGTGCTGCAAAGCACCGGCCATTATCAAGCTTTTATGATTTAAATACTTTAATTGATATTTTCATAACACTGTTGCTGTAGTTATAAGTGATCCGATAAGCTCTTAGTTTATAACGTTTAAGGAATTGCCTAATGTGTAGAGTAATGGCATTAAATCTCAGAAGTATTGAATTGTGTATCTTCGACGTTGCTAGAAGCCCTCATACGATGTCTGTGCCTAGAGATGTTCGTTGCCTCGAGTCTTTTGTTTTTCTCTCTTCAAATTCAAATTCAAATCTCTTGAACAGGCTCGTATCAACTAATGGTTATGTTCGTAATTACACACAGGAATTCTTGAACGCAAGCTTAACATATTTTCATATAATAATTTATTGTGATACATTCAACCGTTCCTGTTTAGCAATACGGTTAGACTGTAGTCGTTCTGTTGACTGTTGACAACCATCGTCGGTTGAATTGAAGAATCTTGGCTAGATCATATTGGCTATAGGCATATCCGCAGCTGGAAGAACAATTGACGGAGTTGTTATTTCCTACAACGACCTGACGATCTCGACAGCTCGAATATTCGCTATCATTTGCTTGCTTAGTGTTAGCTTTTTTATGTCGGTAAGCTGCCGCACAGACTATTCTTGTATGTTTTCCAATATCCAATCCATATAACTGGCCACATTGGTGTACACATCTGGGTAGAGCGTGCTGCAACTCTTCGGCCCGTACGATAGCAAACCATACAGCACGTAGCGGCTCTTTCCCTGTACTTGCTGCACAACCTGTAACGGTGCTGCCGAGGACGGGAACTTGCACCGCGAGTTAGATTCCTGCTGCTGCTTAATGCAGATCTGGCGTGTCGTTTTCTCCAGCGTGACCGATTTGTCGGTGTACAGCTTCTGACATTCGACCGACTCGACCAGCTCGCGTTGCGACCGTTCAAGCACATTCCCACTCGAACCGGACGCCCAGGCAGTGAGTGTGTAGCGGGTTGGTTTCAAGCTGCGTAGCTCATTCGTCACCGGCAGACAGATCGGTTTTACGTTGCTCCGACTGGTGTCAGCACGGTCGCGCAGTCGGATCAGTGCAATATCGTTCGCGTAACGTGGTTTGTTAAAGCCGTTATGGACGATTACCGACTCGATGCGTAGTATTTGCACTGGTGGCGAGCACACCGATTGCCCGTCCACCTGTGCACAGTCCGTCATTGTACTCTTGTCATACTCGCCCATCCGTACGGAAGATCTAAAACGAAACAATATCGCTATTAAGAAAGGGAACTAGAACCCGGCACGGATTTTTCGATATTCGATGGGCTTTTCGATACGTACAAAGTGTATCGTCTCGGTATGTTGCTGACGCAGTGCGCACCAGTGACCACGTAGAGATCGCTAATCAATGTCGCCTGACAGATTGTTTTCTTTTCGCGGGATCCAGATTCCGTGTACTCCAGCAGACCCACCCAAGGATAGCCAAGCAGAACCGGTTTAGAGGATTCATCCCGGTTCGAGTAGGGATTGGCACCGCACGTAGCTGTCGGGAGCAGTGCAATCTTACGGTTGTTGTCCGTCTCTATCACTGCCGGCTGTCCCGTCGTGCCACGCAAGTGTTGTCCGATCCACAACAGATACTTCGCCACATCGGTAAACACGGTGTACTCTCGCGTGTCGCATATAAGCGCATCTTGGCGTGGTTTGGTAAACGACACCAAACCTCGAATGAACCAAATATCGTCGTACCGGAAGAACAAACCACCCCCACTGTCGCCGTTGCAGGCTCCAACTCCATCCCGAGTACCAGCGCAGAACATTTCCGAGGTCAGTTGTGTGGCAAACGCTTCCCGGTTGCTTTCGATGCAGGTGATAGCGCTCACGACGGGAATGGTAGCTTCTCGCAGTGTGTCCGTTGGATTGTCCGTCTCATCGTACCCGAATCCGATCACTGTTCCACGCAAGCCAACGATCGCATTCTGATCATCGCCCCGATTCCACAGACAGATCGGTTGGATGTAGTCGGTGTAGGTGATGTCGGTAGCAAGCTTGATCAACCCGATATCGTGTCGGATACCGTTGACGTTATAGTCCGGATGTACGATCAGTTCGAACGCCTCATGCTCTTGTGCCCGTTGGCTCGCTACACGCAGCCTGTTTCGTCCCACCTGCACCACAAGCCGCTCTCGTGCAATTACTCCACTCGACGTCATCAGACAGTGAGCCGCTAGAAACCGGAGATAGCAGTGAGACTTCGTCGATGAGCTCGTCACAAACAGGTTTGCCACACATTTCCTTACCCGTTAGAACTGTATTCTGGTCCAGAATGGTTCCGCCGCACGCGTACACGAACGATCGTGCATTGTTGTGAAACAGTGCCACATGCCACGGCCAGTAGCCATCCTTTGCCTCGGTACCGTTCACAATAAGGAAGTTTACCACCTTCCGTTTGCCACAGGTTTGTGCGAATGCTGTTGAAGCTGCCTGCAGAAGGCACAACGACGCCAGAACGGTGATTACGTAGTACCGTACGCCGCGACCCATCGCTTTGCACGTTTGATAACCTTTGCTGTGCTCTCAAAAATGAAGTCTCACGCAAACGAGGTCGTACCGTTGGGGGGAATTCCCAAACAAAAACGCCTAACACAGACACACACTCCCTACGCGAAGGCACACCGCAGAGACACTTGATCTCGCACTTAATGAATTGTCGAGCGGCAGCGATGCAACTGAAACCGGTTGCCTTCGATGGTCAACTTCGAGGCGCACAATATTTTGGACGTCTTTGAAGATCGCTCTCGGCCGAGGGTGAAGATCATCAGTGCGAGCACTTTTGAGAGCGAAGATGGGTAGACAGGGTTGGACAACTTTATTCCGTTGCATATGTTTTAAACCCCTTGGATTTATTTGTGACTTAACTTTTTTATATGTCCAATGAAGATTTACTAACTTAGAGTTAGAGAAAATAAAGCAATCAATATGATATAAAAGGGTCCTTTTTTATTTTTGTGATAAAAAATCATGATATGGGTTTCTTTGCCTGGAGAAATGAATTGATAGAGTTTATTTTATTTATTTTAAGTTTGACGGCTTGCATCGTATTGATATTGTTGGATAGTGTTTAGTTGATACAAAAATTACTTAAAAACAAACAATTGTTTTTAGTTCACAAACAAACAGGTTAACGAACGGGATGACATAAATTTTTTTTGCGCATCAAAGTACTTACTTCCTTACTTACTTACTTGTCAGGCGCTACAGAAATACTTGAAACCGTCTAGCGCCGTGGCGTTGATACCTCAACATTTCATTACTAGCTATTAGTACAAAGAACCAAATCAAATTTCTGTGGATATCTGCTCCGCCTAACAGCTAGGCTAGCACGTGGTTTATTCACCTTCTCCACAGGCATACAATTGTGCAAACAGCCTTGAAACAACCAATGAGGAGAGTCCCTTAGCAACTGATGCTCGACAATGGCGAATGCTTCTTCCATCAGTTAGTCTAGAACTTGTGTCAATCGAGGACTAAAGGACGTACCAATACGGGGCGCATAGAGTATTTTTGTGTTGTCTCGTGAGTCTTCACGAGAGGATCGCAAGAATTTGTGGATCCCGTAGTAGTCAAGGTAATAGAACTATACCACCTCCAGGGCTGATCTGATCGTCTACTAATACACTGTTTCCTTCCTCTGCTATCACCGATAGAGCCCGCTCAGTTCAATCCAATGGGCCGCAATGTACAGTCCGACGTAATCGTCGCCGGCGAGTATCCAAGTCATATCATATTTTAGATCATATTTTTCATATCATATTCATATGATATCATTTTTTAATTTATTTTATTCATTTCACAAATTGTATTGTCTGTCCCTGTGGTTTACTTATTTAGATTACTTACTACTAGGGAAAGGAGGATAAAGATAGCAATACATGTATGGTGGTAGATTAAAAGGTCCATGAGGTGGGTTTGGAAGTAGGAAATGGGAAGGTGGAAGCCAAACATATAATGATCTATACTTAATGAGAAACACGCTCTCAACCACAGATCATTCTGGAATAAAATCGAACGATGGGAAGGGATAAACAACAGATGTTAGGAAGGAAGATATAGAGATACAAAAAAGAGAAGTGAAGGAACGTCAAGTTTAGAGGAACGGATACTGACAATGAAAAAAGACTGTGCATGCCGAGATTCGATATCGATCAAAACGGAGAGAATATGAGTGCACAGGGGCTGTATACTCGTGAAGAAATCTACAAGTCTCGTAAATTTCCTCTGGGCCCTCTCAAATCGATGCATTTGGCTGGCATAGTTTAAGGTGGAACGAAACCAAAAGCAGTACAGAGAGCCTTTTGTCCCATAGTACAGAGTCCCCCTTTAGTACAGAGAAATGAGCCCCAGTGTTTTACTGGCTTTATTATCAACGCGGTTGATATGATTCAAGTCAATCGTCCAGCACAAAGTCTCCCGAAAGATACAACCAAGTATTCTGATCAAGAGATAGATCAATAGTGTACATTAAAGTTTTCTAATTCATGAAGCAGATATAATGATTGGTTGGTGATTTCCTTTGGCTCTTGGAATTCGTATCATCATATCAATATCGGTCGGAAATTCGTCTTATCATGGCAAGATCCTTTACGACCCAAAGAGCTAGCGGCCCCTTAGCATGCAGGAATAAAGAACGTTCAGCTCGAACAATATGTCTCTCAGGCAAGCAACTGTCAACTAATGTATCTCGAAAGAAAACAAATCCGTTGCAAATGACCAACATCACAAGTTTGGCATAGAAGAAGGAAATCCACAGAATCACACAGGCAACAAACATTAAAATCATCATACCTTTTCGTATCATCATCGTATCAAAATAAGGTTGGGTTGTTAAAATATTCACTTTAATGCTAATTTGGCATCAGAAACGCACCAGCAAAGTAGCTAAAAGTGCGTCTTAATCTAAAATTCACACTCGAAAGCAATGTTTCATTTATTTTAATATAATTATTACCATTTCTTTCGAATTTTCACAGTCATCAGGCAGCGCAACACTGAAAGGTGACAAATCGCATCATCCTTAATCGTCGTAAGGATGTAAGGACAGAGAGAGAGAGAGAGGGAGAGAAATCGAGCGAGTGTGAGATTGTTTCACACCGTCTATTTGCAGCTCAAATTATGCGCGAAAATTTTATGTAAATTTATACCCAACTCCAACCACTCCATTTCTACACCCTGCAACGGGATACGCTTCAAGAAAGAAGGAAGCAGACGGAGCAAGAAGCAGCTTCTAAGCTGTGTGAGGGATGATTTTCAGAGTGGATGCGGTGGTTTATTCACATTCACGTGCGTTCACTACTTCAATCGGCTAAAGATCAAACGGCATGCCTGATGGGATACAACACCACAGCAACAGCCCGGGTTGATGGATGGAACTGTTTGGTTTTGCTTGCTGAGGCATCCTTGGAAGGTTGCAGTATCTGTCTTCTCCACTATACAGCACTGAATGTCGTTCGATTTTATGACCGTTGTAATCTATCACTCACTAAACAAATTGCCTTACGTGTGGGTTGTTTGTGCAATGCAGTGGAAAATTGCAATCTTGTCACTGGCCGAGAGTGAGTTGTTTGGCTGTCGGGGAAAAGGTTCGGAGAGAAAGTTACAAATCATGTCTTGGGATGATCGATTTGCACATGTTAAACTGGGGGAAAAAATCTGTATGAAACTGTGGGAAAAAATTCTGTATTAAATGTAGAAAATAATTTTAGCTTTCATTATTTACTTACTTAATTACTTACTTGTTTACTTGCGTACTTAACAACTTATTTTCCTATTCTTTTTTGTCTATTTTTATAATTTTTTAAATCATAGTGCCTTCGGTGACTCCTTACTGTTATACAAATGAATATTACCAGTTGCATCTTGCAATGATAAATGATTTTCACAAGCTGCTACACACGGTCATAAACTAACTTCATTGTATACCAACATTATGCATAGCTCAGAAAAATTACCATAAAAAGCTGGAACATAAATCCACCCTCCCCCGTTAGTATGCAATCGATAAATAAAGCATTCTTGGCGATGATTTATGTCCATGCAAAGGAGGAGAAAAATAAAAAGGATGAATCATGATCATCACCAGTCATGCTCCATAATGAAAATGTCAAACGAGCGGCAACCCCATCATCGTCCCGACCGATGGATCGACGCCAGCATCAAAGATTAACCTCCGTAAACCATTCTTTCATGCTTAACGAATCCTTTTCGCTTTGAGCTTTCAAAAGACGTCCACAATTCTAAAAAAAAAAAATCACTGCTGTTTGAGCCTGAAGTACTAAATTAGTTCAATTCTAGCTCAATCTTTAAGGACCATTTTTCTTTTACGCCATTGCCTTCATATCAAAGATGTACACAGCTTTCAACAGAAAACGAATATCTTCGGATCCGGGACTGTGTATCCTGGCAGTAGGCTTGTGCGCTCAGGACAGGATTAGCTCATCCATTCATTCGTCACGGTCGCATGCAGTTCGTGTCGTGGGAAAAATGAGAAAATCCGCCTTCCGAAGTGCAATTTGCCTTGAACTAAACTCGGCCCATTATTGTCCTTCAAACGGTTTGTTCAATATTTCCTCTTGCCAACTCTTGCCAGCCCGTTCTCTTGATTGGAAAGTTCGTAATCTTTTAATCATAAAGCGTCGTGCTACCGTTTGAATGGCTTGAACCGTTTTCCTTCGGGTAGTGAAGGCACCAAGCACCGACTTAGTTGTTGCTATCAATTTTTCCTGAAAAATAGCCAATCCGTTTGATCACACGGCTTGACACAGCGTTTGCTGGCAGGATACAGCAAAAAAAAGTCCCAGTAACTAAGCTTATCCAGCTTCTTTCAGTTCGATTCGTTTGCTTCCATTTGTCTCGACAGCGGATGAAGCAGCGATAATCTTTTATGCCGGGGATTTTTATCTGTTCCCATTCTAGTGCTTTTTCATTCGAGCGTGAGAGAGCTTTCAATTGTCCAGTGTGGGGTTGGTTTTGTGTGCTTGTCCTGTCGGTGGCAAACCAATCTTACGAAGCGTTTAACTCAGCACATCGCATGAAATGGTCCTCGGGTGTGGGTTGAGATTGAGTGGAAAAGCTGCTTTTGCTCGATGATGGAAAGACTTAACCTGGTGGAAGGCAGCTATCAACAGGCGGTGTTGTTTTGGGCTTATCTTGCTTAGTACTATCGGTTGCCATACCCGTTGTTTGGGAACATCTACGCCTCTTTTCGAATTTGCGACAAAAGATTATGATCATGTGCAGGCTGAAATTGTTGTTAAACATAAAATGCAGCATCCTTTTTTAGGGAAAAAAGGTGAAGAAAATTGTCATTTAAATAGACAATTTCAAGGGCTGTACAAAGGAGAGTTACATTCTAGATTTAGGCTTCTAAGTTATAGTAGTATAAATACAAATTTAAATATTTGAGTTTAGAACGCAGATAAACCGCTCAAGTTTAGTAGGTTTTGAAGCAGCAATGTTTAACCAGACTCTAATCTCTGCTCAAGATACATTTAAAGGTAGAACTGGGCTCTGTTTCGCTACCTCGAAACTAACCACGATCAAGTCGATAATTTTCAGACATCATATTGAGATTTAAAAAAAAATAAATGACAGTTTCCACTAGAGTGGAGTTCAGTTACAAATAAAAGTCCTTCCAGCCCAGAGATCTTTACGTGGCAGGACTGTAGTTCAAATCTTATAGTGAGGATTGACTATCCAACTACGTGATATCAGCAACTCTAGTAAGAGAATCAGGAAGGTCGTTAAGCCAAGAAGGATCTGAAATTTCCTCTTAATTTTGAGCAGAGTTAAGGAGAGTCTCGAATTTAAAGCTTAAAAATAATGCTAGGATAAGAAAAACAAACTATAAACTGTCAAACTTACTCAATGATTCAAAACATTGTAGTATTATTCTTAAAACTTTCATGAAATACTACGAAATACTTTTTTATATTCAATTCAAAACCTGAAACTCGTAATACGAGCAATTTAGCATTACGAGCCGCACAGTTAAAATGTTCTTAGTACTCATTTCACACTGTTAGGGCACTAAGTTTGAATAATACTTAGAAATTCATCTGAAACAAATTCCATTGTTCTGTCGTTTGTTGATTTCACTAGTGCAACACTTGATACAACTCCCACAAGTAATGGGTAAATTGGCATCATGTAATGCAGCTCATCAACACCCAACAAGAGATTAAAACTCCTTCCTGCTAAATGTAACTCAACTTTTCCATGTTCATCATTTAGCATAGTTTTGTTGATAGTTGTCGGAATGCGTTCCCTACCCAGCAACAGGGTGATTAAAAAATGCACCTCAGCTCCACACCATACCACACTGTCTGCCGTGCAAAACAACGCCCAGAAGGAATGAAGCTGCCGTACAAAGTCGTGCACGGTACCAACCCTAATAATGGAAGATTTCCCACAGACCGTACGCGTAAATGCATCCGAGAGGTCCAGAGAGGGTTTCCCTTTTGTTTGAGCACAGCAAGCTTATCTATCCCTTCATTCCATTCCACTTTGATGAGCTAACTTCTTGCACACCACGTTCCTGTGTGTGCTGGAAGGATGCAGCAACCGGCAGACACGTCGTGTACCTCCGGGCACTACGGGTGGCCCAACTGGCTGCCAAGAATGTGCAATCGTAATGGGGCAAAGATTTGAACGAACTTCACTTTGAGGTGCATTAAATTAAAACTAGATTAATAAATGCTTGTATGCGAGTGCATCACGCAATCCTTTCGAGTGAAATGCACCGGTGCAGACACTTGGGCAACCGGGCGTTGTAAGTTCACCTTCTTATCCGTCACACGTATGCGGAAGAAGAAAGGATTCCCATTCCCTGCTGTCTTTCAGTTTTGTGGTGGATTCTAATTTCATGCATTCCAAATGAGGTCACCCACGTGCACGGTGCTGGTTGTTTGATGTTTGACAATCCGGAAGCCGGCCGACTAGTTTAGGAGAGGATGCCTTACGGTGCCCGAAATGGGAAAATGAATGCTGGCTGATTCGCCTCTGTACGGTAGCTGGGACAGGGAAATGTCTTCTGCCCAACTGGGACAAAGTTATCTCTTTTAATGGTTTATTTAGTTGGAAAACGTGTCGGACACAGTTGGATGGTTGGAATGTTTTGTGTGACAAATTGGTTGGATTTTATGTGCTCGTCAACGATGCTTTGTAAAGATACTGTAGAGAGGTGCTGTAAAGAAGAAAAGAATTGATCTGGTATGTGTTTGTGTTGAAATGAAGGAATTTGTGCAGTAATCTTCAGGCACATTTCCTTCAAACGCATTGGCTGTAGGTTCCTTTGCGCTGTAACCGAAAGATGCTTTAATAAATTTGAGTAACTGTCGTTATGATTTTTTAACAGATGAATCATGTGTTTTCCTAAATTAATTATTTAAAAGTTTATTTCCTCAATATCCTTTTTTATTGAAATAATCCTTTTTTATTCCATAGTACATAAGTTCCGGAAAGTGATTGTTTGATGTAGAATAAATCAATATGGCTGTAGCAAAAACATTCACGTTCTCGGGCTTTTCCTCGAGTCTTGACGATCAATTTATTAATTTTTTAATTTATCTATCACAATGACTTTGACAGGGACATTTTGGCCCTGTTAAAGCATCTGAAGCTATCTTATTTTACAATACAACACACGGACTCACGGAACGAATAAAATTGAGAATCGTGGCACGTTTCAAATTGGGCTCAAAACACGAAATTCGATCTTCCACGTCTATTATTCTCCTACCTTGGAGAGTTCTCGCCGAAACTTAAATACTAATTGCAGAGAATAGAGCCGGGGAGATTGTCCAAAAGGACCACTGTAAAGGATATCTGCGTGTTACAATCATGCTGCCGCAACGTATCTATCCCGAGTAGCGCACAGCGACCGCTATGATCGACTGGAGTCAACCAGGAACGTGGAGCGATTTTTGTGAATTTTCACTGGATGAAGTCCAAGCGCACTCGCGATCGCAAACGGGAAGAGCTCAGCACGTAGGGACGGCACGGGTACGGCACGGCTGTAAGATTCCGTGTACTGGACCGGTTCGTTATCTGACGCGCACGATGCAAACAGGTCTTGAAGGTGGCCTATCCCGCAGAAGGTGAGATAGGCCAGAGTTAAAATCCCATCCGGACTAGTCCCCTCGTAGACTATCCAACTACGTGGTATCGGCAAGCCTAGTAAGCCTTTCGATGGCCGGTGTGACCTTACGGTCGTTGAATCAAGAGGAACAGAAGAAGACTCCAAGCGCCCCAGAGTCCGAGCAGGAATAGCCCACCACACGATGGATGCGCACTCTACGGCTGACCGGACGAGCGAACAGCAGAGCGTTTTAACCGAAGTCGGATCACCTAACTCTTGCGCCAGACACTTTAGACACGAAACAGGCCAATAAGCTGGTTACCCCTTGGCTGCTATTGATCATAAAACTGGGTTAGAGATACAGAATCTATTCGACATTGATCTTCTGACTAAATATTTTCCGGATGATTTGGTCGGCTTGGTAGCGTAGTGTTACTCATGCTACTAGGTACACTAGAATGTGTTTATGTCCTGTTTGCTATTGCTGTGGCATCGTGGTGGTTCTAACGTGCTGATCGGGAGTTTCTTACTGCTTAATCGATGTGTAACTGGTCAGATTCGATTAGGATATAATCACATTTCTGCTCATTGCTTTATGTCAAAAAGTTTTTCCTCGTTTAACCTTATGTCACTCGTCTTGTCCAAATTAAATGTCAAGTGGGTGGATACCGTCTCTTGACGATTGGAGAGTTCTGTTCCTAACTTCATGAGAAAAACTATTAAATTGGATTGTTATATTTTTATCCTGATCGATTGTTTGAATCGTCTGATGTTTCTCATGGCAGTGTGTTGGTGCAAATGGTCTACTATTTTGCCCACAGAAATTCTAGCTCCATTTTGGTAGGTCGTTCTGCAAACAACGTATTCAATTTGTGGCATCGACATTAGTCGTGTATGGAGCAGTGGTAATTTATTCGCGGAAAAGTTAAGTTTTTTGTCTAATGTTCGTGATTTAGTATTGTTACTGGGTGTGATCAATCCGCGAATATGTTAGTGTAGATTAGTCGTGCTACTTGCACTCGTTGATTTCTTTCGACTTTCTTATATTCTTGGCAAACCCTTCATTCACATTTCCAACCATTCTTTTCTGTATTTATTTTTACGTGCTTTATGTTAACATCATGTCCCATTTTCCCGTTTGAATTGATATGAAAATTGATAGCAATGAAAGATCGTTCAGAATCACTAATTACAAATCTTCATTTCCTTAATGAAGAAACGCTGACAGTAGGAACAAATCTTAAATTTTGGTTCAACTACAACAACAAAGGAATAATAATGAAAATTAGTCTTAGTTTTTAAATGCAATCGTTAGTGCCTTAATTTATGATACTATGATATGATATAGTTGTCGAGAAAATAAACGAAACTGAGCACCATGCATAATTTGAGTCATTTAAATTTTAGAATTCTAATGAGCCCCAGTCCTACCATGTCAAGTTCGGTACCATTGTCTCCTCTACCACTGGGCCGCCCTACTCGCCCGCGCTCTAATGATCATTGACGATTTAATACAATCGGTACTAACTCATACTAACTAATAATTTAATTGTAGTGAGCGATGAATTTGTAGCATTTTTTTAATAACAATTTTTCATTCTCGTATGGTCCTGCGAAGATATAAGGTGAATTTGTGTCACTTTCTGACGGAATACGACAACAAGAAAAACGTACAAAACCTAACAACAAGCATATGAATAATTTACAAAGAAAACATACACCGCAGAGGCAGTCGCAGTCATCAACAGATCTTCCAAACATATTCAATTCAAAAACCTCTTTGTGCCGGTATGCGAAGCTTTCGCTTTGCTGTTGGCCCTTTGATAGGCATATTCGTTTAAAGATTCATCAGATCGCTGAAAGCTACAAGGAAACACGCGTACATCACCAATCTGTAGCATTCCGTCATATCACATTAGTGTGCCCGTCTGTGTGTGATTCATGAATTTGAACCACCACCCCGCAACTCAGTGCTGGCCACTTTTATACAAACGAAAATAAATTGACGTATGCAATCAACGGTAGCGGTACGGGCTAACCCGGACAAATCCGGTGGCCCATAATCCGGTGGAAAATGTGAATGTAACTATGGGAGGAAGGTAGAGAGAAAGAGAGAGAGAGAGAAAAAAGGAAAATTATTTAATTCAATTTCGCCCCAAAACGTAGGTACATATGAGCAGTGCTTTTGACGGAATAATTTATAATGATGAACTTACCTCGCCCGCGGGGTCACGCGTTTTCACGGCGAATGATGAGGAACGCATAGGAGGAAAAAAAAAACACGCACACTCGCGCGCACACACCCACACCCGCCGACATTCCGACATCAAGTTTGGGGCTGATTTTCCAACCAAATCGCAGCGATTTTAATGCACTTTGTTCATTTTTTATTCTGCTGTTTTTTCCCCCCCCGCGCCCAAAGAAAATCTGTGCTCGAGATGGTACTTCTTCACCCGAGGGTTCCTACTTTCCAATCTTCAGTAGCCTACGGGATGAGCTATTTTTCTTGTCCTTAAATAAATAAAACGATGATGATTTCGAATGGCTTTTTGTACATTTTTTGTTTTTGGTTTGCTTCCCAGTTCTTGCAACTAATCTCTTCGCTTACGTCACAGTCTGAGGAGCACTTGCCTCATTCGCGCAACAGTCACAACGATTGACAAATTGTAAGTGGAAGTTATCTTCCGGTGGAGTTTCGGGGAATTGTTTTTCTTTCCTACCGTAGCAGATTAGCGATTAACTAATGGAAATTAATAGACAGGCTAAAGTGGTGGCGTATGTTTCTTTTTTTGTGTGTGTGTGTGTGTTCAAAAATTCTATATCCACCACGTGCGCCAGTATACTGCATCTGGACAGCGCGGTCGACCGTTCCCACGGCCATTGCCGAAACAGCCGAGTGCGGTTTGTTGCTGTAGTTGTTTGTTTTTTACTCACTTACTTTGTGTGTAGGTGTAGAGTAGGTCCAATGGTTTATGTCGCAGATTATCAAAATAAAATGGTGGTTCATCTTTTTCGAGGATGCCGAGATTGCCTATTGCCCGTGCCCATCGCCCTGCCAACCTGCAAGCGTGGCACACAAACACACTGTTTATTGTGTGTAGCGAAAGGCTCCTATGGAGCTCCACCGAGTGTTCGAGATTGGCTTAATCTGATAAGTGAATAAATAAACAATAAACAACCGATGTTTGGTGCTGCCCGGATGCTTTCTTACCTAGCAACATTCGCTCAGGACATTTGGGCTCAAAGTATCTGCAAATAAATTTTAAAACACGAAAACAAGCACGCCTTCACGTTTCACGCTCGCACAAAAACAACCTGCGGTTGACCACCGTAGGCTCTGCGCTGTGTGTCGGGTGGGTTTTGCGAAATAGGTACGTAAATCGTGCCCCACAATGGATCACCTGGTGAATGCTGTAGCTGCAGCAAACCCACCAACTCAAGGTGTCGGTTTTGCTGTTGGTTCGTTTAGCCAAAACATAGCACCACCGATGCCGAACTTCACTGCACAACAATTTGTGCCAACCAACCATGCGGGGATGGCTTAAAACATTCGTTTTTCATGGGCATTGGGCAAACATTGTCCATCGGCCGGGTGGATGGAAAATATGGCGCTATAAATCGTGAAGCACCCTTCAACGCAGCTGGTACCGGCCGGAAGCAGTTTTGCGGAAGGTTTTTATGTTTGGTTTTGTACGAAGAAAGAGTATTAAGAAATAATTAAGAAATGCTGAAGAGGCATAGTGTGTAGATGGAGTTTAAAGGTTAATCTTTTGTTCATACACTGACTTTGGACATGGACAAAATTTAATCTTCTGTCATGTACAAGAACGTTACGATTAGTAACTTCAAAATACAATGTAAAATTAAATATTAATTCTTCATTTTGAGTATCTCTTCATATTAAGGCTTTCGTCTACTTCTTCATCTGACTTGTAATTAATCTATAATCTCAAAACGGTGTCCACGAAGCAGTCTTTTGAGTTTATAGCACAGAAATCACATAACGCGAAATCAGGTGAAACAGGCGCTGGTGGAACGGTATGACTCTTTTATTATTTAATTACTGTAAACCCAGGCCTAACAAAATGATTCGAATTTTTGGTAAATTATTTACGAAGAACAAGTGCAGTGGTAGACGCCTGTGACTGTGACGACTGTACTGACTGTGCTTTTCGATATAACAATATCATTAATAAGGTTCTTTATTGTAAATGGATGGGGTTTTCAGTACAAATTATTATTTTTTTGGACGTGAGTTTTGTCGGAGAAAATTGATGATCCGCCTAGAGAACTCTTCTTAGTCTTTCGTTCATTTGCAGCATGCTTAGAACTCTATAAAATATAAAAATATAACATTTTCCTACTTAACAACCAGTTCAATGAATAGCTAGAGGCTCCACTTGCAGACGGTCCCGATGTACCGTCGACACCTGACATCGAGGACTTCATCCTGTTCCTGTTCGTCAACTTGTTACTGAGGTATGGGATAGCGCATCGATGCCTTGTGAATCGAATCTCGGCATCATCTATACAAGAAGGGAGATATGTTGGACTGCTACAACTACGGGGACTGCTACAATAACGGTTTTGAATACCGCCTACAAAATATTCTCCCTAATCCTTCAGAATAAGCTTGTCCGATTCGTTGAACAGATAGCTAGAAACTACAGAAAGGATTCCGTCACGGAAAGTCTACCACTGACCAGATCTTCACCATGCGGTAAATTTTAGAGAAGATGGCTGCACAGCAGTTAAACACGTACCATCTCTACATAGATTTCAAGGCCGCATATGATAGCATAGCCAGGGTAAAACTCTACGAGGCCATGTGCCACGAGGCCTTTTGGAATCCCGGTCAAACTGATCAGGCTTGTTAGAATGACCATGACCAACGTCACATGCCAGGTGAAAATGGATGGAAAACTCTCAGGGTCCTTTGCTACCGCCAAAGGCCTGCGTCAGGGAGAGACAATAGAGGAGCCGCTACAACGACGAGCTGTACGAACTGTATGACGATCTCACCGTCGTGCAGCGAATTAGGCTCGCCAGGCTCGGATATGCCGGCCATGTTATACGCATGGCACCATACGACCCAGCTCACAAAGTCCTTTTAGGTCGTCCACACGGACAGAGGAGGCGTGGTAGGCCCAGATTCAAGGCCGGGATAACAGATTTGCGGAAGACGGCGTGGGACCGTGAGCGATTCCGGATTCTGCTACTGCAAGCCAAGACCGCAAAGCGGTTATAGCTCCTGATAAGTAAGTAAGTAATATTTTTCTAATGAAAATTTTCTTGCTCGCTTTCTTTTTTAACGTTTTCCTGTTCAACATCAAAGTTGGCCATTAATGGACTTGCTACTTATGATCGTTTATTCAAAAGTATACACGACACACGAATGGCTGAAGCATTTTTACAGGTAAATGACTTCTTCAGTGATTGAGCAATATCTTATATGGTATGTTATTGCTAGCTCCATTGAATAATTAGAAGAAGAATATTTTACACAACCAAGCATGTCCGCGTACAGGCAAAAAACCAGGAGGAAATGCCTTGAGAAATGTGTACCAAATCAGATAAAAAGAATGAGTGTTCTTGTACCTGTTCCTGTTGTACCTATACAGAGAAGTACCTTTTCATTATAGTGAGAAGAGAGATTTTGTTGACTGGGCCAACTTATTAAATTCATCCGCATGACCAGGCGCCTCCATATGTTACCAAAAAGCAGAAACTGATGCTGGATAGCGTTGTTGCTTCTGTGATATTTTCCTCCTATGTGATAGCAGAAACTGATGCTGGTGTGGTGGGGAAGAAGAATTGTGTTCACGATCGCCATGTGGTGGAGAAGAAGAATTTCGTTCACGGTCGCCAAGGGGTGGGTAAGGAAGGAACTCGGACTTATAATCGCGATGAGAACGGAACAACGTGATTGCTAGCTGTGCGGACCAATATTTTTATTTTATCTGATTGTCCTTGCAGTCTGAAGATTCTAGATGAGAATCTTTCTTACTGGAGCGTTGGAGACATCGAGGCTATACCTTTGGTAGGGGAACTCTCGATGCTAACAGGCGGACCAAGCCAGCCAGGTGACTTTCAGAATAAATATCCCTTACAGGGGTTTGAGGCCTTACCTTGGGTAGGGGGACTCTCAAAGCTCTGGAAAGAATTGAACGCAAGGTTTAGCTTGTTGTACCTTCTCTCTAGACTGCTCTTTCTCGAAGGCTTCCTAGACCGCTTTATACATACCTAATTTATACAATAGTTTTTACTCGTTTTTTGTAACCAAAAATTGATTCCCAATGGTTTTTCTTTTTGTTTTTGCATTTTGCACAAACATATTGACGTCCGCACAAAATCTTTTTCTTTTTAAAAATACCCAAAAATTACACAGTGTCAGTATTACAACAGTTACGAACTGTTCACCAACGTGCTTTCACCAACAACACAAAAAAAACCCCAAAACATCTAGACACAATCGAAACTTATTGCTTGCCGAAACGAATGCCCCGGTTGCAAAAGTGCTGCCACCATCTAAGCATACTGCATAAACAATCCCATTCCAGTTCGTAAAACCACTTCCGACGCAGCACCGAGCGTAATGGATGTAGTTCATTTCCACCTTTCGGGCCTTTAATCATCCATCCATTGCACCGTCACAGACGGATCTGCTTCTCGGCGTTGGTAAAGGTGTGCGAAACTTTCCCCAAAAACTGTGAGCCTCAGTACCGAAACGAAACTGAACTCTTCTCCGAGCGACCGCACAGAAACCGCACACGAAACTCAGATGGACCAGAAGTGTCTTTCCAGTGGTATCCTGGCACCGACACCGCCCGGTTTAATGATCGAATGTGAAATGGAGCTATGGCAATGCACGGGGACATGACCGGGTCCAAGACGATACGAATGGCTTAAGCCGGATGCTGTCTGTTTGGTTAAAGTTTTTGTTAAACAAATCATTTACCAGCCCCCCAGCCAGCGAGCCACTAGTTCGCAAAGGGAATTGTTGCAGCTGTGACTTTTGGGCCAATTTATTTATTCTCTCCATAAAGAAGGAAAATTTGGGGGGAAATAGACCTGCTCGCATCGAATGGGAAATGGATATTCTTCCACTTCATTAGTACATTTTGTTTTGTTTTTATTGTCCGTAGTACATGAGCATACAACACGTAATGTCTGCTATTGGGAACGATTGGTAGATAAGCGTGTTCTCATCCATGCTCTGTGAGGACCCAAAACAGAAACTCCAGCCTGGTCATCAGCGTTGAGTTTAATTTGTAATCAGTGTGTGAGAAAGTTGTGTGAAGCTAAAATCAACACTCACGCCAATGAGCCTGCCGAGCGCGCAGTAAGGCTCGTGTACCGGGGCGAGTCGGACGATTGAAACATATTTTAATTTAATTACGAAACTTTACCCTTGCAGCTCTTGCTTTCTCCGCCCCAATAATGTTGTGTGGTCGCGTTTAAGGAGGTAATTTTCTCTCAATCCACTCACCACACCCGGTGGAAAATTCAAACAAAGCTCCAGCCCATATTAGAACCCGTGTGGTACCCGTGGACAATGGTGGTGGGATCACAAACCTGGCCGTGGGTTCTGGGGAAAAACTTTCCACGAGCACCGTGTTAGGTGACCGCAACACACCGTGTTTTGCACACTGTTGCTGTTTTCGGGGTTGTCGGTCGCGCTGGGCCGCTAACGCTCCCGGTCGGTCGGACGGGTTGTTGTTGTGGGCGCCAGAGTGGTTTGAACAATTCACGTGTCCTCGCCTCGGGGTTTTGTTTGATGTAGAGTTAATTCCCCTGGCTGAAAACGTTGTGAGAAGGAAAAGTGTAGGCCGTCCGTTTTTTTTTTTTGCTGAAGTGGCATGCAAACAACTCTAATCACTGTTGGCTAAATTGTGCTGTAAAACTTACAGTAAAACTATCACAAGAAAACGTTAAAATGTTCTTCCATTTGTCTCACTCAAGGAACATTTTCAAACATTTACTACCCGAAATGATATTTCTCTTAAAACGTAACATTCGCTACACGAAACTTTTGGCCTACGGTGCGAAGCATCGAACCCAAAGTTGTTGTAGCCCCAAGGCTAAAAAGGGAAAGACCGTTCCGGGCCACATGTGTGCTCTCAAAGGTAGCAAGAAGCAGCGTATTAAAAAACACACCCATACATACACACACGCACACACAAAGTAAAAAGGTACGTGCAAACAGTGGCACAAAAGTGTAAGGAAAAGTTTTCGAATGAAATTAATTCAGTAGTAAATTGATACGGGCGCCTGGTCACGACATTCTTAGTGCGGTTGGCGTGTGTAGCTGGCTATGGCGAACAGTAATCGAGAATGATAAAGTTACCTTGGAAAATGCCCAAGGCTTTTCGGACAGTGGATGTATGATGTAAAGGTGTTTGTAACCTGCTTTTGATACGATAGTTTTCCATTATGTTTATGACAGTGCAATAACTAAAATGAATTTACGCGATATGAAACAATCTGTTTGCGGATAACATTTGCATGTTTAGAAGACTGGAAAGTTATTCAGAAAGTCTTGAAAATTGAGTGCAAATAAATGCAAATGATGAAGTGAAATATGAAGTACATTATTTGAATAATTGAAATTTCTAATGATTTTGATGTCTGAAAGTTTTTGTTTTTGAGGAAACGCCAGAACGTCAAAAGAACATTAGATAAGCTTGTAAACAACTCAGCACTATGCTGTCCTTCTCTTGTGTTTGTAGATATTCTAGTATTTTATAGAAGACTCTGACAGGATAAACGACTAGACCGTGGTTCAAATCTCGTAGTGAGGACTGACTATCCAACTACGTAGTATATCAGCAAGTCTAATAAGTCATACGATGGCCGGCGTGACCTTGGAAGCTCGTTAAGCTGATTTTTTTATAAACCATTGTTTATTTAAAACAACTTAAAATTTAGCTAACAAAAGGAAAGTGGGGTTCATGTAGAGACGACGTACATGTTTTATAACGAACACTTAAGGATATTTTCATCAATCACATTATTGTTGTATCCAACAATGTGGATGATGTAGTTTGCAAACAAACGTAGGATAGGAATCCTCTTACTTATGCTAATGTGACTTAAAATAGGTAAGAGGAAGGAAGAAAAGTTGAGGTTGTGGTTTGGAACCATGGCTTCCATAGCCTGCATCAGTATGCTCCAAGCACTAGACACCCTGGAGCACAGGGCAAACTTGTGCTCCAGAGTCTCTGTCCGGGAGCAGAATGAACAGGCTGAAGGAGCCCGATTCATCCTGTCGAGCAGCAGTCCGTGTGGCACCTTGTTGTGCACCAGCAAGTACAGCATCGAGCGTTGGTCGGAAGAAAGTTTGTAGCTGGTGACGTTTTTCCAAATCCATCGCCAATCCGTGGAAGGTGACTCCATAGCCACTTTGGAGTCTGGATGTCTGTCGACCATCATTTGCCGCAAACTTTTGGTTGAGACTGTAGGTACCGGAGGGTATGCGAGCTGCTGGATTACCATCCGAAGGCACGGATACGTTGTGGCAATGGAGCCTATATTCGGGGGATTCCCAGCACAATCTATGTGCTGAGCCCCGAATTTTAGGCAACCTCGCTCTGCAACGTACCGATTCACCAGCAACGTTGTTGTGGTAATGGTGGGAATGTGAAGATTGAGTCCACCCCGGTTGCGTGGAAGGGCCAAATGGGTTAATGGGATTCGAAAACCCCCAGATCCGTCCCACAGGTAAGACCGTGATAAGAAGAAGAGTAATAAGATACACAGGAAGGCTTCGAACACAATCAAACAAAGTTTAGAAAGCTCGTGCTGCAGGTTGTGCATATAGGCACAACACCAGGGATTCGGGAAAAGCCTGTACAGAATGGTTCATATGTTATCTTGTATTTTGTATGTAATTTCTTCCTCTTTTTTGTTGGCGTGCTCACGGCTGAGCACGTCGTGATGATAACAGGATAGCAGGTTGTCCATCCGTTTCTAGGAAACTCTTCAATTGTCTACTGAATCCGATCTCCGTCTATTTCGACTCTATTTAATCCAGTTAATGGAATCGTACGCTTTCGGTGTGGTCATTAGCGCATAGTGCCGAGTGGGTTGCGGACAAACTCCCTCCTGGTGGACCATGAAACCGGTATCTTCATCACGTGCCCCAACCATCGTAAACCTTCCGGTTTTGACTAGCGTCAGGATATCTGCACAGACAAAAAACTCAACCAGCTCTTGGTTCATTCTCCTCAAAATGCCTTGTTCAAACAGTCCCTCACATACCGTTTAAGATAGTTCTTAGTATCCGCCATTCAAAAACAAAAAGGCGAGTGCGTTGGAGTCTTCAGTCATTTTAGTTTAGGAAGCTTCCACGTACAGGACTACCAAACGTATATCGTGCACTTCGTATGTCACTGGAGTCTTCTGGATCAGGCGTTGTAGGAGTTTGTAGAGTCCATAGCAGGCACGATTACTCCAACAACGCACCTTCAGATTTTATTGCTTACGTTTTGTCAGAAGTTACGATCGTATCAAAGTAACAAAACTCCTCTAACGCCACGAGATCGGTGATGCCAAGTAATATTACGCTTCCGAGGCAGCCCTTTCACGGCCAGAACCCTCGGCAAGCAGGTACTTTGTCTTCGTCGCATTGATCCTCTATCCAATTAGATGAGCCTCTCGGCCTCTGTCAGGTGTACAGGTGATGATGTCGAAGTTATCCGCTATGCCAAAGGTTCGTTCGAAAATCCTTTCCTGGATGTTGAAGCCTGCGCTTCACATGACACCTTCCCATGCTACGTTGAACAGCAAACAGGAGACTCCGTCTCCTTGACTCAGCCCTCGGTGACATTCGAACGATTTCGACAGTATGTTCGTTACATTCACTGGGTACCAAGTTTGCTGAGAATCCGTATTGCTGCTGTGGTGCTTAGGTGCGTTTTGCCTTCAACAAATCCAGCTTGGTAGCTAGCAAGAGGTTTGCAAGTCAGCAGAAGATTATTCGGAACAGGAACTCGATTTAACTCGACACTATTGAATATTCATCTTTAATGGTTAAAACTTTCTGAAATACAAATAGTAAAAAAATCATTTATACAAAAAAGCACTTATTTTAAAATAACAATGCATTCGAAACATTATTCCACACAACACGTTTATTAGTATTAAAGGGAAGTTTAACATACAAATCCATACCACCATTAATTTGTTACACACCTGCCTGTTATTATTCGACACATTATAACCATCAATTCTTCCTGCCTGCACCATGTTCACCTGCTTTCCGTCGATGTTATTTCCTACTACTGATACACAACCACACAATGTAACGCTCCATAACTCAGCCTGGTGTTGGCCATCACGCGTCTCCGAGAGGAGGCGGTTCGTACTGTCGATGGTCGGTGGTTATGCTTTTTGTTGCTTTGTCAAGTGACAAATGGAATAATTATTTTTAATCAGCTTAACACCTGATTGTCCTCCGGCAAATTCTCGCCCCCAAAACGGACGGTAAAAGAGGGCGGTGGCGGTGGAAAGTACCGAGTGATGCACGTTACAATGCATCTGAATTATGATGGAGCGCTGTTGGAAATTTAAATCCCGCTTTCTGCTATAATGATGAAAGCGAACGCACACGGTAGTTGATAATCAACATTTCATAAGTGTCACAAACAGAGCGAATACAATTATCCTTATACATTATTTATTTGTTAAAAGAAACCTTTTATTAATTCCGTTTCAAATTGTATTATCGCGCGATTTGCGGAGTTTCGAGCTGCTATTTCACTACAATACAGTTGCATCAAAATAATAGGATTAAAAGAGGTTTTTCTCTGTGGGATGAGGATGCCGTTTCAAATAATCATAATTTTGGAAAACATATAAAGCAAATAACAGGAATAAAGAATCAACATTAAGACTTATGATCCCCAAAAAAAAAAAAAAAAACGTATGAAGATGATTTGAAAAGTTAATCAAGCAAATTGAAAAATAGACTTACAAATGTTACTTTCTATCATCTGCAGCCCTAACGTCTCTCGAACCTCCGGCCGTGAATAGCCATCAGCAAATGGGTGTGAAAGTAATTTTGAAGAAAATGCATTAAATTTTCATTTCATTTCAAAGCTACTTAAGCATTCTAGCTCACAAGCTAACGGCAACCGCTTCACAAGCATGAAGAAAGATTTTATGATTTTATCGCATTTTTTTCCGAACAAATTTTAATTTCTATCACCTTTTAGCTGCCTAGCTGAACTTACTGTGATACGGGCAATTCTACGTCGTAGATATCAAGGGTTTTTCATGAAGCAATGGGGTAATTTGAGAAAAAAATAAACAATATGCAACCGGTCTTGATCCTAGATGCGAACCACCACCAACCGTCGGTGGAAATGCGAGAGCAGAAAAATGAGAGCCCGGCACAGGCTCGGTTCGTGACGGGGTTCGCCGAGATCCTACTCATCAGGGTAGCCTCCGACAGGAGCAGAATTCCTGGCGATGAGCCTTTGATGCGGTACGGTACAGGGCTGTCAGGGCTACGACTGATCGTACCTGGAACAAAGTACAGGGTACGGCAGTTAAAAGCTAATCCTTTGCCAACATTTTACTCATTAAATATGGAAAAGTTAATCATGGGAAAAACTGACTGACACATTAGTAACGGGGTATTCGTACGGTTGAAAGGTTTCCCCATCAACGGATGGCTGCCCACCCGAGGGCGGGCACCGACCGTTTTGCGTTTTTGCACAGCCGTAGCATCACATGCGAGCCGGAGACGAGGGACTCGTACGGCGGCTAATTCCTTGATGCCTAGTTTGTGGTGAGGTTTAACTTCTCATTCTTGGGACTCTTTTTGTACATCTTGTTGCTAGTAAGGGCCTGTTTACAAATTTGCTACATGAAACCTTTATCATGGAAAGTCTACGTGGAGCTGCAAAGGAACTCAACTTCTTTTTTTTTGTCTTCCCAAACAGACCACAGAGCTGCAGGTTCTGATAGTGGGACTGCAAATAAATGAAATGTAAAGATTAAAAAAACGCTCCTTAAGCGACCCGTTTGTGTAGTTGCCTTCAATTCGGAAGGTTCTTTTGCATCCTTTTGAAAAATGGAAAAACGAACATAGGGCACAATTTTGTCGTCTGAAGCAAAGCCCATCCCACAAGCAGTATTAGAACAACGATAGGCTTCGCCATTGTAGTGCATTCATTTGTTCGTTTCACTACAATTAATAGCACTGCTTAGAGTTGGAACGCAAATGGGACAGCATTCAGGTGCACACTTGTTGCGTGCGCCCGGTATAAGCTAGACAGCTCCCATCGGATCTCGGACGGCCTGGTCCCAAGCAACTGGGAAGAGTAAATAGTGATTCAATTCATTAAAAATAATTGAACCATTTCTGCAAACCAGTCGGAACGACGTGCACAGCATTCCTGGCACGATTCATTCCACTGTCTGCGTAATCGTTTGGGTTAGGTTCAGTAATTGGCCGGTCTTGAGTGGGAAGGATTCCAACTATAACCTGTGATAGTGCTACAGGTACTATCCTTACACCGTTGCAGCCTTGTTTCATACGTAATAAGCGAAATGGAAAATTACTTAAGGCAAAAAAAGCAGCAAAATTTGATCCATGATTTCAGTTTTCTTATGAAACATCAACCTATTTACATATTGTTAGTAAATTGCAAGCTTGGCAGCTGATTTTTTACACATCGATTCGTTAATTAATTATCTCTTTATTGGATTTAATAACATTCCAACACGAGCGAGATTCTGATATAAATGATCAATCACAATGATGCACACGGGTTTAGATCTTGACTGTTATCCTTACTAAAGTAACATTTTTGAATTGAGTATTTATACCACGATGTCAACTTATTTTCGATCATGCTTAATGTTTAATGTTTATTTTTCTATGGACAAGTGAGTCCTCTCGATACTGTGTTGGAAATACAAATAAGTGTGACACATAACACGTATACACAGATAAACACGGGCATAATATACTAAGTGACGTCGAAAGAAGTATTGAAGGCACGGCACATCTGTAAAACAAGAGCCAAAAGAGTCGAACGATGTCCGATGGTCAGTGACGGCTGCCTGCCTGGGACGTACAAGTTGATTGCCGAGGGAATCTTCGGGATATCGATGCTGCCGTCAAGGCAGATCCCTAAAGAAGGCAGACCAAGCAGCATACATCTAGTCGAATCACTGATCTTCAATGCTTTCCGGTAGGGTACTCACATTTATACAACTTTAAAAACGACAATCTTGATACAAAGACATTAGACGTTAGAGCAGACCCAAACACTTCAAACCAAAAGACCTTAAAACTGGGAAGTATGAACAGCAAGAAAACACAAGCCCACGCTACATGTAGAACTTGTATCTTAGATCCTTCGTCATGATGGTGTGACGTGGTAGTTCTGGTTGACGTATCCAGTCCAGCAGCGATCTTCCAGATCGAATAGCTCATATTTCGACGAACCGACTCCCACTTCAACTTTTTTCGTCCAGTTTTCGCCTGATACTGAGACAGATATTTCACAAACAATTTTTCTACGACGTCGCAGCACTCCTTCACTGTGCGGGGAAAACTCACAACAAATGCAACAATAATTCGCCGGTTCGCCGGAAATTGTTTATCCTTTTGTAACGCATATTAGTTTTTCGTACATATAAAACTTCATCTCGAATTTTTGGATTGCGAGAAATGCGATCCTTTTATAACAAACATGCATAATTTAAAGTTTCGAAAGCAACCATTGTTTTACAAATAATATCATTTGTATACCAACAGTGAGTTGAAAGTGATCTGTAAGATTACGTTTAGTTTTCATAAGCTTCTTCTTAATATTTATTAATAATTAAATATGACGGAACAATAGAGTTTCTTCTTAATAGTTATATAACTTTATACATGACTATAAAACGAGTGTGTGTCGTATAACCCGTTCCTGATTATTATTTCAATAGAGAATTTCCCACACTCATAACACGTTGCATCTACCCTAATGAATGTGAATCTACTAATAAAGATCCACTTAAGAAGATATCCCAGCTGAACACACGGTGGCGCACACGCCACTTCAGCACCGATCATAGGTGATGATAAAATAATATTATTAGCTAAAATGAATTTATTGCTCTCCGCAATATGATTATGGCCACCCTCCCACAGCACGATCATGCCGGTAAATGAAGTCCAACTGTGTCCGGACAAGCATAACCATGAGGTTTGCTTCAACCTAAGCGCCGAAGGAAACGGCAGTCCAGTTCGCGCCGGCATTAACTTATGCGAACTGTATAATTGCGTCAACGGCAACGACACGACCGGGTCCGTCCCAAACGATACCGTCCAATTACGGTAACATTTTGCTCCACAAATCTCCCGAGATTGCGCTAGCTCGGGTGCCTTCTAGTACGAAGGATAAAGTTTAAACCCTCTACTAGCGTTCCGGATTCTCAAATATGCTGCCCAGGCTCTAGCAGGAGTTGCAGAAGTTGTTTTACCGTATACCACAGTCACACGTACGATTGAAATTTGCCACCGTGAATAGGTGTTTAATTAAATTTACGATACAGTCCACAAATCGATGTCGAACTGTATGTTGCTTCTGGTGTGAGGTTCTCTTCTGCGAAAACCAAACCGAAGAACCTCTAGCGAACCTTTGGCAAAGACTTGCACGACACAAAGAAAAAAATATGAAATAATAACTCCATCGTCGTTGTTGGTTTTAAAAAAGCGGAGCCGCCGGTGAACCTAATCGTCGAATCGGTATCGGAACAGATGCTCCTGCATTTATGCTCGCCTTTGTGCATAAATGCGAATGAACACACATTGTGTGTCTCCAATTTACATGCAAAATTTAGAAATCAAAGCCGATTTAACGAGCGTTTTGTAGTAACGCAGCATCGGAAATGACCGGCCAGAAACACCTGTTCCAGAGCAACTGTTTCTGTCCAAGCGACTCAGCAATCGGATGTGTCTGCCAGGGCGTGCACATACGAGAGGGACAGATTTTGCACCCCACCATCGCTACACAACACAGGGGTGTTTTTGGGCATGTATTTTCCACACCTTCTACATGCCCACATGTTCGAGGCAGGAGCTGAATTGGGAATTAATTTGCTTCCCATGCCAAGCCAAAGGTGAACGAGTTACGAGTTGAAACGTCACCATCATCGTCGTCGTTTGCCGGGTTGTCATCTGTCAGCGACGACGCGAATGACGATTATGGTGACTGATGGTCACCCACCCTGGTACGCTTTTGCAGCAAGTTTCGAGCCGCTGCACGGTGAGTTGGTTGATTCAATGAATGAATAATTAGTGCTTAATCTTCTGAATTTCAATTACAACGCTACCTGTAAAGCGATGATGTGCGTTCTGTTTCGATTCGCAACACCGTGTTAGTGTAGGGATGATTTTTTTTCTGTTCCTCCTGCCCGTTCTTTCCACCACTTAATAATCCACTATCATGTTCATGCTGGGGCTTTATTCTACTTGGCCAATCACTACAAACGAATAGAACAACATTGTGGGCTGGGCGGGATGGGTGGTATAAATTAATGGAAAAACTTTTACGGAGCGCCATCTTGTGGCGGACAAAAAGGGCGCGATTTACGGTGAAGAAACTAACTAAGCTAGCAAAAATCGAGCATCCGGTAATAGGTGCACCGTACGGATGGGATGCAAATGAAACGAAGCAGCAGGATTGAACGCTGTACGGACGAAAGGTCCATCCGAACGAGAAAGTGCTTATCAATATTTAGTAATTAAAAGTGTACCGCTTTCGGTGCGAGTTCTTAACGTCGGATCTTAAGGGATAGTGGTGTTGTCGGGGTACATAAATGTGTGTTTGGAGTAATATTAATTTCTCAAGATTTTTAAGCTTTTAAAGCTTTACGAATGATGATTATGTCGGTATCTATTGATACGTCTGTTTCCTTTTTGCTATTATTATGTTTATATTGTTGTGTAGTTCTGTACAATACAATGAGTACAATTAACCAATTAACATACAATTTATACAATAATTCGTCATTTCAATTATCATAGAAAAAATGTAAATAGTTCTTTTTGGCCGTTATTAATTAACTATCTTAAAGCTTAACTTATCTTAACATTTTGGTCAGCTTTATATTTTTGTTTTCACTGCTTCAATTTTGCATAATTTCCAAAAAAAAATTGTTGTAGTCCCACAGTTTTTTTTATGTTGGTGATTTATAAACTGAATAAGAACTAAAACACACTTAATCCTGTTTTCTTTTATTTTTTCCAGCACACTACTTATTTGTTTAATCTACGAAGAACATACCTGCTAGTAACTTAACTTTGATCTAATATTTGAGAAGAATTCGCTTGTGTTGATACAAATAATTGTGTTGATTTCGTTATGAAAATAAATCAGTTGGTTCTAAAGATTATTATAATCAGATTCCTACAACCTATTCTGCCATCGTTTAACCCATTGTGCGCCTCCAAAGACTACAGGTGCTTCCTGACACCAGCAACTTTCTCGATATCAAGTGTACAATAGTGCGCGGGGCAAAGTTTTTAACTTTCAAAACAAATAAAATCTGCAACATCCTACCAATTACCACGATTTCATCATTGTTTCCACCTTCTCTCCTGCTATCACCGGTAAGGCAGGAAGGAAGTTTGAGTCTGTAATAAAGTGCTCAACTTTGCCGCACCGAAGGAATGGATTATGGGTCGATGGAGTATGCGATATCTTCGAAGAATATGATGAATGATACTGGTAGCAGTTATTCAACGATAAGATGCAAAATATTGTTTCAACTTTTAATTTACCAACGTTGCGCAGATGCGCATATGCTATCAAGAGATAAGAATGTTTTTTGTTAGATTACTATTAGCTCCAGATCAGTTTGCAATGTGCGCAAACGACTATCAATCGACAAATTGCAACGGTTTTTTTTAAAATTTTGTTACAATTATTACCAAAGCTAATTTGTAAACCAATATCATTTAAATCATCATTTAAAAAACATCATCAAAAGTTAGACACACATTCTGGATCTTTTCTGGCGACTCAAGTTTAACAGCCTTCGATAGCTCAGTTGGTAGAGCGGTGGACTGTAGAGAATCATTGGTGGTGTTGCGATAGAAATCCATAGGTCGCTGGTTCAAATCCGGCTCGAAGGAGAGAGAAATGGCAGATGTCATTTTATTTTCTTCATTTCAACATTTCAAATATGAATAGAAGTTACTAAACTGGGGTTATTTATATCTAAACTGGGGTTTATTATTTAATAAAATAATTGCTGGGTTTTTTCTAAGAGTTAATCATTGCACAAAAACATGAAGAAAATTAAGAATAACAGTTTTTATCACCACTTTATCAAAACTAAAGTGTTAATTTATTACTTTTTTATTGTATATTATTAAACGTGTTGTACTAAATAAGATGCAAGTTACTTCAACTATTAGTAAGTAAGTGTAAATAAATAAAATGAAAGTTTGTATAACACAAATTGACCCCGACGTGATTTGAACACGCAACCTTCTGATCTGGAGTCAGACGCGCTACCGTTGCGCCACGGAGTCTTCTTGGAACTTGCCTATTGTTTTCCCAAGCAGCATGGCTGTTGTGGTGTGTAGTTTTTTTTTAACACTGACGGTTCTTAATTAAAACCACCGCACGATAAAACAGTTCACCCGCTTGTATGATCAATTGTTGTGGCTGCATGCTTAAAAGTGCACTGGGGAGATTTTTTGCTTTCCACATCGCAAAAGCTGCTGCTGGTCTTAACAGGTTCCACAGTCCAGCTCGGGGAGCTGTGGTATTGTAAACTACCGCCAGCAGATCCCGGTAATCGTTGTCAATCTACAGGAGAAGGGTGAAACGACGACTAAGTGAAAATCAAACAAACTTCTACTGCTACCTCAGCTCTCTGACTACGGCACCTACTTCTTGCCAACCAGTGTAACTTATAATCCAGTTTCGGTAAAGTGAATTTTAATTAAACTGAAATTGATTAAACACATCCCTAACGCCACAAGTTAGCGGCCAAAGTTGAGCATAGTGGCAAAGGCGCACACACAGTTACCATCTGCAAAGAGGAAGAGTAACTTTAGGAGATTTGGTAAAGAATACCGATGGCCGACGTTGCCGATTATATTGCAACAGGTCAGCAGGAACGGCGTAATTGTAAGGATCTCTGTGTGTGCCAAGGTGTCCAATATATAATAGCCAGGCAAGATTATTTTTAAGGTGCAGTACTCCTTCTCTAGAACTATGTTACTCTGATTCCAATTGACGGCAACGGACCTTGCAACGGACATTTTGTTATTCTTCTCTGCACCCTTTCAAATCACAACTCCTAGCTGTGTCACATCGATGTGAAATCTACCCACCCAGCCCGAAGACTTTAGAACGGAAGCAAAGTTTTAATTGAATTCTTCCTTTGCTCAGCATTTTTTCCTCCATATTTTCCACATCTTTAACGAGGCTAACAGTAGAAGTACAACGATCAGTTCCTTTTTTGTGACTTTGGATGCTTTCTGATTTCCTTTCTCTTGCCAATCAAGGCTGACAGGCTGCGCCACACTTGTGACGAAAAGCAGCAAACCATTTATTTATTAAAATCTTACATTGCTATTCCGATTCCGAAAGAAGATTGATCCAACCGGGCACTCCGCATCTTCCCAGGCTCCCGGTCCACGTATCTCCCCGGTGGCTTCTTAAACAAGCTCACATTTGTTTACAGCCGGGCGAACTAATTTGGCGAACGCACCAGTACCGCTTAAAAATGTATGAAATTCCGGATTTTCGACGAATACCTGCGCGGCACACAACGGCAACCTACAGCGGTACACTTCCGATAGGGCGGGATCAATTATTCATGCTAATGAAACGACGAGATGCTCTTCTGCGTAGTTCGTTTTGGGCTCAGGTCTCCGATTATGTTGAGCATGATGATTATGACGAGGGCTCATCACCGTTGCGTGAGTTATGATTTTTCTGATGCCCAGATAAGTCCACGGATCAATGCGAAGCCAGCACCAGGCACACGATGGCATCAATAATGTATGGATAATGTTACAATTCAGGTTTGCATTCGCAGCCAGATCCGAGCTGAAGTTTCTTTTATTTAAAGGTCTGTGAAACACCACCACCGACGGTTTCAATTTGCTGCTGCTGCTGCTGGGCTAAGTAGAATGGTGAAAAAATAAATGCTCCGGCCGCTTGAGCAGTCGAGCAAACGTAATACCGATTACGAATTATGTCTTATCAGATCGTTTTCATTAGTGAGAGTTCTTACGCTTACAGGAGCATGCAGGAGCTTATCAATTTATAAAGCGCGTTTGAGACTGTGTTGCGATATGGAGCAATTCGGGAATTATCGCATCTAATCTACAGTTCGATCAACGAGTATAAATAGCTTCAAGCGAATTGTTTAATAATTGAAATGTGAATCAAATAAGCGGCTCCATAGCTCAGCTGGTTAGAGCGTCGTGCTAATAACGCGAAGGTCGTGAGTTCGATCCTCTCTGGAGCCAATTGAGGTACATTTTGTTTTAAATTTGCATGTTCATCGCGTCGTCTTAAATGGAAAAAATAAAAGGGAGTAAGTGTGTTGAGTAAGGAAGTTTACATCTAATTTCATCCATCTGTTCGACATCTTAAAAAACATTTTAAAAATAAATAAAAATTATGAATGAAATATTACATTTGTGAAATTGAGGAAACAGCCTCGGAAATATTAAGTTGTTTTATAAACTTCTATTTATTATTACTATACATAAAATAAAAAAGAATAACAGATAAAATAAAGACAGAAAAACTCGAACTGGCCAAGATTCTCATAAATCAAACATAAACAAGCTACATCATTAATACACCGTAACAAAACTTCGAGCGGTCTTGACATGTGATTTTTTTTAATTTCATTTAAGTGTCACTGAAAAGTTGAATCTGCGTTTTCCAGCTTAAATAATTAGAAATTAAAGCAAAACAATTTATAATTTAGTTAATTCAATATCTCCTGATATGCTAATTAACGACGCAGCTGAAAAGAATAGCTAGTCAGCTAGTTGTTGATAACATAGTGTGAAAATAAAAACGCAAAACATTAAAAAAAACACTAACAAAGCTTTGAATGGATTGCATGGCGATCCGACCTGTAACAAAGGATCTCAAAGAAATAGGGGCTCCATAGCTCAGCTGGTTAGAGCGTCGTGCTAATAACGCGAAGGTCGTGAGTTCGATCCTCTCTGGAGCCAGTATGCGGTGTTTTTGCCTGTTTGATTATTACTGACCATTGTTGATAATTCCTATAGGGTTGTTAAAGCAGATATTAAAAAAAATATTGGATTTTGTACAAAAATAGCAACTCATAACAACACAATTCTCACTACATTTGCATATTCAGTCGTACTGCGAGTAATATTCTTAACTTACTAATTCTCAAGTTACACGAGTGTGTTAAATTTTAAAAGCTCACGTTTAATATTCGAAAAAATATCTTTTGCTATGAAATATATTACCTTTTCCAGAAGACAGGAATAGCAGATTAATAAAAATGGAATTTGACTAGTTATAAAATTTTACATTTTATATTTATTTATCTAGCGACAATCTAATATTATAAAATATAAAATATTAATCACGACTTACATTCATTAACGCAATCTATTGATCTGGATTTGTCGTTTATTGATTCCTTCTTTTCGTTTGACTGTAACTGGATATTAAAGATAGATACCAGTATTTTCGTCTAAAAACTCATTAATTCAAGTAAACGATGTACAACTTTAATTAGCTCATTGTTTTAATCATTAATATTTCGTTTCTTTAAACAATTGATCCCTCAATATACTAGTATTATATCAGTTTTCATAAAATTTACTCGCTGAAATGTTTTGGGCGGTGTTGTTATAGTGTATTGGAAATAAAAATAGGAAAAAAAATATTTTGAATAGATTGCTTCGGGATCCCAGCGTAAACGAACGCTCTAGAAACAATAGAGGCTCCATAGCTCAGCTGGTTAGAGCGTCGTGCTAATAACGCGAAGGTCGTGAGTTCGATCCTCTCTGGAGCCAAAGTGATTCGCATGTTTTGTTTATTTTATCATTGTTACCACAAATTACAAACTTCAGAGCATTAGTTTATATTAATAACATCTTACACGGATATTTTACATATAACAGACTGCATTTGCTACTTTTATCAATAGACAACAACAACAAAATTCTTTGTTTGTAAACTATTCAGTATGAATGATTGAATTTGAACAAAATGTACAACAAATACACTATGCTGTATGTTTGTGCTACCATACATCTGCGCAAACAGCTATGCAACCCTACACAAAAATACACATGCCAAGTGTTGTAAACCGATTTGAACGGTTCATTACAGTAAACAAAACAATAGAGGCTCCATAGCTCAGCTGGTTAGAGCGTCGTGCTAATAACGCGAAGGTCGTGAGTTCGATCCTCTCTGGAGCCACATCCTGGTATCTATTTTGGCCACGAAATCTGCACTGATAATCTGAATTATCCTCTTTTTAAAACATTTTTTAGTTCGAAATAATCAGGACAACCATAATGTTTAATATTGGTTTTTACATACTCTCAGATAAACGCGTGCACACACTTTGATATAATCGTGGCATCGTTGTTTTCTTTGCCATTTCCCAACCCTAATTTGAAACACATGATCACACCACGTGACGAAAATAACCGAACCGTACAAAAATAAACGTTGTGACGCTGTAGTTCAGAAACCTACCACCAGAGTTGCTATCGTCTGTTTGATGATATATCGAGTTTCGGGTGTATAATTTGTAATGAATAATATATCAAACGACGTTAGACATTTTTAACAAGTTATCTCATCTGATAAAATGCTAGAAAGGAAAAAAAAACATTTAATTATATATCTTCTTGCTTTTCAATTTCTAAGAAATATTATTCATGCGCACTCTCGTGGTGAGTTTTGAAACTTTTCATCGTCCTGCAGAATTTGAATTGTAGTAAGGGATTTAAATGTATTTGAAAATATACTTTTCAACAATCATAATCAATATACCTTACTACGCCTATGCCTGTTTTATCGAGTAAAACGAGTAAATTTATTTCCCAAACCAAACAGAACAGTACTGTTAACGTATATCCTTTCCCGTACACGCATCGAACACGCAGCGTGAAATGGTTGCACTAGTGTGTGTGCGTACGGCACATCCAATCCTACTACTACTACCACCAGTCTACTGGAGCTGTCAAAATCCGTGTGTCGAAAGGAAAACAGCTCCGTGCATTTTACACCCCATTGAATGTGTCTGGTTCTTTGTGCATTGTTTCCGTAGTAGCAAAAACCCATCGTACCACAATTCGTTTGTTTCGTGTTTCGTGAAATAAATAGTGAACGATAGAAGCTAGCATGTAGTGCAAACCGGCACGAAACGGTCGTCACAAATCGAGCTCTAGTTTTTGTAAGCAATCGTCAAACTATCCTACCTGCTAATTGTGTACGGTTTCGTACCGGGGATTCACCTAGCGCATAAGGTAACGTGATGCAGTGCAGTGGGCGATAATGATGACGATACGGTTGTTGTTTACTGCGCTGGCTGGTCTGGTGCATCATTGACGTCATTTATCCGTGTTGGGCGGAAAACCACGGGCAAAATTGTGTGCCACACCAGCGAACAGACGGCCAGGCAATACACGACATCTGGATGTATGGATGTGAACTTATGTGCGCTGGCTACATCAACAGTGTGGCATTCATGCGTCGCCTTCATATTTGTACAACAACACCATAGCTGACAAATTTCTAGAATTGTAAATACAAGTGATGAATCGATTCTTGCATTGAGGTTTGGAAAGTGTTAAAGAAGTGCCCCGGGACTAGTTGCGAAAGGTACGCTATTCCCTAGAGGGTGGGTGTACGGTTGTATTGGTAAGCTATCACCGGTTGGCGCGTTGGAGTGTGCGTACGAGTGAAGGAAAAACACAGAGGCAAAACAATAATATACAAGCAACATCCTGCAGCAGGAGCACAGTGAGAGTAAATGCCGTCCGTGTTGGACACATTCCTACACTAAAATTTGGTGTTTGTTTTTAAATGTCTTATTAAAACTATAAAAAAGTTAATGAGTTTATTAGTACAGTTTTATATTGATTGTTGTTTGTATTTACAAGAAAAAAGTAGCTTCATTAGCAATTCTTTATTAGCTGCTGGAGACGCCTGGTGTTTCATTCAAAAAAAGCAATATAAAATATTCTCAGCAGTTTTAGCAGGTTTTAACTTTTAAAAACAGTTCTTAACAATGTACTTTTATAAAATTAAAAATAGTTTTTGTTAAATAATTCAATGTATCATACATATTTATTGCATAGGTGTTATTTTTTATTTCCAGTACAATGACTTATCCTTCAAATATCATTAATAAGTTTGACTACTTTTTTTTATTCATATTGAACGATCAGGCCATATTGCTTAGTTAAACTTCTTTTTTTAACACATTTTGTTTAACTTTAATGAAATATTCTAAAACTCACAACAATTCCATCTCACCCATTGTGCATCCAGCTCAACACGGGCAAACGATTGTTGCGGGCTGTAAGTGAGCGTTGTGGAATTCGTGACAAAAACAAAATAGTGCCCACTATCGGTGTGTGTCCTTTTTCTTTTACGAATTCCTACTACTAAGAGTGAAATTTGCAAGGTGAAATGCAAACCAACAGCACCGAAATGTAATGTGTTGAATTAGCGGGGTTAGCATCCAGCAAACGGCAGTGACATGTTTGTTGGCGTAAGCAACAGCCGCGTGAGTGAGAGCTCGCTGTGCAACAGGATAAACGAGTGAGAAGGCATACTGACGTACACTGACAGTGGTGCAGTGGAGAAAGAAGAAGAAAAAAACCCACGAACGATAGCACGGACTGATAGGAACAAAGAAAAACGAAAGCCAACGCTAATGATATAGGCAGGCGCCTTCGGGGAAAGTTGAGTTTGTGCGAGTGCTGTGTGGCCACTTGTTGTGTTTTGTGTGTGCAACAGTGCGCTAGGATGTCCTGCACTATCGAAATGAGTAATGAAAGTTACCGCACATTGGGTTGGTGATTTAGAGGCTTTTTTTTGCGGCGTGCCCCAATCGTTCGCCTTCAACCCAAACAGTGAATCCTTTTTTACATCATTTTTTATTTTCGTTTATTTGGGGCTTCTACCGCTGCTATAATTGTGTGAGTTGGATGAAGGAATCACATTTCAACCCCGGGAATTTTACCCATCACCGCCGAGAAACAATCCCCCACCCCCTCCACTCAATCCATGCGCCCTGGATGTCTGTATCCCCGCAAGGAAATAGTATCGCTTTCATTCTTGCCTGTTGTTGTGCGTGACAGTGAATGCGAGTGTGTGCGTGTGTAGTGTAATGCTGTGTTTTTGGCGTTTGATATCCCTTATCGCACCAGCGTTTACGCATACAGACCCGTGCTAGCGACGAAAGTAACAGCGAGCAGAGTGACAAAGAACGAGTGTTTGTGTGTCTCGCTTTGGCACAGTTGTCTTCGGCTCACGCAACAAGCGGCGGGTGTGTATACACAGTATCGCTGCTTGCAGGGAAAACGCACACTGCTAAAACCGTGTCCGTTAGCTAGCGTCTCACTATTTTCATCGGTTAGCTGTCATTACAAAGGGAGAAAAGTGCAACTTAAGAGATAGAAAAAAAAACAGCGCAACAAACGGTTTATATATATGTGTGTGTGTGTGAGTAAGTTTAAGTGTAGCAAACTAGTGAAACGATTAAGTGAAAGATATTATGTAAATTAAAAAATTCCGAAAAATATACCAAAACGCCTAAAAAACGCTTCGAAAGGTTCATCAATAAGCGCCCGAAGGGTATGCAAATGTGTTTCATGCGCCCGTGTTGTTCTTTTCGCGGCGTACAGTCCCGTTTACCTGTAGCTTCTTCCTTCGGCTGAAATGGCTGCGTAAAATTTACTTCAACATAAACATACGGAGGAAAAACAAAAAGTAAATGCCCCATTAAAAAGGAAACGTACTCGCTCGCTCTTTTTCTCTGTGGCACCCAATGGGAGCCGCTTAGTGCATCAGAAGCACGCATTTCGTACGGTGCAACGGAATTCGGCTTTTGCGAGCGCTCACTGTCCCTGTCACACGGCATTTAATCTGTGGTTCGATGCCTTAGTGTTGGTGATATTGATACACGACGAAAACCGGGACCGGACGGTGAATGTCCTTGGCGGTATGTGTGCGTGTCTGTGAGTGCGAGACTAAAGTTTTGCTGAAACTGTTGCTAGGACGAAAAGGAAAAGGAAAAAAATAAATAAACCAAACAAACTCACACACGCACGCACACCTTTACCATCCTGGGTCAGGTGCTCCTGTTTGCTATTTTAGAAGGTACGTATAGCGTTGCAGCTTTTATTTTAGGTTATTTAACTTATTTTGTAGCTTTGTTTGTCAATCAATGGTTTGGTTTATCAATTTTTAAGAATAGTTTTCAAAGTGATGTTTTTGATGATTTTCTACAGTTCTAAATAAAAGGTTCTTTATTATTAAAATAAGCATTTGATTTTATAATGTGGCACACAGTTATCAATCCATATAAAAAGCGTTCGTAAGCCTAACAACATGTATCGTTAACACTATTGCAATAGATAAGTTAAGTTATAAGTAAGTTTTTACTTCTCAATCCAATCTGAATGACAAAAAATAGTCGTTAGTTGTATCGTATAGCTGTTAGTTGTCTTGTAATAAAAACAGGGAAATTAGGCATCTCACATTTCGCAATTTGTAACTGCTCTTCAAAAACACATTCCATATGATCTGTTAAGCTCTGTTTGTAACTGCTTGTAGACAAACTTTCAACCTTTATGCTAAGCTCAATTAAAAATCAATCGATGTTCAGACACTTCAACAATTTGTGCTTATGTCGAAAAGAAACAATTCAATCAATAATAAAAAAAAGATATTTCCATCCGCACATCCCACAACAATCACGTGCATCCCCTGTCGATATGATGCTAGCCCGCTTGCCAATGCAAATCTAATCTGAAAACTCTTACGTCAGTTATTGTACCGCAACGCTGCCCTATATGCCGTATCCTGCTCCATTCGCAAAACTTCGATCCATTTTCTTACCCCGCCTTACACCCCAACGGATAATCGGTGGCCAGAAAGGACGGTGGACAGTGCGAGACTCTTGCCCTTGTCCTGTGTGTGTGTTTGTTGCGCATGGACGCAACATTGTCACCCTGTTGCTTGTCTGCTGGATGTAGCCAACTTTGACTTTACCTTTCCCCAGGAATCAAGCCACCGTACCGTGGTGATGGTGTGTGTATCGACTTGTCGGCAAGGATCGGTGCCGATTATCCTACCAGCGAAAGCGAATCAATATATATCTGCCAGGGCAGCATCACCAAACCGGCTCGTTCGGTGAGCATGAGAAGTTCTACCCGTAGTACGGTCCCCTCCTAATACAAATAACCCTTTCGGTATGATTCTTGACAGCGTCAGGCATAAGCTCTCCCGAGTGTTTCGCCAATCGGCACAATTCAGAGGGCGTTTGGATGAGGGATAAAAATAAAGATCCGTTTTCTACCGTTTGGATGTGAAGCTTTCTGATGGGAAGATATGGTCGACGGTGGTGGCATCTAATCGATTGACTGCTGTGGGTCGAAACCCTTGACTAAAAGGGGGAGGTTTTTTTCGATTGAGCACTTACGAGCTGTTGAGCCTTTTGATGTCTCTGTTTGGTACGGTTGAATGGGTTCTCTGTTGCTTTTTTTTTGTGCTGGAAAGGTTCTGTTTTGGTTTGGTTCTAAATAATTTTTACACGTTGTTGCTTTGTTCGGAGGTGGAATGGGTCCCTCTGAAACATAAAGCTTCTACGTGGGATTTAAACTATCAGCTGCAGGCAGCTGGGTTGTGATTTTTACCTTAAATATTTTGGCACAATTCCAAGCTCACCCAACCAGGCACGATGTGAAACGTTACGCACCACTGTCACGGGTGAAACTTCCATTCTTTTTTCATACCTTAAACAACACACCTCGAACTTCGCGTATGTACAAACAGTACGGAAAGCGTTACATCCGCAATAACGGATAGTTGATTGTGAACCAGGTGAGTCTCGTGAATACACATCCTGGGCGCTGTGGCTCATAAATCTCAGTATCATGCATATATCAATTTCCTCCAGAGCGAAACAGCCTCTGTCCGTGTGTGTATGTGTGTGTATGTGTTGTTTTTTTGTACTCACAGCGCACACACACGATTCGCGCTTTCCTTTTGTGCGGCCCTTTTCCTGCAGCATTTTGGGAAGGGTAGCAATGAACGAATAAAAACAAACCCCCCCCCCCCCCCCCTCCGTCGAAAAGGTAACATTCAACTCTATTTGCGTGTACACTCACTCACACACACACATATTTGAGTGATTCGGCGAAGGTCTGCGCAAAAACTCCGTCTCGTTATGCCGTAAGATTACATTAATTATTCACCGGTAGTTGTGGAACAATATGGCAGTGCAGGGAATACGGTCGTAACTTGTAAGAAATGTTACCGGCCGTGTGTGCATTGAAGCGAAGCGGTAAACTGAATGCAATGTTGGTGGATCCTGAAGGGAGGGATATGGTAGCAATAGGATGGCTGGAAAAAAAGTCGTTGTTCGAAACGGATATTGAAAAAATAATGCTGACGTAACTAACAAAAACTGAGTTTGTAATGAAAATGGTGTCCATATTTGAATTTATGAACGATTTTTCTTTTGCTGGATTTTTTTATTGACTTTTGAAGCGAGATTTATTGTTAAGTTTGAAAGCTTATTTTTATTTTTAGTCATGTCAAGAGACCATTGAAAGGAAGGGAAGAGAAGATGCTAAAAAAAAAAGATTTAATTATCTCTAATTTGAATTCATCACAGGCAATAGTTGATAGACTAATAGTATGCCTAATCCTGGGCTCGCATGGACCGTAAAATCTGATCGGGATATTTTATATTTTTTTAACCGAATATGCCCGGGATAAGGCAAAGAATAAGGAGGAAATGCCTTATCAAGATGATTATAAAATTTACTCAACACAAGCGGTGTTGACAATACTGCACTGGACCGTCATTATTAATTATAAATAAATAAAATAAATAAAATATTTTATATTTTTAAATTTTCATACACTTTTGCTTTAAGTTGCTGAGAAAATTAAAACGAAATATGTATTTAAAGGTTTTGTTTACTGCTTTATTATTTTTATGAATCACTACAAAGCAAAAATATAATGTTCGCTAGTTTCTTAAATTCGTATGATTTTTTTTGGGACTGAAACAGGATCCTTTACTGTGAAGAATTCAATTACAAATACAGTCACAGACCAAAAATTAATTCTGGTAGCGATAGCTACCAGGCGCCTCCATCTCAACTGCCGTCTTGAAGCATTCTAAGAAATTGAAAACAATCATTTTTCATGTATTTGTACAAGGTTAGAAAAAATTTTACAACGCAATATTATGCATCCAATTCACCTATAGAAAACAAGAAGCTCTCTTTTTTGTTCGTTCGCATTTATCTGTGTCGATCATATGTTTGATCCACGAATACGCTTCGCAGTTGTCCTATTCATTCGGGCCAAACGACAAAGCTTCTCATGTGCACTGAGTTCAAATGCAGTGTTTTTTTTCTCTCTGATCTGGCTACTCCAACGTTAACAGTAGACATACACACCACAATCACAATCGATTGTTACGTCCGCTAAGCTAACAATCGCTTCTAGTTCAGAATGCACAAAAGGCATCCATTGCTCGTGTTCGATTCGATACCTGATCGATTGAGTACGCTTAGCTGAATGACACCATTGGTTAACAACAAAAACAGCCAGAAAACTTGCAACATGAAAAATTGTACTTCATGTATGAGCATTAATGATAAGATCGAATTACTTTTCTGTTGTATTTACGTATCCATGTATTACTTGCAGTTTAGCCCTGGGAGAGAAAATCATATTTATAACAACTTTTATCTTCATTGCTTATGCTTATGCTGCATTATGATCGGATGTGATGTGGAGATTCAAAAACAACATATCGCTTTCTGAAAACTACTCAAACTTTTGAATAACTCTTCTAGTACAGCATAAACTAAGGCTTTATCTTTTGATGGTTTTGCGATAGTGAAACTAAAAACCATGGCTCACTTCATCCGTCTAAACTCGACCATCTTGATAAAGAAGTCGTCCATGTAACAATTATTCAAAATGAGTACCTGACAGCGCTTTAGAACAGCATCACTTCGATCAAAGAACTCCATAGGTGATCTCATCAACGGCCATTAGATATTTTTACTCCAACGGAAGATCTTTTCTTGTCAATCGTGAATCGACAGAAAAAGCTTATAAATGACAATAAAATACTCATACGACTAACACTTCTTATAAGACACTTGTTTACCCTGTTTTCCTGATGGATAGGCCAGACGAGATTCGATATCTGTTCCTGCCGTGAACTAAACCGAGAGGTTTCATTGCCTTTTCATCTTGTTGTGAGTTTGTAAGCCATCTCCTCATCACCCAATTCCACCAAGAGTGTGACCAAACAGCTCAGCAATAGGCTGAATTGATGGCATGATTATCGGTATATGGTGAAATAAAACTAGCAAAACCCTTAACCCTTGCTGCACCGAGAATATCTACCGCGGATCTGCCAATGACAGTGCTGTCAACACCCCGGTAACTAGTGAAGCCAACGAAGAGAAAAGTTATCACCTCGTGACGGCGAAAACGGTCGGTAATTTACCATAAAATATCACAACCCCTTCCCAATCATCTCGCCACCTCAATTGGATGAGGCCTCGTTCGTCCGTATGCTTTGGAGAGTCTGCGGGCGCCCTTTGGCTCATAAAACGGAGAAAAATGATATCCAAGATGAGACTAAGGAAGATAAATCTATAGTAATTTCCCCCCCGTTTTTGGTCATACCGTCTATCACCAGCCGGCATTCGTCCTGGCGTCTATCGATCCGGAACGAAACGGCGCGGAACTACTTCGGGTGGTTCTCTCCAGCCACTGAAGGCCCTGAAGCTGAAATCGAATCAACCAAGAGTGTGTGTGTGTGTGTACAGCCCAAGTGGGTGAGAGTTCGCGTGCAAACGCCTCCGTGGCCATCCCCGTTAGTTATTTCGTTGGATTTGTTTGTGTCTCCCGGCGGGAATAGACGCGCGTGGAAAGGTGCCATTTTTCGCTTCCCCACATCGCCATCAGTTGGTGTGGCCCCTTTTGTAGAGCCACTGGTGGGCCATTTTGCTGCATCACTACTTTGGACTACGTGCGATTTTTCTTTTTCGCCACCTTTTCTTCAACCACGATATGGACGTTTGAGTGAAATTTCGCATTTAGACTGTTTTGTGCCGTTTGCTGAGTTGCACGCGCCACGCAAAAGACACATTCGTGATGCCGTCCACACAGGCAGACATATTGTGGGGGTTCGGCAAGGTGGCACTAGGTTGAAGGATAGCAAATTCATCCCAGGGTATAAATAAATAGTTTTGCACCTGAGCACCAACGCTATCGCCGTCGCTCTGCAAAAAAAAAAAAAAAAAAAAAAACCGAGGGCCTGAAGGATGATGGTTTGATGGCTCCAGAACCCCGGAGCCGGATGGCCCACATCCTTAGCCGGGGTTTCGGGTCGATAAATGCTGGTGGGGGGGCGGTTAGTGGTTTCTTCCACCGCCCCATAGTTGTAGCATATTCGGTAGTTGAATCCATCCTCTCCTTAACGTGTTCCGCTGGTGTGTTGTTTGGGTTTTTGGCGTAAAACATTTATTTTCCCATGAATTTCTAATCATGCTTTGGCCGAAAGGCACGCCCATGTATCGTACCGTGGTGAGAAATAAATTATTAACAATTTCATTTCTCATTCCAATAACGATTACGAACTGGAATCGGTGTAAGAAATTGGTGCTGTTCGTCGGCTCTGGGGCACCAGCACGCCCGGAAACCGGAACAAACCAACCAACTGGGGGGAAGGTCGGCGATAAGTTGGCAGGCATTCTGTTTTGTATTTGTTACTGGAAGGACCAACCTTTTAACCTTTTCATCAGCTACGTTGTAATCCTTCTGCTGGAGGCTTCCCTTTTAACAGTGATTGGTATTGTTCTACATGCGTGTAACGAGCCATGATCTGGTTACGGTCTCTTCTGTATGTAACCTATTTTACTGCACATACACTCCACGCTGTCTTGCAGTGTGGTTCTCATTCTTTCAAACGTTTCTTTGTCATGATGCACACTCGTTGTCTTTCTTACAGAAAAAAAGGATGCATCGTTTTCTTCATCCAACCAGAACCAGATGCATTATTGTTTCGTTCACCTTCTCGGCTTCCCTTTACACACTTTTACCATGGTTTTTTTCTTCCATTTTTCCGTTTGAAGTTGCTAATCCTTTCACCTCGACTCTTTCTCACACTCTTCAGCACTTCGTTCGATGTGGTTTTGGTGGTTTGCAGGACACCATTACGATACTTCGTGCTTTGAAGATATTTTTGCTGCTACCGGCGTCGTCTGCTGTGGTCCAAAGCTTGACTGATTTATACCCCTTGAAGGATTTGGCGTTGTCTTTTGTAATGTTGAACTCGGGCGGTGTCTTTTCTTTTCCGGACTAATGTAACACTTATCCCGAAAAGGAGGTTATATTTGGGTTATTACGACTTTGGTAACCCCTTGTTGATGGTTAGTTGTTTGACAACCAGATAAATTTGTAAATACTGTTATCATGAGCAAGATCAAGTATTTAATCTGTGTACAAGTTTATTAGCTACACCGCATTTACTAACATGCCGCCACCTTTAAATTCTCATAACATTCATCTTTAAGCGTATGTTTTCAACACTGTAAACCTGCCTGCCAAACACAAAACCCACAAAACATACAACCATCCTGTGTTTGTGTTTGCCTTTTGTTGAATAATCTTATCAGCCAACCTTTTTGCGGATTTCGAGAAGAAATTTTAAACCTTTTAGTTTGGTGAAAGGAAAATGTTTTCTCAAGACTAAGAAAAAACATTAGACGAACAGCTAAACAATACATGCGAACGATAGCATTGAGTAGGTCTGTATAGATTGTATAGAAGGAGGATGGTCTGTATTGAAGCATATAAGAAGAAACTTAACCTTCATCTCGGCCTTGGTGCAGCTTAATGATGCTAGCGATTTAAGCCAGGTAAAATTTCAAAGATATTTTTTGCTGCAGTTCAGTTTGTTTAAAAGTACGGAAGTGCTTTTAATGCCAACATTGCCTATTCAGAAATGTTAATTTAATGGGAGGATCGGCAACGATTCCAATGATTTAGTATCAACTTTTAATATTCGTCACAAATCAAGTCAAGTGATAATAAGTTTTCACTACAAAGCTACTTCCTCCACCATTTTCTATTTAGATCAATAAATCAAGGTTACAGAAATACATGTTACAGATAGAGGGAATATTCAGACAAAACAGAAATTCAATGGTTTTTTGCAATTTTTATTGGGATCAATGTTTTGTACTAAGCCTTAGTTTTCAACAAGATAGATCTTTTACCTGTAAACTGCTATTTGCTATACGCTGACGATGTGAAACTGTTTATGCCCTTAAAATCGACCAAAGATTGTGCTAAACTACAGCAAGCTGCCTCGGTGTTCAACAACTGGTGCGTCCTCAACTGTTTGTCCCTATGTACCGAAAAGTGTTTCGTTTTGTCCCTTACGCGTGCGAAATCAATTATGATTATTATATAAAGTGCGTATGCGTATCAAGAACTGCACAAATGCGTGACCTAGGTGTTTTACTTGACCAAAAATTGTCCCTCGGACTTCATTACGACAACGTTATCAACCGTGCCAATAGAACTCTAGGATTAATATTCAAACTGACTCGTGACTTTGACGACTCCCGGTGTTTAAAAGCTCTGTATTGCTCGCTGGTTAGATCGCTCCTTGAATACGGCTCACCTGTGTGCTGTCCATACACTAACGAATGGATAAACGGATTTGAGGCTGTCCAAAGAAAGTTCACACGTTTCGCGATTCGTAAGTTAGGATGGGCTGATAGTTCCTGCCTCCCATCATACACTGAGCGTTGTCAATTGTTAGGCCTTGAGTCTCTGGAACATCGACGATTATTTATTAGGAGAACTTAGATTTAATGTCCCCAGACTATCCGCCAGACATCACCTAATGTTACTTGTTACGCGCACGGAGTATGGATATAATGCTCCTCTAAAATCCGTGATACGCCGATTCGACACGCATTCGCACATGTTTGACTTTAATATGCCTCTTTCCATGTTAAAAAATCTGTTACGCATCCGTCTAACTACGAACTAATTATGTGTACGTTGCATATGTTTCAACTTATAAGTCTTGTAAAACTGTAATGCTTCTGCTTCGTTAAGCCGTAAACGGCGGACGATCAATAAACAATAACAATAATAAAGATAACTCTGCAGCACACATGATGCTCTCGCTATGAAGCTCTGTATTTAATATGAGGCTCTTAGCTTTATTAGCAAGCTCCAATAATTAACTAATCGACTCTCAAAGTTAAGCTCACAGGGCGCTACCCGGACAAAGTACCTTTGCCCTTATTAGATAGCTTCCTTCGCATTCTTGGAGGTCATCGCCTTAGGTAAACACAAAGCTTTCAGAAAGCATCGCTTACCACATGTTAAAGAACTGGAAATTTTGATTCCATCGATTGTCACAACGCTGATTCTGACCATATCTTCTCGAATTCTAAGCTGTTTAATATTCGATTAACTTTAATCGATAAAACAATTTAGCTAAAAATCTAATCAACGAACAATAACTCTATTACAATTTAAGCCGACCACTGAGTCACATGCAAGTCACACTTCTATAAATACAATTCGAAACTACGTACCGTATGTACTAGGTATTCCTAGGAACATAATTAGATTCTCAGGGGCGTATGTGACTGTATGTGAGGCCGTATTTTTATGGCCTCGAGATTAACGCCATTGTTGATTATGACTCAAGATGGGTGAAATTTTTAACGACTTCGAAGTTCTATACTCCTAATGTTCTATGTTTGTGGGTCTGTGGGTTTAGGTTTAAAACCAATCTACAATTCGTGCAGAGACATCCTTCTTAAATAATGTCTGCTCCAATTTGTTGACACAAATTTCTCTTTTAAACATCCTTTCTGCATCATAAATCTAAATTGCTACATTCTCCAGCATACGCACCTGCCCACAAATCTTCTCCACCGGACGGATCGCTTCAATTAAGACGTGCCTCCGGTAGGAACAATTAATCTTGTTCGCTAACCCGAACGGCCGATACCTCCATTACGGTTGGATAGGTTTTCGTTAAAATTAGCAGCCATCCCACCCATCCCGTACAGTGTCACACACTTTCCGACCAACGCTAAGTCGGCCGTAATCATGCACTAAACGCGCTATCAACCCCCGCTATAACCCGCTGCTGCAAGAGTAAGCTGTCAAAGAATCGGTGTCGTAAATTGTGACGCCAAGTGAATTGTCACCTGACAGTGAGTTTATCGGCAACTGTTAGGTGCGTTTGCATCGTGCCATCAACTGAGCCGTCAGTTTGGTATTGGCATTGGCAAAAGGTACGAACTGTCAGCCCAACTTGAACGCGCTTGAAAACTTCCTCCTTTTTTTCTATTGCTGCTTACTTTATAATTCCTTCATTTGTCCTGCGTTTTGATTATTCCGGTTGAAGGTGTGTCGCTTCTGTACGGAATGTTGGTAAATTCTCCGAAACGATTTACCCCCTTTTCGATTTTTCTACTATTACTCTCGAAGCGAAATGGCTTTTAATGAGTTTTTATCGATTCCCGTCGGCTGGGCTGGGTCTTTCCGCTTCGGTATGGTTTCCCATTTATGCGATTGATCCTTCGCAGCCTGCGAAGCTGCGGTACAGTTTGGAGGGTGTGGTTGCGTTAGGAGACTTAAATCACAATTTACGGAATAATTATTTGTCATTTAATTGGATTACACTCACCTCACTTAGCGCTGTGTGCCGCCGGTCCTGTTCGTTGGGTTTGGTGCGTGTCGTGCATTTTATGCGTTACGCAGTAAATGCGTGTATTGTTTTATTTATTTTTGCTTTGCACTACGCCTCTTGAGCCCATTCGATTTTCTCTTCTTTTCTTCTTCGGCACAGAAAACTGTACCTACCGGACATCCAGCGCATGAAATTCCATTTTCTCCCATTAGCTTATGTACCGTGCCCTATCAACAAAGGATTCAAGTTGGACAACGGTAAACTGTGAAGGATAATCACGGTTGAGTAGCATGCAGATAAATGCATCCACCCAACGCTTTTGCAATTGTTCTAGTGTGCTAGTTTATTTAGTGTGATCGCTTCCGGCTTTGCAAAACGCAACCGGTCTGTTGCGACCCATCGGACTAACCTTCGGATGGACGCTCAACAACAAGCGATCCATTTAGGTCGATTGGATGCCGGAAGCAAAGTGACCAGTTGATCTGGTTGGTTGGTTTATTCAGATTTATATTTATGGTTTTGTGTGTTCTTGCCGTGCTTGAAATCGTTCCAACGGTTAGCACACTGAACGTCGCTTAGTGTTACGACGAGGATTTGCTGCACACATCATGTCCTACATTCAAGCGTATTCACAAGCAAACGTTAGTTTAATTGTTATTCATGATTATTTGAGTATTTTATTTAAAACTGCATATACCTTGCACATTTTAAACAACACTTTAAATTTAGAGGAAGTTTTCCCTTTAATATGTCAATAGTTTTACATACAATGCAATATAAAATATATAGTTTTACACCATTGTTTTACTTTAAATGGCACCAACCTTCAAGCATGTAACATTTCAAACGATGGCTAACATAGGATTGCGTACTCTAGACCTCCTGCAAGCAGTCAACAACCATACCCGGAAGCTCGCACTAAGTGGCTGCCAGATGCTGTAACAATGGTGCCTGACATGGCACCGAAAACCCCTCCAAAGCAGAAATCGCTATCGTACGGACTATTGTTTAGTAGATAATTGTATCTCGACCCCGAAACCGGTACCTGTTGCATAAACCTCGATTGCAAATTATCCTCGCTGCATAATTGCTGGTAATTTGCGGTTTGGTTTGCTCCCGTTCCGGGGCCACACGATGCACAGCCCGCCCACGTTTAGATGGGCCATTTCGCTCGTTGCTTTTGACCGTTTCGGGGTAGAAGCTATCGTTTCGCGTGTATAGCTTGAGCCCTTTTGTGTTGGGTAGCCAATGCGAATCTTGAATGTCCGGTCGTAATCGGTTGTTTTGTTGGCACCGAACGGAATTGCAAGGGAGGTGAGAGTGGACGGGGAATGGACGGAAGATGTCGTAAATGACGTCCTGCGTTGATTTAATCTTGAGCGGTATAAGCAAAACCTTACATTTAGTATGATCGTTATCGAGTCTGCACATTAGTAGTTGAAGTTTAATGGCGATTTTGTGCCTGATTTGGTTTATATCTTTCGCTTTTACAATCTATAATTTATTTTTTAATTCACTCCTTTTATTGAGTTACTGGATTTTTCCTTGACTTTGTTTTACCCGTAGCTAGATAGCCTAGCCCTGTTTACGAGAGGTGGTCTGGGTAGGAGTCGTTATCCGGTCTTGCCGTGTAAAGACTCTGTGACAGAGCCACAGATAACAAAAGTATTTTATGAATTTTATTTTTAGATAACTCATTTAGCCTTAAATATAGCTCAATCACATGCATCTTACTATATTGGGCAATTCAGACCATATGATCCCTGTATTGTAAGTATTGCCACCATGTCACATACAACACAACGCTTATATACACAAACATTGTAATTATGTTAAGTATATTCAAACTATTCGCGCTTTATCAAAAGCTTTCACGTACCCAGCGACAAACCTGCCAGATGAAACAAAATTCATGCAAACACACATCATAAATAATTAAACTATTTACAATATTGTACCATGCTTGCGCAAAACACGAAGTGCCGAACAGAATTGAAATGGGCATCTGGCGAAGGATTTTGCGAAAACATTCCCTAGTAGATGTGGTTTCGATCGTCGAAACGGGAGCTTTGTTTAATTTTATCAGCTTTCCATGCACTGGGCTTAGGGTATCGGGTGCCGTGTAGCTTGGACCGGATCGTGTGCGAAGGCGATGGGCAGAGTGGACGTCGTATTGCTGACGGGCGCATGGGCATCCAGGCACTTCCGTTAAGCCAGAAACGAGCCACTGTTATGAAAATGCGCACGGTGCAAGTTATTCATGGGATTGCAACGGAATGTAAAGGGTATTAGGGATAATCCAATGGTATGCAAGTAGTTTTTGTAACGAGCTACACCAACCGAGCATCAACGATGGCCACCGTGTAGGAGCATGAGGAATGCCAAAGAATAGAGCACGAGCATATGTGACAGGTATATCGTAACAAAAAACTCGTACAATTGAGTTTATTACTTGCGGCTTTCTGGTTGTCCGTCCGAATGGAAAGTTGATTGAATCGTTACATGTCAGGTGCAGTTGTGCTTTTGGTGACTTCGCTGTGTAAGCGGTCTTCTCCTCCTTCTCGCTATACGTGAAGGTGTGCGCACAATCAAATGCAGCCACACCACAAAGCGAGCATCTCGTTATCTGACCACCGCATATATCATCAACGTAGCAGCGATACCGGTGCAACAACTAATCCAAAGTTGTTCATTTATTCGATGGCAAAAATTAACATCGCACAACCGTACAGCCTGAAGTTATACATCGTGGTCAACCTGATGCTAACCGTCGAGCAATTGTTTCATTCCACGTCTTGGCCCCGTCATATGTCTCGCGGGAAATGCCCTCGATTCGGTGAATCGCTGCTGTAGTATGGTAGCTTCTGGTGTAAAGAACTTTGTCCGCTTCCAACAAAGGAAGTTCATTATGCATCTGCTGCGGAACCGGTTAATGGGATTGAGAGTGGGAGGTCCTCATGTGTCCATATTTAACCTCCGAATGGAAACCATTGGATGTCCGCATTTTGCTGGAGTAATCTGACTACTCTCGTTGCAATGGCGCTGTAGAAACTATCCCGCTAAAACGCATCACTCGCTGAGAGAGAGCAGAGTTAATTGTTTGACGATTGTTTTGCGAATCTAGCGTCAACCGACCGATTTGCTGTGAGCCATGCTGCGAGTTTCTGTCTCAACGCATGCTACAAGGACCTCCACGCTAGCTACACCAACTTGGTGTTTGTGGAGACTGTAAATGCCCACAAGAAATGTTTCGAAAATGGTTCTAAGCGTGGCATCAACCGTTGGTTCCGAGTTTCGAAGCGGTTAAGCCTCCTCGAATGTGGTAGCTTACTGAACCGCTTGATAAAGTGCCCGGAAAAGTGAATGTGATTAATTATTGAAATGAACTACGGGCTCCCCGAACCGTGCCCGTAGGCCTCGGGTGGCATTGTGCAATTGTGCCACGGTGTAGAAACCATGTGACAGTGTGCAAATTGTACGATGACAAACAGATGCGACGATGGATGAGTGCGATAAATCGTTAGACTTAAGCGTTGACGTGATAAACATGTGTGTAACAATTGCGACTCAATTGAAACGGTTACAGCTTCATGTTGCTCAAAATATGACGTATTAGCATGCAGAAGCTTCTTTTGTAGTTTAAATTTAAAACACTTAGCAATGATAAGAAACATATTTGCTTACTAAAAGATGGGCAATAATAAAAATATGCATGAAATACGAAATGACTTAAGTGGGAGTTTCTTTATCTCAATAGTTTTGGTAAAGACTTTAATTACTGTACCGTTACATTAAATAGCGCACAGCAAATTTTCCTCCCTGATTCGAACAATTAAACGTCAATTGAAAGTGTATTGCATTCCCACCGTAAAGAATTTCCAATAACACCGAACGAATAGGGCACCTGGCTGTTAGAGCACAAACGTCGCTGGTACCTCATCATTTTGTGGTGCCTGGTGCAAGCTACAGCGAAACAATTCTCGCAAATTCATCACAAATCTTCAATTACCATTGAAAAGTGAAGAAGCGTACGCACAACGTACTGTAACATCACCGAATGAACATTTTCTCCACACAAACCACACATCCATCTCACGATTCACCGCTCCTGTGGAGTCATTCCGGTGAAGCAGTTTTCTTTCCCATTAAATTCACCTGACGTAAGCAATGGAGGGATGGGATTGTTTGGTCATGGAAGGCGCGTTAGGCGTTTAAATGCCTTTCCAACGGGTGTACTTGTATCCGACGATCCATTAGAAACGCTACACGTGCACGTACAGTCAGCAAATGCTGCCATAAAACAATCGAAGTCTGTTGTAAGGCTATCCACCGTACAGCAGGCTCCGCTGATGCAGGTGAATCTCATCAAGCACCCCCAAAAAACGGTGCCCGGTAATGTTTGAATTTGAACTAATCATCGTTATTGGAAGGATGGCGTGAAATGGGTCTAATATTGCACCCGTCGTTAGACACAGACCGTTTTATCGTGCTGCTGTGGAACCATAAACTGTATCCTGAGCAGCAGTAGTTCTTTAGCTGCACTGTATCGAAGGAATGGATCATCGCAGAAAAATTATCACAGCTTGCACTTTCTTGCCTATGTAGACTGATAACACAGTTCATGGGTGTGCTTTTTTTGTGTGAAATTAATCTTTTGATAGCTTTGGACCTTATGTATGGCCGAGTTAAGGCAGCGATGCTCTATGTATACTGTTCGTTGGATTATATTAGACGAAAAATTACTCGAAACGTAAAGAAATTACATCGGAAAGCTTGAATTACTCTCTACATCAAAATTACTCTCCATTTCCTAATATTTGTCAATACATTCGCAAGACGACGTCGGATATTACAACTTAGTCCTACAACACTAATCGCCTGGAGTTAAAAAAGCCATCAGGAATCGTTGGAACTAAGGTGAAATATATTCAATACTCAACATTACGCTCAACTCAACTTAAGACTATTAAGGTCAAACTAGAAGCTTCTCACATCTTTGAAACAAAACATAATGTTTTACAAGATCCATCGTTAGTACCCATTTGAAGTTGGACTTGGTGCTCCTTTCTATAGTAGGATAATTTTTTTTATCTTCTCATAGGTTGCTCATACTCTAGGAAAGCGCACGATAATTCGAATTAACGCTACAAAATTCATTTATGCACCAGAATCAATAAAACCGATGACGTTTTTAAATAGGACCATTTAGTCCGCCTCCCTTTTCCCTCACTGGTTCCCACGTATTTTGCGAGTCTCTCGGTTCGACGATATCTCCGACACTAGTTCCGACAATTTCAACTCTGACATTCGGCATTATAAACCGCAGTGACAGCAGCAGCGAGCGACGTAAACACGGTTTGTTTATATCAGTTTCTGTACCAATGTTTGAGGATGTGTAGAGTCATCATTTGTTCCTCAACTAAGAAAGTAATGTTATCAAAAAGTTATTCGTAGTGCCTTTAAACGTTCGGTAAACAAGTGACAGCAGCAGTGTTTTTTTTTTTATTAGTTACTGCAGAGCATTTTTCAGGTACGTTCGCTTCCTTGCCAAACTTTCTTTGCGTATCGTGAGCCAATCGAATCAAGTGAGGACATATAATTGTGACACGAAGATTTAGTTTGCATAAAGATATAATTTACCAAACTAAATCGTGCGCGCTTAAAATTTAGAAGTGATGCGTTACACGTCGGCCGGGCATCTGGAGATTGGCGTGGCGCATAGAGGAAGCTCGAACTGCGTAAAGAGAGTTTGCTGCTGCTGGTGTTAAGGCTGGGGTAAAAGGCAACTGGAGGCGGCTCTGGTTACGTGGGAACGTCGCTAGGGTGTGTGGTAGTGCGTCGAAATGCGGACACTGCATTCCAGTACATAACTATTTATTGTGTGATAATAGCACATTTTTACGACGTTTGGAATACTTCTCGGTTTCAGGACCTTCAGCAATGTATCATGTAAAGATCATGTATCGATGATGAATACCATTATGCAACTCAGATTGTAACTACAGCAACTAATATATTCTCTAACATGATGGGGTTTCCCGTTTTGTTTGCCAATTACGTTGGGAATTATGACCCAATTGGTAGTTCCTGTACCAATCGTAAATCGGTTTTATTTTTCCCATAGTTCAGTTAATAATTTTGTTTCTACTCGTTTTTGTTGAGCGAGTTTTAAACACCTGTTTTTGTGCTTCTCATAACAACTGTGTTTAACCTGCACTTCACATACTCTTACTCGCAACCGTAGGTACACACAATAATGGCGAACCCGACAGTTGTGATAGTTGCCATTTTATCGACGCTTTTTGTTTATGGCCAATGTCGAACAGGGTAATTTGTTTTCTCCATTTCCCTGCAATGGTTGTTCATTTAACGGTAAACATAATTTCAAAAACATCAAACCTCAGCCTCATCCTTAACGCTTTTTCTCCGCCAACATGACGTAGGGACTGCTGCCGACAGTTCAATCCAATCTGGCGTTGGGAAACGTGAGGGGGAAAAAAACAAACCAAACTGATGTTTGTGTTTTTCTGTTAGCACATGAATTTATCCTTTTTTGTCGGTCTAGTATGGTACCTGGTTCGCCCGGGTCCTGTTCGCTGTCGTCATCATCGCTGTTACCCGTCGTCCAACATGGGTAGTGATGTAATTAATTAATAATAATTAGTACTCCCATTTATTCATCTTCTGTGCATGGCCATATGTAGAGCAATGTTGCGCAACGTCAGACCGTAAGCAAACATGATGCGTGCGAGATCTTTTTTGCAAGGACTATAGGCAAACTCTTGACAACAGTTTGACTTGATGTGCTACCCGCAAGCCGAACAGTCCGATGATGGTGCATACCGGTTCGTTTGTCCGAACGGAAGACCAACTCATTTCGGATATTGTCGATATCTTGTGGTAGTACAATACACGGTAAAGTTTTTGCACCGTTCGCTGCTCTGCGTGTACCGGTTTCCAATTATCTGTCACATGCAAGCAGAAACGCAAGTACTGCTGCTAACTGCATCCACCCGGAGCCGCAACTCAAACTTCTTTTTTTTTCTCTTCTTATACTTCCAAAACACCACCGTCATGATGTGGACCCCGGCCTAGAGTGACTAGTGCTGACGGGCGAAATTAAAAAATTAATTCTCCTGATTTCGAGTGCTTCACCGGGCGCGTCCATCCGTTGGAGTGCTGTGAAAATATTCATTATCCTGTTTTACGAACTACTTGGGTGATGAGTTGGTTCTTTATTTTTTTTTTTTTGCTTGCTACCTGTGCCCTGGTTCGGTCGGCTGGTTCTGACATGGTTCTGCCGACATGGTCGGTTTTGTAGTTAGCGCATCAGCGGCCAGGTTTTTGTGCTGCTGTTGCTGCTGTTGGTCAAGGTGCAGTCTCTCCTCACCGGCAACGCACATCCTACTGCGTACAAGATCAGCGAGCTTTTTTGTACTTTTCGGTGAACTCAATCCACCTGCGGGCAATCCCAATTGCCTTTAGTAAACCGTGTAGCGGATCCGAGCATTACCGGACACGGTGAAGATGTTGTGCAGTGCACTAGAACGTTCGAGAGCATTTCGTCTCCTCGTCTGCACGATTACCTTTCGAAACTAACACAATCCTTTCTTGCAGAGGTACCCAGGACTATGTTTTTCTGTTTTTTTTTTTTTGCTTTTGCTATCTCATTCTCACTTACATTTTGCTGCTCATCCCGCAAAATTTGTTCCCTGAACGTACCGCAAAGCACAGTTTCTGTTTCAAGTTGAGGTTAGCTCGCCTTAGCTCATGATAAGGATGCGCGCGCGTTACGCCAACTGTGCACGTTTATGTTGGCTCTTCACTCAAAGCTACCGGAAGAAACGAAATCCCTGTTCCTAACAAACAGCCGGCAGTCAACTTGAGCAAATTAGCAAGCTTGTAGCGGGATAGTGGATCGCTGCCCCATTTTCCGTGCATCCTTGCATTACCGTGGCAAGTGTTCCAACAAACCTGGGGAGTAAGCACGTAGAAAATAAGATTGAAAACAAACGAATCGCAGAGTTCAGAACCCAACACGCTAAGCCAATGAAGCATTTTTAATGGGGAGGTTGTGCTACCAAACCCTTGCCTGTCGGTTGTTGTAGTTTGCGGTTTGGCTTCTGCTTTTGTTCGAGGTTTTGTTTGGGCTGCTTAAAAATGTAAATTTACTCACCCTGTGAAAGAGAGTTTGGTGAGAGAGGTCGGATTAGACGTTGGATCGGTCGAGGTGGTTTTGTGATGGTAAAAACACTCGTTCGTTTGTTGCAAAGCTTTGCAGGCTTGGGATAGAAAAAATAAAACATCATAAAGCAATGAGTTGTTTTGGAGTTTGAAAGAATAAATCTTTTGGGTTCGAATTGTACTATATCTTGAAGCGTATGCCTGGCTGTTTTGCCAACTAGTAAATCATCCATTACTATTAATTCACGGCAGTTAATGCAGTTAGGTATAAGTGGGCTTACCGTTTTCTCTATAAACTCTTTGCTAAGGCTCGTTAATGAGACTCACATAAAAAAAACAAGTCTTGTATGGATTTGGTCTGCAATTTATCCAAATGAACCGATTCCAAGCCTATAGCGACATGCATGTTACTTACTTACTTACTTATCAGGCGCTACAACCGCTTTGCGGTCTTGGCCTGCCGCAGCAGAGTCCGGAACTCCTCAATTGTCCTTCCACACATACGGGGCCAACGATGCTTCCGAGCATCTTCCTCTCGAACGCGGCTAATAGGGCTTCGTTTGTTTTGGACAGGGTCCATGTCTCAGAGGCGTATGTGAGTACTGGGACTACAAAGGTACGATGCAGTCCCAGCTTCGACTATCGTGACATATTTTTTTGAGGTGAGATGTTTCCTCAGGCTGTAGAATGACCGGCTGGCCGCTAGCATCCTAGCGCGCAACTCCGTCTCAATGTTGTTTTCGGTGCTGACTTGTGACCCGATGTGAAGTTTTGGACGACTTAAAATTTGCGATCACCTATCCGTACATCACCCCCACGTAGTTCCGGATTTCTTAGCAGGGCCGCTGATGGTGCCACCATCAATTTGGTTTTTGTCTCGTTAATCTGCAACCCGACGTTTTCTTCCGCCTGCTCGATCCTTTGGTAGGCCTTAGCTACTTGGGAGAGCCGTAGACCAATGACGTACGCTGATGATATAGATCAGCGTATGCCAGGATCTCGGTTGACTTATAGAAGATGGTTGCCGAAGTCTCCACCTTCAAGACACGGATGGTCCTCTCTAGCGCCAAGTTGAAAAGCAGACAGGCGAGCACATCTCCCTGATAACTAATCTAGAAAAAAAGAGATAACAGGACGAAGACAAAGAATCGTATTGGAGCGTTATTAGGTACTGATATCGAAAATGCCCCATGTCTCCAAAAGCCGCAATCCACTGCCGCGTCAAAAAATTCAAAGAACCGCAAAAACTCTGGAGCTTTTATAAGCAAACTTTTATTTTTGATCTGCCAAACTTTATTCTTGATTTTAAAAATTATTTCCCTCGATGTTGAAAATTTTTCTCTAAACAGAAAATTAAAAAAAAATCAAATGTTAATTTACCTTGCAAATGTACAAGTCGTAGACTTTCGGGAGGCCTCACAATATCGTAGCCTAGCTTTGACATTATCCATGACAGGATGTAGCAAGAGAAACGATTAAGGTTCGTTGTTCGACTTCATTGATTTGAATTACAAGTAGCTGGATAACAATCTGATTCAACTACCTATACTTACTGAACGTTAAATTATATTTAAATTAAAAACACTTTCTTTGGCTTATCACTTCAATTTTTTCCCAAAGCTAGCCTTAAGTTTTCGGGAAACTTCTTCAAAAATTCTTGATTATCGTTTTCCCAAAATCATACCTTCTCCCAAATGTGATTCTTCCATTTAATAAATTAACCCAAAAACATACACTGACATGCCTTTTCCACCATGCGTCTGACGCTCCCTAAAAATCTGTAGCATATTTTTTCTTACGATTCTTGTTTGCTTTTGCTTAATAATAAGCATTCTCTTGTCTTCCTTTTCAATTTCAGGGATAAACTAAAAGACCATCCACGTCCGGAAAACAAGGAACGGGACGCAAAAGAAAAAGCTTCACACTGTAGCGAGGTAAGAGAGCCTAGAGCTAGCCTAACCATACTTCCATACTGCTTCGCCAATCCTTCTTATGATGTGGTAAATGTGCTTTGCTTTACCATAGTTGCTTTTCTGTATCATAATCTCCCACCGCACAGCTTCACCCCGACTTTACACACCCCGCTATAAATCTTCCTGGTTTTGGTTTGTGTTTGCTAAACACTTACACATCCACACATTTATACACATACACACACACACACAGCACGTATAAAACCATGCGGGAAAAACTTTATCCCCTTCTTACAAGACTTTGTCTTTGACTGTACTGTACTAAGGCGAGCTAATACTCACTGCTTATCCTTCGTACGTATATTTTGCAACAAAAACTTCACTTTACACCATGACATATGTATGTGCCGTAGGAAAGGTGTGTGCTTTCTCCATTTACCAGGTAGGAACACATACACATTTATCTGTTATATCGTGCCAAAATGTGGTTCGATCTTCAAACTTTTCAAACAACAACCAAACACCTTTCAGGAAAATTGCTTTTCATCAACACATACACACAACGCCGTTGGCGTTATTCATTACTTATCCGTCACATGCGCTTCCGTGCGTAGAAAACTGAAACATCCATCTCGCTTAGTGATGATTGCTGATTAAATAGATTTAGTATGTTTGATATCAACAAAGCAAGAAAAAAAAGCAGCCGGCGATAGCTGTGTGTCACATCGCTATCGTCGGAGTTGGTGTTGAGATCGTATTACCTCTCAAGTACGAGTGGAGTACCTTCGTTCTTCCTTTTTTGTTTTGGAGTTGGTTGGAACGGAAAACGATGGAATAGCTTATTTCCACCTTCAAACTTGAGATCTTCATCGATGGCGGCACTTGATCAAAATGCACTTATGGTTTGCTTTGGCGATCCCACTTCTCACGATACAGACACTACTATCCGTGCGCACGGTATCATTTCCATCCTGTAATGCACTACGCTGTGGAAAAACTTTCGACGGAAAACATTCGATTAGTTTCGGTTTTGGTAAAAGGATGTACCTTGTGAAGCAGAATATATTTGTTTTAGAGGGCTTTTTTTTGGGATGCTGGTTTATTGGAGCCTCAATGGTTTAGTTGGAAGAGTAGTATAGACGTCATGTCTCATGCCTACTTTCTAGGAAGGTATTGTAGGAATACATTGTCATATGCAAAGGATTGACCGGACACAGGAACGATGCGAAGTGTGTGTGCTGATATGTCTAGTGGTCCTCGTGTCTAATTTTTAATTTTCCTGAAAGCACCCCTTGTTATTCATACGTCCGGATGCTCGGTTTTCGGTTGTCATTTCTTTCTCGTGTTTTTTCTCCACATAGAGAAGTCTTATCCCTATTCTCCAAGCTAGGGAAACGTAAAATAAGCTATTTGAAGTTCGTACTGGACACAGAACACTCGTCCAGGGACGCACTGAAGGAGAGCAAAGTAGACGACAAGCTCCATATTGCTTACAAAGCGCTTTAAGTTTGTGCGAAGAGGCCTGCCAGCCGAGATGAAACAAGCTGGAACGGTCGGGCCGAGGACACAGAGGAAGAAAAATGATAGCCTCCGGTTTGCATGTCATTTGCACATTTTTGTAGCAAAATGCCCTCTTTTCTATTAGATGTTACATTTATTTTTTTACACCACTGTAAGCTTCAAATCGCCCTGTCCTGCGATGTGTAGAAAGCGAAAGGCGTAGAAAATCCCTCAGGACACGGCCTGGGAAAAAGGCAACATCGAACGATCGTTTCCCGTATTTTGTAGCGGATTCTTACATCTTATGTTTTGCTGCCCGCGGCACTCAAACAGGCAGGTGCCGAGGTATGCCATTTCGGACGTCCGTGTGTGTTTGGTGGTTACTGTTTTAGCTCACCGATGTAAGAAGTTAATTTATTTTCCCCACCCATTGTTATTAACACTTTGCCGACATGCTTTTATGTTGCTGCCATTTTGTCTGGCTGACATCTGTAACACTCGTTGACGCTGGGGCATCAATTATAAACAATCGCTTTATTGTACTTTGTGCCATAGTATTCATTACTCAATCGCCTTCCATGTGCAGAATTATGTTCGTCTTAAAGGTAATAGAAATCAAATTAGTGATGTGATGTCCTGAGAGTCACACTCATGACTACGTTAATGAGCAATCTACTTTAGCGATCTTTACAAATCGGGATAAGTAAGCCATAAAACGTACGCGAGGCATTGCTGCGTTCTAATGCTTATGCATACATTTCTCCCTTTGGGGACATAGCTCAAGCCTCTCGACGACTGCTCGGGAGAAAAGCTAGTAATTATAATTCGATGTGTATTTTTTTCGTTTGTTTCTCCATTTTCCGTTTTGCCACTTACCGTCAGTTGGTCATCATCGTGTCATATCTTGTGTATGCTGGATGCATTTGAAATGCCATTTAGCACACGGCAATTAGAGCACTGACAGATGTGACCATGCCTAATTACACTAATTTTATAGATGACTAGCGTGGACCAGTGCCATTTTTATTTTAGTGCAACCTTTTTGTAACTAACTGCAAGTAAGCATATTTAAATTGTAATCTCGAAGCTTCGTAGCATCTCATTCCATTTTGTATTTTGTTTTCTTGTGTGAATGTTCTACATGCATGCATTGCAATGATGATAATGATTAAATTTTTCATCGTCTTTTATTATTGTTTTGTTCATAAAAATTACGGTACAACGCTCCTTCAATACGATAGTTTTGAAGGGCGCTCCTCTCTCATAAATGAAATAATTAAACGAATGAATGAATGATCAATCAACTGCGCTTGAATCATACATTTTTCTTGACGTAGTTGAGATGATCACAGTAAAACAATTTACAGTTTGTACTTCTTTTAACACATACTAATTTTAATTGGGCGCTTAATATATAATTCTTGCTTAAACGATCGAACGGAATCCTTATTTTTTTATTTCGTAAGGACGGCCAGGCCGTATTCCTTAAAATCTAATCTTAGACGTAGCTTAACAATTCATTAAAATTATTCTTATAACTTATAAGGCGTTGGCGCATCTTTGGAGCATCATGCCGTGGAGACTAACAATTGGCTCCCAAGAAAACCCCTTTTTTATGGATACTCTTTGGTGTTCACCACACAGCATTTGCTGTGCTTTTTGCTGGCGACCCCACCATCGGCAGAAGGCACGTGTTCGAAACCCACTACAACTTTTTGAAGCTACAGTTGCATCTAACTCACGCATTCCGTCAACAGTAAAGCCGTTAAGTAAAGTAACAACTACACGTCATCCAAACTTAATTCAATTGGTTCAGTGATCTAATGTTGTCGCTGGTGACCCTGACGCCAGCAAAACGCAAGGAGCCGACAGCCACAATAGCCTTGTAAGGCATATATTCCGCCATGGACAAGGTCGCCAGTTACGACCTCAGATCTCCTAAACCAACTCTTATCGATTCTGGGGGCCGAAATAGCGACCAGCGCATGTCGACGCCACCGTTGCGAACGTATAACATTAGCGCTTAAAATAGCATTCCAACTTTTGTTCCACGAACCTTACTAACATGTAACAGCCATAAATATATTGATATATCATCAATTTTGATACTTTTTTTTAAGTTAAGAGAATAATGATAAAGTGAAAAAACACATACCATAACGAATATTGACGGTTGAGTATCATTTCGTGGATAGCTCGTTGATCAAGTGTTTTATTTTTGGTTGATCTTTTATCAAACAAATCTTTTACTTATGATATTCATATTTTATCTTTAAAATAAGTGGGTAAAGGATCATTGCACTTTTTTATGCCTTGCTAGGGTGTTGTAGCTTTGGAAGATCTGTATTCGGTACGAAAGATATCAAAAATCATTAACGGAATTTAACATAAAATGTCGAACTTCTCGAAATACTCTTTCTAGCCTGCCTGACTTACCAGCGCCATCCTGATTCGATCCCAGAGTTTACTAATGCTTCGTTAGGTCTTACAAATAATGTTAAATCTTTGGTTGTTAATGTTAAATAAAAAAAAAAAACAATGTTATGCTACGGGGCGATTTTGATGAATAGTTTTTTCTCCGATAGCAGTCAGAGAATTGGATTAGATCGATGATCGATTTCTAAAGAAAACTGAGCGATTTCTATCATAGTTAGTAACGGCTGATTGTTCATCGATAGTTGTGTTCTGTGTAAATGTCAATGTTCTTGGTTTTTAATGTTTTACTGTAGATTGTGCAGCAAGTATTTAACTTAATTTTGATGGTTATGCATGTTCTGTTATCTTGTAATACTCTGGATCTTATCAGAACCATGGAAAACGAATACGAAGCTAATAATTTGTTTGTGTTGTTGACTGAGGATTTTATTGTTGATTTTTCCTAACTGTCAGTTCAATTCGAAGATAAATTGTATTACTAGTTTACAGTCTAATCTCTTCCTGTTTTTTCAACTTTCTTTTGATGGGGAACTTATTTCAACTTAGAATCAATTAGAAAATCGAAGCCTAGTCAATACGGCCAGGCCGTTCTTACGAAAAAAAATAATCGAAGCCTCGGACCTATGAGTGTCAATTAAAGCCTCGATGATGCGCTTGTAAAGCGTGTGTTTGGAGTTAAACATACCATACATTGGTTTTAAAAAGGCTATTTCAACAGCATCTTCTTGGGACAATAAAAAGAGGTCGATAGGTGCCTGATCAGCGCTATAGGGCGGACGACCCATCTGGCAACATTTCTTGTCCAATAGGACAGAAATATATGTAGCAGCCCACGTATTAACTCTAGAGCAATACGTCCAGGTCGGTCTAGCGGAATATAAACAACCCACCGGAACCGTAATTAACAATAGACAAATTAAGATCATACTGAAACTAAAGTAGTACTGAAGTACTGAAGCTAAGTTTGCGCTATGGTTTCATTCATATACACAATGGCGTTTTTTGTATACTCTTCATAATGAAGTAATATTTTCCCTCAAAAAAAAGGTATGCAGCAGTAGTAATATTTCAAAAAAAAAAAAAATTATACATTGTACCATCGTACCACCCACATCCAACCGAAACCGAAATTACGGTTCAGTACGCCCGAACGCAACCACCATACCGTAAGGGGGAAAAAGTCGATGAGAGAAGTAATTTTAAGTCAAGCAATGAGAATACACACAGATGTACACGTGTGTGGACACACAAAAAAAGGGGCCTTTAAAAGATTCACAATTTCTGTAGCGTTATGTGTAGTAGCCCTGGTGTACCCGGGCGTACGTTATTTCTCACGCATTTTTCGTACAATTGCCTGCAAAAGCATATATGAGTAGAACCGACGCACCTTGCCAGGTTTTCAGCCAGCGCTTCCCATCATCGGTGTGCGAGTGAGGCACACCACGCCCAAACGGACGCCTTTGGGCACCTTTTTACGGTACGCGTCGAGTGGCGTCTATGCGTTATTCATGTCTTTTATCCTGTGATGTTTGTGTTCAATTATATTGTAACCACACCGTTTACAATTTGCTCGGCTACGTTAGCGCTTTTTTTTTTTTTTTTTACCTTTTTTTGTGTTGTACCCAAGCACCACCGGACTTGGGCCTTGCTCACCCAGCAGCTATGCCAAGAGCCCGTGCCAACTGTAGGTTTGGTCATATTTTACTCCACATCACATGCCGCGCGTGTTTGCTTTGCGCTTTCGCTTACTTGCAGTGAAATGCCTTTACAAGAAATGATCCCAACAATATGTTGAAATAAAAAAAAAACTCCCCTCTCGAAGCCTCGAAGCCATCCCTCCAACAGCAATATCAACCAACATCCAGTATGGGGGGGGGGGGGGGGGGAGTTGGTGAAGGTGGTAACAGGAATTGAATTAAAAAATCCTTCATTCTGACTGCTGTAACCGAAAACACCAAAAGCAAACCACTTTCCCACAACGATGCTGCCAACGCTAGAAAATCAGGTACGTCGTACAGGGGTCCAAAGTACGCTGGCAAGCTTTTTTCGTTTTTTTTTTTTTTGTTCTGGTTAGCAAATATTTATTTGCAGACCAAATTCCCGACCAACAAAATTCAAACATCAAACAACGAAACGTAACCGGCGCGGGTCTTGCGAAAGTAAAAGTTAGAACATTGCCAGCCAATCTATCGATGAGTTTGGTTGTTTCCCCGTGGTATTTGTTTATTTGGGTGGGTGGTACTTTGTGTTTTTGCCCCCTTTTTTCTCTTCACTTACCTTCAATTTTGTTTGCGTTGTGTGTATATTACTTTGTGCCAGCATCATCATCATCATCCTTTCTCGATTTGAGATTGTTTCGATGTTCGATCAAGAGCGAGCGTGAAGAATGAAGGGGTTTGTTATGAAAATAGCAATCACGTTGAGGTATTGTCGAGAAAATAGAGAAATTTTCTTTTTTCTTTCAACTTTGTTTATCTAGCAATGATTCGAGAGAGAGGTAAATTGTAAAATTAAGCTAAAGAAATGCGTAAAATTAAGTTAAAGAAATAGAAAAGGTAAAGAAATTCAGCTGAGCTGAAAGCCTTGAGTGCATCACTCTCCTCTGCCCCGTTAAATGTGATAGATTTTTTGTTTAATCATCTGTACAAAAAACTTAAAAATTCTGTGTCGGCTGCTACAAAATGATTGCAGCCTTCTAACAGAGCGCCCATGATGAACCTTCAAGGGTTTCAAAGTGACAGCTACACAGGCAATAATATCCCATTGGTGACATTTGACAAAAAAAAAAAAACGGAATCGCTTCCGAATGACTCCATCAATTTTGGAAGCGTCTCCGGAAGATATGTTCAATATTCCGAGTTCGGAACCGACCGGAATCGTCCGGAGCCGTTTGGAGCCGTTGGAGCCGCTAGTAAGTAATTCCGATACCGTCGTAAATGAATTGAACAGCTACCGACTGTCGCTCTGCACGTCTCCAAGTAGCTCCAAGTATAGTATAAATTAGGGCTAGTTTAATGGATTGCTGGACCTGCTGGTAACGCATCATCAAAACCCATGCTCAACATGAGCTCTCATATTAACGTCAATAAGGCAAAATTTTCTCCTACTGTTAAACGAAATCGCCATTGCGCCTATGGATAAGGCTATGGGTGGAGGCTATGGATAAGCGTGAAAGGAGAATTCCTACAACGATCCCGAAATTTTGCTGATGGTGTTTCCAATATCTCGTTTAGAGGTTTCACGTCGGCTATTGCGTTTTATGTGTCATTAATCATGCGCAAAATTTTGTTAAGCAAGACCTAGAGTCTGCAGAGGTGAGTCCTCGCACATGAGTCCCAAACTGGTGCCGCATACGTTACTGCCGGCAAGATAATTACCTTGAAAATTGCTATTTTATTTGGCATTGATAGCTGGGACCAACGGCAGATCAATGGGTGGAGACATTTCAAAAGGAAATGTCCTCTGAACAGCATTTTGTAAGACTTAGATGTCTCATGGACGTTGGCCACAGCTTAGTTGTTCCTTATATTTTCCATATACTATCGAACTCAAAGGTGGAGTAAGGCTTTTTTTTTTAAACGAAGGGGAAAAATCATTGTTTGTGTTTTTGAAGAATTTATCCCAATTTTCCAGTCCACGGCATACCTTAGAAGAACATCAAGACAGCGCTGCAATCTGCTTCTCAGCTCCATCAGACTCCTAACTCTAACCGAAAACCCATCTTTAATTCTCGCATATTTACGCATCCTGCAACTCGATATGGTTTTGTTCTTAAGCGTTCTATTTCTGCAAATCTGGTTCGATGGAGACTACGAACTCTGGCAGCCAAATGAATGCTGTGTCTACCAATGTTAAAAAAGAGGCATTTAATTCCATAAATTATTTTTTACTTCTGGCCAAACTCACCGGAAAAGGCATATTAGTGGAAATGGCTCTCACTATATCCAAAAGATCGAAAACATCGTGTGAAAATAGAGAATACTGCTGGTGATACAGTTTGTAGTTTATCGGGAGTCCCACAGAACAGTAATATAGGTCCTTTGTTGTTTATGTGATTCATTAATGTTATTCAGTTTACTAAACCTGTCCGGATTATGCTCATATAAACGATATACAAACGGACGATTTAAAAATACACAAAAGTAGACAAAGCAAGATAATCGAATGTTAAACTTCATAACAAGAATTTAATGATCCAATGCGCATTTTTTATTCCGGCTGGATAGAACGGCATGAACGCATAGCTATACTGGCACTTATTAATGTTTCACAGTTACTTTCGCAATTATTAGATGTGTAAGTTATCTCCTAAGGCAGCGGGCCACGAGGAATATTAAAACAACAACTTCCGGTTCTCATAAGTGTTTGTGAAATTTTATCGCTTTGAAATCACACACGGGGCAATTAGGAAATACTTGAAATTGTATTTATTTATAATTAATTATGACGGTCCAGTGCCGTATTGTTCACACCGCTTGTGTTGAACAAATTCTATAATCATATTGATAAGGCATTTCCTCCTTATTCCTTGCCTTATCCCGGGCATACTCGGTTTACTTGAAATTGTAATTTTGAGATTTTTTGACAATTTCGCATCAATTTCAACAGTTTGCCATTTCCCATGGCACGGGGCCGTTAGGACTACAACCTCTTTGCCATAGACGATAGCTAAGCTTCTGTCAAATGATGCTTTGACAACATTTGCTTCAATTGAATATCTTAGCTGACCAATCAATCAAAGCAATCAATATTTCGGTGCAATTTCGATTACTACTCATTCGGAAACACTGCGATTACTAACAAACTTAAAAGCATTTGTAGTAAACCTAGTGGATCTATGGAACAATGGATCTATGTCCTGAGGACAATTTTATAAACTTACTTTGTCTCTTGTTTACTAAACTCATTTGCATTGGTTTTGTCCAGTACTCATTCGTTTATTCGATTCGATTAAAATATATTTATCGGAATCAAGCAGCTAAAACGATCTGGGAAACTTATAAACGATCAAAATGGAGCGTTTTGAAATTAAATGAACTTGAAAAATCATCAAACGCTCTGTTCGCCGATATATGCGAGTAGCACTCTTTTTGTCCAATTTAGTTTTCTCAACAAAACAGAGTATGTTTGTGTTATTTCTTTCTTCTACGGTTGCATTTAATCACACAATATTATTTCTAACTGAGAAAAAAAAATCATGCAGTTTTTGAAACACACAGCTGCGTTTAAAATCATAAAAATACAAACCATTGTTTTTCTGCTTTGAAATTGAACATAAATACCTACACAAAAAAACATAATCGATTTTCGAACAAATAAACAATAAGCAACGATGTTATGACAGCTGTGCAGGTGTGCCTTCGTAGTGAAGTGTTCGTAGTAAAGTATTACATTTCCGTAGGACAAAAAATGAGATGATCAACACAAGAAAAATCAACGAACGAGCGGCGCTAAATAAAAAAGACATCGTGCGTCGGCCGGGAATCGAACCCGGATCAACTGCTTGGAAGGCAACTATGCTGACCATTACACCACCGACGCTTGTTGAGAAGGGGTCGGAAAAAAATGGTGCGGCATCGCATGAATTTTTAAAGATTAGAAAAGCGATTATACAATAGGAAATTTTGACGATAAGATGAAATAATACGCTAACTGTTTTACAATCCAATTTCTCAATTTTGATACCCTTTTCCTGGCCTATGGCCTATGAAAATTGTGAATGAATGCTTTAGAAAAGGAAATATAATATGTTTCGTATTGCAAATAGATTCAAGAATAAAAGACGACTCTCCAAATTGGCTTGTTATTAAATTCATTTCTTGATTGCAGATTCCTCTTTTTTTAATTGCTGCCTTTATCTTCGATTTTTTTTCCCGTGCCGGACAATTTACCCAAAAACCACTGAATAGCAATTATGAATAAGAAACAATCTTTTCGAATTTTGGACACAACGAAAAGATCATTTCGTCGCAAAGTAAAACGATATTTGTCGCAATTAAAAAAACGCAATGCGAAAGGATAAGGGACACACACCCACCCCAACAACGGCGGCTGCTCTCGTGCTGCTAATAATGTCCCCCGTCTGTCGTGCATCTCATTATGTTTCGATTTGTCTTACGAGACGCCCGGTACCGCACTAATGATCGTTTTCCCGCGCAATGTCGCGCTCCGGATGGATTTCCTTCACGAGAGGACGACCAGGACGGGCCCTGCTGCGCTAATGATGCATCAGTGGTAAAGGTCCACGGCTGGCTATCATTAGATGTCGTGAAATAATGAAGAGAATTATTATGGTTTTTTTGTTTGTATTTCCTCAAATGAAAAAATCCAAAATATTAAAAAAAAAGGTTTTAGAAGCGAAAACTGCAAATCGTGCGGCTAGTCTTTTGAAGGAAGACTTTTGTTTTTATCAATTATACTTCCGTAGCTTAATGATGCGGCTGGTTGACTTAATAAAAATCAATTGGCAAGCTTAAATTGTTTAAGATAGTATTATGAAATTGGAAAAAATTTCATTGGAAATTGGCAAAATTGGAAACACTGCTTTACTTACCACAAAGACGCTAAGGAAAGGATGTATAAGATGGATGAAATGAAATAGTAACGCAAATAAATCATTTATTTGCTGTATTGTACTGGTTTATTAAATAATAATCATATAGTAAAACAGAGCCTAGTTCTTTTATCGAATACATACATACGCCGCTGTGTGTTGTAAAACAAAAAGTTTATTTAAAAAAAGTTGCTTGGCTCCAGAGAGGATCGAACTCACGACCTTCGCGTTATTAGCACGACGCTCTAACCAGCTGAGCTATGGAGCCAGATGGCAACCATGCCGTTCAAACTCCAATAGTTGGTTAGGCATTTGTCAACGTGATACATATTCTTTCTCTTATATGAATCATACGAACTGCGACTTAATATGAATGATGTTGAAGCCGCTATAAATTTTTCAAGCAATTCGAAACTAAGAAAACATGGACTAAGAGTAATCATGGTCATATTTCTCGTTAAAAGTTCAGACATATATGAATTTATAACTCTTTTTAAGTTACCATCCATAGCTCATTAACGTAATGAATTTACTTGAGCAGTACTTGAGTTTACTTTTTGATTTCTACTCTGGTAGCACCACGATTAAGATTTCCCGTTCCCGTGGTTCTCTCACTCATTCATGTTGGTCTGCTCTTTTAAAGAGCACATCGTCATGAAATGGCCCGGCCAATAATAGATCTCGAGGAAACTCGATCCCTGGCAGCAGCTTACCATCCATGAAGGCACCCGATCTCCAACCGGTCTCACCTGATCCAGCCAACGATCTCGCTGTCCCCCGACACCTCATGTAGAACTGGGGGTCGCTGACGAATATCTTCTTGGCGTGGCATGAGTCCGGCATCCTCGTAACATGCCGCAGCCATCGTATCCTGCCGGTCTTTGCTATCTCAGCAAGCTCGTGGTTCATCCTTTTCCTCCACACTCCATGCTCGAACACACCGCCAAAGATGGTCCGGAGGATGCGTCGCTCAAACACGCCAAGAGCGTTTACATCCTCCGCTCAGATGGTCCAAAACTCGTGGCCATATTGGAACACCGGGCGAATCAGTGTGCGATATATCTCGCATTTCGTGCGGTCTCGAAGTCTTCTGGATCTCAGCAGACGGTAAAGGCCGTAGTAGGCACGATTCCCCTGGACATTTCGTCTAAGGATTTCGCTGCTGACATCGTTATCCGAAATTACGACAGTCCCAAGATAGCAAAACTCCTCTACTACCTCGAGGTTGTCGCCGTCGACTAACACGCTGCTTCTCGCTCGTGCTCTATCATGACCAGAGCCTCCGGCAAGCAGGTATTTCGTCTTCGTCGCATAGATCAACTATCCAATTCTTGCTGCTTCACGTTTCAGTCGAGTGTACGCCTCACACACCTTTGCTGTTGTCTTGCCAACGATATCAATGTCATCTACGAAACCAAGAAAATAAAGAGACCGGTAGAGAATCGTGCCACGGATGTCGTTGTCCAGCCCCGCGCTTCGTATGATACCTTCCAAGGCTATATTGAACAGTAGACAGGAGAGTCCGTCCCCTTGCATCAGACCCCTGTGAGATTCGAACGATTAAGACATGTTCGATTCTCTCGTGGTTCCCGTAGTTAAAGGTAATAATAAATACACTGTAAAATAGCATCTCAAGAGCGAAACTTCGTATCCTTTCCTATGTAAACAGTTTATCATATTTGTTAGCGATTGCTTTTTTAAAAAAAAAAGTAGTGAAAATATTCGGAAGCAATATTACTGCTATTGATTATGAAAAGAAGATATAAACAAGAACAATTGACGAATCTAATGAAAATTTTATTTCATTAGATTCAAGGTCAATAGTTGACCATTATGATATGGTCTGAACTGCAACAAAACAAACAAATCTATACCCGCTAGTCTGCCGACATTCTCGACTGCGCTCAACAAGGAGAGTTTTGCGGTTTCAAATTCCACGCAAGACCACAGAAGGTGATCCACATCGTTGGAATCCGTCACCGCAGTCACACACTTTTGTCTGAGCCAGACTTAAATGTACGCTGTAGATGAGTATTCAATGCAAAATGATTCGACATCAGCCGAGGCATCATTCGTATGGATGCCCAGTCAACATCACTCCGGTCATCACTTTTAGGGACATGCTGTGTGTAGATTTTATGCTCCCTAATGCATGTTTAAGACAGCGGCTTTGTAGCCTTTCAAGCTTCAGTATCTTTTGAAAATGTTACAAAAAAATCAATTGGCTCCAGAGAGGATCGAACTCACGACCTTCGCGTTATTAGCACGACGCTCTAACCAGCTGAGCTATGGAGCCACCTTGAGAGAGAGTTATTAATACCTCTATAGGCTCTCCAATGCTGTTCCAATTGATCGAAACATACCCTCTCTGTTAAAATGAAACCCGGACCAAAGGAAACCCCTTCCCTACGAGGGTTTTATTTCCAAATAACACACCCTTCCAATCTAGAAGAGAGTTTATCCATCTAGAACGGAAGAAGGCGCGCGTGTGTATGTGTGTGATGCTTGCTGGTATGATGTTATACCCTATTCACAACGCTTCAACATAGCATGTCAGGATGGCCGAGCGGTTAAGGCACCAGACTCAACAGCAAAGCATCTCTTCGTTGTTGTCCAACACGCAATAATTAATATGATACTCTTGCTTAACTCTCAATGTATTCGAAGGTTTAAAGAAATACATACTTTAAAATACACTACCTAAAACATAAGGATTATAGCTTTTCTCCAGAAAGATATGTTGCTGAGCGATCTGGGTTTTACATGTAATTGAGTATTTCCCGGAAAACTTCACTTGAAAAGTGGAGTTTGTTACTGGCGAGAGAAAAATGCATGCAAAGCGTGGGTTCGAATCCCACTTCTGACATGGAAGGGTTTGTGGTGGGGGAGAGGAGGAGGGAGAGAGGAAGAATACTTTTTTTTTTGCAGTAGTTTTGAAGGACATTTATTTGTTGGCCTCTTGTATAAGTATGAGTCCTCTAGTTTCCCAAACAGAGACTCATTCAAATCCTTTCCAGATGTTTACTGTTACTTGAGTGTTCTGTGAGATTCAGTGACCTAACATTGTCACAATCGTCGATGCCTCACTGTCTCCCAATGAATGGCTTTTTTAATGCGTCACTGGATCTGTACCAAATCTTAGGTTGTCGCTAAACAATTCATATTTGCTTTTGTCAGTTCAAAAAAGTATTTTCAAAATGTCTAGACATTCCGACGAGCTTTTTGGCGAATTACAATTTATTTAGTTTGCTAATCTGGCTGATAAAATGACACTGCGGTGCCAAACTTCAAACTTAAAACCATGAGTCTGCGGCGTATGGTACAATTTTTACGATAATTAATATTTATTTACTTGTACGATATTTAGATTAATCAATTCCTTAATTTTTCGTTCATTAAAACTTCGGATTTTATAGTCTTAGCCATCCAAATGATTCTCAATCCATCACAAGGGCTCGTCATACAGTACCATCTGTATCCATCCCTATCGTTATCGAATCCTTTTCAATAAATTTCCAGAAAGTGATTCATACTTTGCGATCGCAAATCGTCGGATATCTCACGTCTAGCGAATTTGCTTTCCTGACTTGGAACGGAATACAGTAGGTGGAAATTGGAAGTCAAACAAATGGGACAAGGAATTAAAGGAGGACAATGCAATCAGTAGAGGATCATTGCGACCAACGTCAAACGATACGAAGGGTATGGTTGGTAACATAAAAAGGGGTCAAACAGAGTAGTGACGGGGCATGATTAAATATGAGGGAAACAATAAAAAGGACCTGTGAATGAAGGCAGCGAGCCTCAATAATTTCGGGTGAAAACTGTTGACACTGTTGGTAATTTTATAAAATATTGAAGTAAAAAAGTTTGTTCCATATCAATCGCACTCGGCTTCCGTAACTATTTTGGATGATTTTGTATCTAATTTTGCTGGTTCACTAATGTATTGGGGGTTTCTATATCAGTGTTCGAGGATTTTATAAGCGCTTGCACTTTTCTCTAAAGCTAGCTCGCCGCACGCTGTCATTTGAATTTCCCTCAAAGCGCCTGGGAATGAAAGCAGCGAGTTTCAAGAGTTTCTAGTCAAAACAGTTGACACCTAGGCTGATAGGGTGTAAGAGGGTCCATCGAGGATTCTGCGAACAAAAAACCTGGTGAAATACCGCTGCACTCGCTCAATGCGGTCAATAAGGACCAGAGCCGTGGTACACTTGATAACAGAGCAATACTGAAACTGAACAATATTTAAAAAAATCAATGCCTGCGAAAATTTGAGCATTCAAAACATAGTTATGTTATAAAAGACAAGCAAACAGAAACAGAGGTTAGCAACACATAATCAAATTTCCAAACAAAGAAAAGAAGGCAAAAGAATGCAAAGGTCATATCTGACAGACTAGCGCAAGCAGAGCGACCATAAAAAGAAACTTGTCGCCCGAAAAGGGACTTGAACCCTTGACCGTTGGATTAAAAGTCCAACGCTCTACCGACTGAGCTATCCGGGCCAGTTGCGAAGGGGTGAGCTAGATCGCTACTGCTTCTGCCAATACCTGTTGCTCATTTTATACTTCTCGCTAGGATGACGTCACTGTGGATGCTCAAACCAGCGTCATGCATAGTACTACGAACAGTCTTTCTTTATGAGATATAATCTCTTCTCAATTGAATTACAACACACCCATGAAAACGAAATCAATTAATTTCGTGCAGCAATAAATTGTATTACAGAAAGCATTAAACAGTTAAATGTAAGACAATGGGGTCAGTAGCGTTGAGGAATAAAATGAAAAAATATATGATTCATTGCTGCAAAGAGCTGCTAGAGAAAAGAGACATAAATATTTATAGAAAAAAATGTCGTTGGGTACTAGTATTGGTTTTGCGGTCTTCCTTCACCGAAGACTCCGTGGCGCAACGGTAGCGCGTCTGACTCCAGATCAGAAGGTTGCGTGTTCAAATCACGTCGGGGTCAACCGACTTAATCATTTTTAACTTTACGTGGGTGGATATTTTGATTCCTAACTGACACGTTTGCTGCACCCACCCACCACTGCACATCGAAGAAGATTTTTTAGCGACTGCTTTCTTTTTAACGACCTGTTATTGCAATAATCCAAGAAATTGCTTCACTACTATTTGCGAATATGCAATATTTTTTTGGGAATTGCTTCCTTGCTATTTGGACACACATTAAAAGCAACTTTTGTGCTGAAAAATTTATTTTTGCTTCGTCACACTTTTTATCCCTGGCAATACTCTTAGCTAATAAAGCGCAAAACAATATGTATTAACACTCAAATCTTCAAAACTAGAGTGAGTTTTATCGCCACGCAAACAAAACAAACTCTCCACGACGAAAGCTGAAACAAAACTAACTGGAGTTAACGTGCGGCATGGCAACCAAACGCTACCTTAAAACCAGGCCATTGTTAAGAATTGCTGAAAAGTGTCTTTTGTTCGACTGGCAAGATGTTCTTGGAAAATATCAACAAACATCACTCCACCAGTAAACAAGCGGGTGAACAAAGAAGCAATTTCGTGGAGCGCCTAGAGATACGCAATTTTACGATCATAAAATTACACAAAATTGCATACCAATAGGCGCGAACTGAAGAAAAGATTTTATTTTATACAAAATCCGTTGATTAGATTGTTGAAAAATAAAACTTAAAACAGACTGATGCAACAATTAAATTCAATATAAATTTAGTGGCATTGCTCACAGTTTGATCATAAAGCAAAACGTTACGTCCTGTTGGTAGCGGCCTCGTGCCTACCGTTATCAATCCATCGCCAGCTCATTTCTACAACAGGTGCAACAAACACATCATTAGCTCTTATTGTTGCTTGACCCTTCCTTCAACCGGTCTGCAGTGGTTTGAGTGAGTGCGTGGGCAACCAGTTTTTGGAAGAAACAGCTTGCCCAGCTGCACGGGTAGCGCACAGTGAAGATGAGCCAAACCGTGAAGCACTCTATGATAGGTTTCTACCTCGGAACGGGTGCCAGAAACAAATAGACCCTGTCAGATCAGTTGTCAATCAGATGAACTGTCGAATGACATCTGCATGTTACGACGGCAGCAGCAGCAGCAGACAAAAATCAAACATCAGGGGGCGCCTGAAGAAAGTGCTCTATTTTCGCACCAGTGAAACAGAACAGTACACTAAAAATGACAACATTTTACTTTCTACTCTAGCCCAAGCTATAAATAGGCTAGTGCCGAAGGATGATATATTTTTGAAGTTAAGTAGTAAACGATTATAACAGCTGAGAAGACGAAAACAATATAACGGTTTGGTTCGTCTGGTCGCGTAAATAAAAAGGGAGTTAGTGCTATTTGGACACTTTTATTTGAGTAAGTTGAGACAACCATCTGTTTCACCCTTAGTATTTCAGAGTCTTAATTTCAAAGTGTTCAAAGAGCTCAAGTCTAACCACCCTGAACAACGTGAATCGTACAATTAGAAACAACGAAGTTGATACAAATGTTGACAAGAAGATCGTCCTTATCAAGCTGCAGGTCTATGATAATTTTACGATGATCTGGACAGGACGTTAGTTGAATGAGTTTTTGCTATTGAAATTTTCAATTCACAGCATCATCATAGATCATTTGACTTTAACTCACCATGCTCAGATTTATCAACAGATCAGATGCACAACATCACAAAAAGCCATGTAGATCAATTGCGAAACATGCGAAAGGCTTTGTAATCTATGAATACAAAATGATTATCGATTCAAAATTCATAACAATAGAACTACCTTATTGGCCAAATCTTTGTAAACACGCCAACTTCTAAGGAAATTTGTATTGAAACCCCCTTAGTAGAGTTTATTAAGACAATTTTGTCAAAAGGGTAGCCTTGGTTTTCTAGCGACCTTCAGGAGCATTAGAAGGGTTCCGGGCACAACGTAATGGTGAGAAGATTTTCACTTTTAGAATTTTGAATTTTATCAAGTCTAAAGAAGATGTTTGAAAACTCGAAGCACTTCTAATTGGTCGTTAGGAGTTTGCCTCACTATAACTTACCTTTTCGCTAGTGAAAAAGAAAACTCAAAGTATGAACAGATCTGCTTTTAAAGTTTCCCGATTGTCTAGTAGATAGCCTAATAAACAGGTTACGTTGCAGTTTTTCACATAAGATTCATAAGACATCAGACAGACACTAGAGCATAGAGTCTTTATATAAAAAAAACTCTTTCATAAGTCTATTTTTTATTCATATGTTAAACATTGTCTGGATCAGTAAGTGCAAAGTATTCCAATTTTAGAAAATCAGGCGTAACAACCAACATCCAACGTTGTCGTCTTCCAATCCTGGCCAGTGGAAGCATTGAAACCATCCTCCATTTAAATTTAGGACTACCATACTTATTCTGTATATGGACTGCCTCAAAATACTTCGAAAGGTTGGGTTGTTTGGTACTATTCTCTTGAGATGACTAGCCGGCCGAAGCTATTCGAGCTTAATTCGTTGCGCGATGGTACTATCCGTGAACATGCTCGCTCTTATGTCGACTAGTGATGGGTTTTTGGAACTGCACCCACGGTTCCAAACCGCTTCCAAGCATTGTAACTCCGGCACCGATTCCGGCTAAATCAAAACCACGGTTCCGCCTGGAACCGTCCGTAGTCGTCCGATGCCGTTGTATCCGGAGCCATTGGAGCAGTCGTAGCCGTCCGGAGCCGTTGGAGAGAGCACCGCAATTCCAATCCATTTGAACCTTAATTAATTCGACGGTTTCGGAACTGCCGACTAGCGGCTCCGGACGGCTTCGACGACTTGGGACGGTTTCGCATTCGGAGTATTGCACTTACCTTCAAGAGCTGCTCCCAAAATTGGTCTAGTCATTCGATTGGAATCGATTCCTTTTTTTGTAGAATTTACACCTTACTACTGTCGACCCGTCTATTGTCGTTCATTAAAGACTGCAAATAATCAATTCTTCAATTGTCTAGTTTAACAGTTGCTGGATTGTGGAAAATTAATCGATAAATTAAACAAATGTTTACATCATAAAGCACAGTGAGCGTTAATTGAATGTTGTTACCCTGCCAATAATTCCACGAAAAAAAAAACGCTTGCATTTTCATTGTTTCCTAGTTTTGCCATTGAAATCCGTACGGTTGTAATTGAAATCTTTCCACCGTCCCCAAAACTTTCTTCAACTCTTTTTCCGCTTCCTAACAAACGTTCCTAACCAACAAGTTTCCCAGCACAGCGAAAAAACAATCTCCCCAAGTCCATCGGCACGGATGGACTCGGTTCGAGTACGCACAACACTACGGGTATGTTTTGCATTAGCCTGTCAACGTGCCGACAGTTATGGCGCGCGGGTAAATAAACCACCCTCAAAAACTCCCAAATCCGCGCGAGTAGTGTGTGCGTATGGTGAAAAGCACGAAGAAAAAAAAAAACGGGAGGGTTTCGCGCTTTCGCGCTGATCTGTCTGTTTTGTGTGCCGATCCATAAACGTCAAGCGTACCAGCGCCGAGCTATCACTCATTGCAGTTTCACCGTTCTTCCTATTTTTTTGGTTGACTCTCTTCCGCTCTGTTTCCGTCTCTAAGGGACAGTAAGGCAGGCACTCTACGGCGTGCGACCGATAAAACACGCATCGACCTGCGTGATGCTCCGCAAAACGGTGAACGCATTTTGTTTATACACTTCCCAGTGCCCCAAAGTGGTATGCCAATAATGCAAACTATGCGTACCGCCAATGACTAATTGGCTGACGACGTCCCCTAGCCACGAACCATCGCGGGTTCGTTCCACCATCATGAGCCCTCACTATCATAAAAACCGAGAACACTTTGTTTAGTGTGATTTGGTGTTACTTTTTTGCTTGGCTTTTGTTGTGATTCCCACTCTCTAACACTCGAGGATGCTCGACAAGAACAACGATTGGAATTTTTTTTTGAGCTATAAAAATTGAGTCGAAAAAAAGTGACGAATGTCGTGGTTCCGTTTTGTTTTATTGTTGGCGTTTCACCGGTGGGCCACATTTGTAATGGGAGATTTTTATTATTTTCGGCGCGCTTCATGAGCACTTTTTATGAGCCATTTCTTTTACGCGGCTGGCCGGTTATTGGACGCGTGGTGCGTTTCACACCCTGTCATTAACATCATCATTCGACGGTTTGCGGTGTTTCGTTTGTTGTGGGATTAATTTACCACCGGGTTAGAACATGACTGTGTGGTACGGCGGTTTTAGTTTTTAGTAAAAAGATGTGCAAGAAAGGTAGACGCATGTAGTTGTTTCTATTGCTCTAAGGAATGCACATTAAAATGAGTAGAATTAGCAGATGAAAAATTGATTTTTTCCTTGTGTTGTAGGTTGCATAATAGACAATAAACTAGAAAAGGACAAAACATAATTATACAAAATAGTTAATAAGGACTTAATTGAGGGTCACATGTTAACTGCAAGATGTTCTCAATTCTCCAAAGTGTTGTAGGAGCTGTACACACGTGTGCGTTTTCTGTCACCCCAGGACACCATCTTTCGTCTGCAAACGTCTGCCCCGAGAACAATCCACCGGGACCGATGAGAACTGTACACAGTTGGATCTTCTCCCGGTGGCCCGTGGGAGTAGCCAGAGGTTTTAAAAATAGTTCCCATACGTTTCGTGGACAAGCGTGAATATTTTCGAATCCAACATTTCATCTCCTCCGCGAAAAATGCACAGAGTGGGTTTATGGCGGTTTTTAACTATTATCAACTTGCCGCAAAAACCCAACCGACTATGGCGATGTTGATGCTAAAATAGGTTCACTTTGAAAACTATCATCAAAATAGGAAATTCTTTAAATAATTGAAATTATTGACTAAACGCTTATTGATTTATACAACTTTCAGCATCGCACGCTGTATAATTCGAATGAATTTTATGAATTGTTTGGTACACCACGCCATTTTTTATAAACAGATTTTTGTGCACCACGTATAAGATACTGGGCGACTCCATTGCTACTTTTAAGGCCGAGATTTTTTTTTTTTTTATTTCGTTTATTTGTAGAGGCTTTGAGTTAAAACTGTTGCTTAAATTTTTTTTTTTATTCATAAGGGACGGCCAGGCCGTATTGCTTGTTGCTTAAATTTCTGATGCGTAAAAAAAGAATTGCTGATGCGTAAAAACTAAACATGCCGATTCTGATGCAGTTTGTCGGGTGATAGGTGATACATTTTATCGGGCCAAGGTGTGTTGTGTATCCATGGCAATCGGTGAGAATGTGGCGGAGAGTGATGTCAACGCCACAAAAGCTGCAGAGTGGTGGACTGAATTTGTTGAGAATGTATGAGTGGGTTAGGCGTGTATGTCCTAAACGAAGACGGAATAGGACTCGCTGATGGTGGCTGGATACGATGTCTTCCCCTGAAGCGGGCCACGAGGGATCAAAATCAGAATTTCAGGTTCTCGCTTTGAGATCGTTTGTTGAGCACCTGATACATACACAAGCTACCTACACGGTTTTGAGCAACAGTTTGAAATTTTCCGTGCCCGGGGGCCTTTAGGTCACACAACTCTACATTGATTGGTTTCCTATGGCTAACGTATTATCCGGCACCTGTCTGAGGTCAAAAGTCATCTCTAACGAAAGTCACGAAAGTGAAAGGTTGTTGGATGTTAACCAGACACAAGACGGGTCTAAGAAAATTTCTCCTCTTAACCTTTGTTTCAATGACCAAACATACATTCCTAATTCTATAACCACCTACCCGTGTAGGTCATACGACTTGTATGGGATTTTACATTACTACGTGTTAAATTGTGAATATCTCTGATTTAAGCTATTGAAATGATTTCGTTTTGTAAAGGAACTTTTCCGATTTTAATTAATGAAATGATTTCAAGTTTTTGGTAAATCTGCAACATACAGTTCAACATAATATTTTTGAGATGCGACGGTTGTAGAATATGCACAATGTATTACAGCCCATTTTAAACAAATGATATATGGAAGGATTTACAACACCTCAAATATATCAGAATTTAAAAAAAAATCTTAAGAACTTATTTCAATTTCTTTATCATAACTTCATGATTTTAAACAACAAAAAACTTTACCTCCACCCTGCAAACTTTAACAACAAACTTTAAACTGTGTTTTACCCGACCTGACGCATCACGGATTTCTTCTGTAGTTGAATCAATCTAAATTTTCTCGCATTGTTGAAGCTAAAGACTGTCCCAACATACTTTCTACCCCACTGCGTGGTCCAAAAGGTCGCATTATTTGCATGTTTTCTGAGCGACGTTGTATTTCTTATGTCACTAACTGTTCGCAAAGATCTTTTAAAAATAGGCGTCTGTAGTTTATGGATCTATATAGAGTTGGATTATTTTCTTTAGGAATTTAATAGGCGGTAAATGCAGCTACTAAATCCAAAATGTTAAAGAAAAACGCTAGTGGCCACCGATTCGTCTTCCGTTTGTAACTGCATTCGAAAGGACACTTGTCCATATTATCCACTACTCCTTTTGAACGATTGTAGTCGACTATCATAAGTGGTTTATGTCTAGGGTTTATGTCTATGCCTTGAATTTCTGTTTTATAGTGGAATGTTTACTGTCAATTTCAAGTCATTTTAATAACTTACATCGGAGCTATACACAAATGTAACACGTAAAACTGCAAATTACCATACAAAACGTATGACCTACCCGGGTTATAGAAGTAAGGGGTACAAATTAAAAATTGAATTCAAAGTAAATTTCAAAAAAATTGTAAAAATCTGGGTTTTTAGCTGATATGATCGAAAACATATTTTTCCATGCATTCGAAAAGTTTTATGCCGATAGATCCATTATGTCAAATGTTATTAAGAAGGAAAAGTGCAAAACATCCCCGGGTAGGTGGTCATCGAAATGAAGGTTATCACACTTGTATAAAACATCCAAAGTACCCAAATGCACTTCTGAGACGAAGGACTCTATGCAAAACTGATCAATTTTTCTTATTCGAGTTCAAGATAACGAAGCATTTTTGGCCTCGTATATGATAAATCATAGAGGGAGAATCGTCTGTGCAGGGAATCGTCAGGTGTTCATGTTATAAGAATGACACAGCACGACCCCAGCCCTTGAAGGCGTAGTAGAAGTTGGTAGGGATTGATCACATTGCTACGTCCACCGGATAGGACGAGAGCTTGCGTTATAGCGCCTGCTAAGTGAGGTAGTAGTAAAATGGTTTGATTAAAATATTGAATAATATGCGTGCGTTTTTCCTGCTCAGAACTGTTATTATTGTAGAGTTTTAGCTATTAGTTTATCCTTACATTGGAAGAAAAGTTTCTACCGTACATGGACTACCTAGTATAGTGTTACAGTAGGATTAGACGGTTGTAATATCGCAAACATAGAAGACATGAAACCGGGTTAAGAAAATGCAACCGTCTGCAGTCGAGTGCAAAGGCAATGAAATATTACTTCCTACGGGTGTAAAGAAGCAGGCGCATTTTATCCGCCCATTACACCGGTCCCGCGCCAAAGTTGGTGGTCGGAAAGGAAGGCTCGAGCACGTTATGGATGGATTTCATTTCTGGATTACGTCGCTAAATATCCATGGAAAGCCAGCGAAAAACTCTGAAACGCGCTAACCTGCAGCTGATTGTTTTCAACAGTTCTTCTGCAGTTACAGCACTTGGACCCAGCATGAGCGGGATTTCCGCCCGAGTTACGGTTCTACCAGGACACAACTTTTGTCCGCTGATTTAGATTAGAATTTGGTGCGCCAGATATTAAATTGCACGTTTATCAGGTTATTTTTAGATAGTGAGCGAAAAGAATAACTCTTTTTCACCTGGAGAGATAGTGCAATGTTTGGAAATTAATATTTATTAAACCAAATTTTCTTTAGTTTAGAAAAGTGTTTTCTACCAATTTCAACAGTTAAAGACGTCTCTCAGACAGAGATTATGAAGGGGTTTTTTTTTTGTAAACCAAAGCTCTCTGTTCTACACGCACGTAACAAGAGATCCTGCTGACTTGTAACGGAAATCATCCACCAAACATCAAAACGAAGACGATCCATAACCCAACGCCTTCCTATGGCACCCGTTCGTAAAATTAGCTCCTTCACAGCGTAACAGCGCGATGTCTGCAAGATAAAATCCATGCCTAGTCTATCGTCATTTCAAATGCCATACGCTCAACAGGATGCACCTTGCATTACGTCACACACCTGCCTTCAAAAGGATACCATCGATAGACAGTTGTTAGTCGAGGAGCGGCAAAAGCAAAACTAGGCCCCCATCATCCATCCAGACAGTATCGTACTCTCTGCACCATGCCGTGCGTAGCACGCTGTGGGGTGACAATTTAATTAAAATACTGACTGCACTGTTCCATTCACCGTTCAGTGGAGGCTCGTGCCTGCAGCGTGCCAGCAGCGTACCGTACCGCATCCTAAGTGACTGACACGCAAATCCCGTACCGGTGTTGTAACTCGGTGATGTAGTCGCTGTATGTGGCTGCTATTATTGCTACGAGAGAGTGCGTCCGGCATTCCTCCGTCCTTTACTGTTGATCCAGTGCGCCTGTGAAGGTTTGGAGAATTTTGTGAGGAAAATGTTTCATATAAATTTCTATCCTCAACTGGCATGCTGCTTACGGTACGGTCTAACCTTGTAAATGTGGATTTGTGTTGCTATAAAATTACAACGTGATAGTGTTGAAAGCCAGAAAGGCCTAAGGAAAATGTACCCGACCCCATACTAAACTATCGTGTTGTGCGTGCACCAAGAATGTGGGCCCACTTTACAGGATGTATCGTAAATAGCAATACATTGCCGATGAGAATAAAAATAGAAAAACTAGTTAAGTAACCTGATATGTTTTGTTTGTGGTATGGATTAGCACCGTCGTCCGCCAATCCGTTATCGTGGCAATTCTGGCAAACACATCAAACCATCACCAACCAACCTTTCAATTTTGGCTACCACGCTACTGATGTCCGGGCCTAAAAGTACTGCACACTCTGGTTCATCCGGCGCCTTTACCGTGGCTTGTCTAACCTTGTTTTGAACAAGGTCCATGTCTGCGAGAGAATACAGCTTTTTACAAAACAAGTGAAACTAATCAATCCCAATCATGAAACCCTACATTGAAGGTGCATAATAAGTCAATTGTGAGAAAGATGTTTAATGTTAGTTGATTTACACAACACTTTTCGTGTTTATTATAACAAAAACTTCATAATATATGCATAACTATTTATGAAAAAATATAAAAATATAAAAAGTCAACGTTTTCCGCCTGGGCAAAACAAGTGCAACTTCGCGTGTTTGCCAAATTTCAATTGACTTTCAATATTTCGTTACAAATCCGTTGTTTTCAATTCAAGCCGTGCATCGTCGAGGCATGGACTCGATCAGGTGGTCAATGAAGTTTTGTGGCATTGCTGTCCACGCTTTTTTTTTATTCGTGCAAAGAACTGATCCGATCCAACAGGTTCTCTACAGGGTTCAGATCCGCAGATTGAGGCAACCAGTTCGTCACCATGATTACATTATCCTTAAACCACTATTTGACTACTTTGGTGGTGTGTTTGGGATCGTTGTCTTGTTGGAATATCCATTTTAATGACACATTCCATTTTTCAGGATGCCATTGTACATGAAACGGTCCATTATTCCATCGATTTGATGAATTGGACCAAGAAAGGTTCGCAGAAAAACACCCCCAGACCATTACATTCCCTTCGCCATGCGTCACCGTCGTCTGACAGTAATGTGAATCTAAGCGTTTTCCAGTTGGTCGACGTACACGGCAAATTCCGTTGCTTCGAAAGATGTTGAACCTCGACGCATCACGGAACAGTGATGCGTCCGCCATTTTTGCACATCCCAGTCAATATGAGATTGAGCAAACAGCAGACTTTTATTCCGGTTCCTATGTAAAGGTCAGAGGTTTCTTTGCAGGACGTCGAGGGAACAATCCGGCTTCAACGGCATGTGTCGTCTGATTGTCCGGTCCGAAACAGATAACTGCATATCCATCCAGATATCTGCATATTTCACCTTGAACGAAGATTTGAAAGGATCATTTTCCATGCTTCGTACGATCATAGTGTCCTCTCTTGGCGTGGTGGACCGTGGTCTTCCACCTCTATTGTCCACATAAATTTTTCCGGTTGTACGAAATTTTGAGCACAGTTTTGATATGGCCCAATTTTTCACCTCATACCTTGTCACAAATTGTTTTATCTTGTAATGTTACAATAATTTAAAAAAAAACACTTTTTTGCTAAAAACTAATATTTTTCCAACGTAAAACAAAGTTCTTAAACGATGCTGGTAGAGATAATAGTTCAAAGAAACGAGAAGTTGCAGTTGTTTTGACCAGCACATAATGGTTCTTGTCCACAAAACACTCGCTGTGATCTGTATATTTGACAGCTGATTGCTTCAATAAACATGTAGCAAACATCCGTCAAGTGCAGCAAGTATCTCGTTTTCTATTTCGAAAAAAATTTAAATTTGCTGATCCTTTTTATGATTGCTCTATTTGAGTTTCACATGTTTTGTCCAATACTTTATGTGAGTATTGTGACTTTAAAGCAGTCCCAGCTTTGTCTGTCCTGAATGGTGCTTTAAGTAGAGAATCAGTTGACTACATATCCTACAATACATTCTCGTGAGGTGCCATTTTCTTGATTTCTTGACGGTCGGGATTCAATCCATTCCATTCGTACTATGTCGTGTACTACATTGTTACATTTACTGTAATTAAATTCACTGTTCGGAGGGAGTACAACCAAACAACTTCAAGTACCAAAACTCCGTGGTTCCGCTGAGAATCCATACCAGACAGTGGCACAGGTGTAATGAGGAACAGGCGCACAATCTGCTATATTTTATCTGCTAGTGTCTTGATGGTGTTATCCATAATCTTGTCGTTTTTGCTTACACATGTTTTAAATGGTCACAAGAAAACTTTCTTACATTCTTCAATACATTCTTATCCACTTAAAGTTTAGTTAATTCATTCATTCTGAGGTCTTAACCTCAGTCCTGTCCATCCCAGGAAAGCGTATTGAATCACGTCCAACCGTCTATCTGTATGCAAGACTTGATGCGGAGAAGCTATGTATAAACTAAGTCAACGAAGCCAATACTGGCAGCTCAAGAGTTCATGAGCTTTTAAAGCTGAAGAAGAACAAAAAGTCCTTTTAAATTTCATGCATTAAGAGCAAATTTTTTTTTTTATTCATAAGGGACGGCCTGGCCGTATTGCTATTAAGAGCAAATATCAATAAAACTTTCTAGAAGTCAAAATAGTCAAAAAGTAAACAACATTTTAAATCTTCCTGACTAAAAGACCTCCGAGGTTATAGCGGCCATGGCTATGGCTGATGGCTTACTAGACTTACACACACTAGAGGCTGATACCACGCAGATATTTAGTCACTACTCACTGCTAGTAAACGGTCCGGATTCGAACCCCAGTCCTGCCTGCTGTGTGAAGTCGTAAACCGCCTCTGAATAAGAAGTAAATCAATTGCACTCAAAAACATTACGAATTTCGACAGTTATTTGTTTTGCCTTGGTAGTATTAAAAATCATTGTTCGCATCCTTGGAACCAAATAAAACTGTCAAACTAACACAAACCCGCGGTACGAATGTGGACAACCCGTGATGATGTCCGTTCGTCACAGCATCACGGTTTTTGCTTAATAAATTCATTAAGCTCTCTCGAGCATAGAGGATCAAACATGCGTAGCCATGAAACACAAAATAAAAAATCATTCCCCAATTCCACTTACATTATAAGAGGGGACCGAACGTTGGCTGGAATTACCCCCCCACAAAAGGTGTGTGTGTGCTTGTTTTCCATTTTCCATTCGTTGTATACCATAACAGCACGTTCGATGCGTTGGCACATGGAACTTTTCCGACGACCGTTAAATGTGAACGGGACGGACAAATTCCGTATATTAAAACATATGCATCGTATGCCTGTGTTGAAGCCCCGTAAGCTATCAATCCGGACTCGCGGAAATGGCAAATTTGTTGCCTGAAAAGCAACGTGTGAACGACGGCACCATGGCACGGAAAGGATCGAGTGGAAAACGGTTCGAGGGATCGAGCAAAACTTTGCATTGTTTTGGTTTTTCATCCCAAACCGAGCTCGGTTAGTTAGTTGTTTGACGGGGGTTTTCTGTTTGTTTCCGAATGCTCGACTTTTCTACCAATCCAATGTCGGCAGATGTGAGGAGTTTGGATGTTGTTTTTTTTTTTTTTTTTTTTTGGTGGGTATGCTGAACATCCAGCGTACGCTGGGGTCTGTGGGGTTACAGTTTCGACACACGTCGGCGCATTCGTGAAATTTTCCGTCGAGCTGGAATTATTGTTTAATTTACTGTTCGCCCCTCGGAGCTCGATGCTCTATTTATAGTGCTTTGTTTACGTGACATTTGTGTGGCAAAATGGGGTGGGATGAAATAATGGTACTGGCATCCGTACGCCCACAACGCCCATCGTCAAACAGTGTCATATACACATATATGCAAACACATTTCCACACACATATGCGTCCGTAGGAAAGGTCCGCTGGGAAATTGTGTGGATCCACCAACGTTAGGCAGGGTGAATCGCAGGCAGCGCTACACGTCCGGAAAATCGTCCCCATATTCCAATCCTCACGCAAGGAGAATGGAAAATGGACGTTGTAGCAAGCGAGAAACTAACTTTGGTATCAGTTAAATTTTTAATTGGGTCAGATCGATCAGTGACCGTGGATGGGAGAAGTAGTTTTCCTGGCCATCATCTCCTGGTTACGTTATTGGACCACGAAACAAAAATGTCGACTGGACGTTTCCGGTCGACATTTCAATTGTGGTTTTGTTCAGCTCTAGGGGAATCGCAGCACATTAGTTTTGATTTTGCACCCGCTCTTAGTATGTGATCGGGTTCTAGCTTATGCTTTTGGGAAACATAGGGCACAATATTTGCTCCTGATGGCCATGTTAGGACTTATTTATTAGATTATTTATGGTAAAGGCAGCGTAATTTAACAAACACCGTCTTGGCTATGAAATTAGTGAAAAATATATTAAAAACCAGAAGTACTAATGAACTTTTCAAAAACATGTTTACTAAAGTGTTTGTTACTTACCTACGTACTGATCAATACTGCAACTTAGTTTTTTTTCTGGATAGCGATATTTTACTTAATCAAGTTTCAGATTCAGCTCACTATCACTTGCATCGTCGTCTCGATTTGTGCCCACCAAACGCGCTCTGTCCCAATGACAAAGACTAGTGTATAAATTCTCATTACTTGACTAGCCCACCGTACCTTGGTAGGGCCAATTTGCTGCATAATAGTAAGATCATCGTACAGCTTATAAAGCTTGCATTTGTAGAGTGTTAAACATAGTCCCTCCAAGCATACGATTTCAAAGATCCTGCTGTGAAATGGAGTCTCGAACGTAGCTAAAAGAAAATCAACAGTTGTGAACAGAGTCCTTGTATCAGAAGTTTATGAGAGAAGTGCTACTGTAAATGTTTTTTACAATCTAAGTTTAGCACATCGCGGCAGACATTTTAAGTGGAGAAGTTCTTGTTGTGTTTGTGATAAAAAGCTTCTTCCAAATTTTAGCTATTAGCTAACTTTAATCATTCTAAGCTTTCTACCAGAAACAAAGAATTTGGATGCATAAATTTGATTAATAGGATAGATTGAGATTAAGTTAAGTTACAAATATTGATTTCAGGTTATTTTGTAGAAATAAAAATAATCTTCTAGGTCTTGACAACATTTACGAACAACACACCATTCCGTTCATTCATGAAAATATGAAGCAAACGCAAAAATGCATCCTGAGTTGGTAAGCATGCGAACTTAATTAGCATATTTTAACCTACTTAACACTGCCTCATTAAGCATTGTTAGCACTCTAACGCTTAACATCGCTTGAGAAAACGTCAAAGACTTCAAATTGTTCGTGAAGACTTGAAGGTTCGGGATAGCGCAATAACAGCTGTTCCCTCCAGCATGACACCTTGCCGCCTTGCCGATAAGCGTCAAACCATCAACCAATTCCCTTGACATTAGATCAATGCACCTTGACGGCACAAACACAATCGGCCGTTTCTATACCCAGGTGACCGTCCAAGTTCAAGGTCTTGTCCGTGAGGCTCATGGGGTTGATCGAGCGTAACCACTGCGCAGCCCACCGACCCTGTGCCATCTTTCCATCATGGTGCAATTAAACAGAGAAGAAAAAAAAACCCTCACCCAAACCAGCTCTATCTAACATCCCCAAGCGATGACACCTTACCATCGAACACCCCTTTCTAACCACCTGTTTGCGTAAAGAAGGTGGGGGGTGAAATACGGGTGGTAAGCACGCGCCAAGTTTACAATCCACCAACACATACACACTGTTCGACCGGTAGTGGATGGCGTTGTGATCTTGACACCCGCGAACCGTGGAGACTCCACTTCAATGGTGGTCACGATCAAGCACGATCAAGCTCGGCGATGGACGATCGAAGTCGTCGTGAACTTAAAGGCAAACTAAAGCTTCTTTAGTTCGTTCGTTCTTTCGTTAAAAAACAATGACAAATTGTCTACTAAGAAGAAGACATTGGTGAATGGATACTCATGTGATCACACACATGTGAGTACACATGTTGACAGCTATCACCTGTCAAATTTAACCTTTATTTAAAGATAAACATCGCTGTAAGTAATGATTGATCGTTTAGAAACTCAAGTTTCGAGCAAAGGTTTAAACCTACTATTCTTTGACCACTCTGACTCTTGTATGTATAACCTGCCACGAAGTAGTACGAAAGTGTATTACAACTACAGTTTCATGTAACCCTTCAACGTCCACCATCAATTCTCCACCCCCAGCAACGCTGCAACAATCCCCATTTTGATTGCACAGCGATGAGTCAAAATCAACCGACTGGGGAGCAAACTGTGGGAGCAAATAACCCCACTACAAATGGTACTGCTGTGTTCGTACCATCATCAACTCGTGGCCAACCCTCGGTCGGTCTCGGTAACCCTTTAAGATCAAGGTGCCAATTGTGACTCTGTTTGGGTGTTGAATCATTGCCGCCTTAATGATTCGTGGGATTATTATCAAAAATGGATGATATTGAAGCAATAAGTCCCCATAATGATGATGCACACAAAAATGTTGAATTAATATGCTTAAAGTTCACCAACTTGAAGCACCCCAGACAGTAGTGTAGGAATAGAAACTTTGAACAAGGTGTAATTGGAACTCTTGCTTACGAGCCCTCCCCAGATGGGGTCTTGTAATCACACCAATTTTAGATAAACCCAATCACGACTCAAACTCTCCAGATAGTAGACACAACCGTTGGCTGCTCTGAATCATTGGACCAACAGCTGGCTCAACCCAGTGGAGAGCAATCCGGGAACCGATATTGGGTCCTATAAAGATAAAACAGGACTTTTGGGTTTGGTGCCTCCTGTCGTCGTTGGCTGCTTTTGCCTCCCGTATCCTAGCAATCGTAGTGGGTCACCTGGCAGCAGCAGCAGCGGGGCATCAAGTAATTGGACACTTAAACAGCACGAACTAACAGACGGGCTAGGTCCCAAGGGTGAATTTGTTTTCGTTTCTAAGTTATCGAGTTGGCGATGCCTGCAGGTTACCGCACCGGCTGTGTTGACTTACATTCGCGTGCGTGTACTCACACACGCGCATGTACACAGGTATCGGACATTAGATGCGTACGTATGTGTGTGTGCGTTAGTTTGTTTTGTTGCTGACTCTGTTCTTCCGGTGGCGGCCACGCACTCCTTACGGCACGTTCTGTCGCCTACAAACCAGGTCGGGTGGGCATCTAGCGCGTCCGTCGTTGTTTGGCTTTGACATTCGAAGCGAGTGTGCTCTCACGAGTGGTGGTGATGGTGTAGTGACATCAGAGCAGCCGCTCTATTCAATTGCTTCAGTGATCATGCAATGCTAAATTTCGATACTAGTGCCGGGTGGGAACGGTAGTCAATGTACCGGCAACCACCCCCTGTTTGAGGCGTAATTGCTTTATTTTCTTTTATTTATTTTTTGCAACCTCTTCCGTTTTCCCTTACCTTGCTGGCTGTGGCTGTGTGTGTGTGTCGTAAATGGCCGTGGTTTACTTTGCGCAATCGAATCGATTAAGCGCGCGCTTCTCCACAAGCACACCACGGGCAAATCCCAAGCACCTCTTAGGGCATCGTCGAGCAGGGTGCTGGTGCAGGGTGTTTTTTTTTTTGGGGAGGGATTGTACGTGTACGCGCCGGGACAGAAATCATACACGCGCGCCTGTGACTCACTTACACACAACCGTCTCCCCCGTGTGTCATTCATCGGTACAAACCCTCACGCACACACAATCGGGCCACTTTTATATCCACGCGCTACTGCCATATGTTGATGGGGTGCAGAGTTTTTCTTGTTGTTCTCCCACACACACGTGTAAAGCGCACACACAGGGTGACTAAAATGCGTCGAAGTATGCGGTGGAAAAAGAACGAAAACCTGCGGGTCGCACAGAAAAAGCAAGCGTTGACGGATCTCCTCCCCTCGCTCCCTTTGTGCCGTTGTCTGCACGCGTGTATCGTTCTTTCTCGCTCTCTCTCACTCTCTTTCTCTCGTTTTTTTTCTGCTGTGCTGTATGGTCTAACGCCGTCATCCTGGCTGTCGCCTAGTACGGGAGAACGAGCTTGTGTGCATGTGTGTGAGCAAGAGTGAGCGCGAGAGAGAGAGAGAGTGAGAGCGGCGCGCAAAAGAAGCGGAAAGGGAGAGCGATTTTTTTCACACTGCTAAGCAAGTCGTTTTGGTTGAACCGCTGTCCCGTTCTCCGTCATTTTCAGTCTCGAGGTAGAAACGATTCACCGCGCTGTTGCGTTTTTCCATGGGCATATTATTCCGCATTGTCGCTAGACGATCGTCGTCGCGCTGGTTTTAATTACTTATCCCGCGGGTGTATGTGATATTAAGCCAAGAGAAGCCTCGTCCAGATCGCGTAGAGTAAGTGCGTCGGTGTGTTTAAGCGCTAGTGCAAACAGTGCAAAGATTACGCCCGGTGTGTACCACCATATCCCAGTTTGCCATTCTACACGAGCGCCGTTTCTCTTTGGAACAGGTCCAGTTTAGTGTAGAAGACGAGCACGAACGTGCGGTACAAAATAACACCGGAGCGCCGTGTGTGCGCGCGCGTATTGTGTGTTGTAGGTGGACGGTTCTGTGCCATTCTGTGCGTGCGTCGATGAAAGAGAGGGAAAGTCGCCGTTAATCCTTTTTGCTCACAGCATGCCCAGCTGCACTGTCTGGATGCTGTAGTGTAGGAGTTTTTTTCCGTCTGTGAGTCTGCGAGAGTGAGAGAGAGAGAAAAAAAAAGGAGAGAGTGAAAGTGCGTAACCTGCTCTACCACACACACACACACCGACACGCGGCTGCATTGCGCATATTGCACCGCGCTCATCAAAGCGGATGGGAGTTAAAGAATCTTGTTTTTTTTTTTAATTCCCCCAACTAATTCTCGTGCATGTGCAGTGTGTGTGTGAGGGTCGGAAAATTTCGGGCTTAATACATTTTCATTACCCTGTGCTGTTGTCGCTACCGCCAGCGCAATATTCTACTACACAACAAACCCTTGCTCGTTCGGAGGGTGAACCACCGGCGCGCGGTTGCAAGTTGAATTTGAACCGTGCGATCATCTCATCGCGTGCAGCTCATCCGCATCGTCGTCGTCGCTGTGTATGTTGGTAGTGCGATCGTTTTGTAGAGGTGTTTCATTCGCTCCCCATAGTAGTGCTGCGAACGCACAATTGTAATCATAATTTAGCCGGAGATTGCAAAATATTAGCGGTTTGGTTGTGTGTGCTCCTCCGGATATGAACCATTTCTCGCTTACGGAAAGATAATCAACAGCAACAACATTGAATACCTTCGACATACACGCGCACGTTGCTTGTTTTGTTTAGGTTTGTGCTGTGTGTGAGATGATAGATTTCTAGTAGATAGATTCGGTTCGGGAATCTGATAGACGCGCGACGGTGAAGTGTTTTCTTGAGCCCCGCTTGCTGCCCGCCAAGTGTGTCGTGATCGGAATACACCGGTCTGTTTTTATACAAGTGAATGTGTGTGCACGTAGGTTCAACACGTAAAATCACGTGCACGTGCGCAATATCACATTGTAACAAGAGTCAGTTGAAGTAACCAGTTGATTGTGAAGTGATCATCGCTTGAAGTGCGTAGCTTTATTGTTTTTGCTGTTAGGATGACCACCGTCTGACAGGTGTCAACAAAGTGACAGTGCGTGCGAGAGATCTTGTGTCGGAAGTTTCGGCTTTTCCTGCTGAAAAGAAAACCCCCAGCAGGAGAGAAATTAGGTGCGAAAGAACACACTTATCGAGCCGTGTGCGGTCCTGTCAATTTTGTTTCAAAGTAAGTTCTTTCTTTTTATGTTTCCTGTTATCTATATTTTCACCTTTTCCACCTATATTATCCTGACATTGACACATTTCACCAAACACAACATATTTTGTGTTTTCAGTGCTTTGTTGCCCTCTCTGCCATAGTTACTGCTTTTTCACATTTTTATAAAAAAAAAACTTATTCTTCTTATTATTTCATATTTTCTCTATCGAAATTTTACACTTTTTGTGCTTTCTTCCTCACTTTATGCTTTTTCAATTACTTCTGTAAATCAGTTTCATTCCTTCATTCCTTCCAGCGTTGCACGAGCCCGTAGCTTACTTGTCTTTGGTGTTGTATTGTAATGGATGTTTTCTGTTCCTGTTATGTCCTATACAGTTTTCCCTTTCACTGTCTTCTTTACTATCTCAAAAATGAAATGAAGAAACTCATTTGCTTGCAAAACCCGTTTCAAACTATAGTATTTCGTTGTCTAATGTTAATTTAATGACAGTTTCGCTCAGTTTTTGTACCAATTATTTTCTTTCTTTATTTCCCCTCCCCTACTTCCTTAACTAATCAAAAAATGCATCCTAACTTTACAGAAAGAAATATTTTTTTTAAACTTTTTTCCTCCGCTGCCTGTATATTGTACCTTTGCTTAACTTGTACTTACCTTCATTAGTAACTTTTAGCAACAAATCCTATGTTTTTTCCTCTATGCCTTGGCTCCCCGTTGTTGTTTGCATTGGTGTGTTTTTTGCTTCCGTTTTCTTCTGCTAAATTATTGTTTTATACGCTTGCACACCTACGCTGCTGTTCATTTCATATTTCATTTCAAAAAGTCCCAGTCCGTCGCACACTGGTGCGGAACACACTTCTCTGTTCTGGTTGAGTTCTTGGGATTGAGATTTTCTACCCCGTTTTTCCCACTGCTTTTCTGTGTGGTTTTGTTTTTGTTTCTGCGCGTACAAACAATGCGTTATTTCCGTACCCCTTACCAAGGATACGGGATCTCTTTACTACGAGGAGGGTTTAGTTTTTAGTTTTTTTGTTGGTTGAGTCCCTCACCAACTCACATCCTTACCATGAGAGGACGCAATATTGTGCCGGGGATGTGCTACGGGAATGAAAAATTACCTGCACACTTTATAGTTTTTTAATTTTCCTCTCATTCTATGGTAGCACGGCAGAGTACCTGCTGCTTGTCCCGGAGTTCCGGCTGTAATAGTCTGGATTTTTAACGACGAGGGTGATGAAGGATGGTCTTCCGCATTAGAACCTGCCTTCGAATCCTAGCAGGATGGGCTTTGCACGATACTGATTGCATTCCCGGTGATGGAGTGTGTATGTGTGTGCGGTTGAGTGCGGATAAACTAAAAACCCGAGAAAAATTGCATCCTCATGCACTTGACCGGTTAATAAGCGGGCGCATAGCGAGAAGATGTGAGCAAACCAGAGCACAAGGCACAAATCTTTTGCCCGTTTGTGTTTGCGTGAGTTTTTCTAGCAGTAAAAACGAAAGGAAATGTTTTTCTTTCGCGAAGGATAAAATGATTCTTCTTTTTTTTTTGTTGCTGCAACCCCACTTCCATTGCTGCTCATTTCACAATCCAACTCAGGGCTCAGGCAAAGGATGGTTGGGATTTGGTGGTGTTTTATGTCTATCTGACCGCTTCATTTTCTATTCGCAAGCTGAAAGCTGTTTTTTTTTGCCGACCAAGCCGAGCTCTTAGTCTCAGTTGCAAGTCAAGACATTTGCGGGACCGCGGAAGTGCGAAACGGTTCCGAAAAAAAAAACTTTAAACCACTTGAAGAAAGAGCATCGGTGTACAGGTGGAAGAAAGAACACGGAAACACTGCGCACAAACTTTCACAACCCCAACCCTAGCGCGTGTGTTCATTTATCTTTGTCCACCCATTTTGCTGCCCGCCAGACCAGACCTCCTTCGTTTCCTTCGTCGATCAAATATATGGCGCGAATATTGTGCAATCTAATGTCGCTTTTCTTCAAACCATCGCTGGGCGGACGTTGTTTGCCTGCCTCCTCAATGCCGGAACGATTAATTATCGTTGGGCGGAAAATGTTGGAAAATCTGCAAGGTAGATTCCTGCATATCTCCCACCGAAAACCCAGCAAGCGGGAACTGAGTTGTCAACTTGTTGGCATGATTGTTTAACTACCAGGGTATGGGGAGGGCTAGTAACTGGCGTATTTCTACCGGAATCTTAAAGAACAGACCTACCTGTTGGGTAGGCTGTTTCTTATTAAAAATTCAACCCCTTGAGTTCGTTATTCCTGAGGAGAAACTTGCCCGGGTACGGGATCGCGTGATTAGAAACCATTTTAACAAACACCCATCGGTGTGAGGAAGAGAAGAGGTCGGTTAGCGGCTACGCTTTTACTACCAAACGCACCGCGTTCAAAGGGTTTTTTTTTCGATGCAAGGATCAGGATAAAGTGCTGAAAGGTGGATCTATTAGTGGTCTACTTAGTGCTCAATTGTGTGGTGAGAGCATTCGTGGAGCGGGAAGCTAAACAAACATTACAGCACCCTTCGTCTGAATGCGTGAGTATGTGTGATAATTGAGTCGTGTTTTGTACCGGGTCGATCCTTCCTTCTTCCTTCCGATTCCGGTAGGATCCGCGGTAGTTTTTCGTAAAATGTACATCGTTTATGGCAGGAGGAGTGTGAAGTTCAAAAAAATTCTCCAACAGATGTTACTGTAGTACACACGAAAGGCTCTCAGTGCTGGAAATGAGTGTTGAAGTTCTTCAGCCGCAGGCATAAGAGTGATTCATGTTTAATGCAGGTTAGTTTCGTTGGCTGGGAAAATCCAATTAGACCGGTCTAGTCGTGGCTGAGCAATTGACCGTTGGTCAGGGCCTTGCAATCGATGATTGATTGTCGTGGACACTATGTAAGGTTGTGATGTATCCTTTTTACCAATAGCGGCCTAAATTTTCACCTATTTTTGGTCTTAAGCTAGTCTCGGGGCAACCTGGTGGTAAAGCCGACATCGACGTCGGTCTTCAAACGACAGGACCAGGGTTCAAATCCAAATCCGGACCGTGCTCCCGTAGTTAGGACTGACTATCCAACTACGTGTTATCGGCATGTCTAGTCAGTCATTATTCGATGGCCGGCATGACCTTAGAGGTAGTTATGCCAAGAGAAAAAAAATTGTATCAGCAACAACATATATGTTGTTCTGCTTGACTCAAACGCGAACTTTATTTGACCAAACATTGACTAGGTCCTTCCTTCGAGAAGAAGGTGCATTATGATCTGCATATTGACAAAATCGATCTAAATCCGCCAACTAAGGCACTACTAAGGCAAATTTGTATTGAAAAGAACCTTAAATAGTGGTTATTAAAGCAATTTTGTCAATAGAATGGCACTGGAACCCAGTCTGGAAATTCTTTATTTAATATTGAGGACTTCAGCAGCAGGTTAAGTCTTTGGAGCAGTTGTAGCTCTCCAAGGTCAATTACGTGCAATATCTGTTAGATTATTCGAAGCGCTCGATGTTCGAGACGGTAGGGGCGCTGGACTTCACGCAGCACAGGACCAGGCATCGAATCTCGTCTGGACAGACTCACAGTACGGGTAAAACGAAGCCTAGGGGAGCCAATAGTAGTTAATGACCGCTGATTCACACACGGTTGGACACGGGTATCAAATCCCATCCGGACCGTTCCCCGACAGTGACGACTCGACAGAGCTTGATTATAGCGAGAACTTGACGTGATATCAACACGTTTCGCAAGCCAAGCAAGTCATCGTACATTCGTGTGGATCTTTCTGTATTTTAAGCATATTCTTCACTGCTTCTTTTACGTCATTCAGCAGAGTTTGCTAATCTACCACCTCGGAAATGTCCAATTGCGTTAAATTTTCATAACACGAACGCAGTGGGATCTGTGCAGTATGGCAGCCAAATTCACAGCTGCCCTATCACAACCAGCTGTCTCCTGACCGTATACTGTGACCGATACTGTGCCGTATTGACTGTTTGACTTTGTGCTGTCGCATCGTGTCGATAATGTGTAACGTCGGCGAACGGGAACCAGGGGCGCGTAACCGGTGCATTTGGTGGGCATTTCGTTTCGCTAGCGTCATGCATAAAATATAGCCGATTAAGGGTAAATATTTAGATAACCGGCACCGATGGCCCCGGTTGCCCTGTGCGCGGTGTGCCCGGGTTTATTGAACGATGGTCTCCTCGAATCGAATATCATGTAGGGTGTGCAGAGCACGCCGCGGTTCTGTACAATGTTCATTGAAAATTTAAGCGAATCTTTTTACATTTTAAGATTTGAGATGTTTTAGGGGAAAGATTTGATTGCACGATTGCGAATAATGGTTTTTTTTAGCGCAATTGTGTCGAACGTTTTTTAAAACATGCCAACATTGCATAATAGTGGCAGTTAGTAATTGTTTGTTTATTTTTCAAATCTACAATCGACAAACCGTTTCTGAAATACTGCAGGACGAAGAGAAAAAAGCTCAAGCTAGAAAGAATGTAAATCGTTTGGATGCTCCCTGAGGGGAGAGGCGTCCATTGTTTACACTGTTGGTCTGTCACGGCGGAGCCAACCAATGGTTGTGTAGGTGTGTAAATTTTTCCATTACCACCACCGTGTTTGATGTACGCGATATTTAGAGTTAGCAAACGTCATCAAGCCAGCTACCGATTGGGCCAGCTACTTGCCTTCATAAATCAAACGCCATTCAACACATGGTCGAAGGATCCAGCAGTGCAGGAAACGCGATTTTCCGTTCCACTATCACACCTAACCTCGGCGGTCGCTTGCGTAGCCTTCGACAGTCGGAGTAGCCACATTGCGCGCCGGCATTATGTTTATCCGGGGATGATTTCAAACATTAAACAGTACGATGAACAGCTCCGGTGTCCATTGGCGCAGGTAAACAATTATAATACATTAGCTCAACCCACCTCCTCCGGTTCCGGGTGGTAAATTTGTTGGACTTGTGTTTTTTGTTTCGTTCCTCCATACCTTCTATTGTGTGGTTTTGTTTTCTTTCGGTGGGCGATTTATTGGACAGCACACACGGGGAAGAAAGTCGTTCAAGGACGTGTGTATTTTCTAACTGCTGGTTTATTGGTTGATTTAGTGTTAAAATAGATGTATAAGAATGTAACGTTGGGAATGGGATTTTGCATAATTTTTGTTTGTCTATTAAATCGTATTCTAGATCTTTTGGAATAAAAAAATTTAAATATTTTTGTGTACATAAGTTGCATAATAGATACTCCAAAAACAGAATAGCAAATAATGTATGGAAAACACCCAAACTAGGCTACCAATGAGCCTACCTGGTAGAACTGTAGGATATCGATTTTCTAGTCTGGTAGTCCAGCAGTCTTATCAGTACACCACCAACACATATGGAGTATTTTTCGCTACATATGGTAGTAATGGTATTAAGCTGGCGTGTGTAAAGATACGTGGAAACTCGTCCCATGCAATGAACCAGATTTTCACTGACACTGGACACTGTTGCTGCTGGACGGTCAGCCAACAAAAATAAAAAAGAATGAAAACAGAAAAGTTTGTCCGGCAATGTGACCGTTAGTAGCAGACCGGCCGGCAAGTTATACGTGCTGGAATTAGGTTACGAAATTGATACTCTGTCCATAGCTCGAACGAATGGTGGAAGCTTTGGACGTTTTGTACTCGGTTCGGTCGAGTAGCACATTTTTGTGTGCTTTTTCATACTTTGCCGACGCAATAAAGGCACCACACACTGATAAACAATAATGCCACGATCGGTAAAATGACCAAGAAATTGAATTATCTTTTATTCGCTTCACGTATCTGTGAGTATCTTAAGCTAGACTTGTACGATTGGAGATTGTTCCCGGATAGTGGGGAAAAGTTCGAATCGAATGTCTCTCATCTTGAGGGAAGAATACTACATCAGTACTGAAAATGTCTAGGTTTTATTCCAATTTTTTTACTTTATTTGTGAAGTTATAGTTCTTTAAATGGGACACACAACCAAATACTACTTTTTGGGATGTTCCGTACGTCATTGTGATCCACCCAATCCAATGCCTTTTTTATCACGTCTTTTATGCGCAGACAAAATCCGATCTCCGACTGGTTAGCCTCTACTTGATGCAGCTAGTGAAGTCGAACGAATTCGCTGCAGTCATTTACGCATCTTGCCAAATGTGTCTTTGAAAAGCTTCTTTCTGATGGGGCATGAGTCCGGTATTGTCATCACGTACCCCAGCCATTGTATCCTTACAGCTAACACTGTCGTCAGGATATCTGCACCGCTAAGCATCTTAACTAGCTTATGGTTAAGATGGTTATGGTGTCCAGTCGTCATGCTCGTATACACCGCTAAAGTTAGTCCTTAGCATCCGCCGTTCGAAAACGGCGAGTACATTGGAGTTCTCTGCCACCATAGTTCAGCAGTTGTACTCGTAGAGTACTACTGGACGCATTAGTGCGCTGTAGATCGTGCATTGCGTGTATTACTGGAGCCTTCTGAATCAGGCGTTGCAGGAGTTTGCAGAGTCCGTTGTAGGCAAGATTACTCTGAACAATGCACCTTCGGATTTTGCTGTATTGTTTGTTGTATGAAGTAACGATCTTAAGTAGCAAAAATCGTTTTATACCTCGAGATCGTCATCGTCAACTGATACTCTGCTCATGAGTTGGGTTCTATCCAACATCAGAACCTCCGGCAAGCAAGTACTTTGTGTTTGTCGCTCCGATCATCGATCCAATTCCCGAGGCCTGGCGTTTTAGTCGTTTGCACGCCTCGCAAACTTTTGCAAGTAGGCCAAATCTAAATTTTAATGTCCAGGAATTGCAGTAACTCCTCTCCATAACTCCAGTTATGTCTTAGTTGACAGCTACATTCCCTTAGGACACACACTTGGTTCTCTTAATGAAAAATGTAATTCATTGTATTATCTATTGTTATTTTATTTTCATCACCAATGTAAGTCATTATTGAAAACCTTGCAAGATATCATTTTTTAACAGAGTAATTGACAGTAATTCAAACATGTAATTCATTACAATTTTGTCATGGTTTCAAACATTCAATATGTTAACGTTTTTTTTGTCGAAATATTGCTTTAACCACACTTAAATTTGAAGTTCTTATATGGAAAACTGATTGCGTATCGTTTATTATTGCGCACCTTGCTTGGTGAAATTTGAGCCTGAGTAATGTGTTTTAAATGAAGTCATCCTGTTGGTAATTTTGACAGCAAATAATTCATCCCTTGTACGATCGCATCTTGTAACGTGTTTCTTCCTTAGCTTAACGTTTTATACACCTTTCTCCCAAAAGAAACCCTTTCTACGTGACTCATAAATCCGCCTGGCAAGGCTCGGGAACCTGTTGTTTTCACAACATTCCGATGCAATTTTTAAGCCGGTTTATGCACAAATACGTATTCACTGTGGCATATGCATTCAGCAGGTTTATTATATTTCACCAAAAATTGCTCAACATGCTACTTTGGGGTGACGTCTTCGGCGAGTTGTGGAGCCTAAACCGTCGATACAGCAGTAATATGTGCTTGTGGACAATTCGTTCAATGACACCAAGCGCGTGTGTCGTATCGCTTTCCCCTATTGCAGGGATTGTTTGCCACCAGTGGACCTTGTCTTACACCTGTTGAGAGCGTTAAATTCGAAATGCTTTTCGTAAGCTTTTATGGTTTATTTTCAAGCTCCATCCATCAGTGTTTCAATGTTGATTAAAATAGTTTGAAACGAAGTACGATTAGCATATCGATCTCGATAGCAGTTGACTTTCAATAAGTATTTACCGCTTTATCGGACTTCATCGATTTATTGATGTTGTAAAAAAAAGGGTGTACAGATCTTATCAAATGCTTGGATCGATAAAATGGCGCTTACACTGTGAATGAAAACTATTTTGGGGGAGCTGTTTGCCATAAGCGAATGATGTGTTCTGTGGTTTATACAAAAAAAAACTCTTTTGGCACACACTGAACTGCTTACCAACTGCGTTGTCATCGTTGTCGTCTATACCTTGGATAGCATTTCCACCCACATAACTGCACCATTTACCCATTTTAATGGTGCATACCGTACTAGAACGTGAAAGCAATACACAGTGTGCTAGGCCGGGGATACGAGGACAAACGTGCCCGCTCCATTGGTGGCGGTCCTTTCGCTCTAGGGCCGTATAATGTAAGCAATTTTCCAATTTTCCACCAAATCTGTTGGAAAACCAGGAACCACCATCAACATCATGATGGTCTGGTGTGGGAGGCGGTGCTTTTGCGCTATTAATACATTTCCACACAACGCACAACGCTCCGGGAGTAGGCTTATACGATGGCGGGTCACATGAATGGCGTATGTTTACTGTGCGCCCAACATCCGCCGCCACACACTGCAGCTGTGCGAACGATGGTGATGCACCACGGCCGGCGAGCAGTGCACAGGGTAATAAAAATTGTGATTTTTGTGTCGTCAGTTGTGGGACGGTTTGCAATAAACACAAAAAAGACATCCCACAACAAGCGCTGCCGGTAGAAAGTGGTGCTGTGCACACGGCACACAGAAGTGCTCAAGTGCTGCGTAATGTCTTCGTTTGTTCGAATGAAAGTGTATCGATTGATCGATTTGTCGCGTGCAATCGAGAGGGATTCGTTGCATTGACATGTTTGCAAATTGTGGCTGGAAAAATTCATTTCGAATTGATTGCAACGCAGCGAAGAATGTGCGCTTTTGGGGATATTGAAAGATAGGAAACATTCCTTGTCCGATTTTATAAAAATATTTTTAGCCAAAATTCCTGCCCAACTGCACTGCTCAGTCTGTATTTTACAATTTTTCATTTTCGCATATTTTCAAAACTGCACTTGCTGCCTGTACTTACGCTGTTATGAACAATAATTGCGAACACATGTGTGATGCACGCTGTTTCGATGCCGGAGACAGTAATTTAGTGTCCTACCGACCTACCAGCGAGGCAAGAGAGTTACAAGAGTTGTGTGTGTGTGTGTACATAATTTTTGGACTGATCTAAATATAGACATAGTCATCTCCCCAACGTTAAGAGTCAGAGACACACAAGGTGTCATCCAGCAGACTAAATTTGAAGATTTCAAATTAAAAACATATCTAAATGAGTGCGTCTGGGTGCTGACAATACGGCACTGTACCGTCATAATTAATTTTAAATAAATAAATAAAAATAAATGAGTGCGTTATCAAATCAAAGTTTTCTTCTGTGTTGTCACTTGATGGAAAATCTACAATTTCCGTAGAAGATTAGTTCAGATGTTCGACCTGTACGACAAAAGAATTGCAGATTGAAGTTCAACTAATCTCAGTAATACAGAATAATGTTGGAGGTTTATGTCTGACGCAATAGTGATACCGGTCTTCTCCTGGCAGGACCATATCCATCCAGACCGTTCCTCCGAAGTGAGGTCCTACCATGAGATGAATGTTGTAATATTATTCACTTTTATATAAAGATCGAAAGAATTCTTGGCTTTAACTTTCGTCGCAGTTGACGGTTGACAGTTCCAGTTCTTCTACACTCCTTGACCCTACATCCACGGTATATCGGAAATGGATTGTTCGGTGTTTAACTACCCCTCCTACGGGTCCTTTGTCCTACGCGTCGTTAAGCCAAGAAGAAGGCTTTGTCTGTTAAAGTTTGAGATAAAACCATTTGCTTGAAGCATGTTGATTGTATGTCATGTCTTCTGTTGACAATATCCTATACGTTTGAGAGCTTATTTTGTCTTCTCGATATGACTCCGAGAAGTTGATATAATACAAAGACCGTAGATGAATTCTCGGGTCGAAAATATATGGCAAATTTTCTACACCGTAAGACCAGAAGTTGGATTCCAGCGACGGGTACAATGACTTCAGCAGTCTATGACAACCTCTCTGCTGCAAAAATTAGACAACCCAAGCAAGAAACAACTATTCAAGAAGTCTTGAGGGTGTGTCACAAAAAAGAAAAAGGCAGAATCTTAATGTCTGCAATCCTTTTACTTCATTTTGCACTTTACTGTATTGAAGATATCACCTGAAGGGAAAATTAATAGGAATATAAGAGGACTGCTATTGGACGTCTGTGATGGTGACATTAGTAAAATTTAAATAATCATCCGAACGATTTGAAAATCTCTCGCTTCTCTCTCTCTCTCTCTCTCTCTCTCTCTCTCTCTCTCTCTCTTGCCCGAAGAACCATGAGTTAATTGATTGATGAAAACGTGGTTTTATTTCTTGGTAGTAACCGGATTCTCTCTAGAGAAATTTTCCCTCTCGCAGGGGTGCTTGATCGCGCTGAACCAATAAACACCGTCGTTTTTCACTCCCTGAGGGAAGAACCATAAACAAAAACTTCCTCGTTTTCGGTGGGATGGCGCATGAATAACCGTATTCTGACACAACCCCATAGGACCTTAGCTCCTTGGGGGAAGGAGTGGAGTTTCAGTGGTGCGTCGGATGCTATAGCATTGATATTGAAATGAAGCGTTTTGGGATGGAGGGGTGTGTGCAACCAGTAATACCTCGGATGTGACAGGTCCCCATTGCCGCAGGACGTTGGCGTGGGGTAGTGTGGGTTGTTTTAATTGAAAATTAATTCAAATTAATTGTGCCCCATAATGAATTCGATTATGATCAGCCCCGGTACACTACATGGGTATGGGGAAAATGATTGGGTTTTCTTCGGGTACTCTCTGCACTAAATCACATCAAAATTTCCGTAACTGTTTCAGCTGAGTGTGAGCCACTTGGTCGAAGTCGATATTGTTGTTCACTGTTGGAGTGCAAAAAGTTGGAAAAATGGAAAACGCCCGTCATTAGAGGAATGGGACGAAGGTTGGGATTTGGGTTGCAATTGCCTTCGGGTGTTGCGGGCGAGTTTTAATTGACTTTCTTCTCCATCAATTGGCAACTATTTTCGTTTCATCAACATCATCGCCAACCATTATCATCGCCGCCGCCGTGCATTGTTGCTGAAGTTTGGCTCTCAATCAGAATGAAGCCACACAGCTGCCAGAGCATTCCTGGAGCCTTTTATCAAGAATCAAAACCATCCCGTGTGCGTGCGTAATTGCCTGCGAACGATGGTGTGTACGGTTTTGTGGTCTATTACGGTCTATACCCTAATTTTAAAATAACTTCTCCCTCGTTGCTCCGATTCGTCCCTGTGGAAGGAGCCGTTCGCTCGCTCCATACATTAGCCGTCCCAGCTGTGAAAATGATAAATTTTAATCCTTTTGCGGTGGTTTTACTTTTCTTACCCCGGTTGTGATTATTTTCAAATAATGTTAATGCGTTTGCTGGGGTGGGAGAAAGTTACGTGTACGGTCGTGAACGTGTGTGCTTTATTTATTGAGTGTTTGTTTCAGGTGTTTCCAGGGCGGCTGAACAGTACCACGTGGGAGTGTGGGAAAACCAAGCCTGTGTGCGTACTTGGCGTGTATTGAACGAATATTTGGGTTATTATTCAACAGCGAATTTTTTTTCTCCACCGGGTTTCAAACATCTTGACAGGGAATAATGTGTGGTTTTCTTTTTGTCAAGCCGGGTTTGATTAATTGCAGTTGATGGAAAAGTTGGTGTTTCTGTATTATTGAAAGCATCCTTGTTTATTTTGCTTTGGAAGTGTGAGGAAGGAGCGGAGCATTAGGCAAAATGCTTGTTGGTTGTCGGAGGTGCACTTTGTTGATGCTAATTTGAGAGTTTCCGGCTGTGGAAGCGTAATTGATGACTTCGTTGGAAGAGTGTGAAAGAAATTAGTTTGTTGTCCAATGATGAAGCATATTTGAATTTTAGGATATTGGATAACTTAACGATCTAATCTTTTATGTCCATCCATCTGATGATTGTCTCAAGGCCATATGCACATAACATCTTATCCGTTTAAGTCTTGTCTTGAAGAAAGAAGCTTTGTTGTCTGGTTATTATTTTTCTTGGCTTAACGGCTTCTAAGGTCACGCCAGCCATCGAATCGCTTACTAGACTGACCGATAGCACGATCCGTAGACGATTTGGAAATTGATGCAGGCCACACACACAACTTCATCCGGCATTTCGTCCCGTATCTTAAACAACCGTCTTCTGAAGACGTCCAAATTCAAATGTTTGACGTCGCCCAAGCTTCCAAACATGCTGAAGTCCAACGATTTCAAATCTGAAGACGAAGCAGTCCATTCCAATGCGCTGATGAAACATCGCAAATGCTCCTTGCAACAGTCCTGAGCGATCGAAGACTGGATACTGTAGCTGAATACTGTTGGAAGCAAAAGCTGTCGTTTCTAAAAAAGCTTTATAGCGCATGATTTCAAGTGGATTTGCAGAACGTGTTGTAAATAGTAATTCTTATTAATTTTCACGCCTTTGTCGATAAATAATAGCGGCAACTTCCCTTTGGTCGAGATAGCTCCTCATACCATCACCGCAGACGCATTTTAGTACCGCTCGACTGCTCTTTTATCGATCATTCTGCTTATTTAAGGATACCTCCAGAGTGAACTGTTTTTCGTCCAGAAAGATGATGTTGTGATCTGCGTGCGCCTTCAGCAGCAAGCGAGGATCTGGTCAACCTGTCGACAACTTTGTTGCTGGTTAAGCCATGAATTTTCTACTGTCATTGCGCCATCTATCTTAACCAGTAGACGAATAATCGACTCGAATTGAGATGCGACAGTTTCTGCTTTATCTATAAATGTTTGACAAATATTGCTGCAAAATGCAATAATGTGTTTGTTTGCGGCTTGAATCCATTGTAGATTAATAAAAACCTGGATTAATCGCAAAGTGTATGTAGTAGTAAACAAGCTAATCTGTTAAAATATACCCATTTAGTTGACATACAGTGAAAGAAAACACAATAAAGGGGCACTCGGATAAGTGTATCAGTTCTACGATGCCACCCTGTAGAAATTATTTCCACAATTTGATGTTCACACATTGCAAACCACATTATTCGTGGGGTCTTTGATTACCTAAGTCCTTTGAAGATTTGACGGTTTAAATGCCATAAAATAGGCAACTTGTTATACAAAACTCACAAATTTTTAGACTTGATTCAAAGTCAAATGAAACCTTGGTTATGATAAGGACACTTAGAAAATTGTTGAAATGAAAAAAAGTTTAGCCTATTGCGCATATCGAAGTGGAACATACGCAGTTATCTTACATGCAACTTTTAATTTACTTTAAACACAGTTATTCCTTCCAAAACGTTTACAGATTCTCGACACGGTGCGTAAATTCGATCTACGTAAACGTTCCTCACCGATGTCAACTGTTTCATGAAGAATTGGCCAGGATTTGTTTTTGTTACATGATTAATCGAATGTTTGACAAATGCCGGCTCAAAACTTCAACATGTTTTTAAAGTCAAATTTTAGCAAAACCATTCACCGTTCAGAATTGCAGCTTTGTAACGGCAAGATAAACGTATATTTACATACATCTTGTCGGCTATAAAACAGCTCGTGTAGAGCATGTACTTTACTTCTGGAATGGTTAGAATGGTTGCAATTTAGTTTGAATTGAGCTGCGTGTGCTTTGCGAATTTGAATACAGATTGTTACAGTTTCGGTAGATTTGTGTTGTGAATTTATTTTTCCTGCTGCTGGAAAAATGCCTTTTGAGCTCGGTTATAATTGCTACTAGCATTCAACTAATGTTTTATTGTTCGCTGTTCAGCTTCTCATGCTTTGTATTTATGAACAATTTGTAGTTATTTTTACGGCTTATTTCCAACTGCAAATGCTGTTGATTTGCATAAATAGGGTTCTATTATGTAGTGCAAAACACCCAGATCAATGGATCTTCATGGCCATTTATTTATACCCGCCCGTTACTAGCGTACATTCTTGCGGAACCGTTCAATGGGACCTGAATTTCGTCGCGCTGAGCATTTCGCTATTCATTCAATATTTTTAGTAACGTATTTATGCTTCCCCACAAAATATTGCCAGTTTTACGCATGTTGTTCCGCTTCTTGCACCACGGGTACGATAATTTCGAACGTTCATTGACTCGACTTCGGCGGCCGCTATCTGTCAACACAGAAGGCGCTTGAAGAAGGCGTAAAAAATGAGCAACCAGAGGCATCCTTAGCCGAAAGAGATATGTCTTGCATGTCGCATGGCAGTAGGCAGTTCCGATTGCTTGCCTCTGTCGGTTTGGTGCTGTACTGGTGCCGGTGTGCCCGTGTGCACCTTCTCATGTCCCTTCGCGCGAACGGCAAACAGATGTGGGAAGGGAAGACCGTCCTCATCGTCGTCGTTGTCGGGCTCATGCGGTGACATATCTGTTTCATGTACCTTATTTTTAGGGGCAACTTGTTGCGTGTATGTTGCGTTTACGCTTTGCCACTACTTTCACCTCACTCACCATCCCAGTGCCGGCGAATGGGGTGGTTTGGCGGTGTTTCCCAAACCGATAGGGGGAGCTTGGTTTTTTTTCTTCTCGTTCCATTTTCCACATATTGTCACCAGTTGGGTTGTGGGATTGGTTGCGCACCGACATCAGCCAGGGATAATGGTTTAGAGCGATAATAACAATCATAAATTTGTTGTGTACCGCGTTTAGGGTAAAGCTGCGCCTGAGATGATGGTATATGTTGTCGGGTTCGGGGGAAGGGGAAGGGGGGGGGGGGGGCATTTTCATTTGTGTAGTAGCAGAATGGGGTTGGTAGCCATGAGGGAATGGTACGGAGTCGATATTTTTACGCAGAAATAAACTGCCGCGAACGACGTTCTAACCTAACTTGTAGGTGTCGCTTCACTATGCGTTCGCCTCACACGAGCAAAGGATGATTTCATTCGGTTTCATTCTTATTTTGGTCCATTCGGGGGGACCCATCATTTCATTTTCATTAGTTTGTAATGTGGGTAAAGAGGGAGAAACGAATAGGTTGTTGAAGCAGACAATGTTTAGATGCAGTTCGTATTTTTAATACGATTGTCTTTTGTTATGTGCAGTTTCTTACGGGAAAATGCCTCAGGAATTCCTTAAAATATGCCTCAGGAAACAGTGTTTATGCATTGAAAATGTTTATGATCAGCAGAGCACATATGTTACAAAAATTTTACAAACAATCAATTATTATTATTCATTTACAATAGCATAGCATGAAATGATTCACCTACTCTCTTACACATTTAATATAAAAATAAAACTACAGTTATTTGTATGATATTATTGCTATGTGACATTAAACACTTTTGTTTAATATCTTTATACAATAGACTTTCTCTTCCTATTTAGATTAGTGATGCTAAGAAGTAAATTATTTCATAATCTTATTACTGTTTTTTTGTATTCTTTATATAAAAATACAAATTTCTCCTCTTTATTGTTTTATATCAGCTCCTCTATCAACTGCTTACGGGGTTTCGCAGCTCATTTTTAAATGTCAGCATTGTTTTTCAGTTCTGTAAATGACTATTTCAATATCTGTCGAATGTATCGTTGCCGTAGATATGATTCTCATTTTTGTTCTGTATTATTTCAATAGTAAAGTGATTTTCTGAAGCCTGACGAAGACGAAGAGTTACTAGGATTTTTATTCATTTGAAAGAAAATGAAAAGGAATCTGCTGCCATTTACAAATGAGTTGTAAAACATTGTATTATTAACTAGAGTCCATAACATATCTATGTAATATTTGTTGTTTGATGAATTTGATAGAAAAATACTGTTTTTCAATTGAATAAGTTACTTTTTTGTACAATTTTTTATCGCCTTGTATCTCCTTGTGTATTACATTAATACATTTTTCTCATTATGATTACAATAGTTATTTCTTTTAGCTCCTTTTTCTACGTCAATTAACACTTCTACAAATAAAAAATGGTTTCAAAATGTAGTTAAAACCATTGGTCATTTATTTGCTTATAATCTATACCCATATTATGATCCATTTATATGTACGTTTCATCAATTTTGCATCTTGTGTTTTACGTGACGCGTTTGTAATCCTGTCTTGCACATTCTTCTCATTCTACCTCTTTTTCCTCTTTCTCTCTCATTCTCTTTCTCTCTCTTCTCTCTCTTCGCTACTTCTTGTACATGATATGTTCTTCAACGAATATGCTTATAATAATTCTCATCGAGCCCGTTGCTGTCAAAACATTAAATTCCTTTCTATATTGTGCACTGTTATTCTTTTCTCGCATTTTACCTTACCTATTTGTCCTCCTTGATGAATACTTTATAGTCGCTGTGTCTAAATAATTCTTCTCTAAAACCTTGCGTGCCGTTTTGTCTATCCTTCCTCCTACTTTATATCTTTTTCTGCTGTTCTTCCTTCTTTTCACATCTATCTCTCTATTCTTCGACTGTCCCTTTGCTCTCTGTCGTCTGTCTTAAGCTCTGTTTTCTACTTCAACTTTCGCAAACAAAATACACAAACACACTCTTTTATATATAGTGTTGCACATACTTCTTTGCTTACAAGATTGAGTCTCTCTATAGCTTTGCATAGCTATCCTTGTACCTTCCTTCCATCCGAAACCGAATTTGTACTGCTCTTCTTCTCCTTAGCACCGATGGAATGTAATGCAATGCCCTAAAATGTCTCTTCGTCTCTTCTTTTTTTTCTTCTTCTTTGTCCAGTTCGACCAAAACAGAGAGAAAGAGTGAGGGTGAAAGAGAAAGGAAAGGGAGAGAGAGACAGAGAGAGAAAGAATTTTGCGTGTGTGTGTATGTGTATGTGCGCGCATGGTAAGGAACTAAACAGCGCGACATGTGCAATGCAGATTTCTACGGTAGGCACATGTGTGTGGACGTTGATGATCAGATGAAGAGTTGCGCCTGTTTGGTCCATGTTGCCGCGACTGCACATCACTAACTACTACGAACGCAATCATCCTCACCAAAAAGACCCAACCGAGATGGAAAGAGACCACAAGAAACAGTGATGATGCAAACAAAAAACTGCATCCAAAGATATTCAAGTTATTTCCGGCGACTGATATAAGAGTAAACCATATTCGATCCTTGCGAACAAACGATATGACAGTGAGCTACGGAAAAAAGATGTATGATGCACGCTTAAGTCGATGGAGACGCCCTGCCCTTTTGCTGCACGTCCGTAACGATCTTCCAACTTGTCTCGTTGTTCTCCAGTCGCAACGATTTCATCGTCCATCCCTTCCATATTCGATTCCTTCTCTCTGTCTAGCCGCAAGGTTTTCTCCAACTTTTTATTGTGTCACGTTTTGATATCATGTTCTCGCCCGTTCTTCTTGACGGTTTCTTGTACAAAATCCTCCCAATCTCGATTCCGCTTCATGATCTTCGCTGGCAGAAAGTGAAGCTTGTTGTCTGGAATCCATTCCATGTTCCATTAAAGTCCCTTGCGGTTGTCGTTGTGTTGGTTGGCGCTTGTCGTATTCGCCATCGCCCCTTGTATCCGCACACGATCGCGTTTGCTGCTGCTGCATGGGGCGGCATAATCTTCGGGCTTTTTTTTTTTGGTTTAGTCCGCTTTTGTGAAGCGATATTTTGGCACCAACACAAAAATTCTCGATCATACGACGGAGAAGTACTGTGCGAGACCTCGGTTGTGCAGCAACAGCACTTGCTTTGGGCCAGCTCCTCTAGCTCCTCTAGATTGTCGTTTATTGTGTTGTAATAATTATTAAAAGAGTGGTTTATATACGAAGAAGTGAAAGTAGGATTCGCAAGTGATAATTGTTGGAGTGCAAAGTGTAGAAAATTCATTCGTTTTAGATACCCAGATATCAGCAAAAGTTGAATATTGTATTGGTTTGTTGCGATTACAGTTGTTACAGTATGTTATGTTTGCAAAAAGTTTGAGCCATTGAAAGCCTTCCACTGATGCGTGATTTAGGCTGTTGTTAGAAAGCGAAACGATAGAGAAAATTCTGTGTATGTGGTTAGTGATATACATGCGAAAGTGGTGCAAAAAAACCATAAGTGATCTAAACAAAGTATCTACAAAATTAGCATACACACTCACAGCTGTTAGTGTGTGCTAGTAACGTTAAGATTTTGGCGCTTTGCATCAGCATCCGGTTTCGCGTCGACGAGTTAGCAAAGTGAGCGGAAGATTCATCCCGTCTTCAGTCTACCGCAACCAAAGCCGTTACGTGTTGTTGTGGCGTTTTAAGACGGAGGTTTTGTGCAACTATTGCTGATTTTCATTGCTGTGTGGGTCGTCGTCGTCTGGTACGCAAAAACAGAAGGCAAGGAAGCGTTTGAGTGTTTTCTACCATCAGCAGAACGGTGCGAAAGTGTGTGGACCCAGCGTCGTCGAATCGTTTGAAATAAGCATCTAGACAATCACGCACCGAGCGGGCACATTTATGTGCAAACAATCTTAAACACGTCGGGTAAGCTATCTTTTTAAAAGAATTCAAATTCAAACGAAAGAAAAGATTCTACTGCCAGATAGTCTGAAGTTGAAGGCATCACAATCAGTGGAGCATTCGACGATCAAATAATATTTCTTAAGTAAAGTACTATTTCTAAATATTTCTAAATTCTGTATTCTTCAATGTCTCCAGCAACAATGTACGATTGAACGATCCATGTTTGCATGCCAACTGATCGGCTTGATGGCTGACAGTTGAATTAAATGTACTACCTTCTCCATCAATTAGCTCTACTCGTCAAGATACAAGTGGACACTTGTTCCTGGCTGATATTGTTGTGCCTTGATCTCACACACACACCCAATCACACACGCACACGGGGTCAGAGGAAATAGACAGGAGAAATAGGGAATGTATACAATGCGACTAGAGTTGTTTCAGGTGCATGAAAGACGTATCTTATTTCCCAAGCATGTCGGAGAGATGGCTTTGGTGCCGTGACCAGGATCACGAAGGCCCGACATCGTTTGAACTAGTTTTCAAGGAAATGTCCTTTCTGCCAGCTGAAGTCGAAGGAAAATTTACCTCGAGGGGATGCTTTTGCTGTTTTACTCCTTTCATACTTCACACTCTACCCTCTTCCCACACTCCTTATTGGCACCGTCTTGCCCGTGATTGTGTGTTGTGTAAATATCCTGCTGCGAAGTAGACATGATCTCGTGCAGCGGGGCAGCTACGGCACTCAATAGTAAATTCAATAAAATCATTCTACACTCGTCTGTCCTCTCAACCGCCGCACGTTATTCGGTGTACACCTCGAGATCATAGTATTTGAATAACTTTATACTTCGGTATACAATGGAGCATCTAGTGCAGATGGAATTTCGCCAAAAGGAATAGTCTTTAGAGAAGTTTAAGGGCTATGTTGTATTTGCAGCAGCATGCACAACAGTTGTTGGTTGCGGGTGAAACCGATACGAGACGGCTCTTACATCTTCAACAAATATTCAGTGTAAAGCGTAAAGCAATGTGTGTATCGTACATACCGCTCGTCATTCTTCGTGATAGTCGATGGTAGGGGTTTCTTCGATGTAGTGAGTGTGTATGTAGGGGTTTTAATTTTTTTTTCTCTCCATCTCTCTTCAATATCACCATGTTGCTTGGACACACGCATCATCCATCATTTTAGGGGCGGGGGAAGGTCGCGGTAACTTTACTTATTTATTGTTCAATTGACTTTAATAAACTACGACGAGATGTGAATGGTTCGTGCGCTGGTCGTGCGTTCGGGGAAACAGCAGCACCCGACACGAGCGGGAAGCTGTGTGGCTATTGTCGTCAAGTTTGTGCGAGGGATTCCGGGAGCTATGGGTGCCACGGCCACATGGCTGATGGCGATGTGATTCCTCCTGCAGTGCATCGTAAGGGACATACGCACACAGTCATTGTCGTCGTCATCGGTGTCTGGTGCGATGTGTTTGTGTATGTTAATTAAGGCAATTGATTGTGATCGGCCGGCCAAGGGGTCGCCGATGTTAGCCTATATGCTGAAGTAAGCATGCAAGATGGCTCGCCAGCACACACAGCCAGGGAGGCTAGCCTTGGCGAGTCCGCTCGTTCGTCGGTTTTGAACCATGGCCGAAAACTTTGGCACAGTAAGCGGAAGGAAATCGATGGCCGCGGGAGTGTCCAACCCCGCAAAACGTGTGTGTGTGTATGGCGTTAGGCAGCTTACCGTTTGGGACGGAATTGGACGCGTTGTTGCTTTGAAACTTGCTTTGAAAGGTTTAGGCGATTGGTGATGTGTTGTGAACGTCGCCAAAGTCATGGCTGTTTGGGGGAGAGGTTTACGTCAACACACGCGCCTCTAGTGGAGGTAAATGTATGGAAATTGAAATCATTGGTGCGATGATTTGCACAGTTCGAAGTAGGACCCACTCTGGTGCAGAGGGTCCGTGTGGACTGAGGATGTCGAGAAGATGTCGTCGAGCTGTGCAGCTGAAGTTGTGTCATTATCATAGTAAACCTTATCCACCACAAAGGCAAATAGTGCTTTGCATAGTGTCGATGGTCTTTGGCCTTCTTTGTCGCGTCGTTTTCTCGCTTGTTGATAACATTCAATTACGCCGTAAATGCGTGGTTTTACTCTGCATTTGATGTACGGTTTCAGTTTGTTGCTAATGCTTGGCCGCCGGTTTTAGAAGCATCAGCCAAAATTGAGCTCTTGTATTTTCTAGTAAGTTGTATAATTGTTGCTTAAGTGTTTAGACGTCAATATCTTTTTGATTTGATATATGTTAGCATAATTGGTAGATTCTTGAGTGCTGATAGAGTCGAAAGTTTTCAAACAATCAATCCCCGAAGCATCGAGAAAATAAATATACTTTTCTGCTTCGTTCATGAGTGAATTCATGCTCCAAAGTGCGTTTTTTGGTGCATGCATTTGAAGTTAACCGTTCCAACCACGTAACAAAACCCCATTGCACACTTGGAACCGGTTTCACTTTTACACAGTTTTCCTTTCTGGTACCAAGCGCGCGTAAGTCAAAATTGTAAGTCAAGTTCAAGGCTCGTTGCAAATGGTTCACCAAAGACACGCCAGACCAGGCACGTTTGCCTTACCCTCGCCATACCTGCCGACGGCGACGAACGAGAGCACCAAAAGAAAAGCGCATTTGTCTGGCTGTACAAAACTGCTCGCTTGTTTTCTCGGTAGCTTTTTCCGCCTTTCGGATCCGCATCCAATGGTGCTGGTGCGATTTTGGGGCTTTGGGTAAGATGGTGTATAATCTTTTTGTCCAATGTGTTTCATGTGTATTCAGTGACCAGATAAACAGGGACCGAGAGCAATGCATACACGGTTCTGTTGTGGAGTTATGTCGAAGAATGTCTACCGCAGCAACCAGCAACCTTCAGCAAAAGTCGACGATTTTTTGTTGTATTCCGCTCCAACTATGCGAACCGAAAGGGTGGTTTTTGGGTCTCTTCATTTCCTGCGTTTCGTCGCGTTTCAAATTTCCGATGGGACTGGTTTTTTTTGCTGTATTATGCTCGGACCGACGACAACGCGCAGCAGTAAGTGTGCATTTGAGCCACTCCAGCGGGGTCTGTTGTTTCTGACAAGGCATCACGCACCACCCGACTGCAGGAGTGTTAGTGTTGGGGTGGTCTGTTCCGATGGTCAACCTCGTGAAGCAGCTGAATCTTCTCGATGCACAAGAAGACGTAGAAGACGTCGGCGTTCAAGGTTAACTGCTTCACCCCGAACGCGGTTGGAGCAAACTTGATCGTGCCTTGCTATTATTGCCATCCCCGCGTGCCAGCCGCTCGTTTGGGGTGCGTTTTTGCAAGTGAACCTTTTCGGTTTTCGGTGGACGGTGAATGGGAGAGGGCGCTGGCGAACGAGTGGTCTCACGGTCGTCTTCGTTGTCTTTGGTGAAGTTGGCACACTTGAAGCTTGCCTGCTCCTGCGGTCACGGCTGCTAGGTGAAACACAAAACCTTGTGCTGTGTCTGGCGTGATGGTAAGCCAAGAAATGTGTCGCGCATGGAGCTGGACGAACACGACCATCATCGGTCTTCGCCTGGGACGCATCGATTTAATGATCGGAAATTGGTGTTGCGTGATCGGTTTTGGCTCGACACACTGATCGATCGGTAATTGTAAAAGTGAGAGTGAAGACTCTTACTGGAGTTTTGGAACCTAAGGACCTAAAGCGAACTGATGATGGCGTAACTGTTCTGATTGTTTTACGCATATCTACAGAACTTTGGCAGGATGTGGTTCGTTCGCCAGTGCACATATGTTGCTATGTTCAACAAAATTCAGCATTCCAAGGGTGGAAATATTGAATAAAATAATGTTGGTTCCGAGGCTTTAAAAACGCTCGCTAATTGAAGAGGAAATACAGAACAACGAATTTTACGACCAATTTAATTTTTATTGCAGTTTCGGTTTCGCGAGGTTTGAAGCATTTAATGGAATTGTTGATTAAGGAAATACATTTTCAATTTTGTTGTAGTACATGTTTTTGGCTGTCTTAACTTTAAGGCTTCATAAGATACTATATAAATTAAAGTTTATTGAGTTTGTTTGAGTGTGTAATTAGAAGTTCTTAATTGCTTTACACATTTATTGTACTTCTTCTGCTTGGTCAACTTTTTTCCAATATTTCGACTGTTCGTCTTTTGGCCAGAATAGATAGGCTGTTATTATATTGTAACATTTGTAATTTCCCAGAATGAGAGTGTCGAAATGCGAGAAGCCGTAATACTTATGAATAAAATCTGAAAAGCCAAACTTCATGTGCCATTTGAGCACTTAAGTATTACAACTACTTTCACAGGTTGTGCTCCGTTTTTTTTTTCTTTGCATTGACTCGCACCTCAATGTACTTGATCGCGCTGGCCCCATGTCACTCTCGGTGTGAAAACGTCTAATTTACATTTCACTTATTTATCTCGTGTGTCGGGAAGCGCTTTAACGCGGTTTGCTTTTTCTAGCTGCGGAAGCAACACATACTAATCTGCACGCGTTCTCCATCAATCGCTCGCGTTCGATACAGTGTCTATGAAGATGTTGAAAAATTAGCTTTGGCAATGGTCCAACGGCATTGATGAGCTCTGCACTTCGAGTGTGGCGAACTTTCTCATTGAATTTAGTGTTAATTTTCTGCCAGATAGCAACACGAGATGATGTAGCTTTTTTTTCATCACCGTTAAAAAAATCTCCAAATTGATTTGAAATATGTGCGATAAATGTTTTGTCAAGGGTCTGGTGCCTTGCAAAGATGGAGCGTAAAGAAATAATTGCATACAACCGGTACGTGCTGCGCCACACCGTCTTTTGCTAACGTCGTGTGTACATCCGGCGAACAAAACGTGTTCAAAACGACTGCTTAACCCTTTTGCTGACCTTCTCCACCCTTTCCCGCCGACGGGCGTGCGCCTTCGGGGGGCACGATTGTTTGCAGCAGCATGGTGTCGTTTGGCACTTGTTGAATGCATTTTGCAGCGAAATGACATGGCGGTTGATCGCTCTCTATCGTTCGCATTCGATCGGTCTGGGTCGACCGATTTGCAGCTTCCTGTGCTGTTCGCACGAACGTGTTGGAAGCACATATTTCTTCATACCCGGTGTAGGTCGTACAGAGACAGGGAAGACGGGATGCACAAGTTGTTGTTGAGTGAAACGATGATGCTGCTGGTTCATGTGAGATAGCCGCAGCCAAAGTGCCGGCCCATCGCTGTAGAGAGGAGAGAGAGAGAGAATGGATCCGTTGTGAAGTGAAGTTTCCGTTTGCGGGAGGGCCCGCTTTTGGTGGCTGCAAAGTGATGATTTTCGCTAAAAATAACCCATTATTTATGAAGGGGAGAGAGGTGGTCCTCGGTGAGCCAAAGTTCGTTCTGAGCCGTTTGGAGTTAACGCCATAGTGTTCGTCTTTGTCATCGTTGGCGAAGATATTGTTCAGACATCGTGACGTTTGTGAAAGAAGCACGGTAAGGCTTTAATCCTGCTTGGGAGTAATATAAAGTTTTATCAAGACAATTGAAAGTGTTCCTTTGAGAACGATTTTGTGTTAATTTTTGAAATGTATTTTTAGATTATATTGACTTTATATTTGATGCTAACAGACTTTTAAATCGATAAAGGAAGTGAGGGAAAAACAACATATTTTCAACTAGATTGTGGAAGTGGTAATTAAATGGAATCTTTTCAAGCATTCTTAAACTCATATATTTTTGTCCTATTATTGCCAAACCACAGTCTTCCACTTTATCATAAAGTGAGATCTGAAAACGCTCCAACGCTTTCATCCTGAACAGAATCCTAAACTAGTTGGAATGGTTCTTCTTCTTCTTCTGGTTCTTCTTGGCCTACCAAACTTCTAGGTCACGCCGGCCATCTAATGGCTTACTAGACTGCCGGATACCACGAAGTTGGTTAGTCAATGTTCACTACGGGATGAGTGTCCAGATGGGATTTGAACCCAGTTCCTGCCGTGTGAAGACCGGCGTTGCTGTGGCTTATACTACCGGGCCGGGTTGAAATGGAAAACCCTACCCAATACTCTTCCGAAAACCCCCTTTAATTATTTTATGAGATTATTTTACATTTGTTTTTACTTTGTACTACTTTACTTTACTTTACTACTTTACACTCTGAAGTAATTGGAAATCCTGTGTGAGTATTGAATAGTTTCTAGATGGGCGATAATATTTTGAACGAACATAAAGGTATGAATAGGCTGTAACAAAATCAATTCTGAATACAGCAAGTACGAATTATACAACACAAGCGGTGTTGACAATACGGCATTGGACCGTCATAATCAATTGTAAATAAATAAATAAATAAGTACGAATTATGAAATTTTTTTATTTTATTTAATTTATTTCAAGTTGTATTCGTTCGCCATTACAGCTGTACATGTTTTCAACCAAGCTTAAATTTTAAATACTTACCAAAAAAAAGCTTAAATACTTACAAAAATCAGGGCTACAAAACAAAAAAGAAAAGAAAAAGACAATTAACAAATAACCAAAATAAAAATAAAAGAACTCAAAACGAAATTATAAGGAATTTAACATCAATCGACGAGAGGTGGCCGAGGTAAAATGAAACTCAAATAAGTAGTAGAAAACATTAAACTGACGCTGACACAGAAGTGTTTTGCAGTCGTTCTGCTAGGGACTTCATCGAACCAGCCTCGTGCGTCATGTTGAACTTGTTAAGAAGCACATTCAGAGGGAGCTTCGAAGCTGCTGGCTTCAATTGCTACTGGTTCATTCAGATTTCTCATAAGAATTTACAGATACAGATTTACAGATTTGCCTCTGTCTGGTGACAGAGGCAAAATGGACACCGTTCTTCATATAGAATCATATCGCATCCGGAACGTTTCTCCTTGGTATGTACTTTACTATCCAACTACGTGGTATCAATAAGTCTCGTAAACTCTTAGAAACCCGGCATTATCTAGCGGGTTGACGATACGGCGACGTGCTGTGATACTTAATAATAAACCTAACCCCTAACCTAGCGGGTTGTGGAGCAAGAAAAATAAAAATTAGTAGCTAGTATTCCGATATTCGAAGATCGAGGCTGTGTAATAAATCCCGTCAGGATCGTCTCCTCGGACATAGGAATGACTTTCATATGGGCATAACCAACTCAAAGAAACCAAAAATGACAGCCCATTTTTGCTCAAGATAATAAATAAAGTCACAGGAACAGAAGAAATAAGACTTCATCTATAAATAAAATAATATGTGATGCATTTTTATTTATCAAGTAAACAACCTAATTCGTGATCTTTTGAAAGTTTGATATGCTTGATGAATCATGAATCATACCTTTTTTGCATAACGTTTGATCAATACAATAAACAAGAATAATGAAAGCCTTCCTCGCAATTTAAAAACAAAAACGTCAGCTATGACATGCTACGGAAATTTATCCAATCAACTTTGGCTCACTCTCGATCCCTTAAACCTGCTCTTCGTGGACAAAAAGTTCACCTCTTAGCCATTTTGACAAATCGTAAACCACATGACTATGATGCGCTCCTTTCATGCTACCGGAAAGTTACAGAAAAAAAAATCAACCGAAAAAAAGAAAATAAATACACACAAACTCAGAATAACCTCGCAAAGAGGGACGCAGTGGAAATACCCGCGAATCGGTAGTGACATGCTTCAAATGAAAGCAAATTGTGTATAAATTGAATTATTATTTTAACACACTGGTTGCCCCTCCTCCCCATGCCAGGCGAGTGTATTTTGGTCAGTACTGCACAATCCATACGATGATGCAAACCACCTCTCCGGCATTACCCGTGGAACTGGCTCTGGCTCGTTTTGCGATGATGACATGGCTCGGCACGTTTGGATGGAGCTCTATGTGTCCCAACGTTTTTTTTTTTTTTTGGACAGCATGTCGCACGAAACCGCCAATAAAACGGTCGTTTCTGTTCGTTCCGGCAGAGCATCGGTTCACGTTTGGAACTGCTGGAGGGGTAATGGGCAATGGCGGGAAGAAAACGAAGCAGTAGGTATTTACACATCAATAACAAATAGAAGAAATGTGTGTACGAGTTGAAAAATGGACTCACCGCTGTGTTTCCGCGGTCCATGTGCACACTCAATGGTGGTATACTTCAGTGGTCCATATCCATCCGCGTCCGCATCCGCAAGCCTCCGTATGACTCCGTTGGACTATTTTTCGGACGGGAGCTCGCGCGTTGACTTTTGGTTATGATTTCTTTTGATGTATGACTTCATGAGGCGGCTGGCCACAACGTTCAATGGAAAAAGATTTTGTATGGTAGTAAGAGCGATGAAGAGAGGAAGAGAGTGGAGAGGGCGGTTAGGATGGTGGTGTAACTGGAAAATATTCAATCGGGGAGGTTTTTTTTACCTTTCGCGCCTGGCGCTGAACCCCAGGAGAAAGATGATGTATTACGAAAAAAAAAGTAAAACCAATATACGTAAAACAATATCGAGCAACAAACATGAAACATGAGATCATCCGTCGTAGGGCGCCTCTGGTTTATGTTGCGCAAGAATTGAAGAGTTACCGATGAATCTGCCAACGGCTTCTCCACACACTGCTTCACCTCTCTGTTCGTGGCTCGGAAGTTCAACACTTTTTTTTGGGAAAGCTACATCACTGGCTGCCTAAGCGATTCCCGCTCGAACAGGATTCTCACGCAACGTTGACCTTTAATTGTGGAAGTAGTTTTCAACAGCAAAAAGCTACTACGACTACTGCTCCAGTTAAGGGGGTCTGATTATTTGCTGCATTAGTGTGCTACTGTCATGCATTTTTGTGTTGTTGTCGCTCGGAATTGCTAATGAATTACTGTTTCGGAGTACCGCGCCAATACCCTTGAGCTAATGAAAGCATTAAACATTCATGAGCCGTTGGGATTTTTGGAGCAGCAGTTGGGCTTGGAATGGAAGAGGCGTTGTGAAGTTGTTTCGGCGAAATTTCCTGACTTTGTTCTTCTAATCTGGTACAGGGATTAGGTTCGTCAGTGCTGTTGATGGTACGGAATTGGTTATGGTTTATGCCTGCTGGGCTGTGGAAGTTGAAATGTCATTACTGAAATGATACAAGTCTAACACTTTTACGTGTAATTACATTTAATTCTGTCGGCTCATGTGGGTAAATTTATTATCATGTTGGGGTTTGGTTTGATGAGGGCCTTTTTACAGGGTTTTAGAGATGAACTAGAGAAATCCATGTCATTGCTTGCTTCTGGTCATGATAGAGTAAAACATTTCCAAGAAGAACTAGAGCCTATCATATTTTTTCAGCCTTTCAGAAATATTTTCAAAATCTCGCTAGAAGCTTTTCAGGTACATCTGAACTGAAACATTTCCTGTTAATCAGTGGCAGTGCTGACTTACTTGTAGTTTATAAAATGGGATCTAATATAAAATCTTCCCTACCACAACAGCATTGAGGGGTATTGGATTGACATATTTTGCCGCCTTTAGTCAGCCTCGTATCGTCCTAGGCGCGTGCGACGAACGGAATTGATATACGTCTGAAGATCGATATAGCCTCAGCCATCGGATTTCCTCTTTATTGCTGAATTTGGTAAAAAAATAACCCAGAACCTGTCAAACGTTAGGGCAATCTTATCAACATATACTCTTTAAATAAACGAAAAATACATATTGACCAAACCAGGTATACAAAACAGTTGCTAAATTACAAATAATTACTGAACAATTCCATAATTGATGATGAATAAATAAACTGAACAATGCTATAAAATTGTTTAAACACTAACAATTTGATTTATGTTTGTTTTCTGTTAGAGAGTTCCTTGTCCTTTGATCCCATTTGAGTTGAGTTTTAGAGCTCAAACTCTCAATGGGTTTTTTTATAGCTTGTTTTACTCATCAGTTTGTATGAAGTAGCGCGTTAAAGAAACGAAAATAAAATCTGGCTCAAGTCGTCATAGTCCTCAATATGTGAAAAAATGGTACTTTATCTTTTAAAACAGGTGACTTTCCATCCCTTTGACGCAAATCCAGAAAGAACTCGAACTGTTTAAGTTTATCTTGAAAACCCTGTAATAAAATTGGGTTAAGGTCATGGCATATCTAGGAGGAATAATCTGAAAACTGTTTAAACTTTGTTAGGTTGATTTAGTGCCTAATATTTTCTGCGATTAGGACATTGTATAGCTTATGATTAAATGTATCCATAATCATAATCCTAAACCAACAACAATCTAACTAAAAAATATGCACGTGCTACATGACTTAATGTTCTTCTGATAGCTGTCATACAAAAGAGTTGTTGCCTGCATAGCAGCAGTCATTTAGTCAGCTAAAGCTTTAGCTTTAGTCAGTCGTTTTTTGTGCTCGGTAGATGAAATTCGATTTTTCCCTTCACGCTTTAGTAGTCTGCTTTATGACCAATTTAGTTGACTTCAAAAGAAGCGGAACGGCGGATCAGTTTCAAAATTAATTCTTTGATATTTGAGCTCTTCCTGCTCTTCGGAACCATCGTTGCGTTCTGATTTGCATTGTACATTTCCTGCTTGGAATTTCCCGCACCTTGAAGAATGGCTCAATTTCTATTGGGAATATCCATTGGGATACATAATACAGCCGTCAATTTGTCTATATATTTAGGCATGCTTAGGCTACTTAGTCGTAGCTCTACCAATTGTGGATCGTATTAATTGGTTGGATGTGGCATAAATCAATTCTTCGTGTGCATTTGGAAGGACGCTGAAGCAAAATAGATTCCGTTTGATTGATGCGAGGATTACGATTTGACATTTGTTGCTTAAACAAAACCATGTCGTTTCTACGACAAGAATTTTAGCTCGCTTTCGCGTTATCCATGCGAAGATCGACAACAACAAAAAATGTATCGCCCACTAAACATTGGGGAATGTTGTGATTTATGCACTTACCGAGCGTAATAATGCTCTCGAGCCGCTTACATAGCAGGGATGGCATTTCTGTTACATGGTTGTACGTCGGTTGCTACTTACGACCATTGACCGACCAACTGTGAGGTAGCGTTACAACCAACTTAAAGCTTGTACGTATTTGAAACCTGTCAAACAGTGTGACCCATCGCTGAAGATGGCAATCTTTGCGGAAGATGAATGCAAACATGTTTCTTCCGACTTGCGTTTGCACAAATGCCTTTTGGTGTTGCGAGGGGGGGAGTAGGGATGGCCCACGCGTGTTATGCTCCGAAAATATAACACACGCACACGCTAATCATTGAAAATCTTCCCTACTGTTTGGGTCGTCTGTCCAAGGAGAAGGCAGAAAAGAGCGAAGCTGTTTCGGGGGCTTAGAACTCTGTAACGTTTATCGTGCAACGGTTCGTCGACTTGAAGCCAGAGGTTTGATTTTTGCCACATTTTCCCGGTGGCGTTCGCCCACCCGTCGGTTTTTTGTTCCTTCCCGCGGTCGTAGTGTGGGACTCGTCGCGGGTCAGTCGCGTGGGTCGTCTAAATGTGACAATTATTTATCTTCTGTTATGATTTCACTTTTCAACCTTCGCGTTTGAGTAACACACACGCAGTGCTGAGGCGAGAAAAATGCGTTCCGAGAGACGCTCAATTTTAACCACCTTCGTTTTGACTTGACATCTACTCAGAAGATTCAAAAGCGGATCAGTCGCAGAATCGTTGGAGTAGTGTAATTGGAACCAGGCGGCCCATTTCGACGACGTGAAGGATCATCGTGATCCATTTTCAAAAATAGTAGCACAGCCGAACGCTTGTTGTTTTCCGCACGCAAGATGCACCTAATGCGGCTAGCACCAGCAGCAGCTGGCCACACGTATGTGTTTAGTTAGTTTTTTTTTTGTTATTTGTTTGCTTCGTTGTTAGCTTTACTTTTGACCGCGTGGGAGGGTTAGCACCTTTCGGGTCACACATAGCGATGGTCGGGATGGGATCGTTTTCGGTTGGGGCGGTTTGGCCGGAAATAAATCATCATTATCGTTCGTGCAAAGAAAAGCAGTGAGAGTTACGCTGCAGAGCCAAAGAAGATGAGGATTCTTGTGCCGCGGTTGGAAACGGAACGCGGATGTGTTTATGTGGGGCAGCGCGGACTATTGTGTTACACCATGTGCACGGATTTTGTGGTTTTGTGGAGGTAAAAGTATTCGAGCGTCTTAGAACCGACGCTGCGTATGTGTCGGGTGCGATTATCTCGCCCGAAGGAAAATATATGCGCTTCGTCACTGTCCAAACAAACAAATAGCTACTATTGGCGAGGTATAAGAAAATGGAAACCACTTGAGCACACGCGTGTCGGAGTTAGGATCTGTCAACCGTCAGCCGTAATCAGGCGACGAATGAGTTGAATATATGCCGCTATTATAGTGTAGTGTCCGTTTTGTAATGCGCTTCATAGCCAGGCGATATGCCATTCCGCACCGACAAATTGGCCCAATGTTTGTTTGAGTGGAAAATTTAGTTTTCCGCCCGGTGAAGGTTTTCCTGCGCGCGATCCTATCCATGCGTTGCGATGTTTGTTTAGTGTTTTATTTCATCTATCTCTCTTTTTTTTATCTTGCGTTCGTGATGGAAAATATCTGTTTTTCGTCTTGCCGTCGCCGCTTGATTCGTTCGCAAACAGTAAAAAAGTGGACTGGTTTGTGGCGCACGTGCAGGCAGATTTTTCTCCCCGTTTGGAGCAGTGGAAAACTCTCGACTCGTCGTTGTTTGATTGATTGTAACGGCTTTTGGAACGTATGTGTGGTGGAGGCAGTAGGAAGCCATCGCTGCTGCATGGCTAGCAGCGCGCCGAAAGAATGATGAACCACTCACGCCCCATTTCAACGGGTCTGTCGACACCGGCACCCATATCTCCAAACAGTCCAAAGCGGCCGTTTGTCTGAACGCACATGTGCGAAGGGGGATGAGCTAGTTAATTGCTGGTAGTGAAAGATGTGTCAGTTTTATTGGCGTGTCTAATTTGCCCGATTAGGGCTCCTTGCCACTACTCACCCCCTTGCTGTTCTGTTTGCGATAGGGCAGCAAACGGGGCATAACAAAACTGCAACAACTATGGCCGCTTCTCATCACGATCGGTGATGAATGGGTGTCTGTGAGGTAGTTTGTTTATTGATGGTTGATAGCTGGTAGCGGGGGTTCAATCTGCTCCAATCTGTGTGTGTGTGTGTATGGTAGAGGAGAATTATTTAATAGGACAGCAAGAAAGCACATATCAATTTATTAGCTGAGTTGTAGAGTGGTTCTTATGAACGTTAAAAAAATGTCGTTTGTTTTTTCGCGGAATCTGAACGAACGATATACTTTTTCATTCGAAATAAGATTATTTAGGTGGCTATTATGCAACCGGGTAACCGGGGCGGTTCGGTGGTGCAGGCGACAGCGTTCTGTACACGGCACGACCGGGGTTCAAATCCAATTCGGATCGTCGCTCCGTAGTGAGGACTGACTATCCAATTACATGGTATCGGCAAACCTTGCAAGCCATCGGATGACCGGCGTGACCCAAAAGGTCGTTGAACCAAGAAGAAGGCGACTTATTAAAACAATCCTAGTTAGTTAGTTAGTTAGCTAGTTAGTTAGTTTAATCTTACACTCGTGGCTGTGTTCTTAATATGAATGGGTACGAATGCATCTTCTCTCCTCATTTTGCATTTTACCTTATTAGCAACGAGGTTGAAGTGAAATTTGGCGATTGTGTGTGTTTTTAAATGTTAAGGAAAAAACAATGTGTTGGAAATTGAAAAACCCTTGAGTTGAATAAAAACTAAAGCTATTGTTTCTAACCTATCCTTAATGCTAGCACTTAATTATAAAAAAATATTTACAATTACTTTGGACGACACGCTTATAAACTACTAGTTTTAGAGGGCAAATCTTTTAGCATTTCCATCGAGCTGGAAAGGCACTTGGCATCATATACCGCTTTTTTTCAATAAATCCTCTATAGTGGGTAAGTTACATTTTAAGTGAAGTATAAACGTTTTGTACCAAGCACTTTGAAAATGGCTATTAAAAATTTGTTTTGCGATCTTTGCAGATTTAATTTGTGTGCTGGAGCACAGTTTGACCATACTGGTGATGCATATGTTATGATTGGGCGAACTAATGATTTGTAAAATAACAATTTGTTATGGAATGAAAGTTTGGATTTTCTGTTGAGGAAGCAGTATAGGGTATTAAATATATTTTTCGCATTTTATGGTTATATTTTCTATTTGGGTTTTGTACGTCAACCGTCAAAGACAGGACAGGACACTTCCCTAGGGTACCCCTTGCTTTTTCAGTATCGAGTAGCGCTACTCCTGTCGATATCTGTTTTGTCTGTTGTGTCTGATAGTCTTTGTTATTCTATGTAATTGATTAGTGGTAGAGATAGATGGTTGGAATCCAAATTGATTTGATAGTATTATTTTATTTACAATTGATTATGACGGTCCAATGCCGTATTGTCATTTGATAGTATTATGTTGTTGTTGTTTGTGTGCAACGATAATCGGTATTCTATAAGTTTTTCAAAGATTTTTCCTAAACAGCTTAGTGGACTGATAGGTCTATAATTTTGAGGGAGGCTGTGGTCTTTGCCAGGTTTAGCTATAGCAATAACGTTGGCTATTTTCCAAGCATTCGGAAAGTAGCCCAGTTTTAGACCACCATTTATAATTGAATTTAGAAATAAAATTGCTTCCGGAGGTAGCCTTTTGAGAGCGTTGTTATTTATCTTGTCAAAACCAGTTGTTTTCCTAGTTTCAATTGGTTTAAGGTATGGGAAATTTCCTTAGGTTTGGATAATTGAATTGATTTTTGATTATTATTATATTGAGCTGAGCGAAAATTACGTACCGTAACTTTGACTTGACGTTCGATTGCACTGATATGGCTATTGGTTACGTTATGGGCTGATAAATAAATTTGATAAATTTGGCAAATAAATTTATAAGCACCTCACATTTTTCGTTTGAAGCGATAGAAGTTTGGTTATAAAACAATCCTAGTAGATGAGAGTCAACTAACGATACAATAAGTTAAATATTCGGGATATCTAATCGTTTTTTTCTGCAGTCGAATATTTTGCGAATTAATGAAAAAAGAATTTTAAATTTAAATAAAAAAACTTGGAATTAGTTAATTTGAAGTTGCTTAAACTAAAAAAGATTGAGGAATTTCAGTGTAAGACTTGTTCGCACTATGAGTTTTATCCACGAGTGGTGATAACCGATTCAAGTCCAACAAAAATTTTCTAACTCCTCTTTCTTAAAATGCTCAGAACAGTACGCCCATGTTATTGTAGCAACAAATTACGATGAAACCAAGGCTTTATTGCCTGATTGTATTATAGTTGTGTATCTTGAATCTATTGGATCAGAGCTCCCCGTACACACTGAATATCCTTGATAAACCTGGCGCTGTTATAGTCATCTTCAAGTGGGTGTCTCTTAAATCCAAGAGGCATACATCCAGACATCCAAACATCCAGAGAATGTTTTGCATAATCCGTCCTTATTAACTGAATCAAGGAAAATTCAATACATTGAGTTACATGTTATCTAGTTAACTAATGTTTTTTATTCGCAAATGTAAAATGTTTTTTGCTTCTTTGATGCGAAAGTCGCTTGTGTCTATAAGTTTTATATGTTCATGTTATGTGTTCAATCGTCATCTTACCGAATTTTCTTACCGTATATTGATCGATTATGTTTCTAATCTTTTTTTTTTTTGTTAGCAAATTGTGTTTTTATATGAAAAATTTACTCTGCATTGCAGTCACGTTGAAAATTGAACCATCAACCTCTAACGTGTTTCTTTTGTGTTTTTTGTTTTCGTTTAAGGTAAGTGAACTAACTTGTGGAGATTAGAACGGAGATTGTATAACATACGCTCATTCTTTATTGAAAAAGAGGAGCAAAAACGTTACAAAAAATCAACTATCAACCTTACTCCCCGCTGTGGATAGGTGAGCAGCTTTTTCGTTCTGATTATTTCGCTCTTACAAAGCCAAAGTGAAGCAAAGTTCAAAAAGCAAATTCATTTTCATCATCGCGCATTGAGCTTGGGTGTAAAGTCTAGAAAAGGATTTAGTATTTAGTTTGTTTTTATGATCGTTTGAATTTTTCTAGTAAACCAAACGGGGGAACTGAATAGATTGCCCACAATCGTTGCATCGTCGGTTACGTGAGCGTTGCACACGCTGAGCGTGTGCTAAATAATAGCGGAGCCATTATTATTCGAGCCGGAAGCTGAAAGAAAAGGAACAAAAAACTTCTGGTGGCAGTTTTAGCCTAGAGGATGCAGCAGCTCAAGCTCGAGAGTGGTGATGTGTAACGGCATAGAAAATCTATTTCGACTTGCAACCAACCGGAGGTGGTCAACAATTTTCTCTAATATCGTAAAATAATAGAAAGCATCAGAAATCTGTTATCTGCTGTAATGAAAATCGTGTTGCGAGTACGTAACTATTACGGACAGCCCAGTCCTAGACTGAAGAAGAGCAGGGAAAAAAACGCTCGAGAAGGTGTGTCTTTGTAATTCATTTTGTCACATAAAACACCTGAACGTTGGTGGTACTTGAAAGCCAGTCGGAAAACGTAAACTGGGTTAGGGACGTGATGAGCAACAATGGCTCCAGCAAAATACGCTAGGTGTGAAAAAGTGGCCTCGCTCGTTTTTCAGCGAATAATCCTTGCCTGTTGAGCAAACGTAAATAATAACTACGAACAATCGCAGCGCAAAATTGTGCACAGACAGCCAAAAGAGCAGCTAGCTCTTGCTTTTGATTGTAGATTCTCGGAACGGAACTAAAACAGCGTCTCCAAGATGGAAAAACTCACTTGTATTAAATCGTCTCGGTGTTTGACCGGGAAAACTAGTTTAAAAAAATCTAGCAGCCAACCCGACTAACTAACGAGAGAGTGCAGTGTGTTTTTCTTGAGGAAACCGCTGTGAGTGAGCAAAACGCAAGACATTGGGCTATCTATCGTTGAAGTGTGTGGGCTTAAAAAAACGAGACAATCCGGATTCTACTAGCAGCTGGTTACCGTGGCGTGGTAGCATCAGTAGGAAGAGGTGGTATAAATTGTAGTCATTTTCTAGATAAATTCATAAGCATCCACCCACCAACCCAGAGCGTACCTAATGCTTAGGTCGCTTTTAAGTCTTCTTTAACGCGAGATAGAACATTTTACGCTTTGCTCGTACGAAACAATCACGCCGGGAAAGTATTTTTCTATGGGAACACCTTCACACCAGCACCAGCACTGCTGCCGCCAGCATGTCAGGCAGGATTGGTCCGGTCTTTGTACGATTTTCATTTTGTTCTATCCTCGTTTTGTGGTGTTCATTTGATTTTCTTTCACTTTCGGAGGCGGGGATGGATGCAAGGTTGTTGAATATGATGATGAGAGTGGCAGGATACAAGTGCTTCCTTGTACACTCGAAAGGAAACGAAATGGCCCGATAGTTAAGGAAGAATAGTGCAATAGGCAGCACATATCACTTAAAGCTTGGTGTGTGCTTGGTCGGTACGTGTCAGTACGGTCTTCCTTCCTGGGAGGCCGAATTGAGGGCGGAAGCTTTTCAACAGCCAGAACACAATTACGAAAATACAAGGGCGTAGTACGTTGTCGTTTTGCACGTACTGTACGATAGAGGTACGGCATAGAACAACAATATTGGCACGGTTGTTTTTATTATTTTTCTATCCGTGTTTCTTTGGTTCGGGACTTGGTATGCCGTGCCCGGAGACGTTAAATCCTTCTCGATGAAAGCAACAGGTTGTTTGGGAGGGAACGGTTCGCTTTTAGTGTTTTGACTAGAGCATTTGTTTTGCCACTAGAACGTGAAGATAGTGAAGCCATTCACTAGCGCCGAGTAGGGGTTGATTTGCGAGTGAAGATGTATGCATGGTTAGAACCCTTGTAAAAAAGGCGAATTTCAAAGCAACAGGATATCAACAGGCCGGAAGTTTATCAGCACACCTATTGAACGTCTGGTTTTGCCTTGGCTAGACTGTTTGGGATCGTTTCTTGTGATGTGAGCCAATGCTTTTGTATTATTAGTCGTATTCTCATAGGCATTAGCATTTTATTCATAGCTCGAATCTAACTCAAAAGTATGTAACTTATAATATAAGCCTCAACCCGTAACAGCTGTAAGATTAAGACAAGGCACGGATTTATTTGCTGCCAAGCAATTTTTGCATTAGAGCACTAGTTTCGCTTCCGTGTGTGTATCTTTTCTGCTTCACAAAATGTCTGCGCCCATCGTTGCCACCTGAAGGAGCTGCGGTGTGGCATTGAGCAGTTGTCTTGAGCTTACAATTGCACAATGCTTGGCGGGCACGGCTGCTTGGTTGTTGTAGTAGATAATCATCCCACGTCCTTGCTGCCGCATGTCGCGACACGCTGGCTGGCTGTAATATTATCCCTCCACCGCTGGTAAATTGTGCCGTCACAGCATTCGTAAACTTGTAGCTCCGGGTGGCGTATTTGTGGCGTACAGGAAGAGTTCTCGCATACTTGTCTCGCATCTCACCGTGCACGCTAGTTTGCAGATTGCACACGTTTCTGTTTATTTAAAAATGCCCTTCCCTCAAGCTCTACTTTTCGCTCAATCTACAAGAGAAAGAGGGTAGAGTTTTGCGTACATCAACAATGTGGCTCCCGGCGTAGTACAGATTTTCGCGATGCGCTTCCCAAACCCCCGTACCGACGCCCGCGATAGATGGATTTGTGTCGTTTGCTCAAAAACGATGACGGCACGATATATGGGCGACGACGATCGTGCATTGCAGGACCGGTGGGATGCGTTCTCTCTGTCTTCCAATTAATTACACGAGTTTAAGTGTGATTAGATCTTTGCGCACGATGACATGCGTATGCGTTGAGAAGTCGCCAAGAAGTTGCTGACGCTGGTGCTACCGTTGTTGCTGAAGGTGATGATGTCTATCTTAAATGCTGATGCTTTTCTGGTGCATACGGGTGGGGAACTTACTTTGCTTCACTGCGTATTTTATGGGGCCACCGTCTGGGATCAGTGGGTAATGGATTTAATGGAGCTGTCGGTGACAAATTCACAACTTGCGTGCTAATGATTCCTGTTTGTTCATATTTATCATTAGTGTAGATCATTTCATTTATGTTAAGTTTAATGTAGTACTGATCACATTTTTATGCAACCAAGTTGTAGTACTTTTTTCCTGCTTATTTTCTTTACTGCCCAAATGTTGTGGTTTTAAGATAGTAAGCACTTTTGATTTTTTAAATGAAACAAATTTTTTTCAATAATTTGTTTTCACGATTTCTTAGAAAGCGCAAAAGAACGTACGTGTCTGTTTATTGCTGTACGGCGTGTACGAAATGGAAATTGAATGAGTTTTCCTTTGTCGATTCAAGGTCACACTCTACTGACACAATTTCAACAAACGAAGTATAGAATTTCGCGCACGAAACCACCCAAAAGCGCATAGCGAGACAGCATTTCTCTCCATCGAATACCTTGTGTGAGGGGCTTTAAGATTCTACTCCAGCATACCAGCTAGACGGGTCGGCTTTTAGCGGGAGCGCGTACGCGATTAGCTCTGTTTTAGCGTGGTGTTAGACAAATAAATTTAAATTAATTATCACCGTAATTAATTGGGTTGAGCAAAATTCATTTGACTAATTAATTTATCTCTGTGCTGTGTGTGTGTGCGCGCGCGAGACACGTGGAAGCGCGCGACGGTCGTCAGTCAGTGTCGGTGTCGTCCCGTGTGTCCTCCGGCTGGTGGTTCGGCACAAATATTCACGAACTAAACATTTTCCAAAGAGTCTTTTCCGCTAAGGACGCTGCAAAGTTTTGCAAAGCTTTGGTTGTTTCCTTTCGCTAGAACGACTTTTGCTGTTGGTCGACGGACGAAGTTGTCGTTTCCGTCATCGTCGGACTTGCTGGTGGGTGCGTTAAATTTCCTCTATATCAAACAGTCGTGTCCTGCTACTGCTGGCGACGCCAGTAGGATCGTGATGGTGGCATCCCCTTTGGGAAGAGCGTTCCTAGACAAACTGTCCATCTTGTTGGAGGACGAGCAACCCGCAGCAACGATGGCTGCTTGCCATCTGATCGAAGTGTAAAATAGCTATCATTCACGGAGATAAAAGGTGGACGAAACTGCAGGTGTGGAATGCGGCGTGGAAATGCGTGGTTCGTAATTTATTAAGATGACAATTTAATGCCCGTTAATTGATTTGCTTGAGTTTGTCTTTTGGCTGTCACATTTTCTAGCGAGGAAACTGTAGTTGCACACGCATACTGTTGTGGTGTATAGCCTAACTGGGATCATGCTCTTCGCGGTTAGGACAGCGTACAATATTCCTCTCGCCGTCATCTTCTGATAGAGCGTCGTTAATATGGTGGTCCATAAATCTTACCGCTCGTTGTACGCTGCTACTGATTCCCTGATCCTTGGCTCTTATAATGGTGTGTGTGAGATGTGTTGTATGTTTGTGTCAATGAAGGAGGGAAATATTTACAACAGTTTGAACACGCATCTCAAATTAGGCGACAACTTGTGAATGCTGCTTGTGGACGTAGAGAACGGCGGTGGTTGCGAAATTCATCACAAAGCTGCAATGAATCCCGAAACGCAACTTGCTGCCTGACGATAGAAGTGTTTGTGATAATTGATATTAATCAATATATTTCAATGAATGCAATCGGCAGACAATTATTACTCTACTGGTGCGTCAAAGCGTTTACTTAAAACAGTGAAATTTGGGCGTATTTCTCGACAGTGGCTATTCCACTTGACACTTGATGAAAGAACAAAAAAGTTGATGAAGAGAAAAAAAAGGGAATGCACTATTCTCAATAATTCTGTGAACCTGATATTGGTGTATCAACTTCAGCACATTCTTTGTGTCGGACCTCGTTTCCTTCTAATACCGCATAACTATCTAAACATCACGTCTTACGTCTGGAAGTCCACGTGTTCAATCGTAAAATAGAAAGTAAACGTTGCGAAAGCCGTCGCGTGTGGTATTCTAGCGATTTGCTTATGGCTCACTTTTGGTAAAGAAATGAACGTACATTGATCCATTATCACAAGATGCATTCCATCGCTTAGATCAACCATTGCACAACCATACTCGTCTGTTTTTTTGTTTCCCGTTTTTTTTTGTTCGCTTGTTTAGCCAGGGCTATTCATAGCTCAATAGATTGTGCATACGCGTGCTAGAGTGCTGATGCAACGCGTTCTAACTGAACCTCTAGCATTCTTGTTGGCATGCACGTACGTGCTGTTTGTCTGAGTTAAAGTTGCTGATATCTACAGAGACGTTGCTTTAAGCCATAAGAATATCGCGTCTCCTTCAACCTTGTTGATACTGCCAATGGATCTTTTGAAAGTTCATTTCGTAGCTCTAGGTTCCAGAAAATAGGTTTCCATTCGTTTACAGCGTTGCTTTGAAAGTAAATTTCCCTGTCAATCATCATCATAAACGATTCATTTTGATTAGCGTACTAGTGAGACAGTCTAAACATCCAACAATTTGCGAGAAAGAAAAAAAACGAAGCAAGAACAGCACAAAGACGAAAACCGTGATATTGATATTAATGGAACGTGAATGATAACCCCTCCTCGTGACAGTGAAATTTGTCCTTAACGGTATGATTGCACGTACTCGGCTTCCACTGATGCTGGGGAAATTGTTTCACTTTTTTGCTTCATGGATTCGCTATGGATTTAGAGATCCGCCGAATCAGGGAATATAGATCTGGCTCCCTTCTGAATGAGTTTCACTTTTCCTCCGCATTTACGACCACAGTTTGTTGCTCGTCCCGCGGGAAATCTGATGCGTCCTTCCCGCGCTCAAATTTCCATCTCTGTGAAAATATAAAGTGACCTCTTACTGGTGGGCCCACAAAAAAAAAACCAACGAAAAGGTAGCAATAATGACGATTATACTAATAAAAATGACCCATAATCATTATCATAAATTTTAATGGCAGCTGGTATCCCTTGGCAGCGGTCGGTGGATACGATGAATCGATGGCTTAGGTTCGCTCTCGGTCAGCTGTTGATGTGGTAGGATGTTTTTTTTTTTCGTGTGGTGTTATATTCACAAATTTGTACACTTTTCAGAGCAACTGACCTATTAGGGTAGGGCTATTAGGATGGATTTTAAGCAAATATAATCTGTTGTTTGCGTAGAATTTTAAGAGTAGTGAGGCTGTGATTCTGCCTGAGACACAAACTGGAATGGTTTTTTTTACGGCTAGGTTCAATCGCAATTCAAACAAATGGCTTTTCATCAGCTACGCTTGATGAAAAATCAATTACTGGTGGCTTTTCATTGTTTTCTCTTTCTTTCTTCATCGATGTTCTGTTGTGTTCGGTAAGTCTTTTGTTTAAATAAATCCCACACCATGCTTCTCGTGAAAAAAGGCGTAAGAACGAATGTGGATAATGCAAAGATAGATATAAAAAAAGGATTTTTCGGTCCGGATAAAATTCGAAGAGTCCTACCGTGTGAAAACCTGCACTGTTGTCGCATCAACACCAAGTCGCTCCTCAATGATTTTACAAGGATTTAAATGTGAAAGTAGTTTAATTGAACCCGTCAAGATAATTAAAGTGACAGTATGATGGTAAAGATTTCCCAGCACCTTCATCTTGCATCCAATGCAACAAATTATTTTCAATATGCAGTCAGTGCGAAACAAAACTTTTTCTTTTTAATTCGTCGATAGTAATGCATCACTTAATCCTCATCCAGAGCTCAAAAGTTGGGACTTATCAAGCCAGTATGAAAACTTAGTTCCGGCATAAATCGGTTCGTCGTGTAAATCGGCTTGTCGACCTTCTTCGCTCTTGGTGTGGAAGTTTTATCGGCGGCAACTAGTAGCTACGCGTTTATTTAAGTCCTGTGATCAATTTCCAGCCAAACATTCGCTCGAAGTGTCTAGAAAGTTTTGCAGGAAGTTGGGGGAAAAAGCTAAAGATGTATTTATTATAATGGAGGCTGCTAGTGCTAGATAAACATAGAACAGCAGCGTACGGTGGCGTGCATGGCGTGAAGAGTTCGCGAACATCTTCCGTTCGGATGCAGCAGCATCCCGTTCATGGTTGAAAAATCGGAAATAGCGCGAATGTTACCTTTATTCTGCTATGATTTGAATATTTTATTTCTTCCAATACTAACACTGGCAATAGAATTCTCACCTCGAGGAAGCTTCATTGAGACTCTCTGTGCGCTAGGAAGAAGGAAGCATTTCGAGAACTTGAGAACTCACCCGGAAGAGAACCATGAGGCGATCCTTGCTGCTCGAGCAGGTTGAAAATGCAGTGTGCAGTCGCTTTATTATGCACCGTCTAGCGTGCTTTCTTGATGGTAGTGGTGGTGCATCGTATGTTATAGTACAACCATTGTACGTGTCAGGTTTCCTCAAGGCTCAGCAGCCAACCTGACCGCCATCTCCGGCCAGCTCCGGGCAAAACGTCTTCGGAACATCTTGTGACTATCGGACGAATACGCATCCTGTTACGCTGTTGCTCTACCCGAATGCAAATGAAGAAGCCTCTCAGTAACGCGCCGGTCGAAGATTGGATGCGGGTTTCTCGGTTTTTCCGGTGTTTCTGGCATCGAGTGAACTTCCTTTCGTTCTACCCCCGGTACATATTCAGTCGTGAAGAAACGAATCCAAAGATGCTTTCTCAACAGTTGTATGCTCTGCGCTTCGTCCATCCTTTGCCCTTCCAGGACGAAAGTCCAACGGGACCTATAAGGTGCACTTTTAACTCCATTTATAATACCTTCCTTACACACATGTACACCACCAACACACATGCTTCAGATGCAGTAGTAGTACCGATAGTTTGTTGTCCGGAGGCGTCCTGGGGTCGTCTCGGGTTCGATTTTTATCTTGCACAAACTGGCGAACCTTTCGGTTTCCCTTTTTTCCGATCCCGGCCGATAGCCGAGTCTCGGGGTTTTGATTTATTCACTCACATTTCCCACGGGAGTTTTCCTCGGGACGCTGGTGCTTCAATGGTGGATGGGTGGTTATAACGTTTTTTTTTCTTCTAAATCCTGGAACATTGTGTGCCCGGAAGCTGAGAAGTTTTGAAGGTAGAATATCATCCGGTTTAGAATAGTGTATTCTTCCGAGCTCACATCGGTAAGCTTGGACGTGAATGTGTGTACACCTGCCTTTTGGACCCAGAAGCATCGATGGTGCATTTTTTTTTGTTTACTTTCCGTTGAGCTCCAGTTGAAGGACGACGTGAAGCAGACTTGTTCAAAATATGTAAAATTTTATTTATGACTCCCCGGTTGGTGGAAACATTCTCGGCGTTCGGTAATCCGTTATTTATGCATTGAAGCATATAGACACGTCCGGTGCCTTTACACTTCATCATCCGGATACGATGCAAAGCACATATTCAAATTAGCTTAACGATGCCTATGAATGCTATTACTTGCCACGAGAAATGGTTTTTTTTCTTAGTGTAAAAGAGGAGACTAACGCTCTGAGCGTGAATTGCTTGAGATTGCTGTGTTAAGGTTGTATATTATTGTATATTACTCTGGTTTGTTATAGTTGCTAACATTTCCGATCATTCCTATCCAGACTCGGCGATAATATTTGAATTAACTTAATATTTGTAACTAGTTGTAAAAAATGTCCTATACTATTTGCACTAATGTACTGTTCATTTAGAATTTGATCACTCTATCTTTTGCATAGTGGAGCCCTAGTGATGATATATAGAATGTTGTGACACATATGAGTAGGTATTGGAGCACTCTTCCGTCTTATGGAGTGGTTTTGGCATGATCGTGCTTGTTTCAGTTATCATTAACAATGAAGCTACAACGTAGACAATTAATTGTGCCTTCCACCCACTTAGAAAATTCAAATTGGTCCGGGAGAGAAATAGGAAAATTCATTAAAAATACGTCTTTTATTTTTGAATATGATTTAAAACGGTTTCGGAAACGTCAAAGCGTGGCTAGAATGTTGGAACAAAATCGTCTTTCAGGAACAGTGGATCGTCAGCTGAGCTGGAAGGTGTTGAGAGCGTTACAGACTAATCTTAGACTTTCGGATGGGGTTATTGAAAAAAATAAAAATAAATAAAAATGTGCAGCATAAGTACCATCAAAAGAATCGGATTGAGTGCAGACTACTGCTCTTTTTGTGCCACAAAGCTACCAAACAGAACTCTAAAGCAACATTTCTTTGCCAAACCACGCACCTAAACCCGTTGTTCTAACAAATCAATCTATGAGCTCGACAGTTTATGAAGATCAGTGTCTGGAAAAGTGTGTTTTGCTTTTAAATAAAGCTCATAAAGGCCCAATCAAGCTCTGGCCAGATTTGCAAACTGCCCAACACGCATACTTATGGAAAACAGCAACTGCAGTGGATAAAACAATTGTGTGCCAGCTTATAAGAGGTATCAAAAGAAAGTTGCTTAAATTAATCCGTACTTGAACAAATAAATTTTTCTTGAATCTTGTGATAAAATAAGAATAAAAAATTTGCCACTGATGTAGAAATTATAATTCTCCGTTAAAAATTTCTCGTTTTACAGCATGTGATGAGTGACCGAATTCTAAATGAATGACACTTTACATAAAGCCACCTTCTTTTGTCTTCTTTTTGGAACCTTAGCGGAGATTCTTCAATGGAACTAAATGGGATTCGAAATGTCCTACAACTGTATTTCCGTAATCTCACGTAATATCATATATTCGCTTTTAAAATTTTTTACAATCAATTTTATTTTATTTTTTTAGCAATAAGGCCTGGCCGTCCTTTATGAATAAAAAAACAACTTTATTTTATTTTCATAAAATTGCTGTTTTTTTTTTTGTTTAAATCCAACACGTTTAAATTTATTGATTACCGCTCACAGGTGTAGACTATGTTTATATTAAATTTTTTCCACGCAAGACAAATTGCATTTAGATCGAATTGAGACTCAGACTGAACTGCTGCTCAACCAAAAGAATAAAAAAGTCCAAATCTAAATGAACAGGATTGCTAATTTAATCGAAACGTGTATATAATTTTCCCGTCTAATTCTGGAAAATGGGTAACACCATCGTCCCGGAAAAGAATGAGCACATCCATCAGCAGAGATTAGCTGACAGATGACGTTTGTGAAGTACGCGTTTGTGAAGCATCCGTGCTCATTATGGAACATTCTTGATCTTAACCACCATCATCTCTCTCGTGGACCATCTCCACCAGTCCCGTCGTTTGTGCTAAGTAGCTTCCGGGGTGATTCCTTCTGGTTTTTTTGCAAACACCGAAGTGTAATTCATTTTCTCTTTAATTAAAAAAACCATCACAAACCGCGCACAGGCAACTCACGGCTCACCGGCTGCTTGCAGCGAGGGAGTGTGTATTGTGTTTTCGCCTTCGGCGATCCTCAGGATTCGTGTAGTGTGTTCCTCTGAGATAGCTAGTACCCGGCATGACACGTTCCTATTTCGTTATTTTTGAAGGAAGTTCTTGGCGCGCGTGTGTGTGTGAGTATGCTCTCCCAGAGGCGTGTTTGATGAAATGAAAATAGCGTTTGTTTATGTTTCAGTTCTTGTGTAATGGAGATTTTTTTTGCTAGCGTCACTCACTTTTCGGTCGTATTTTAGTACATCTTTCTTCTGGGTTCGCAGCACATCATCCTACCATTTGTCGAGCTGGTCCCGATTCGATATGTGATGTAGTAGGGTTACTTGCTACCACTTGCTAACGTCATCCTCATCGGGTTAAGGGGTGAAGGCTTTCCTGAAAGGAACTCTTCCTTCCCAAGACTCCGGTTTGATTGTGGGTTGTTCTTGCAAGTAATGCTAACAAAAGAGAGTTGCTCCCGAGTTGGTGGAGTGCGGTCTTCAGGTGTTTTCTTTTCGATACTGCTCACCAAACTTTTCACCTGATTCCGTCTCATTTAAAACTTTTTTTTTCTCGTGTCTGTTTACATGTGCGATTTCATGATCATCTCTCGTCTTCCTACAAGATTCTGTTAACGGTTGAAAATTGAAAAGGATTGTCGGCTACCGCGTTACGGTGCGTGGTGAATCCATCCGTGTTTCTTCATTTCTACAGCACAGCACATGAAGGTTGATTATGGGAAATTGGTCCTCTGTGAAAAATGTCAGCGACTTGTTGTTTGTTCAGTTGTCTAACTAGCTATCCCCCGGGAGGCACGGGCGCTTCTGCTTCTCCCGGTTGTGATGTACGTCGTCACCCACTTCCGCATGACTTCGAGCATAGTGGAAAGTGACAAGAAATGCCAGTACAGCCACTCGAAACGCGCAGTATATAGTGATGGTGAACCATTTTTTCCTGCTTTGAATAAGTTTTGCACACTGTAATTCAATTACAACGCAGCAATAGCACGCAGCTTGCTCGTTGAAATGATTATAAGTTTATTTTCTTTTAGTTTATAGTTTTTTTATGTGCTTGTTGTCGCACAAACCATTCATTCTGCTGATGCCGTAAGCATCCGGAACTGATGTTTCACAACATTCACAGTACCGGTGGGATGGGTTTTAAAATAAATATTTAATAATCTTACATGCAACTTCCTGAGCATCACAATGCTCTCATTGCCGGTGTTACACGAATAAAATTCCCAAAGCTTCACTAGTCAAGGAATGCACCGGTAATGTTGGAAAACGTAAGCTGTTTTTCCATCATAGTAGGTCCGCACGTAAGTACGGACCGTTTTTATGTATTTTATTATTATTTTATTAATAATTTGTCGGACCGTCGTGGCCTACACAAATATCTTAACTATTGTTAAAAAATAGACCAGTTAAGGACGACTGTGCCGTAAACATACTTGCCATATTGAGGATATACTACTGGAGGATAAACTACTGTGCCCGAAAAGTAAAGTTACATTGGATGTCAAATTTCACGCGCCAAAAGGTGCCCGTGGTTTTTATTTTTTGTTTGTCAATATGTAGGTTTTTGACAGTTCTGCCACGTTTCAAGTCACAAAATCAACCCGGCTAGGAGTTCGGGGAAGAATCTATGTCGAAGAAAAATGTGTACAAATGGTACAGTGATTTCAAGAATGACCGTGAAAAGATCGATGACGAGGACCGTCCGATCCATCTCGACCGACGATGCCCACGTCGTCCAAATTAAGGATTTGGTGGTCAACAATCGTCGGTTGACAACACGAGACCTTCCGGAACCTTCATCTGACGAAAGCGGCAGGATTTATGGAAAAAAGAACAGCTGGTTTTTGCGCCACGATAATGCGCCCTCCCATACGGTCATCATTTTGAGGGAGTTTTTCGCAACAACTGGCACCCATATTGTTCCGCAACTGCAGTATTCGCCAGATTTGGCACCAACCAGAAGTCATTCTGGTTGTTCAACAAGCTAAAACGGCCACTTCGGGAACACCGTTGTGACACCATCGAGGAGATAGAAGCTGCAGCGATGGCGGAACTAAAGGACATCCCACCATCCGCGTTTTCCCGCTCCTGCTTTGAGGAGTGGGAGAAGAGGTGAAAGAGGTGCAATGCATCGGAAGGGGATTACTTCGAAGGTGACCTTCATTTGACCTAATTAAAAAAATCATTTAAGAAAAACACGCAAAGTTACTTTAATTTTCGGTCACAGTAGTATTCATTCACAATAATCGAGGACAAGATTTAGCTCACTTGTTTTTAAATTTTGTTGACAACGTTTAACTAATGTGTGTATTTGCACAAGAAATCATTGTTTCCAGTAATTTTTGTCTTTTTTTATAACTCTAGCAAATTTTGGATTTTTTGTACTCTTTGCCTGAAATGCCTTTAAAACCAATCTAGGAATCAAATTTTGATATATCTTCGTGTGATTTTTGGTGCCAAATGAGTCAAAGTTCCCTGATGACATGAAATTTCAGATTTTTAAATTTTCTGGTAGAATTTTACCTTCATTTCGGTGAACTATTATTAGACTAAGCGTTGTCGTGTTGCAATATGATTATTTCTTGTATGCTATGCTGGTATTGCGGTTAATTTTCTTGAGGTGTTGAACGTAAATTAATTAGATTTTTACGACTTATAATACTTCACGTCAAGCTTTTCATAGTCCAACACGTTTTATGTGTTAGTCGTGAGTTATCTTTATCTGGTGTTTTATATGACATAACGTTTTTGGCCTGCCTTCTAGTTTAAGCTACCTTCTAGATCGTAGATTCAGCTCTTGAAGAGATTTAGCTGCCTTTTTATTTGCTTTAAATAATATCAGTTTAAATGACCGCCTAATTGGCAAGTATTTCATAATAAGATACTTATATTAATAATGAAAATGATGCATGTAACAATATTAAATTGGTATATGCAGTTTATGCACTACGTACTTCAACATGATTTGTGACATTTTGGATAAGTCAAAATCGAAAGCCATTGTTCACTGATCCAAAAGTAATAAGAACGGTTAAATTCAGTTGCGGACCTAATAATATTTATCGTTGCACACAATACAGGAAGAAAGCGAGAGAGAGAGAGCGAGAGCGAAAAATAGTGACAAAACATTGTAAATTGTTTCAATTTGGATTATATTTTTGCAACTTTAATTTCGGTTCGACGTTATCTGTACGCTATTTTATGTTGCTTCTATTTATGTTTTTCTCACTGTACATCATATTGTTTCGTTTCTTTATTTCCTCTTTTGTATCCTTATCGAAAATCCGGTTGTCTGGTGGAGAAAATGTATTTATTTTTTATTGCCTGCTTGCGATTTTATTATTTATGTAGGATGGAAGAAAAGAAAAGACGACACCGACCGTCCTGCCAGGGTGTGATGTGGACTATCGTTTTGTGGCCATAATGGGCCTCCGATCTGTTTGTTGTTGAAGCACAATGTCCGTCGCTCATCTTGTCCCGCCCCTGTTGTCACCTAGGACGGGCCAACACACCAGGTTTCCCTCTCCCAGCTTACCAGTTAAACAATGTATTTTCGGAAGCTGTTAAAAATCTCATTTACATAATTTAATAATCGTCAGCGAGAGACAAGCGGCAGCTAGTCAACTAGAGAACACTAGAGACTCCTCTGGCCGACTGCTTTGGTCAAGCAGTTGTTTAAGCGAAACCTTAAAATGAACCAATTGAGCAAGCTGCTTTGCTATTTTTTGTCTCATTTTTCTGAAAGAGCACGTGAAGAGTGGATGTTGTCCTCGGTGGCAACAGAATCAGCTCGAAAGTTTTTCTATTTGGTCCGCTTTATTCCCCGAACAAACTGCCACTGATGCCGTGGGGCGACTGCTGCGTGGTAAAGAATTGTTGGAAGAATTTTTCCTCCGCGAAAGCAGGGTGTTTGGGTGGGATGAGGGTTAGTGGTGGTGGTGTGGAGAGGTTACCTTAAAATAAATGGAATGGGGGGAAAAATCTACCAAATTGTTGCTGCTGCTGCCGTGCTTCCAGGAGGACGAAGGCCGTGAAGTTTTTCGTAAAACCCCGAAAACAAAGCTGCGAAAGGAAAGTCTTACAACAAAATATGAAAAACCATCCAACATTGAAACATTGGAGCCACCCATTTGGAGCCCTCTCTCATCACCCATTCCGTCCCTCTGAAAAATGGAAATGAATAAAGGATATCAAGTCTGCTTTTTTTTTCGTTTCTTTTTGCGTCTGTTTCTTCCCTCGACCACCTTTACCATTCCGGGACCCGATTCTATTTGACCGACATTCTGGATGCCCGCGTGATGAAATACCTTCGACAAAGGGCTTTCCTGGTGGACAAGCGCCAAAAAGCGTCTATTTCTCCCGCAGCACCCAAAATGCTTCCACTGCTCCCGATGCTCATTTATGATGATGGTTTAAATTTTCATTAAGTTACATTCTTTCTTCTTTTCCGGCGCCACATTCCACTTTTTTGGCATTATATTTCCAGGTAGTTATCGGTTGGGGTTTGCGTTGAGGCTGGCTGGCCAGTTGAGGTGGCTGCCGTTGTGGGGGTTTTGTTTCTATTTTGCTTGTTTTGGTTGGGTGTCCTTTTGTCGAAGTGACTGCTATCTTTTCTTTAAGCATTGAGCCTTTTTTTTCTCTTCTTCCATCTGGCGAAAGACGAGGAAGCTGGGAGATGAAAGATTGGGGATTGCTCTGATGGTCCCTTTAGGCTTACTTAGGCATGCTTGGCTCGTGACAGGGGATGAACTCGAGAAAATGGCTCGAAATTGTTTTGCGAGCAAAAATATGTCAAACCCGAGCGAGGGATCCCGAGCGAGGCTTCAGGTATTTTTATGACAGCTTTTTTCGGCAAGGATCGGGTTGTTGATGTTTTGTTTTATTTTTATTGAAAAAGGCCTTTTATTCTAATGGCTTAACATATCTAACTATAAGACACATATCAGGGGTGATTGTGTGGCGGTGTGGAAGGGATAAAAGATATTCATTTTTAAGGAGCAAATTTGGACATCAATTTGTTGATGGTTTTTGCTGTTAAATTAGAAATAGATTACCAATCCACGCTTTGATAGCAACAGACCTATTGGATCTGCACGAAAGATTCCCAGCGTTAACAAAAAATGTCTTCATCGGTACATTACGGACAGGAATTTATTTTCTCATGTATCGTATTAAAACATTGGACACTTGACAGTAATGTTGGGTCAACAACTTTTAGAACTTATCAATCAAACAAGCGCCAATTACGGGGAGCGTTGTATCTATTATGTGAATGAAGAGAGCTACGGTTATGGCCTGCTGTTCAGGAAGTATAGAGGGGGGGAATGTATTAGTTAGTCAACTATGAAGTGAGTAGTTCAAACATTTACGGGGCAGCTCGGAACAATGGTACTAGTCTTCACACGTCATAGCCGGGTTTTAAAACCAGCAAGCCATTCTACAGTAAGCCATACAGACCAATAATACAATCAAGAAGCAGTTTAAACATTTTAAAAGAAGCGAATTGAGTTTGAAAATTTGAAATTGAAAAAATGAGCTCGAAATGAAACTCTTCATGAGGACTTTTTGCTTCTTTGAAAGTGAGAGAACTAGTCATTTATATTCGTCTAAAAGCATTGTGATTCATCCAAAAGTTATTGGAAATTATGTTAGTTATCTTTGTAATCGTTTTTAATGTAAATTGGATCCATTATGATGACGCACAAAACATTTACTGAACCTGGTAAATATTTCTAAATGACTATGAAGACGACTGCTTCTAAGGGTTAAACCACCAGTTGGTTGTGGTGCTACCCCAAGGTTTAACAATAATTAAAGTAAAACTGTCAGAATTATAACTTGTGAACTGGTCAGTAGTATTTCAATAATATAAAGTATTCTTAGGCATTATACTGTTGCACCCTGTCAAAACCTGATTGAAGAATAGTGGAAAATGGGAATGGAAACATCTTTTTCTTCTTCTTGGCCTGCTCAGGGTTGCGCACGTCGCGTAGGCATGGTCAGGTCACCAATCAGTTTCCAGAAAACTCGGTCTAGGGCTGCACCCGATCTCCGACACGTTAGACTCCACTTGATCCAGCTAACGAGCTCGCTGTGCTCCTCTACGCCTCGTGCCGAACGGGTCGCTGACGAGCACCTTCTTGGTGGGGCATGAGTCCGGCATCCTCATCACGTGCCCCAGCCAACGTATCCTTCCGGCTTTGACTACCGTCAGGATATCAGCAACACCAAACAGCTCAGCTAGCTCGTGGTTCATTCTCCTTCGCCACACGCCCTGCTCGCACACACCGCCAAAGATAGTCCTTAGCACACGCCGTTCGAAAATGGCGAGTGCAATGGCGTCTTCCATCAGAATCATAGAGGACTACCGGACGTATCTTTGTACGGTAGATCGTGCATTTCGTGTGTTGTTTCAGTTTTCTGTATCGCGGGAGTTTATGCAGTCCGTAGTAGCCATGAGTCCTCTGAACATGGAATGGAAACACATGCTTTTGATGTGTAAGAATATAGGAATTCGCCCTCACTTGCCTCATTTTCCAGACATCCACCTCGTACTTTTTTTGTCGATACAGACCTCTCTGAACGCTCTACCGCTGAAGCGAACCATAAATTGACTTTATTCGTTTTCAGATCTAAATGTTGACAGTCTTTCGGATCAATTCGTAAATAATGTTTGGAATTTATTAATTGCCAGAATGATGGAAACACGTTGTAGTGTTTGGTGAATAACAATTTTTGACATAGTTTACTCGTAGTTGAATAGTCTGTGTACGAAGAGTTAATCCATACGAGATGCAATATCCGGTTCTATCGCTACTGCTTTGGCTATCGGATCAACAATGGAAGATTTAATTTGCTGCATAAAATCTACTGAAGAATTCATCAAACAATTCGTTTGGACCATTCTGGTCATAACCCAATCTTAAATTCATTACTGATACGAAAATTCTTCTCATTGTCATATGACGAGTAGGTAGAGGTCGTACGGTTATGGTTTGTTTTACATCATAAGAATGGAATTTACCACAGGAATGCATTTTCACCGACAACCCAGTGACAAACAAAAGCCAGTGTCGCTTAAGCCATGATGTCATGCCGTGTGGAGTTCGGGATTCTTGATCGTGATGAGAAGTCGCTCAAGGTGTACCATCCAACATATACAGTCGCGATGATCGTTACTGCAGTCATCGTGTATACACGCTTCACTATATTCGTCAGTCATCGAATTAGCATATTTAACTTCCACCTAGTCCCTTACCTTGTTACTTTAAGAAGAAGAAAAAACATCGTTTGCTCTTTTGTAACCAACACCATGAAACACAATGCCTTTCTCGTGGCGAATTATTGTATAGAGAAGGGGAGGTGTTAGATTGGCCATTCATGTGGCTACGGTTCCATTTTTCGGAGAGTGATCGGTCTTACATCATCGACACAGGGTGATTCCACTCTACTCCTCGGACCTGTCAAAGGCGGATCAAACGGAGAAATATTGCTTCGCCTCTCGTGATCATGACCTCACACTGAGGGGTAGCTGGTTGTTAGAATGAGTAAGCAAAACCATTGACATTAAATCGGTACCTTAATCGTGCGAGATAAATGTGAATTTTGACGCACGAGTTTGAAAGATTTTAGAGTTTTAATAATTTTAAATGAAATTTGAATATTTTATTACCATTTCAGATTTTTTTTTTCAAATTTTCTAGAACAGATTAAATTATGTAGCACAACAATAAAGGGGAAAGTTCAAACCCATAGCATAGATTAATTTTTACACCAAGTCTTCCATGTTATGAGTATGACAGCGGTTGACAAAAAGAATCATGAAAAAAATCAATCCTCATCCTATCACGACTCCGAATCCCGAACCCGAAGTTTCAGGTTTCTGTTGCGGTTGGGTTTTGAAGGCTGGTTTGACCGCACCATTGTTCGCCTGTAATAACTAGAAAAAGGTTTTGAACGGCTGAGATTAAGTTTTCCATTCAACCATCTTTGATTGAATCAGTTCAATATGGTACCCCGCATTTGGGGGGCCGAGGGCATCCCTGTTTGAGGGCATGAAAGGATGGCAAAATTAATTTCATCCATCGTCGAAAGTGGTATTACACCAACACGTACAATATGCTTTTCAACAAATAAGAATAATCGAAGAGAAAAAAAAACACGGAACGTAGTTTGTAGCGAATGATGGCGGACGGGAAAATAGTTCATAGTCTTGACGACACAACGGTTGAGATGTTTGTGTGGTGAGGTGGGCAGAATAGATTTGTATGCAAAAATTGATGAAAAGCTCTCGCCGTTGCCGTTGAGTTCGTAGACGACACCCTGTCTCATTTATTTCGTTCAAGAATTCTTTAAGAATCGCTACATGAATTTTGTGTAAACTACAGCGGTACAACACTGTTGTCCCAGTACAGCGTTGCAACGTTCGAGAACGCCAATGTTTAGTTAGCCAAGAAAGGCTATAAAACCCAGGATAGCCGTTACCCAACTCCGCGTGGAAAAAAGACACCTGGATCGCGCAACTGCCACCAACGGATTGTGCCAGCCAGTAATGGTTTTCTAAAGTTCCGTTGTCGTTCTTTTGCACGCTGTCGTAATATCCGATATCATTTTACCGGATTTTTGGAGAGTTTTAATTTAATGATTTCAATGAACGGTCGTTATCGTTTCATGACCGTTCGCTCGGAATGTTCGGTGCGTTTGGCAGGGGAATTGATCCTTGCCTGAATTAACATTGTGCTTTATGATGCTATCTAGTTAATTTCATCAAGTGTCGCTTGACGTAGAATGGGTAAAGGGGGTAAAGGAGCTATTAAAATTAATGCAAATTGATTAACAGCGCGAAAGGGGTTGGATAATAACGAAAGTGTGTGAGTTGGTGTGGAATTTAAAGTGATTGTTGTAGAAATGAAATATTTTCTTTATTCATTTTTGTCGGGTTAGTTTATATAATTAACAGGATAGTCTGCATTTTTAGTAGCTTTTAGTAGTAACTTTCTGTATTACATTGCAAAAACTATCGAAAGGAATGTGTTAGATCCTTGATGATCCAATGATCAATTTCGTATGCACAGTTGCATTTCCAGTGTCAATGTTGAATCTAGATTTAATGACAGTATAACTAATTTTATCGCGAAGCACGTTACTTTAGCATTAAGCATAGTATTTGACGACACATAACTGTGTGAATTAAACAACTCCAAGTTATACGATACCGTATTACTTCTTGCGATAAACTATTAGAAAATAGAAAAATAAGTTAAAGACTGCCCTTGTAGAATCGTTTCTTCCATCTGTGAGGTGTGTAGAAATACACCTAATTTTGGATGAGAGAGCTTTTGAAATATCATTAGACAAAAATCATACTTCATAGGCCTGATTATCACATACAAATTGTCAAGAGAAATTGTTAAAAACGGAAGATTCGAATTATGGCAGCCGTTTGTGTTGTCTGTTGAAAAAAAAATAAAACTTAACGAAAAACAAACTTACAAATACACTGGCTATTATTTGCATTCTCTAACACAAACCGAGACTCGTATTTGTCAAACTGTTTTCCATCAGACAGTCGAAACGGAAAGGCTTCACTCGGGTCTGTGTGTTTCCAGTTCGTTTTCTTTTGTAGTTGGGCCAATCAAAATGTGAGTATTTTACTTCCGAAAGGATCTAAAGGTATTAATTAAGTGTTTTTGTGCGTTTTGTACGTTTGCTTTACTTACAATCATCGCGTTTAAGCTGTAATAGCCCTTACGGTTAAAACGGTCGACCCGTACAGTCCAATAATTTTGATGTGAGTACCATCAACACACATCACAACGCCAGGGATGCCACTACGGGAATAAAAGTATCGTCGGGCATCTTGCTTCGTTGGGCCAACGTTTGTATTGACAAGCTTGTCTTGAAACTTTGCCGATTGTAAGAGATGATCAGGCCTCATGTCTTGAATAGTCAGCCCTAATTCCGGAGGACGATCCGGATGAGATTTGAACCCCGGTTCTGCCGTTTGAAGAACGGCGTCGCCCGATGGTGTAGGTGACACCTACACCATCGGGCCGCCATAAAGTTGCTACATCCCGCGAACTACCTTTTGTTTGTTGAGTTTTCCGTCTTTTAACTAAAAAGCGCATCAATCGCCAAAAAAAGCAATGCTCTACATCGATAAAGAATGAAAGTGTTGTGTGTGAGGGTTAAAGTAAACTTTATTTGTTGCATTTAAACGACACAACCTAAACCAAACATATTTGCCTTCGACTGGTGGTAGGCATTTTGTTTCAATTTATCCTCATACTACCAAAAACACAGGATTCGGGGCACGCTACATGTTGAGTAGGCAAAAAAAAAAAGGAAGAAGAGGTCAAACAGTTGCGGTAAGGTGTTTGTAGTGCTACACACACATTAACGGGCAGTTGACGTTAAAGGTGGGTCTTCAATATTCCAGGAAGTGGTACCGCTGGAGTGTGGTGCGCAGATACCTCGTCGTTGTCTTTTTGAACAAAGCACCATTCTACGTCCTTACTCGCCTTCGGTGTGAAGTGGTGGGAAATCCTTTCGGACACAATGGCTGTGTGGCATCTTAAGTGTAGTCAGTTTTACCGTTTTATGTACACTACCACCCCATCACGTGAAGATGATGGTGCTTTTCCGGTGTCATCTCGCTCTCTCGCTTGAAAAGGTGGGCGAGCTCTTTTCGTCCAACGGCAAAGGAAAAGGCAAATGAGATTCAATTTTTACCTCCTTCAGGCTGGGACAATGGCCCGAGAGATCTTTGCCAGGAAGTGTGGGAGTACGAGGTTAGCGTCAACAGGAAGTAACCATCGCCAGAAAACAGGATAAATGAACCCATTAGGAGACGAAGATACGATAATAGATCGAAGCACTTAGAGTGGTCGGTTTGTGGGTGGGAAGAAACAGAAAGGTATGTCGGGGCGAGGTTTGGGAATGAATTTGGAGGGAAATTCTTTTCCAGCAATGTTTGTCCCTTTCTATTTCCCTTTCTTTGTCGCGTGAAGCCTATCTTGCTTCAGGTTGCCGTACGTTTGCTTTGGATGCATGATGGGCATATGGTTTGCTCACTGGTAGCTTCTGATTTTCTTAAACCAAAGATACGAAGAAAAATCTCCATTTCTTTATAATCTGCATAACTCGCTCCTTTTCTGCATCAATGACTGCATCATTCGTGTGGGAAGGTGTGCGAGGGCAAGTAACAGGAAAATTGAAATACTTACTAAACGACCTATTTGAAGTTGAAACGAAGCGTTTTTCCTTTTTTTTTTTAACTAGGCGTCGCGTCGTTGTCCTTTCGGATGGGTGTCAGTAGATGGAATTTTCCTCAATTATGTCTTTATTTCCTGTTTGTACTTGTCGAACAATTCTGCATAACCCTAGGGGCGCAACAAATGACGGAAATTGACTTGACGTTTGTGGGAATTTTCTAGTAGTGACGTGGATCAACAAAAAAGGCAAGGCAAAGAGGGGAATGAAATTTTTTTCCAGCCGGATGGGAAAAATAATTGTTGTCAGAGATATAGATGTTGGAGGTTTTTTTAAGTTGGGCTGATCTTTAAGTGCACTTTCTGTATAAATCCATGCTCAAATGTTAATTTCCCATGCAATCATTCCAATAAAATGTTGTCATAATGTGCCGAATTGAATTACACTCCATCATCATCATACATGCTATCATTAAAAGTGCCCTATAAATGCTCAGCAACATTGTAAACGGCGTCCAATATTCATTTTAGTCTGCACGCTTCCAGACGCCAGACCCCAATTGAGATACCAGAAGCGCAACATTGTCTGCGCGGTATGTATGCGTATTTTGCATGATTAGCATTCGATACGCCGTTCCCTCCTACAGCTAGTGTTGGCCACTCGATTTGAGGTCAATTGCGTAATGCAGCCATTTGGAGATTCCGCACGCACCAATGTCAGTGTTGCAGACGGGACGGGACGGTGTCTGCTTTAGCAATCCGGTTTTATGCACCCAACCGCAACGAGGATCACTTTGATGGATGATCGTTCTCCATTCGGGAGAAAGGTACCCAGTTTAAGGTAGCGGTTTAAGCTATCTCCTGCTTATCGATTTCGTGAACGAACTTGCAAAAGAATGCAGTCTAGCGAGGATGGCAGCAAAGATTGTCGATTGTGTGCTGATTGATGTCAATTAGGATGGTTTTGATCGGTTTTGTTGTATCTAGGTTGAATGTTTAATATGTGTATATCTAACTGTACCGTGAAGTCCAATTCTACAAAAAACCATTCTACAATAACTGATTTAGTATGCATTTTTAGGGTTTCCGATAAAAACTAGTACTTCTTGTTCTTGGGTTAACACCCTCTAAGCTTACTAGACTCACCGATACCACGTAGTTCGATAGTCAGTCCTCACTATGGGGGAACAGTTCGGATGGGATTTGAACCTTGGTCCTGTCGTTTGAAAACCGACGCTGCTATCGTCCGCCCTATACACTAATAATGTTTCAGGCAATTCTGGACATTGTTTCAGATGAAATGGACTTTGTCTTGAGCAGTGCTCAGAATATTCATAATGCGTCTCGGAAATGCTGTATGATTTGCATGCAATTTTTGTTTACATTAAAATACTTCAAAATAAACAACCCGCTGGACCCTGGGATGGTAAATGGCGGTTTATTAATTCACTGTAAATAAAGAATTAGACAAATTCACTGAAGTATAAATGATGCATAGGAGCGTGTACAAGTACCGAATGGTATTCTGTTGATGCAACCTTGAAAGAAGCTCAATATTATCGGGAGAAGTAAGTGATCGCTTCAGATATGTGATGTTGGCTTTTTTTCCGGTACCAATGTGTTTGTATTTGCGAGTAAAATCGTGCGAGAGCAAGAAAGAAACATTCAACTTGCAGTGATGATCCATGTAGCTGATGATGATGATGACGATGATCGTACATGCTCTCTGGAGTTAACTTCGGCGAAGCATGTCGATGGTACCGCCGTTTTTTTTTTGCCTTGTATCTGTCTGTGTGTGTGGTTTCGTGTTGCATGGTTCGACGATCATTCCCGGCTACGACCGGTTTTTATTTGCTGTTGGGTAGCTATACATTGCCAGCATGGTGGATCTTCGCATGGAGAGACACAGAGTGGCCATTTTCAAGGTTAAGTGCGCGTCATGTCGTCGCCTTGGGAGGGAGGTTTGCGATCGTACCATAAGATGGTGTAAGTGAGTGTGTGTGTAAGTGTTACGAAGCCGGCCGGTTTGTTCGATTCCAGGTCTCTAGGTGTGCCTCGGTGTGTTGGTATCGTTTCCGTTGCGTCATAGCTATGCTGCATGCACCCTACATTCGCTGTTGCGGGAAGGTTTCGGCGTAGTGGATCGTGAAGAACATGCTTTATTATTTCGTTCAACGCGCAAGCTGGCATTTAAGCAATACTTTTCCATTTTTATTGCAGTTTTGCTACACCCTTTACAAGCTGGACAAAGGACTGGCTTGACTGTTGAGTAGAAGAATTGGCAGCGCAAAACTTTTGATGCAAAATTCATGGCAGTTACCTATCCCCAAACGGCACCCAACTCTGTTCGACATTCTCTTTGCACAACGCACACGATCGAATGAAAAGCGCTGGACTTTGGAAATTCCACACAATAAAACACCGCCACTGTACAACGGGTCAGAACCCGGTTCTGGATCTGATAGTACGACTGGGTGTGTGTAATGATGATGGCGGAAGAGACGCAAACAAGCATATGATTACTGGCAAATGGATGTTGGTGTTTCGGGGTTTGGGTTTGCATGCATGTGTGCGCCAGCTAGACAGTGTGTAGCTGTGTTGGAAGCGCAAATTTGCGCTAGGTCAATGGACCGCTCTCCTCTTTTCCACCTTCAGAAATTCTTTCTGCATTAGTGTCCACGGGTTGCTTTTTTATAACATCCCCACCCCATTAAACCGTCCGACGCGAACGTTTCAGTTTTCGGTCAAATTTGGGGGATGCTTGTTGTGGACACATTTGTCTTGCATGTTGATGATTGTTTTTGGTTTCTTAATGCACGATTAGAAATAGCTACGACCATGTTTATCCCTCATAAAAGAAGTATTGTCGAACTATTGTCGAAGAACTTGATGAAGGTCCAAGATTCACAAATATATGGTCATCAGCTGAGACTCGGTTTTTGTTCCTCAAGCAAACAGAGTCAAATGGTGGGGGGTATTTAAATCTTCTGGAGTATTTAAATTCCCTGGTAAATTCATACTTTTTATATAAACAAGAAAAGACCAAGAAATGGGAAAAGCCACTGAACCATCTGCAATCATATCGTTAGCAACGTGGAGCAAGTAACTACGTCGCATTCCGACTAAATTCGACTGGATGGAAGGCTGCACGGTGTACTAAAGTGGCAAAAAGGGACTAGAACGTTTGTTCTGACCGTAGCCTTATTACCGTAGACTTATTACTTGTGTAGGCTTGTTTGTTTATAAATGCCTTTAAAGTACCTGTAAAATGTTGACCTAATTTGGCCGAAATCGTCTCGAGTTTCTGCTTCGAGTGCAAAGGGTTTAAACTAGATATGTTCATAATCGGTCGTCAGGATAAGCCTCACTATTTTCAATTGTTTTATCATAGAATACCATTAAAAGTAGATCGGTTCTGTTTGATCATACTGCATATAATAGGGGTGCTATAGACGACGATCTTCAGGCGAACAGATCGCCGAGACACCGGGTCGATCGATTAAAAATTAGACTTTAATGTCTTGAAGATATGGATTGTACTACAAAAGTCAAAAGGTAATCAAAATATTTGTCTTCGCAGGATAATAGCGCAATAACTATAATTGAAATCGAGATTTGTTTACTTATGTATAGCTAAATATCTTTCTTTTCTTTAGCACTCTGCCAACATTACGTCTTAGCCTTCAATTTCTGTCTTCCTTGTCTGTTAGTTTAGCCGTAGTTGAAGAGTCAGTCCGGTCAGGGTTCGATATCTGGTATTAAATTGTGGCACCTTTGAAACGGCCTCATTTGTAAGTTACGTTTAAAAATTCCACAAGGAGAGTAGTTTAATGTTCGATACTATTTAAAAAATAAGAATTATGTGCAATTTTATGACAATGCATTTCGGTGTAAAACTACTAACTAACTTACCTTGCTCATACATGGTCCAATTGCAAGCGAGAAACAGTTAGAAACAAAAAGCATTCCGCATGTACTGTTGCGTTCCTCAGCAACGCCACTACGCCAATCCCAAACGGGGTAACAATGAGACGTGGAATCCTCCCAACTATGTCGATTTCCGCTGGGGATTTACTGTCAAACAGAACATTTGCGTGTGTTTTACGGTTCCCTTTTTGCGGACAAGCTACTCTTAACATTTCTTGTTTCTGGCTTGCGTGTGTGTGTGTCCATGGTACCGTACGAACTTCACTGGCAATATCCTTTTTACCGTCCCGTAGTATCAGTGGGGAAAGCGTGCGGACGCGCACAATATGCGCGCTACACACGTCCGGATGTCAGTTCTAGTTTCGATTTCAATACGTTTTGTCCGGGGAGTGTGTTGTATCCATCCATTGGCGTAAAAACGTTTCTTTTTTTCTTTCTCTCTCTTGCCGAGACCACGTTAGCTTGTTGCTTTTGTGGATTAGATTGGTAGCGAAGCCGTTACAATTGAGGATGGTGTTTCCTTTTGAAGCCGCTGGGATGGACACGCGTGCATCGCTGCCCCATATTGGATCGGTGGTTCGATCGAAGGGAGGATAGTATTGTGCAAAAGGGGGACATGCGTTAGTTGGTAGCGATACAGCATACGCGATCAGCTTCCTATTCTGGTTCTTTATCGCAAACGGAAGAAAACATACGTTCTTTGTTTTGCTATCCTTGCTGTCACAGTCCATTTGCAAAACTGTGTTGTAAATGTAAAATAACTGACTAGACAGTTGTACATTGTCTTAGTTTTAGCTCGCTAGATCTTGCTTTAAATAACATATCTCTTTGGTAAAAATGTCTTGTGTACAGTCATTCTTAACAATGTGTTACTTAGCGAGTCCTTAAAGTTCAAAGGGTTAAATAAGGATTTTTAAATCTTTTTTTATCCCGTTCCCTCACTTTCATAACCCGTTTGTATGTCTCAAGGTTTCTGCAGTCTTCGGGCGTGAAGGGCTGATCAATGTTACACTTGGTACTGCTTTTCGCCTCAACATTCCAACCATGTTGTAATGTACGCGAAAAAAAGAGAAGAAAATCCTCACGGTCACAACGAGTTACAGTGAGGTATAACTAAGTCATTATGAAACTGCAATATAACTCCTTTTCGTTCCATTCATCGCCAACCAAGAGCACAGCTCTGGGGTAGGCTCCAACGCAGGGATAGCTCAAGAGGATCGAAAATTCTGAACCGACCGAAGAGAGTCAGGAAATTCAAAATTTCTTATCGTAATTGTTACGACATAATTTCACAAAATTAACTTTCCATTTTTATGATTCTCTAGGCTTTTGGTGGGCGACCGTCGTGCCAGCGTCGCTCGGTGATATGAATGGTGTGTGAGTGCAGCGTTGTTGTGCTTGCACCACACCCGACTGTCTTACAAAATAGTTAAACGAAGCTTAAAATCGCTCGGTGCAGTTTTATTTAGTCGAACATTTATTACCGTTTTATTTTTATTATTTGAGACCGGCCTGCTGTTGCTACTATCTGCTGCTGTGTGTCGGCCAGCCAGCCAGCCTGGTTACTTTGTCAGCATATTTTCATTAGCTGGTTTTAGCGGTGGTGGTGAATTGGTATAGTTATGGCAGTTTTTTTTTGTTGTTGCTGTTGTATACGCTCATTCGCGAACATTCGCGGCCCTCAGAACGGCAAGAAAACATTCGTTCGCTGTCCATTATTGAGATATTTTCGTTGATCCCTTCTGTGCGCTTGGGATCTTAATGCGCCGTTGAGGAAAAAATGAATTTATCCAGCTGGTTGGCTGGGATGAGAGTTTATGTGTTTGGTTGTGTATTGGTGATGTTACAAGTGATTGAAATTAATTCATTCCACATCCGGGTGTTGGTGTTTGCGTGCTTTGTGGGGTGAGGGGTGGGAATCTTTTTTAATTTGTTTGCTATATATTTTATTTATTCTGAAGATCGTTGGAAGAGGTACTGTTGCCGGGGGTTTTTTTTTTTGCTACCGTGGTTAATCCTAGATTATTTTTCCATTACGAAATGGTGCACATTGGAGTAATTGGAGTTTGCGATTGCTTCGATTATGTCGAAGTCATCCCTTAACGATGCTGGTGCGAGGAATGCTGATTGCAATCGTGTTCATGCTCACGTATTAAATTGGCTTGTACACAGCGGTATAAAGTGCATGGTGGAATTTTCTTTTCTTAAAACCTTCAAGAAAATCTTAATTATAATTATTTATGAACGTTACCATAAAGTCTAGATAATGGATATGATTATTATGATGCAAATCTAGCTAATTGCTCACAAAACAGAATGAGGCAGTGAATTAAAATTATATGCGCTACAAATTCTATGTTCTTTTCGTCAGCAGCATCTTTCATTAGTATTCGTCAAAGTCTTTTTTGGCACTCACTGTGATGGGCTTTTTCTTGATGTTTTTATTTTCTTGTTTTTTATTTGTCCTATGATACGTATGATACTATTTTTATTTGCAGCCTTATAATGAAAATGCAATTATGTCTCATCAAAAATTGGTATACCCTTTTCCGAAGTATTCTCCAGCTTGATTCATACACTTTTGCATGCGCTCAAACCAATTGTCGAAGCACTTTTCGCACTCTGATTGAGATACCTCCAAAACGTGGTTTTTGAACGCTTTAACAGGATCTTCTGGGGACAAAAATCGTAGACCACGGATTTTTTTCGTGATTTGCGCGAATGAAAAGAAGTCATTGGGTGCCAATTCAGGGCTATAAAGCGGATGGATCATCAATTCGACGTTTTGGCTGGTCAAATAAGCGATGGTTTGAGCCGATGTATGAGAGCTTGTCATGGTGAAGATGATCAGTCTTCTGTTGTTTGTTTTTCGAATTCCTCCGAAGACTTCTTTCACACAAATAATGGTGCACCTTTCAGAACCTTTTTTTTTTAAGGACAGGTGTTTATGCAAAATAGTGTTTATACTGGTGAAAGAAATGCCCGAAGAATGCCCTCTATCCAGCAGTATGTCACATAACGTTCTTGTGCAATTAGATATTTAACGGCATCAACGTCGTACGTCAAAACGTTGTGAGTGTGGTTATTCTTCAAAATGATAAACTTCCGAATAAAAATATCAATTTCTTGTCTTAAATTTTATGAAATTTAAATTTCAAGAAATTTCATTTCTTGTCGCCTAGGCCAGAAATATATGTAGCAGCTCACGTTTGACTCTCTTTGATTACCTTATGCATTCAAAGCAGGACATTTATCGTATTTCTGCTCGAATTTCCAATTAAAGATCAGTTGATGAATTATTTTGAATGTCTGTTACAAATGAAAATTATAAATCCCTTTCTGTAAAAGTCAAATTTTATTTATGTTTGGCAATTTGAACGATCAACGTCCTTAATTTGGTAGGACCTTAATTAAATTTGTAACCACAAAAACGCGTCTAGCACAACTTCTAGCAAAAAATTAGTATTGGTGCGTCCTGCAACAAGAGCTGCGCCCTGCGGTTTGCTCTTCTTGCTGCTCTTGTAGCTGGCGAACACAAAAACAGGTATTGTAGCAATCGATCTCTGACATTTATTTCACACAAACCGTTTCACTTTACTTGTTTCAGTTATGTGGTCCTTTAGGAGAAGCGCGGATCGAATCGTTGTGTGGTTTATTAATATGTTGAGTGCGTTAATGCGTACGTACGTTAAAAAATCTCCTGTTTCTTCTCACTGTTGTTCGCTAAGAGGTCCTTTGCCCTATCTCCTCATGCTTTTTATCGTAGGCATCCACTCCGATTCCTAGATTCGTGCCCGGAGACATCATGAACGATTTTAGCGCTCTCTTACGGCAATGCGCATTAGGCGCCTAGCGATAATTTGACTGATCCGTTGCTCGCAACAAGTTTGTTAAATGGTTTGTTTGAATTAATGTCAGTATTTATATGATAATACATGATACAAATCATTAGGCCTGAAAACAAGCTAGTCACTAATATAAAACACACAATGAAAAATACTTAAAATTCGTTGGTCTGTCAGGGAAATGCAATTACAACTAATTACCATTCGAAAATTGTACGAGAGCTTTTAATTAATGTGTTCTTTTATATGAGCAAAACTATCGCTGATCAATGTTCAAATTTGGAGCATCCTCATTGCCTGTCTGATTACTGATTACTTGACCTGTGGCTGTGTGAAGTAGCACTCTCACGTCAATTAGACCGTTCCAGAAAGATCAAAGACTGCATACAGTTACAGTGACTGGCCTAACCTCGTCCACACACAACAATAGTGATAATGACACGAATGTCCAAGCGTCAGGACACGGGTAAATTGAACGGCAGCAAACAAAGACCATTTAGGATGCGTTTGTACTTGTCTCAAATGCCTAAACTGTACCGAATCGTGACCCATAACGTGCAGTTTGCACTTGACAAAAATCAAACGCATTTATGGTGGAGTCCAGTGTGCGCGTAAAACGTGAATCACAACTTACCTCCCATTGTTAATGAACACAGTCGGTATGGTGCACTGCCTTCCGGGAGTTGCTTTCAATTAATCAACTTCGCTAGTAGTGCACGATAATGTATACGACGTTCATTAAATTCGACAACTTCGGCGAAATAGTATTGACGTCAGTAGTTTGTGCTGCTGATGTGTCTGAAAATGTGTTGGTAGTTTTGGGGAGAGCAAGAGCATGGGAAAGATTGCTCCTTCCATTATTTCTCAAGATGCACCCATCAATGTGCAAAACAGGTCGTCGAAATATGTTTCTCTTGCTCGGTAAATCTGATATCCAATTAAGTGTATGCATGAAGGTGATGCTTTACTGTTCGACTCATGTGAAAATATTCAAATAATTAATTATGAATACTCCTTCACGAGTTGTATTTTTTTCACGACTATACGGCAATGTGCCGTCTTGCTTAGTAGTAAACAAAACAATTAATTGTAAGACTTTAAACTTTTGAAAACTGTTTAAGATGTGGTATAAAATTGAAAGACTATCTCGTTTTGCATTAAAAGCCAAATCATTACAATTTTACATCATTGAAACATGTTCGTTCTTCTCGTTGTAGGTAGAGGCCATGATGTCCTGCCCCCTTCCATTACCATTGCCACTACTTCCACCAGCACTGCACGCAGATTTCCCTCCGGTGCACATCGGAGTTAAGGTAAGAACCCTTTTATGAAAGGAAAATTCTCCCTTCGCTGCCGTTCGCTCGCTTTTAAGTGAGTACACGAAATTTACGCTCCGGCGAAAGTTAACAGGTTTTGGTTTCGTAGCGATGCATTTTAGAAGCTTTTGTGGTTTGGTTTGTAGTAGCTGAGGAAATGCAAAGAAAGGGCGCAAAGTGAAAAACGGGAACGGTGGCATAGGCTATCCTTGGTACGAGGGCTTATCGAACATGGCACACCGGGGGTGTACAGTTAGTGCCACAACATGATGGACGTTGTACGACTGGAAGCAAAACATCGAGATTAAGGTGGAGATGGTGGAGATCATTCCTCCTACCTGGTGAACCGTTGGTGTGGTTGAAGATAGAGTACAAGAGCATGGACTTCAGTAAAGGGAGCGAGACTGAAAGCGAGTATGGGTCAGTCCATACGCTGAGATATCTACTTCACTCTGGCAGCCATATCCAACGGTAGTCCTTAGTCAGTTAAAGGATCCAGACCATAAGCAGAAGGATGGAGCATGCAGAGTAATAATTAGTTTCCTTCTGTGATGAAGCAAATCCCTGTTTTCCGAACATAATACGCAGTCGCCCCCTGAGGGCCGTGCGCTGAAGACGTCCGTCCATTGCAGAAGAACAGCAGCAGCAGTAGATCTAATCACTGATGGGTGATCAATTAGATTGGCGCTTCTGTAAGTCTCCCACCCATAACCCTAAGATTGAAGCGGCAAATCTGGCACGTGTTGATGCAGGCTTTTCATTAGACCATCAGCCGTGTGTGCCCCTAGGGGTCTAAACGACACAAACATTAGGGTTGGGAGAACTATTTTTGGTTCCATTAATCCTTCATTGCTGTTAAAGAAGGCCTTATACACTCTGTTTTCGCTGTTGGGTGTCATAATGCCATCGTCCACGTTGCTTTTCATAAACAATTCCAGTCGCGGTACCGAAGCAGGATAAAACGGCCCTTTACTTGCCCACATCGCAACGATACATTGTGTAGATTTTAGCGCACACGTTTAGCGATCTATTTCCATGCAAAATAGATACACCTGTGCTGATTCGATTGCACTCACCACGAAGCGATGATATAAGTTTGGCGAGGTTTTTTTTCTATGCCACGATGCAGTAGAGTCGGTATTGAGTGGATTGGAAAAAATCAATTTTACTCACATCGCGCGAATTGGTAAGGCCTCCGAAGTATAAACCATCGATGGATGATACACAAAATGATTGAACCAGAACAAAAATAAAATAAACTAACTTAAACACACACACACACACAGACACACCCATGCCAGGTGTTGTGGCTTCGGTGTAGAGATTGAACGATTTACATATTCAATTTAGTAAACAATTTCGCGACCTTTTGCGCGAGATGGTGGAAAGAAGAGAGAGGAGTAGACGAGTTTGCCGCATGCTTGATAACATCAATTTTCGCTAAACTTTTTCCATACCAGACCGTTGTCGATGAAAGGGATGGAAAAGGTGTGTGGTTTGGATCAATGGTTGGGCCTTGTCTTATGGTTCCTGGCTGATGGAGGATCGTATCGTGGATGATTGATTTTGCTGCCGCTAGTGGATTAGGATATCTTGTGATCGTGTGGCTTGTATGTGAGTGTGGCAAATGTGCTGTAGAACGATGAAATTGCTTTAGTTCAGTTGCCAATGTATATCACAGTATGATAAGTTTAAGAGGTATCATGTATGTATGTAAAGATGTCAATAATTTTAGATTAAAGGGTGACGTTTGCATAGTTGCCATGTTTTTAGTTGAACTTTTCACGAGCCAAAATTAAAATTGGTCAGTTTAGGCGAGTCAAACCGTAATGGACTACGACAACGGCTCCGTCGTTTGATCATTGAACTCTAGAAACTTCGGATGCTAGTATTCGAATACACCAGAAATATTGGTCGTTCGATTTAAGAGTTCAAGAGTCTTTGAAATAATAATTAGTTGATGAATTGGGATGCAAATGCAATAAATGCATTCAAATACAATTATTTTTATAATTGAAATCCGTCAAATAGTAGAAGCATATTTTTTTCGTAAGAACGGCCTGGCCGTATTGCTTGACTTATGAATACCACGTACTGAGGTTAGTCAGTCCTCAATACGAGAGGACGGTCTGGATGGTATATGAACCCTGTTTGAAGACCGGCGCCGATGTCGCCTACACCACCGAGCCGCCCTTAGTAGAAGCATCTTGCAGTCCTTAAATTAATGAAGGCAAAAACCAATCACCTTACATTGAATAACTATTTTGACTCGTTGGATTATACACTGCAAAAGGATTTAAAGCGCATTACAGATAAGGTTATTTTAATAGTAATAATTTTGCTTCATGTACGAGCACTATTTTACATAGCAAAACAGTGTTCAATCGTCTCTTAATTTTCTTCGTGTTGGCCTTACAATAAATTAATGAATTTGATGGGATTTCAACAACCAATTCTGATTACAAGTCTAGAGCATCAAAACATTGAGCAAATGTTGTCAACCAAACTAGGTCTTAAGATAGAGTCCTAACTTGTATGGATACTTGTTTAGTTTGTCTGTTTGAATGAAGAACAATGTGAATTTCAGTCATCAAAGGACATACTTTTATACAAGTTAACTGATCGCACTTGTTCCTGCCTTTACGACCGGCTAGTTCATACGTAATGACTTAACGAGACTCATTTATACCACGTAGTTGGGGTCCTCACAGATTGCACTATTAATCCTAATCCGTTGAGGTTATGATATTTTTTTGACACCTTTACATGTAAATTGTAACAGATACTTTGCTTCAAGCAATTTAAGATGTTTTAAAGTTATTAAAATGCATGGTAAATTTTTACGAGACGGTATTATTAATCAATATTTTAATTTTTATTTATTTTCAGCTATAATTAATTATGAATTATTGTCATTTACCTTTTCTTTTTTTTGTAAACGTTAACTTCGTGTGTGTTTGTGTGTGTTATAAATATTACAGCAATAACATAATAACAAATAACAATTCAGTACATTTACATCAATCACAGCATCGTTGTTTCCAGCGATGTGGATGTGTTCACGCATAACGGTGAGACAGAAACTTGACGAAGAGCAATTCGTTAAGTGAATAGTGAGTTCACTGAAGTGAGTAGTGAATGATTGTCACTGGCATGAGTGACACTCAGAAAATTATAAATAGGGCAAATTTAGATAATAAATCTCTCTTGCACTTTAAACACAAAACACGACGACTACACTTGGTAACTATAACGCAGCGAATTATCATCCGAAACCTCCGCGAAACAACAGGATGATATAATTTGCAAAAATCCTTAAAACTATTGGTCTATGCGCTGATCTTATTCCGTCTAGAATAGGAACATGCAAATCGTTGAAGCTAAGTATCACACTGGGAATTACGGTTTTTATTGCTTGCTGCATCATCATCCATGCCGGAGTGACCCTAGGACATGAGGCGAATTTATGCTCCAAAGTCTCATCCAAAGGACAGTACGCGCACTTCGGAGACGGTATTCTTTGAGTGTTATATAAGTGAACTGCATGTGTTAATTTTGTCGTTTATGAGCAGGAACAGACATGATATTTGCTCGGAAGAAAGCCTCCTGCATCTGATGTTTTTCCAAACCCTTTTCCACGGTATGGAAGGAGTTTCCAACGCAACTTTAGAATCGTTTCGTTGCTATCAGTGTTTTGGATGATGTTGCTGTTCGATATTTGGTTGGAAGAGTTGCCAGGTGCTAGACCACAATTTTTAAACATGAATAATTTAATGGTAAGCGAGATTGGCTTAGGTCCGAGATGAATTTTGCTCGAAAACACAAGCTTTCCCTATGTGTCACGTTGCGATTGCATAGAAGGGCAGGTGCTTTAAACGACGGAAATTGAAGATTCAACCCACCACGGTCTCGCAGAAGAGCCAGCTGTTGTAGGGGTACTCTTATAGTTTACCAATAACAAAAACCACTAATCTTTGATAGATCTTTGATAGACAACTAATCTTTGAAGAACATTTTCTAAGGAAAACATAGTAAAATTCATGAAACTCCTGTAATACTTGTTACTAATTTGATAATGCTTTTATTTTAAAAATTGTTTAAAATTAAAAATTAAAAATTAAAAAAAAATGATTGATTGTTTTCGATGACATTTAAAAAAGGCATGAGGGTTTTTTGTATCTTTTCCTACACCTTAGCAGACAACCATGCGTCTCCATTCCGTTGGGATTGTTAAGAAATGTAGCAAAAAATTCCATGCCATTGAAACAATTGAATGTTTACTGCTTAGCTGCCTAAGCACCGATAACACCTTGCCATCAGGTGTATCACGCCATGCAGTTAGGTTTCGTATTTGTTGTTGTGAGTCCTCTTCCGCGTCATTCGTTCCTTCTCTATAATGTAGGTACATTTTAAACCATACCACCATATCTTCAAAGTCCTGCTAGTGTGAGTCAACCGGTGGAAATCATGTCTGCCGTGCCTATCACGTTTCGACCAGCTACGCAGGTACGCACCAACGCATAACAACGAAAGTTCATAAATTTGAACCCTATATCGTTCAAATATTTATGTGAATGATCCTCAAGCCTTTTCGGGTGCGTCTAAGCGACGGGTATTTCTTTGGTGTTTATAGATTGGTCTGCTTTTTTTTTATCTCAGTGACAGTGAATCGTGACTGGTTGTTTAGGTCTGGTCGGGGGAGAAGTAAAAGTGTAGAAACTCATTTTGTATCTATTTGTTAAAGGTTATGGCACTTCAGAGCGTTTGTCTCGTGCGTGTGTCCCGGCAGCTTAGAAGCTTCCCTGCCGGAAGCTGATGCATGGAGACAATCTCAAAGCGAATGAACGCGTACCGCCGGAGTGTTGTGCTTTTGGAGCATTGTTCACATTTTTCCGCACCGGTGATATAAATCCCTCCGATCGCGCTTTGTCAAAACGGTAGCGCTGGTAGAGAAAGCGTCCAGGCTGTGACGGTCTTTTACGTACCCTCACACACGTGGTCTGGTTACGTGAGAAGACTGCGTGATAAGCAAACAGAACGATGGGTTGGATTTGCCACCCCATTTTGCTTCGCCCATGGTACCTTCATCATTTCGTGTCCGGTTTTTCTCTCGGCGGCACGGTAGCAAGCAAGCAAAGGAAGCAAATAATTGTGCGTTGCTTTATTGTCCTCAGCAGGTCGTCCGTTAAGGTCTGGCGAGTCGGAGCGAATCAAAAGCGAACAATCTCCGAACTGCTGTCGTTCTAAAGTACCACCAACCCTGGGCAGTGGAGGAACACGGGGGCCACATAATGGCCTTTCCCACTATATCCCGGCTTACTTATCACACGACTAGCCGTGCCAAATTCCTTTCATCTTTCGGTGTGACAAAAGAAAATGAGTTCAAAATGGCGTAAAATTGAATGAACGCTCGAATATTCTACACCTTTCGACCTCGAGCACCTTGGGTGGGGTGGGTTGTGCGATGGGGCTAGCTGGTGGAGAGCATAATCGTGCCACTAGTAGGTTTAGTAGCTCATAAGCGTTTTGGCCGTAGCGTGGAGTGATTCGTGCAAACAGCGAACCCAACTCAGAAGTGATGATGGTCGTCGGTTGTCTGCGGCTTGCTCCACAGGTGATAACGGACGCGACACGGTTATTCGTTTCGTCGAGTACTGTGCTGCGAGGTCGTAGTGCAAAATTTAATTGATTTTCCAGCAGTATGTTTCGCAACGTTTGACCCGAAGAGCTCTAGATCATTTTTGTCATGCGGGTGTTTATGTGGTCAAAACGCCAGAACGGTTCAAAGGCGTGTATATTATAATTGTTTAGTGTTGTGTGAATTATCTGTAGAATTTTATATACACATGAACACAACTGTTTTTTTTATTTCCCTAGAATTATATTAGTTTGGTTCTTCTTCTTCTCATTTTAACGTCCTATTAGGTCACACCGGCCACAGAATAAGATAACATGAAAAATGTTTTCCATTTCTCTAACGTCTTAATTCCTGCCATTGCGGAAAATAAGCTACTGATGCTAATGCGTTGTTGGATTTTGAAACATGTTTGAGTATATTTTACGCCAATTAAAAAGTATTTAAACAGGCATACCAAGTGTTTCACAGGTTCCAAGCGTTGGGCTGATTGATCATTAAGCACAAAGTTGCAAAATTTTTGTAAAATTGTATTGATAAAACTGTAAAGATCAGGTCAAATGGATCGCAACCGGGACAGGTGAACCCAAGCGTTGTGCAATATAACAATGTAATATACAAATTCTTTACATTTAAGAAACCTTTCTAGCTGCGAGATTAAAACAGTAAAGCGAGTAAATATACTACCTACAAAACGGGAAGAAAAATCAAACACTTAAAAGGATCCGAAAAAGAAGGTACACATCTGAAGTAAAATGTGGTAAAGAGCTCTAAGCTAATCGAGTCAATCCATACATCAGAAATTACTTCCAATCAATTAAATATGAATTGGATTGACATCACGGCCGAGAGCCAGCCGACTGACTGTCGTGTGCTTCGTTAGAAAATCAGCAAAACGACGGTTCATGAAGCCATTGCTGGTTGGAGTGGAGTGTAACAGAAGGATCCCAGGTTCAGGTTTCTTTGTGTATGTGTTTAAGGGAGGAAAAGATTTCCATCTTCCTATTTTGTAGTTGAGCAAGAGGCTCCCCGGTAGCCGAAGCCGGATTACGGTACCATCCGTGAATATCATCCACAATCAGTGGTGGAAAATCGGCAAACGGTTCGCCCGCGAAAGACTGGAGGCGGGGTGGGCGCATCATGTTTTCCTTCGCTACATTTCGCTCGAAACCAATCGTTTGACAGATTATTGCAGGTGACAGCAGCTACACCAGCAGGCGGGCAAACGCAGCTCAGCGTGCCAGTGTAAAAGGGAAAGGGAAATTGATCCTTTCGAGGAATGAAATAAAATAAAACCATCATTTGTGGTATTATCGTGATGTTTGTTGTCGTTGTTGGCGCCTTATCGCAGCGCAGAAGATTCGTTTACAAAAGATAGGGGGCGGCAGAGCATATACGTTACATTTTCCCGTAAGCCTTCGTGGGTGCAGGTTTTGTATGTTGAAGTTTTACGGCTAGCGACCGTCCGGGGGCACAAATCCAATTGCTGTAACATGCACGGATCGGCTTTTATGCGCTTTAGCCATTTTTCACGGTAATTTTCGATTCGTGTGCAAGATGGATTGGAAAGTCTTTTGACAACGTTGGTGCGTTGTTGGGGGATCACAATTGATCCCCAATCTGCCAGACAGGTTGGGTCATAAAACTGGAGACAATTTTATTAATCGTAAAACAATACACGTGTGTATCTCGCTTTCCGGAGGGGTTTTTGCTTTGGTTGAGAAAGTTCTTAGAAAGTTGATGAAAATATTAATTCTTCGAGAGTATAAAAGCAGTAGAATTCTTTCTCTTTAAATGCAAGCTGTAGCTGCTTTGAACTTTTAATTTTGTATGTCAGAAACAGAAACAACCTCAACCTAAATTAACGCATAGCGAGAGCTCTGTAATTGCGCCAGGTAACCGTTCCGTTACCGAATTTCTGCCGCAGATGGTCTCTCTCTCATATTCAACAGATTTAACCATCTGTATGCTCATGGCTAGCAGGATTCCAACCGTGAAGACATGCAATCTGTTACTGCAACTGGCATCGGTAGGAAAAAAAGGAAAAACCCACTGAACCTTGCACTTGAAGCTGCATTTTTCTTCCTCCGATCCTAAGCTACATATCAAACGGGAGATAATTGCATTTAGCAGCGAAAGAAAAACACGAGGAAATAGTTCACATTCGCATGCATGTTGGCACGAATGTGGCAAGGTCTTGGCAGAAAAGGGTAAATCAGCAACACGGAACCACACAGCAAAAGATGGTTTTACGTGTCAGAAACGCTTCAAATCTCCGGGTGTTGGCAGTAACATCACGATAAAAAAGAGTCGAGAAAAGCTCATCATACCACTCACAGACACACACACACAAACACACTCCTGTGGCCGGGTAGGTGGCCTTTGAAGCTTTATGGTGCATTATGTACATGTGGGTCGATCCTTCACCGGTAGGGTAGGTTCCGATTTCCTGTTGCAAAGAGGAGGGTGTTTGCCGACTGATTTCTGAGCTACTCCGTGTTCTGCCCTTCGTATGGCCGGTGGTGGTGGCCCTGGTAGCGAAAGATTTATCCGATCTTTTCATGCGTAAACTACAAACTAATTACCGTGCAAAGTGCCGGGTAGAGTGGCTAAGATAGTAGCCGGAAGGGTAAAAATGTTTGGTTTTTTTTCTCTCTTTCTATAGTTTTTTTTTCGGTGCTCTCCTCATTTTGCCTTTTCGAATGATTGCACACGTGCCCGGAACACGTAGGTTAGTTATCATTTATCCACCCAGCCACAGTGAAAAAGAAGAAGCGAAAAAAAGTAGTTTTGCAAAGCTGAAGAAAAATCCCCATCCTTCTTCACATAGCTTCACTGTGGCCCGGCAGTAATTAACGTGCACAGTTCTGTGATTCATGCAAAACGCGTGTTTCGAACCTGTTGGCTGGGTGCGATGAGTGGTGGAATGATGCTGTTGTAGGCCATCTCGCATTGCCCTGCAATGAGTTGTGGAGCAGTAGTGCTCGTTTGAAGTTTGAAGCCTACCGTCCGGGGATGCATAGCTTGAAGAAAATGCTTTCATCCGCAGTACGAATGGATCAGCTTACCCAGCTCATACTTGACGATGGATGCTTCAATCGATTCTACCTAGTTTTAGTTCTTCGCTTACGTCAGCATATAATTTGAGGTGGAAAAACAGCTGGTTTAAACTCAACCATGAAGATTTAGCTCTTTTTTGTATTCACGGCCTGGCCGTATTGCTAAAGATAAAATGTTTACCATCCCTGGTCAATTTTTTAACTGTGCAGTACGTCATAAACATAGGAATGATCACTTAAAACTATTGCAAGAACTGGGCTTTGCGCCTTCAAATAGTCCACGTGCTGAACTGGTCTAGTACTCGGCAAAGTAATCTGATTTAATAGTGGTAAACAAAACTAAGTCAATTTATTGTGAGAAACATCAGGATATTGATTATAATCAGTTCAGCATCAAAAGATAAATAAACACTTACAGGTCACCGAAGAATATGAGAGATTAGTACTATGCAGCAATGCATTGGGCGTCTCGGTAGTGTAGGCGACATCGTCGCCGGTCTTCAAACGGTAGGAACGGGGTTCATATCTCATCCGGACCTTCCTCCCCGTATTGAGGATTGGCTAACCTCACTACGTGGTATTCAATAGTCAAGCTATACGGCCAGGCCGTTCTTACGAAAAAAAGCTATGCAGCAATGGAGAAAACTGTCCAGAAATTGCATCTTAGTTTATTCTCGATAACACTCAGTAAGTCCAGCCCTCAGGATTGGATGGTTCTCAAAAATTAGTCCTTTAATTTTAGTTTTAGAAACTATTGAGTAATCATGAAACGACACTTTCCCCTGAGTGAGCTCGGTTGTTTTGTTCCTTTGTGTTCCTTCATCCAAAGGCAAAATCCTGTCGATTGCAAGGGTCTTCATTGTGGGCAGACACCTTATCCTGGGTGTACCGAGAAGCTTCATTGTCAATCATTATGGAGTCCATGAAAGAATTTCTGCTCATGATGCAAAGCCGTGGTCCGTTTCCGTCTGCATCGGACCTCTAGGTGTGGTCTCTTTGTCTCTTCACACCGATTTGTCTGTCCCGATACTTGACCACAGCTTAACTCGGACCCTTCACACATCAGACAAACAAACAGTTCAAGTTGCGGGAAGGGTGGAGAGGGGATCACATAATCTCAGCTGGTTGTTCTCAGGTAAGCCTCGTTCGGAAACTTGCCATTGCCATGTACTGTGTCCAACAAAGCGTGTCGGCCTCATATTCTTATAACACCCTAGAAGATGATCCAGGTCGTGGATCTAGGAGATGATGTTATGTACTATGAGCATGGAATGATTATCGTGTGGATGGGAAAATGAGTTGTCCTTTCAATATATCAATCGTCAATCATTTTTAAAATGAATGTTTTTGTGTTGTAATCGGCTCATAAGGATCCTCGATTTGATTGAGAAAGTGCAAATATTGCTTGACAAAAAATTAAATACATACAGGGCAATGAAATTTCCATCGGGTGTGTTGCGGATTCGCAGATTACTACTGCAGCAGTTAAGATGGTTGAAGAGCATATCAAGCAACGTTTCGGAATACGAGAACCATCATATTGTGTACAGTCTAATTCTGAACACAAAACAAAGAGGTCTTGAACGTTTTGAAAATATTTTTTTCATCGCTGAATGATTTTTTCACGTGGTGGAATATCAGGTGCCTTGAATGTTTCGTTACATGTCCAGTGGTGCAAATTTGATGCCATTCCCAGCAGTGCTTACTGGCGACCCTGTACGACATCAGTGTGTTCAATAAGGCATTACGCCTAAACAGCTCCAAGATGTAACGATACGTGTGTGTGTGTGTGTGTGTATCAGTAAGATTTCACATAACATATTTAATGCCCTTGCTTCCATTGGGTCCTTTCTTCTATTTTGCGTTTTATATTTCTCTCCAACAATTCTTTTGTGTCCCTGTTCTTCTTATTGCCACAAAGGCGTCAGAGTATTTTGGAGTGTTCCTGTGAGGAAGACCATCCCTGGTAGCGAAGGAAAACGTACGCTTAAACCTGTGTGAATCGAATGTCACCGAGTGTCGAGACGGACGGACATGCTCTTCCGTGTTGTATCATTTTTTCACCTTAATATAATGTTTATGACATAAAAGTATGGAGCATGGGTAAGCCTGTTTTTCTTCAGCCGCCCTTGTCTTTTCCATTGGTGGAGCCGGCATATACGGAAGGGAAGCTGCAGCGTACCTGTACACACGCCAATTTCCCGTTTCGAGTAGACAGCACGAGGCAGCATTGTTCAGGTTTTACCACTTTTCTGTGAAACACATTCCTTCGGAAATGGAAGAATGCCGAGTTTTGTCTTCTAGTTTGCCGACTGTAGAATAGATGCTTTTCCTTTTTCTGTGTTACCTTCCGGTTTGAGTAGGGCAAGCGGGGTGATGGGACGGGTGCGGCGTGCGACAACAGTGCCATAAAACTACCTAAATATGTTATAAATTTTTCATGATATTTCCTAACGCTCTCGGGCACATTCGTGTATCCAGATTTATATCAACTCTCGTTTTGCTACGCTCTGATCAGCTCGCCTGTTTGTCCTGAGCGTCTGTACCATCGTGACCATCAACGACGGCGCATATGCCAGTCTGATTGTCTGTTCTTGCTCGGTTTGTGTATATGTGTGCTCGTATGTGCCTCCGGAAATAATAGTTATCCGGTTCGTGCGTTTTTGTACGTTTAATGGTGAGTGGAGCTATCCCACCAACTACCATTTCATCACGAATTTTATCCTCGACCCGAGACCCAACCAAACCGGATGACGAAACAGGAGACGTTGACTCGTTTCGGCAAAAATAAAAGAATATTAAAAACCTTAACGATTCATCAGAATGTAAGTGTGCGGTTGCAACCGGCTCTGCTTTGGGAGTTTCATCAACAAAAGGGTTTATGCTTTCCTTAGATCAAATCCTCACCGGATACTGTCGCCGGCTGAAAATGTTTGACAATACCGTATCAAGAACAAGGGGACTCTTTGCTACTGTTCTGCAAATCAATTGATGATTTTAGGGACATTATCTCATTCTTCTTGGTTTAACGACCTTGCTAGGTTATGCCGGCCATTGAATGGCTTACTAGACTTGTCTATACCACGTAGTTGGATAGTCAGTCCTTACTACGGGGGTACGGTCCGGATGGGGTATGAACCCCGGTCCAGCCGTATGAAAATCGATGCTGCTGTCACCTAGATCACCGGGCCGCCCGGCAGTTAGGCAGGCATTTTTTCATCCATTACTTGGTAAGCTTTATCGTTGGAGTGCTAAGTCAAGCCGATGATGTAACTACTAGGCTTAAACCATTAGTTTAGTGTCCAAATAATGCATTTGCTAATAATTCTAAGTATGAAAAAGCAATGTTATTTTTGAGCTGTACTAATGCTATTGTATTACTCTTATTTTTTCATTAAATCACTTCTTGAACTAAATGAATCCAGTTCCGTAATTAAGATGCAAAAGAAAAACTTCCAATGCATTGTAGAAAACAAGTTTGTTTCCCTTCCCGATTTATAAACTAATGCAAGCTTTCCATCAAAACCGCGGCCTTTCCTAGGGGGAAAAAAGCATGACATGGGCTGGAAGGATCAAAGGTTGTGTTTGGTGTAGTAATGTATGCCGTTCGCTAGTCGCACAGTGTCCGGATGTTGCAATTCCCACACAATACGGCATTGTGACTATTCAACGCTTACAACAACCCGTGCCCAATCTCGTTCTCCCCCTGCACTGCATGTCATCTCTAGGAAGATACCGCTTCTAGATACATCGAGCTGTTGTTCGTGCTCTGACGGTCCGCGGTAAAGCATTTCTGATAAATATTCATTCCCATTAGAAGGGTGTAGAACGGTCGCAACGTAACAGCGGCACCCAAAAACCATTTGCCCACAACCGGACACGCGCAGCGTCCTGTGTGTAGCACAACATGTGCGAGCGGGAGAAGCAGGACTCGGCGAAAATCAGAATCCGCGCACATCCAGGGGCGTTTTTAATGTTCACGGGAATGTTAGCATATCCGCAAGTTTGACGCTCTCCGTATGAGAAGGTGTGTGTTGGTGCTTTTGGTCCACAAATTGATATTTCGCCCAGTAGAGCTGCAGAGTGGATACAACGGTTGATAAAAAAAGTTCAGTATCGAGATTTTGCATAAATTTTGGTCACGACAGTCATTTTTGACAGGATTTGCTCGCAGAGTTTTGTGGTAGCTAGTAGCTTGTACGTTGTGAGCTCACTAGTCTTGATAAATGACCAATTGGAGCGTGCGTGAACAGCTGGCCATTTTCACAGTTATTTCAGAGGTTCCCCTGGTGTTGGTGGATTACGTTTGGTTGATCGGTTAATGAATAAACCAATTTTTTTAATTCATCACACAACAATTCTATATCGGATGTCGTTTGCTGATTCATAAAAGGATTTTTTTTCGCGCTCCATGTTGAGTCTAAAAAGTAAAGTTATTGCAAGATGTTCCAATTGTTTTTTGATGTGTTCTCAGACCCCCGCATCAAAACAGCTGCTTATCTTCTCGCTGTGGCATATTCTGGAAATCAACACACAACATGTGGAGGCTGTGTATGAGTCGTTGCTGTATAGCTAGCCGAAGTGTGTGTTTTTGTTTGTTTTGTTCGATAACAAAGCCATGGGCCGTCGTGATACATGGGTAAACGTTACATTTCTGGAATTCAATTAGCATTAAAAGCGACGTTCGGGTGCTCGTATAGGAGTGAATGGTTAGTTTGGGATGCTTTTGCGTGGCAACAGTTGAGAAACATGATTAGAAAACAGTGTCATTGCTACCTTATAAAAATGGCACAATTCAATCATCCAATTCCTGTTCTTCCAATTTATCATGTTTCAATTTTATCGCAAAAGTTTTAAGTCTAAGTAACAAATTTCATAATTCTTGCGAATACTTACTAATATTTCAATTCATTCTTTATCTTTTCTTTGTACAATAGGTAAGAACTTCCGGAGAGAGATGAAATGCTCGTACTCGATTGATAACACTGGTAAACTATATTGATTAGATATTCTTACTCGTGCATGTTTTACACTTCTTTACATGAAGCTTTTGAAATTCAATTTTCAATATCACTACTCTCCAACAGCAGCGCAGATAACAGCAACAAGAAACTAGTCATTGAAATGTTTTCTGTTTGTGTTATAACACAGTCAAAAACTCTTGCCTGATCATTTTGTTAAGGGCAGAAGCATTTTTATGTTTCTCTTGTTCTGCTGTGCAACACTATAATACTATCACTTTCTAGTATCGGTAATCTATTTTAGCTCTATCTTTTCCAGATGTTTTCTTCTACACTCTTTATTCTCTGTAATGTACATCTCCACAAAGCGATTGAACTGTCACCCTTTCTCCATAGCTATTTATCTTTAGGAAGCTGCTTTGTAGTTTCTCAATTAGTGCGCTGAAAAATTTTGATTTATTACTTATATCAGTTTATTTCGTAGTCGTAAGTTTCCACTTCCTGTTCCATCATGAAGTACTAGGCGTCTCCATCTGTGCAGGACGTTAATCATAGCGGAGTATTTTTGTGCATACTCTATGAAAGTTTGAATAATACATAATCTATTTAAAAAAAAAAATTATTTATCTTTTTTTTGCGTCATTTGAAACTTGCTTACACCGGCTGGTAATCTCTTCTTGTCCAAGTTGTCGCAGATACGAAAAGATTGATCGATAAATGTGGACACGTTTCGCTGTGGCGTTCGTGGTTATATCGTTTTGCTCTTGCATCCAGTTGGTATCAATGCTACATATTTACAATACCCATCCCTTACCGTTGACGAACACCGCGGGATACGCTTTTAATGAGAGACACACCAACCCTGCCGCCGGGAGGTTTTACCGGGCAGGTACAGGATCTAGCCATCGTTCTTTAGGGTTTTTGTAAAACGCTGGTGTCCCCCAAAGCGGAAATGGACCCTCGAACGATTGAGCCGCTTCGGTGGGTGTGTGTGTACATAATGATAGGCTATAGCAGGGGTCCATTTGGGTGAGCGAATAGGGCTTGCCGTGTAACATAGCGAACCACGCTATGTTAGCGGAAAGCTAGGTGCTAGCGGCTTTGCAGCAGAAGAGTTTGGGTAGCTATTTTGTAAGCTGATGCTAAAATTATCCTGCATCTCCCATTCGAACGCGAACATCCGGGAGTTCCTAGGTAGATGAAACATCAGGATAATAGTTGCTAGTGGCGTTGGCATTCAGACAAAGGGACAGAAATTGTTGTCGAGTTGTGCAGATCTTTCCGACCATTCGAAGGTTACATTCGATAGGGATTTAGTGTCCAGCATTGCTCGCGGACAAATGTTGCTTACCGTTCGGTGTGTGAGTCTTTGCACTACCACATGCTGGGCGGAAAAGCTGTTTCTTTACCCCCCCCCCCCCCCCCCCCTGTTCGGCTTCGGGACCGGCGATTGTATTGTGGACCAAGGAGCCCCCCGAGGCTTACGGCTGGATGATTTGCCGATTTTCAGCACATTGATTTGTACCGTTGGATGGATGAATGTTGGATTTCGAAATAGTATTTCTGCAGAAACGCGAATATCGCCCAGCGTTCTCGCTCCCGTTTCCGTTTTTTTTTGTGTTGTGCGCTGCTAATGCATATCGAAATGCTTCACAAAAACATCGCTTCACAATAGCTGCTCGATTCTGCAGTATTCGGGCCGATGGATGCTCCCGAGTTTGGGCGTGAACTAACCGGGTCCAGGATTTTGATATCATTATCATTAGTTTGTAACGCATCATTGCTAGCGAATGGAGTGAAGGGCTCGTGCCGTTTTGTGTGTGTGTGTATGTGGGTTGTGTGCATTTGCTGATGTTGCCTTTGGTTTGTCCGTCGTCACCTAACCCCACTGCTCCCGTAGGACTTGCTGCTGCATTAGTGGCTAATGGTGATCAAACAACTTTTTGCAACTCCACTCGTGAATGGCGCGGAGGACCAATGAGGGCAAGGCAAACCATGGCTTTGTACTAAATGCTCACGAAATTCATGAAAAGGCAAGTCCTCTTGAGCCCTGGTAGTGATCAAATGAAATGTAGATCCAGTTGTTGTGTACATACAACACACTGTTGACCCGCATCTAACGAAACGGGAAGGATATCTGGCGGTGAGATTCGGTGTAGCATCGTGGTGGTAATACTACGACTAATTTGGAAATAATCAACCCGCGATTAGGAAGCTTATATTCTTGGAACACATTGAGGGTTAGTGAACGCTATGAGCATAATCATCAGGTCCCTGATCAGGTCCCTTTGCAAAGAGACAATCCCGTAAAGGTATGCAATAGGATAAATAGGAAAAATCACTCTACGTTTTATGGTTAGTATTCTTTCATGCGCTTGTATGCACACGCTCGTATCTATTGTCGTCCATTCAAGGGAAACATCATACACACTGAATTCCGATTGCAAATGACACTCGCCTCTCCATTAACTTTCCACCACGGACAATCGATAATGGTTACCGGTGCTGAAAATTAGTGCGTGCCATCATTGTTAAACTATGGTTCGTCATTTGTAAACTGAATGAAAACCTCGTAACGGGGAATGTCATCTGATTTTCCAATACGTTTCACGTGCATTCGATATTTGCAACGATTGGCATCCGTGCAATGTGCCGCGTATGTTACGCTACACCGGGAAAACTGTTGATTAATAATTATTTCCCATTAGCTTTTGGCAAACGTGAAGTGGCAGGGTACAATATTCGATTGAAAAACTGGCCACCATTTTGTAAACTGATGTTCATGTGTCGTTTTCGATTGCTACACATTAATCTAGGCGGATGTGAGAGTCGGGTAAATTTTATCTTTCTTCTTTATCAATGACACTCAATTAAGAGAATCAAACCAAAAAATAGGTGGCGTACATCAAAATAATGTGTACGATTTATATTGTAGATTCCCGGTACAAGTCCAATGAACAGTTATGGCAATGCACTTTTTTCAGTTTTGCTGTTAAAACTTCCGATTTATTTGTACATTTTTCACCTACAGCAAATGCTTAATCTTCTTAAACTCTAAACTCTTTTCTCTATCTTCTCTCTATTCTCACCTATAAAGAACTGCTCGGCCTGTCAGAGTGATCTTCCTGCAATCTTCTCTTCTACTTAGTATCTCTAGTACACTTCAACTACTGTGTCTGATCGTAGCGTAAAACCTTCTTTCGTGTTATCGTCTCTACCACGATTCCTGTTTTCATAGTAGTTTTCCTCAACTACACGCCACGCCACAAGTGAAAGTTTTGTGTTTTACCATTTTCTTTATGTCTATCTCGTTTTAGCGGGGCCTTAATCTTTTCGAGGTAAGAATAATGACCAGGATTTAATGAGAGTTTTTCAGAGTGGTAAAAATGATTTGTATTCTTCGTGAATTGTTCTAAAAATGTTGTTCAAATGTGTGTTTTGGTGAGAGATGCGTAGCTCTAATTCTTTACCAATCAAACGATTAGAAATTAAACGTTTTTTTTTCAGCCACGTTCTTGATGTTTGCTGCCTTTTTTTCTACCATCCATCTTGTTAGTAAGGAGATGTTTTCTAATCCAACGGTTCCAGAAAATCCCGTCAATCGAGCTTTATACGCTTAGAAAAAGAAATTCCAAGACACAAATTGTTAAACGAGGGAAATATTCAAATAAGCGAACCTTCGTCCTATGGGTCGATTAAGTCCCACGGCTGTAGCATTTTGCTTGGTGGATGGCGGCAGCCATGATTTGCACGTGCCGTGGCCACGGATTCTCATTCAAATTTGCCGCTACGCCAAAAGTTTCGGTGGTGCGTTAGTTAGCGAGCGGCGATGCGCCAGCGCGTCATGTTTTATTTATGAACGAAATTGATTTCTTGACGTGGTGGTGTACTGCAACAGTTGCCCTTTACTGGTGCGTGTTTAAGAAAGCAAATACGCGGGGGTGATTTGTTAAGGGTTGAAACTGTGTATCAAACCTTCCAGCGACACTACCGGAATGCTTTTGAAGGGAAGTTTTGCTCGTGAATGTGCGAAACAATTTGAAAGGCGTTTGTTTGTTTGTTGAATTGTTTCGATTGGTGCTGGTCGGCCGTGAAAAGAATCCTGTCGGAGAGTTCTGTAATTGTTTTTCGAAATCAAACGTTTTATGCTAGATAAATAAAAAAAAACAAATAATGAATTGTTTATACAACTAATGATTTACAAAAGTACAGTAGCTTTTAAGTAAAATAAAACAAATGAGCATGAAGTATCTGCTTTGAATAAACGTCAAGATGATGGTTGTCCGGCGTGACAGACGGAAACGCAAAGCGTTTCCATATCAATTAGAATGAGAAATTATTTTTTTCTGTCAACCCATACCGAGGCACGTCAAACAAGAAAGCACGCGACAGCGGAATGGGACAAAGTTGAGCGTGGAATGATTGTACGAGCGACTCCACTTGTTGGTAACTGCTATTAGCGTAACGCAGAACGCATTCTCTTCAATTAATTGAACATGAATGAAAGCAATATTTGTGTCAAATAATTGTTAAATTATAGGTTGATTTATTGTTTCGTCAAAAGAGTTGATTTATTTAAATAGGTTTTTATTGTTAAAAATTGTTTTTTCATTTTCTTTGTATAAAGAAACGACATAAAATATGTTAAAAGTAGAAACACAGTTCTTCCGATAATAGAAAATTAAAAGAGTCTGCTTCTTTTTGCTCCCCTTCAACTTGGCCGCTGCAGTCTGAACTTTCGCAACACAGCATGAAGCTTCATTATTCTTTTCACAGCGAACCTAACCTGTCCCACTGTTTTCTGTTACTTCCACTGCAGTAATAGTCCACAACCACTTGCAGCAATATTTATTCATGGCAGTGCTTTAGTGTAAGGAGAGATTGCAATAAAAAAAACCCCACCCACACAGACTGAACTTTTGATTAATGAAACGTATAATGATAGCACAAGCTCTAGCTGGGGCGGTCGCTTCTGGGAAGTGAAAAGCTTCACTGTGCGTCATTTACACTATTTGACAGGAGCAGTACTATAATCAGTTGGGCTGCGAGTGGCTTGTGTGTAGTGTGAGTTGTGATATGAAGTTACTCTACTTTCCTAGAGGATCGATTACTTTCTACGTTGAGCGAATGTTCATTTTGTTCTCCGTAGTCAAAAGAATAATGTTCTACCATTTCTTTCCGTAAAATCGGAAAATTCTCTCTATTTGAGAATAATTGAAATTAGGTTACAAACACATACACATTTCACCTTCAAAAAGTCGAACGCATCCTTCAACTACACACACACGCACCGAACCCTTTACCAGTGCTAAACGAAACCCAAAATTTCTTCGCCAGAAATAGACGGTTTACGGGTTTCGGACGAGCAAATCCTCTTATAATAACAAAACAAATTAGCTTCTTACCTGGTCGCTTAACTCGGGAGCTTAGTGTGCTCGGTGGGCGGGTTTTCGGAAAATGGAAACCCAGTCTGTGACTGTGCATTCTCAAGCGGTCCCGTGCTTAGTTAGGGGATTCATCCAGACGGGACGGGATTTCAAGATTCTTATGCTGATTTTATCGTCGTTCCGTTCCGTGCTGTTTGCTCATTGCCGTATCATTTTCTTTGACGCGCTTTGTAAACCGATTGAATAGAAATATGGTTTCGGATTCGATTTTCCCCGAGCACTAGGAGGGGGCGACTGTGTTTCCCAATCGTTGCTTTGGGGCTGTTGTTGATAGGCATTCGTTTTATGAAGCAGAAGGAACGAATCGCATTAGAAAGTGATGTTTGAAATGAAGGGTAAATATTGGTTCATATCTATTTAACTATTTCTCTAGCGTTGTGCATCTACTACATGGCATTGTCGTTCGAGGGCATTAAAAGGAGTAGACGGTGCACAGACAGTGTGAGTAAAGGAAATCTGAATTGTAGAATAAGGAATACATCTTTGTACTTTACTCGCGCTTGGTGTAAGCCTATCATTGTAGTGTTACTTTGGGAAAACCCATTTGTCTGAACACATGTCCTAGAATTGCATGCTTCTTGGGCTTGTTAGACTAGTGTTTTGCTTGGTTGAAATCGATTAAATATGCTTCGGAGGTACTATATTTGATGAATGAATGTGCGGAAGTTGAAATTTGGGGCATGAAGATGGCTTAGGCATAGCCTTTTGTCCCTAGTCTTCATTTATAGAAGCTAGTTTCAATGTTTAGTTTTAACAATTGACAAGGAACTACGTATGATGGGTTGTGTGCTGTGCTGTTTCTCAGAGATAATTATTGATGTTGATTAATTGTCGGTGCTTTAGATAGCTCCCCGTATTAAGGAACAGATATTGCTATTTATGATTGCTTTTGATTCCGGTAGTATAGGAGGGAGTCGCGCCGCCGGTCTGGTACATTGATATCTTTTAAGCTTGACCTTTTAAGCCAAAGGAAAAAAATATCTTGTGCATCTTGAAGAATGAAAGATTTTTAGAGGTCCATTTTGTTATACTGTGCCTGTTCCTATTCCTACTGTTTCTATGCAGTGAAGGCTCGAAGAAGGTTTACAATTACAACACTGGACGTCATGAAACAGCTGGTGTAAGTGAGCTTAGTGCTTGATCTGTCGACGATATGGCAATTGCAAATATTACAAAATCAATCCATTTCCTATCGATCATCTGTGTCCGTTGTTGGTAGGCGAAGGGCAAAATCCCACTTGCAGCACACTGTCTGTATGTTTGCACTTAGGAGAAGACAGTAAGAAAAATTGATTCCTTTAGCAGGCAACATTCCCACAGTCACCATTGGTACAGCAAGGATGGAGGTGCTACATTACATGCTATTTGCCCCGTTCAACGGAAGGAGCTATTGCCAGAACCCGGGAAATCATCCAACGCCGGTATCGATGTATATCCGTCAGAAGATTGAAGAATGTAAACCTTTTTCGTTTGCCAACGCGCCTGTATGAATGTCTGTGTTTGGTGCCGTTCAAGCAGAAAAGGCAATATCACAATTCAAACATTTGCGCACGACGGAGAAACCCGGGCATGGAAGGTAAACCCCATTTGAGATGTTAAACTTTTCCCTCGCCGCTACGATAAGTCATGTATGTGGGTGTGTCTGTGTGTGTGTTGGTAAGTCTGTTTCCGGTTTTTCTACCAACAGCTCTTTTGGAATGGTTTGCTGTGTAAAGGCTTATCTTTCGGTTTTCACCGTTGCCACAATTCCGAACACACAGAGGTCCGTTGGAGAAAAGGAAACATGGCGCAAGGCAGACGACGAACCCTGCTGGAGCAAAATGTGATAGGACGCTTTGGTAATGGAACGGTTCTGTTGCAATGGTTGTTACCTAACCAGTGGACAAACTTTTTCAAACAGAAGAACTTTGCTTCGTGCCTTGCACGTACGTGCCTTAGTCAGGTGCTGCTGAATTGAACCCGAGTAATGGCCGAACAGCGTGCCGATAACGTCATGCGGGCTTCAGATGAAAGGAATCGTAATATCGAGTCTCTTATGAAGGCAAGGTTTGATTTTTTTTTTTCATTTCATAAATGACATGTTAAAATTTTCAACAAGTTCAATGGTACAATGGAAATCAATTGTTCCCAAAATGGTTCAAATTATGTGTGTCACTTGCGGGCCATGTATTGTTGACAGCGATAACATTTACCGATCATCTTTTACAGTTGAATTGGTTCATAAAATGGATAAATCAATTCCAAAATAGGCTGGGAAGGAGGAAATACCCTCACAATGGTTTGCAAACTGGAAAATAAATAAAAATGTCTAAGAAAAACGACTGTAAAAAGTATGTGTGCAACCCCAAAGCACATACGTCTACTCCCACGGGAACAAGCATCCAAACTACGCATCGAGTAGGAAAAGAAAAGCGTACAGTTGACGGGGGAAAAGTTGGTTTTCTTTATGTATATTTTATAGCCATTTTCTTTTACGAGTAGAAGCGCGCCCTATGGTAGACCTAAGTTAACTTTGCCACTTTATGTGTGCTTTAGGTGACGAATAAAACGGTTTTCCAAAGCAAACCGATGCGGATTTTGTTTACCCTGTTCGATTGGGTAGTGCTTCTATTGTTCTACGGGACACTTATGCTTACGTTGAGAGCATTTGTGTGGGTTGTGTGCGTGCGCTACCTTTTCATGCATGATTCCTGGTTGCGTTAGGCGTATGTGTTGCTTACCGTCGTATGCGCATTTAAAGACGATTTCCTTCCGTCAGTCAGGATCACTGGAAGTTCGGTGCCTTTTGCTTTGTATGCTAACTCGCGAATATTAAGGCCTGCCATGCAAAGACATTCACGGCAGACTACCCGGTTTTACTGGCTTGATGCTTTGCTTGACTCAAATCAAACAAACCTCACCCACCGGTCCGCCAGGTATGTTTTCCTACCCGCCCCGGTATCGATGATAGAAAGCAAACGAAAAACGTGGAAAAGCTTTTACACTTGACGAAAAGCCCCGGCTTCGAAAAGTGGCGGGTTGTGGTGGGTTTTGGTGCCAAAGGTTTGCCTACCTGTGGCTGTGATTGCTGATGTTTTCTTGCCTTATTACGTCGCGTTATCCTTTTCGTACCGTTGGAGCATGGAGGAGGCCTAACTTTATTTTGCGAAATAGACGAGCAAACACACGGCACGGGAAGGGGAATGCAAAACAATTCGCGATTGTGTGTGTGTGTTTGATAACAAGAGAAATGAATTTGAATGGCGCTTTTCAAACTGATGACACCCGCGATGGCTGTCGGAGGGAAAAGGAGGAAGGGCCGGCTTCCTTCTCCCCAACTTCAGAACATCCTAGCATTTCGAACCTTTATGGCCACATTTGTGGTGTGTTTTGTGATGGAATAGGCGGACCTTCTGACTGAAAGGCAACATTTGTGGGTAGTCTTTTTGGTGCAAAAGAGGTTTAAGAGGATAGGCTTGTGGGGGAGAGCGGGGGGATATTTTAAATGCTTTGCAAAGTGAAGCAGTACAAATGAGTTAACATGGATTAGCTTTCTAAAGCATGAAGCGTTTTTTTTTGGAATTGGAATGTCGCTAGATAGATCTTGGTTAGAAATAATTGAGAGTATTAAGATTATGCTCTCCAAATAATTGCATTCCACAAAACATAGAAGTTAGGGGATGTTTAGTCAATTTATTCTTGCTGAATTGAACTGAATTTAAGTTTATCATATCTGTGACTTCTTATTTTTCTTGGCTTAACGACCTCACGTCGTTAAGGTCACGCTGGCCATCGAATGACTTTCTAGATTGCTGGATACCACGTAGTTAGATAGTCAGTCCACACTAGGGTCAGGATGGCATTTAAACCCCGGTAAAGCCATTTGAAGACTGGTGCCGCGTTTTTAAATCATTATCAAATTCATCATTAACAAATTATGAACATTTTTTGGGTGATTGTCTATACCTACTTGCATTTATAAGTTTTCTGAAAAACACGTCAAATATCTTTTCGGAAAATATCCTCCTGTTTTGAAGACATTCTCGAGTAATTACAGTTTTTTAGGTTCTGAGTTGGCTTAGGTTCAGAAATGAAATTCAGACGAAGAATTTCAAATTTTACCAGTTACCGATTGTAGTACAACTTCATGCTTTGTCTATTCTACTATCTAATCTTATTTTAATGCACAATATTCGACTCAATTTTTTCGGATGGTTTGACGAATGTTTTGTAGCTAAGTTAACGTCAGGCAATTGTCAGGAATCAACGTTGAAACGCATTCCTCCGGACAGGGACGATGGAGGTACTCTCAACTTTTTAAGGTTTTTAGAGCAACATCCTCGTTCATACTTTCCTTCTTGAGGTGCTGTGACGGATTTTTCGGTTGAAAAAAAAAAACATCCGCCAATTATACTAGACCTGATATCAGCCAGATTGAGCCTCGTAATAGCAGAAAGTCTACGACGACCGTAGAAAAGTAGACAATAATTTGCATTTACTACAAGATAGGTTTTACCAGAGGCATCCGATAAGAAATCGGCATTATGTATACTGGATCCTGTACAACCCACCATATTCAACCAATTGTTAAACATATCTTTCATGTCAATTTTTATGGTTCGTAAACCATTCGTTTGCCACTTCCCGCATGTGAGAAAATGCTACACCATGGGGGAAAGTTACCATCTTTTAACACGCGAACATTGTAACTTCCGAAGCACAGCAGCGACGAACAATGTCCCGCGACAGACACAGCTCCACCGAGGATTTAATGTGTCATTGTGAATTTGTTTGTGCAAATCCTTCTAAAGCCTGTCTCCGGTCGCTTGTCATCACCGCGGATCGCGAACTAGCCGGGGTTCCGGTCCAGCGGATTTTCGGCTCTGTGTATGAGTTCCTGCTGTGCGAACCGTGTCCAGCTTTTATGTTCCAGCTTTGTTTCACCCCGTACATGATGAGGGAGGGGTTGCCAACACGGCGAGACAAATTCAGGCTCCACACATCGGCTTTCCAGTTTCGGTAGGGGTAAGTCTTTTTTGTTCCTGTTGTTATGTGCGATACGAAGCGCGATTTTATTCACGCGTTGTGTGTGCTCCAGCTTCCACTGACGTCTATAAAATAATACAAAAAATGCTTCTAGAAGGATTTTGTTTTGTATGAAGACTTTCGCTAGATTGTACATGATATAGAAAAGAACAAAATATTGTGCAGGATGTCAACTAAAGCAAGCAAAAACTCTATCCACTTACGTGACAAAAAAAAAAGATGAAAAGAAAACTCCCTTTCTGTGTCGGTGTAACCTCAACGCAAGTGAGGGCAAAAAGCTGGACACCAAAACCTTGGCCATTGCTGTACTGCGTCGTTGTCCCGCTTAAGCAACGTGATAAGTAGAATTTAGTGAGCGTTTTTTTTTCTTTTTTTTTGTGTTTTTTCATCGCTGTAAACCATGAACACGTGTACATCAAAGGGGAAATGCCGTAAAAATTATGCAAAATGAACTTAAATCAACAAAAGGGTAAAAATGTGTCGTGTGTGTATGTGAGAGGCAAACGAAAAAAAAAAAACTCAATTCTACACCGTCACAGTGAATATTCTGTGATCGGTGATGAAATGCTAATGGTAATGAACAAGTGAATCACTAATTTACTACCCTCGGGGGCACTACTTGTGAAGGAGAATATGTGGGTAAAAAATGCTACAGTCCAGGCGCTATTGTTTGAAAGACAAGCGCGAGTGGTGAGAAGATAAATATGTTAATCGTTCGGTACACACGTACCTCCGTGCCAGACAACTGACCTGTGACCTGCGAGATCTTCCGCTGGTATGTCCCGTGAGATCCGTTTATCCCTTTTGATATTCTATGCCGTGGATGCATACGGACCAACTGTGTGGATGGGGATAATATGGGGAGGACACCGTGTGGTACATGTAACTCCGGGTTCCGTAATAGCCTTCGTCGCTCAGTACAGAAATGGTCAATGATGAGATGGGTGTTGTTCACAATAACAAGCGTTTATTGCAGCTTCCCGCCGTAACTGCAATAAAAGCGGTGTTAGTGTGGACGCGTCCGACTTCGTGCCGAAAGAGAGCGAGAGGTCGTGTGAGAGAGGGATAAAATTAAGTAATAAATGCGTAAGCTGCCGTACTCGTTTGCTCACGCACTTAAGAACCAAACGATACGGTAAGCGGACGAATTTTTAGCCCCAGCTTAAAAACCGCAAAAACCGTTCTTTGCCAAATATTCGTTAACTTCCCTATCCGAAAAGTTTATGTTGGCTAAGTAGCCAACATTCTAAAAATTCGTATCGTGTCGTGGCCGGTTTTAATATCGCATTAAAACTGAGATTCGGGACGAAAAAATCAGCCATCGCAAAGTGATCGATACAACAACCCGCGTGTTCGCTGCTGAAGCCGGGCTCATCGACCTCACACTAAAACGACAGCTGATTAGGAGAAGGACAACGAATCCGTGTTTCACCGCATAAGTTCCATCGAAACCATCGAAACCAGTAACCATCGAAAAATAAGTGCAAGTGAATCGCGAGCTCATCTGTCGCACGATATGAAGCCGTCCAGCGTGAACCCTTGTCCCGAGGAGGATAAGTGCGGGGAATGCGGCGGAGCGCCGCACGACGATATGGCGCAGTGCTACGGATGCGAATTATGGTTTCACTTCGAGTGTGCGAATGTGTCGGTTGAAACCATTGCAGAAGATTGGCGGTGTCGCTCCTGCCACCCCCCGTTGCCCCCTAGTGAATCCTCAAATGCTGAAGATGCGTTTGGAGCCGTGACGCGAGAAATGATCGCCTTGAGACAAGAACTAAAGGACGGTCAAGAGAAGATGCGCCAGGAAAAGGAGGCAATGGAGGCGGAACTAACGCGCTTGTATTCACACCTTTACCAGGACCGTACTTGTGGAAAGTGTGACGAGACGCCGAATGACGAAATGTTGCCATGCGCTATCTGCAAGCGATGGTACCATTTTGTATGTGTAAATGTTACGAAGCAAATGGTGGATAAAAAATGGCAATGCTGCACGTGCCGCCCTCCATCGCGGCCCAACCTAGCTAACAATAGCGAGGAACTAAGCGCGGTTACGCGAGAGATGAACGCTCTAAGACTGGAGCTAATTAATCAGCAAAAGCAGTTCCACGAGGAACGAAAAACTATGCAGGATGAGATCAGTAGACTGTCCCATCGCCACGTAGACACCTATGATCATCAATGCCGCACATTTCGTCCAGGGAATCCAGATGCCCATTCAACGACGCGGCATTTTTCATCTCCAGTAGCCGCACACGAACTGACCCGTAGCCAGTTAGCCGCCAGGAACGTGGTCACCGGAAAGCTTCCTACCTTTTCAGGGAATCCGGACGAATGGAGTAATTTTAAGAGCCGTTTTGACACGACTACACGTATGTGCGGGTACACGGACGACGAAAACGCATTGCGGTTGCAAGAGTGTCTCACCGGGCGTGCATTAAGAATGGTGCAGAGACGATTGCAGGAGCCGGAAAACGTGCAGGAAGTAATGAGCACTCTGGAGAGGTATTTTGGACGCTCTGAAGTGCTTGTTGATGGAGTTATGCAGCAAATCCGTTCAGCTCCTCCTCCGAGACTGGAAAAAATGCAAACCTTGATCGACTACGGTGTATCGGTGGAAGAACTGTGCGCTACTATCAAAGCACGCCGGATGGAGGAGCAGAACCACAATTCATCACTTATGAAGGAGCTCGTCGATCGCCTTCCACCGTGCCTTAAACTAATGTGGGGTATTCATAAAGAGTCCAAACTAATTTCCTCTTCGTTACAGGAATATGGCACGTGGATGAGAACAATAACTAATGCGGCCGTATCCGTCACACCGCCACCACAGCAATCTACAAAAAGGAGCGATACAAAATACGTCAACACCCATACGGAGCCACGAACAAACAGACCACCTACGCGCGATGACTTTTCATGTCTCATATGCCAGAAGGAAGAGTGTCGAAGCGGGCCCGACTGTGATAAGTTGCTTTCGTCTTCTACAAATGAAAGATGGGGCTACGTGCGACGGTATCGCTTATGTAGAAGGTGTCTCTGGAAGCATCCTGGACGATGCCACATCGCATCACCATGTAACAAGAACGGATGTTCCATGTTCCACCATGAATTGCTGCACGGGGAGACTATCGCCCGCGACTCTATGACAACTTTCGCTCACAACTGCACTTCGGAAAAGTCCTTGCTAAAATACGTTCCAGTAACACTCTACGGCAACGGCAAGAATGTAAACACCTTTGCGCTTCTCGACGATGGTTCTTCCGTTACGCTGATGGACCACGCGTTGTTGGACGAGCTAAACCTGAAAGGCACCCTTAGTCCCATCTGCCTGAGCTGGACGGGAAACCAAACAAGAGAAGAGACCCGCTCGCATACAGTTGCCGTTTGCATCTCTGGCGACGACAAGGATGGAAAAAGGTACACGATGTCAAAAGTGCATACCATCTCCAAGTTAGCGCTTCCCACGCAATCACTGCCGTTACCAGAGCTAGCAGAAAAGTACGACCACTTGCAAAAGTCCAACGCTCGCAGCTATCACGAGGTAGCACCGCGGATTCTGATTGGTGTCGACAACTTCTTCCTGACAAGACCACTAAAAACAATCGAAGGAGCTGCCGGGGAACCAATTGCTACCAAAACTCGTCTCGGCTGGGTCGTTTGCGGCCCTCATGACCAGCTTACGAGCCAAAAGGACGCAGAATCGCGCGGTGTTCATCTATGTACATGCACTAAATCCGATGAAGATATCGATGCAGTGTTACGTGAAATATTTTCTTCGGAAAAGCACGAGACATGTCACGCCAATTCCGTTTTGTCCAAAGATCATGAACGAGCCTACGCCTTATTGGATGCGCATACGAAGTTCGTCGATGGCCGATTCGAAACCGGGCTGTTGTGGCGATCAGACAACGTAAGCTTACCAGACAGCCGACGCATGGCCTTGCGCAGACTGGAGTGCCTGGAAAAGCGATTGAGGAGAGATAAGAATCTTGCCGCGGTGATCAATCAGAAACTGGAAGAATTCTTGAAAAAAGGGTACGTAAGACGAATATCGAAAGATGAACTAGCTGCTACTCGTTACCATCCTAGGAAGTGGTATCTGCCAATATTTCCCGTTATCAACCCAAATAAACCCGGGAAGGTGCGCCTGGTGTGGGATGCAGCTGCCGCGGTGAAGGGAACATCTTTAAACACGAGCTTACTATCTGGTCCTGATCTGCTGACACCTTTACCATCAGTGCTTTATCGTTTCCGAGAATACCGTTTCGCTGTCGCTGCTGATATTAGAGAAATGTACCATCAGGTGGTGATACGCAAGGAGGATGAACATAGTCAGCGCTTCCTTTGGAGATGGGGCGACGCCGAACAAGAGCCAGAAGAGTTCGTGATGACCAGAATGACGTTCGGCGCAACTTGTTCACCAGCCAGCGCACAATACGTAAAGAACGTCAACGCTGATCGATTCATCGAAAAGCTCCCTCAGGCCGTCAGGTGCGTAAAGGAACAACATTACGTGGATGACCTTCTAGTTAGTACTGAATGCGAAGATGATGCCGTACAACTAGCTACAGAGATACAGTACATCCATAGTCAAGGCGGTTTTCAGCTCCACAACTGGCTTTCCAACTCGAATAAGGTCGCAGAAAAGTTTTCGGGAAACGTGGTACAGCAACGACACTTCCATTCGGATCCTGTGACCTGCGTGCAAAAGGTGCTCGGGATGTGGTGGAACCAGCAAACAGATACCTTCAGTTTCAAGATGCATCCCAAACGCGACAATGACATCCTGGATGGAGAAACGATACCAACGAAGCGACAAATCTTGCGTGTGCTCATGAGTATGTATGATCCTTTAGGTTTAATCGCTGGATTTCTCTTATACTTGAAGGCAATCTTACAAGAAGTTTGGAGGTCAGGAACTGCTTGGGACGAAGAAATTTCTCAAGATATGTGGCAGAAATGGAAAATATGGCTGACGGGTCTACCTTACGTGCAACAAATCGCCATCCCTCGCTGTTACCGACAAACCGTAAAACTCGATAATGCAAGCATCCAGTTACATGTGTTCGTTGACGCCGGTCTCGACGGGTACGCCGCGGTAGCATACTTTCGATTCCAACAAGATGAAAACGTGGAAGTTTCGCTGATTGGCGGCAAAGCAAAAGTGGCTCCCTTAAAATACATGTCTACTCCTCGAATGGAGCTTCAAGCTGCGGTTTTAGGATCCAGGTTGGCTAACACAATACAACGAACACATGACGTACCAATACATCAACGTTTCTTATGGACAGACTCGCGAGATGTCATGTGCTGGATTAATTCGAATCATAGAAAATACAGCATCTTCGTAGGCCATCGGGTTGGAGAAATTCTGGAGAACACCAACGCCGAAGAATGGCGATGGATCCCAACGAAGCTTAACGTGGCAGACGAATGCACGAAATGGACGAATTTCCGGCAACATTTAACCTCGAGTCGTTGGTTTACTGGACCAGAATTTCTTAAAGAATCGATGCAAGTGTGGCCAGCAGCAGAAACTATCGCCTACGAAACTACTGAGGAAAAACGACACCATGTGACATTACACCAACTCAGCGAGCAGGTAATCGTTTTCGAACGATTTTCAAGTTGGAGGAAGCTGCTTCGAGCGATCGCCTACATGTGGCGTTTTATATACAACTCCAGAAAACCGACGACAAGACACACCGGAGCACTCACCAGCGTCGAGCTACAGCGAGCGGAAAAACTCATTCTGAGAATTGTACAACAAGAAAACTACCCTGAAGAGTACAACATCCTAAAGGAAGCACTGTCGACGAGGAACCAGCAAGTCCGCATTAAGCGAAGCAGTTCATTATACAAGCGTAGCCCGTACCTTGATGAAGATGGACTCTTACGTGTTAAGGGGAGAATCGATGCCTGCCTGTTCGTCGATTCAGCTGTTAAAAGACCAATAATACTTCCCAAGTCCGGTACAGTCGTGGATTTAATTATAGGAGACTACCATCGGAAACTTCGACACGGACATCATGAAACGGTACTGAACGAAGTACGATCCAGATACGATATCCCCGCTCTACGCAGAGCGTGCCGTCGCGTAACGAACAACTGCTTGTTTTGTCGAATCAGACTGACTAAGACCCGCTCTCCGATGATGAGTCAACTGCCTCCAGCCCGTCTAGCCGCTTACTTGAAACCGTTTTCCTATACTGGGATTGATTATTTCGGTCCAATGATCGTCTCAACAGGTCGCGGAAAATCTGAAAAAAGATGCGTGCATACTGGCGCTGAGAAACTTTATGGCACGAAGAGGTACACCTAACGAAATCTTCAGCGACAATGGTACAAACTTTGTCGGAGCTAACAGAGAGTTAGTAGAAGCGACCAGAAGGATCGACACGCAAAGACTCATGGAAGAGATCGATATTCCCGATACAAAATGGACCTTTAATCCGCCGTCTGCACCACACTTCGGAGGTGCATGGGAGAGAATGATAAGAACGGTAAAACGAACGCTCGAGAAAATGCCATTTCGACGAACCCCGACCGATGCAATACTGAACTCTATGCTCATCGAGACCGAAAGCATAATTAATATGCGCCCCTTGACACATGTGCCGATTGACAGAGGTGAAGACGCACCACTAACCCCAAATCATTTTCTTTTAGGGTCACCGTCTGGTGTGAAGCCCCTCCTTACCTTTGATGATTCCTCTGCCACGCTACGTAACACATGGGCAGCGTCACAGGTATACGCGAACATTTTGTGGAAGAAGTGGTTGAAGGAGTATTTGCCGACGCTCACGAAACGATCCAAGTGGTTCGAGCCATCCCCTCCGATTGTTATAGGCGATCTCGTTTTGATAGTAGATGATAACAGCCCTCGGAACTGTTGGCCGCGCGGAAGAGTAATCGAGACGGTACGATCGAAAGACGGAGAAGTGCGACGCGTAATTATTCAGACTACGAAAGGGACGCGTTTGGAACGTCCGTCTGTTAAAGTCGTCGTCTTGGACGTCGGACGGAGTGTAAAGAGCTAAGGCAAACGTACCTTCGCACGGGGGGGAGTGTTCACAATAACAAGCGTTTATTGCAGCTTCCCGCCGTAACTGCAATAAAAGCGGTGTTAGTGTGGACGCGTCCGACTTCGTGCCGAAAGAGAGCGAGAGGTCGTGTGAGAGAGGGATAAAATTAAGTAATAAATGCGTAAGCTGCCGTACTCGTTTGCTCACGCACTTAAGAACCAAACGATACGGTAAGCGGACGAATTTTTAGCCCCAGCTTAAAAACCGCAAAAACCGTTCTTTGCCAAATATTCGTTAACTTCCCTATCCGAAAAGTTTATGTTGGCTAAGTAGCCAACAGGTGTGATGACTGGCCATCTTAATCCTCTTTTTTGCAAATGGAAGGATAAAACAAAGAACTCGCAACGAGGTAGCAAAAAACGCTTCGACATCCGGTTAGACATTTGCTGGGCATCGTTCAGGGACCGCTCTAACTGCACCTGTAACATAGACAAGAGACGAGCTGACAACACAACAGCAACAAAAACCCGTCTTCCTTTGCTGATGTGAAGCGGATTTCAATTTCACCTTTTCCCCAAGCATTTCACCGGAACGGCGCGAAGGGAATGTAAATCTGGAGCCTCCATATTGTGTGTACGATTTGATGCATTGCAGGAAGTAGCGTGCACGGATTTCGCTCCGGCTGTTGTAAGTTCCAGCCCCTTTCGGGAAGCGATGATGGCCAATGATTTCGGTATTTTCTTTGTTTCCTTCACCTCGATTATTCATATGAAAATTGTTCCCTTCTAAAGAGTGCAAAAAGGGGGGAAAATGAACGAAAAAGGCAAGGTCCTTCGGTTGACTTGCACAAGGTGTACAGAGATAATAAACAGCAAAATCGGTACCCTGCTAAAAGCAACCGATCTAGGCTTCTCTTCTCGATGATCTGTGATGTTTTTCACGCACACACACACACACGGAAAAAGTCCCGGACCGTCACACACACACATTCATGGACACGAGGGATCCAAGAGAACCGTCTAAATGGCTAATGGAAAATGCATAACTGCCATCGTTGCCGTTCCTTTTGGGATTTAGTACACACACGCACTGGATGTAGATGCTACAGGTGAGATGAGAGTAAGGTGGGGAGGGCAGAAGAAGGTTCACCCTGATGCCTAAGTGCCCCAGATAGGATAAGATGCGTATCCATTTTGTCTGCCTTTAGACGGCAAGGGTTTTTTTGCACCTTCGTTTTCCAACCGCCCTCGCCCAGTATCCGTATTGTGTGCGTGGTTGAAGAGGATTCTGCATAAATCTGTGCTACTCCGCTTAGTCAAAATATAACGGCGGATACGGATAGGTGAGGGAGGGAGCGAAAGAGAGAGACCAACGCGACGTGTCTACACAATGAGATCAGCCAAAAAGGGCGCATTTGGCTTGGGGGTGTTGAAAACGCGCGAGATTTGCGAAGAAGAAAGAGGCGAGATAAGTAATAGTGGCGTGCGTGTTGGTTGGTTGAACGATAGACGAAAGGAAAGTAGCTTTCAATTTTCTCAATACTCAACCAATAATGCACGGGTGATCAGGCCATGGGTGAGCTTATATTGTGCCAGTTTTTTTTTTTTTTTTTCGAGTATGGATTGCTTTGGACGAGAAACCGGCATTAGTTCCGTTGGGTGAATTGATGTTTCAATTTCGCCGAGCTTAGTTTTGCAGATTATTGGAACGTTTTTAATGTTCTTTTGTCGGATTTTCTCACCTACTATCAGTGAGGTGCGAGATTCGCAAAGCTGGAAGAAAATGGTATTTGAAATGGTAAAGCACGGCGTGAAATTTAGAATTTCCGAATTATTTGCCTTATGTAACGCATGTTTCAAGCAATGAGTATTTCAGGAACATAGAATTCTTCTTCTTTCAATGCTTTAAAAGAGCAATACTCTGTCTCCGATAATTGCGGGTCAAATTGTAGGAAGATTGGAAAGTTTTTTTCCAGAATTTCTGCATATTTTATTTATTTAGTTTAAGTACTTCTTGCCGGTATTCTATTCGGAGCCGTAGTCTCATTTCTGGATATTGTCGTGAAGAAATTTCGAAATTTTAGCTTAAGAGGATCACTCTACTATTCAACGTTTGGTCAATAATGGGGACATGTTGGGAGCGAAGTGGTTATTAGTTTTTTAATCAGCAAGAATAGTTAGTCAATCTCATTTTGAGCGTTTGTTTGTAGCTAGAATTATTATCTTATTACGGTTTGATAAATATGTCAAAGAAGTAATTAAATGGCCTGTATGTTCTAGATCGGCGTTAAGCTTCCTGGTAGAGGATTTTTGACCTAATTTAATACCATATTATCATTTTATGTGCAACAAAGTGTCGTTAATTGATTATATCTTTGATAAACCCTACCGCCTGAACTAATTTTTCACAGAACCGATTCATCATTGACTGGAAATTTATTATTGCCATCTAACTGTCTAATGCTGAAAAAAGATATTCCATCTAAAAACAAAAACATATTTATCCAGAAGTTGTCAAACAATAATTAAACGATTCCGAAGATTGAGTGATCGTTTTGTATAACAGTTTGTTATGAAAACTGGCACCATCAAAGCTACGAAATGTAAAAACACTTGGTTGTTCAACACATATTGGTTGAATTTATCATATTCCATATAATCCTAACTTAAATCCTCTTTGCCGACGGTTTGAACCACTATAAGTTATTACGGAGACGTTCTTAAACGCTGTTCGTTTTGACTGATTTATTTTAAATAAAGTAATCGGAAGTCACTAGCCTGTTTCACTGCGCTCTCTTACTTCCTTTTTAAAAATATGCCAGATTTAATGGAAACTTTCTTAACCAAAACCTGACCCGATGAAGCACTCGTTTCCGTTGTCGTCGTACAAATCACCGATCACCGTCAGCACTATAACCTGGGAATAGAAGCAGTGTGGGAATTCTTGAAGGAAAAGCCTCCCGAGAGCAGTAGCGTCATTCGGATGATGTTTCACTGATGGTTGCGAACCCCCATTCGAAATGCGAGTCGCGTCACAAGCGTCTGATTTGGGAGACATGTCGTTTCAGGCTGGAGAAAACCGTGTCACAAGAAGCAACAAGCTTCGCTTGTTGCTCACAGCCCATCGCTTGTTGCTTCAAGTTTGATGCTTTTCTAGCAAAAAGCTCACCCTGTTGCTGCGCATCCTGGTCAACCTGTTGTTGTGTGACGCAACCGGAAGCTGTCACACAGCGACGGGGAGCTTTCGCTATCCCAAAAGGGGAAATGGTTTCCCCTTGCGTAGCGAAAGCTTTCTATCGGTGTCGCACAATGCGCCTAACCGGCTGATAAGAAACATTCCCCACTCTCTCGCTTGTATGCAATGAGGCTGAGCAAAATGATGATGACTGTTGGCGGCGATGCCACGACTAGCTGTCCTTTTCAACGAACAGTTTTTCACGAACCTTCACTTCGCCCCAGCAATCGTTTATCTAACCGAAGCGTGGAAAACTGCCGTGTCGTGTGTTCTGATAGAGTCAGCCAGTTCGGATTTGTTCGTAAGATCGCATCGGACAGGTTGGTTGGTTCGGTATGCTTTGGATGGACATTACATGAGCAGCGTGTTCGGGTTTCGGGCTTTGCTAATATACACACAGGTGTGCTCTACAAGTGTTTGTAATTGTGTACGTTTCGGTAAAAGGTGGATTCGGGTGCTTTTTTTTCGATATTCTCACCTGGCTGAATGGTGCAGGTTTTCTAGCAAATCAATGTAAGTGAGTACCACCAGTAGGTTACACATTATGACACCCTTATCTGAGGTAATAGTAAGATGAGTACTCTTAAGAACAAAATTTAAAAGACACAATGTTTCTTAAATGCCATTTGTTTAACGTATTGTATTGCGAACAAAGATTTTTATTTAAATTTTAATTTAATTTAATTTTAAGGTACAACTTATTCAACTTATCTCTTGAAGAATGCAATTTTGGATGTTTTTATTTCTAAAAAGCCCCAATAAACAGAACCTCCAAGCTCCAGATGGAAAGACTCTTCAATAGTCTTTCTTAAGTTCAAATTTCTTGTAGAATAAACTACCAAACAGATCAAATCTACACCATGATCTTCCCAAAGATCGCAGACGCAAGCATCTTCTTCGTGCAATTATTTACCTGTTTCCGGTTTATCGTCTGGATTTCCAAATTTTCCCTCAATTCCTCTCCTAACCCTCCCACCATCCATTTTTATTAGAATGATCTTCAATGATCTATCGTGCTCGTTTGTTGTTTTGCTGTTTAGACATACCATGGTCCGTGAGTTCTTGCTGCCAAGAAATAACTCACCATCGTCACGCTGGGTAGCTCATGCATATGTTTTGGTAAAGTTTGCTTTACTTATGCGTTTGCTTTCCCTCTTACGCCTATCGCACATTCGCAAGTAGTACAATGTGCACTCACGTCGTACGTACGCGTTTCATTCACCCGTGTGTCGGGTACATAACATGTATTATTCATGCACAGGAAAAGCGGCCCGTCTCCCGTCGAATATCTGCCTGTTCTGGCGCGACAACGAACAGAAGCGAGAGAGCGTACAGCCTTTGCCAGCATTTGAAGGAAGCATCATTTGGACTCACTCGTCCGAAGTTCTCGTTCTGAAGGAAATTTCTTGGCGATTTCGTAAGGTCTCGTCGATTCGGCGCACTGGTGTTGTACCGTGCGTTTGTTGTTGCTGTACGTGGTAGGTTTTCTTGTACTGTTGGCTTGCTGTTGGTTTACGGCGGGTTTGGAGGTAACTCGCGGTTCGAGAAAGCGATTGAGATGTTCTTGTTGCTCGTTTGCTCACTCGAACGTTGGGAATATAGTGTAGGGTGTTAAGGCTAGCGCTCCCTGTTCTACTTCCGGATCCATGCTCGCAAACCCGCAAACGTGGGTGAGTGTATTTGTGCGTAGGGCTGATGCTGTCTCACTTTTGCTCGTGCTACGGCTCTCGACCGGTTCCATCGGCCGAACAAGGAGCAACAGCTTCATTCGCGCATCATCATTATTATCATCAACGCCACCGTACCACTGGCACGGTTACAGAACAGCAACAGCATCGTCATCATCATCGGCATCATCATCATCATGGTCATTGACTATCCACCCCAAGCAGCCTGGAGTTGGAGAAGGAGCGAATGAAAGAGCACAGTCGTTCGCATCGGACGCGGCTGCTCGGATCATGTTTTTCCTTTCGGCATGTTCGGGCTGCCGTTCCCCCGGCGCTGAGCGAGTGAGGATGCCGATACCGATGGACGGGTTCGGGTCCGGGTTCCGCCGTGTTCGGTCGGGCTTCGCGCTCGCAGTACATATCTTTTATGTATTTATGTTGGTTGCGTTTCTGCCGTTTTGTTATTACCTCGAAAAACCAGTCGATTTCGTTTCAGTCTTCATACAGTCTTCGCTTTAACCCGTTCCAATCTATCCGCCGCTCTCACAGTTATCAGTATACATCAACAACAACAACAACTACAATAACAACATATTAATATCTTAACAAAAGTTTGTAAACTAACGTGCGCCCAGTATATTCGGTTCAGCAATCAGATCTTAAGAGGACACGTTCAGTCGCCTTTGCTTTTTAACTCCGGCTGATCGTTTTAAAGAGCTTCTTTCGCGAATGAAAAGATCAGGCACCAGAACACTCTTATTCCGCTAAGAACTGTTTGTCCTGGCTGACAAACTCGTCCTTCGAGCCGCTTAAGTTCTTTCACTAGGTAGCATTTAGTGTTATGTACGATCGTGACCTTAAGATCTGAAGTGTTTTCCCTAGTTTCGGCGTATAAGTTAAACTCAAGTTTATTTTTCTTGACTGGTAAGGCCCTGTTAGGGTTTTTGCTTGCGCACCTTTGGAAAAAGTACGTTCAGAGTCTAGCTGATTTTTTGCAAGATCTTACGCTCGCTGACATTTCAGCCTCGTAGTAACTCCTCCGCGCGGGTGGTTAGTTTTGTTTCCCGCGAGAAAGAAAACAAAAGGACTCTTCACTAAGGCAGATCTCTCAAGGGCTCAAGATACCCTTGCAAGTGTTCTGTGACTCTGTGTGTGTAGTTATGTATATGTTTTTGTATCGTCTTCCGTTCCGTTGTTTATTTTCTGTCTCGTATGGTTTAGGGCTCTTTGTGCAGGTTGCCGCGTCACAACATCGTTCGATCTGCACCCCCCCCCAGTCATCACGATCATCGGATCGTGGAGCATCACATCAGCTACGTTCGCTTTTCCTTGCTCACCCTTTAACTCTCTCTCTCTTTCTATTTCTCTACTCCTCTCTCTGGCAATCTTTCTCTCTGTGTGTGGTGTCGCGCGCGCGGTATCCAGCATTCTTTTAGTGCGTGAGTGCGTTAACGTCTTCACCGTTCGAAGGTGTGTATCAGCGCTGCCGGGTGGTGCGTTAAAGTGTCGTCTGTGCGTCTAAGTGTGTTTCGTGCCAAATTCAGCTCCTTTCTTTACACGCCTGGTGGGCTTGAGTTCTGTTTTCGGTTAAAGTAAGTTGTGTACCGTCTATGTTTGTAAGGGAGCCGTCTCGGTCGGTGATACAGCTCTCATCGTTCCCCAAAAGTGCAGCCAGTTACCAAAGACAACCGTGGACACTACGTGCGTTCATCAGACGCACAACGTGTATTTGCGTGTGCGTGTGTATATGTGTGGCTTTTGTGGTTAAGTGAGTGATTGTGTGTGTGTGCGCGAGTGGTGGTGGTACGACGCTATTCACAACTAGGAGCGACTGAACAACCCGGGGGGAAAATCAACTAACCTGACACAACACAGGAGCAGAAGCGATTCCTCACAAACCTCACAAAGTCTCACCCCACCCAAACATTCCCAATCCCGCTGGTGGATTCATAACAAGTCAAAGCAGCCAGACAGGCCAGCAGCGTGCATCTTTCGCGTGCCGACGTCCTTGGGGTGGTGTATCCTGCCCTTTTTTCACACGCTTTTTTCCCCCATCGTTCCGGAACCAATCCTCCAGCAAACACGCTTACCTTGATCCAATCACAGACAAAATTGAAAACAACAACAAAAATCGCGCCACGTATATACGCGGTTGTGTGGTTGTACGGTTTGGGTCACGAACGTCGCTTAGGCTCAGCTTTAAGGACGCGAAAAATATTGGCAAAGCAAAAGCAGTAATCGAATACAGCAAATTGTGTAACAGGTTAGTTTGAACGGGAAAGGATAATATGAGATCTTGCTAGCTGCTGCTGCTGTTGCTGCTGCTGTAGCTACTGATCGCGAAACAGAAAACGCGAGGAAAAGAAGTTTTCTATTGTCCAAAAATTGGAACAACAAGCAAAGAAGGGGTCACAACGGTTCTCTTGAGACTCGGGCTTGCGATCATCTAAGTTGTGGCGAGTTTTTTTTTTTACAGAAACAAGCAAACGGAACAGATAAAAGCAAATCTCACAACCCAAATCACTTTTCGATCGCTGATTGATCGCTCGTTCGTTTTGTGCAATTTACACACAACTTGGGGTGGGTTTTTGGTAGTAAGCAGACGTTGGCAGACACAAGGCGAAAAACGCACAGTGCACACATCCAATCGGTGGGGTGATATTTTCAACTGCAAATCATTCTCGCATTCCTTCCTGCTTTTTTCCCCTTTACAAACTAATCACACATACAAACAGCCACCCGTAGGGGCGCATCTTTTCCTCTGTTGTTGTTGATAGATAAGAAGTAAGCGAGGGCAGCAGTAAAAGGTGTGCTGGAACGAAGCGAGCACGAGAAAACGGGTTTAAATTAAAAAAAAGAGCTGTCGAATAGCGGCTAATGAGCGGCTAAAGCACGAAGTTCTCGAAAGGTTCTGCTATCCAAATCAACTAAAACCTTTACGAAGCAGCAAAAGCAAAAAGACGTAAAGAAACATATCAGGAAAAGCAGCGTGAGTGGAGGAAAAATCGAACAACCTACCCAAATACAACAGAAACACACATACACACGTCAGTCGACACGCGGTGGGTAATTTCTACCACAGGCCAAAGAGTTGAGGCATGCAAGAGTTTTAGCTTTTGATGAGCTCTGAAGAGTTGTTTTATTTCCCTTTCGAACGCAAGGTTGTATGTGAGTGGTTTTAGTGTGTGCGAGTGAGTGAAGGGTGTGAAGGGTGTGTTGCGCTAAAGAGAATTCCTCCCTGTGTGTCAGGTGTACGTATGTATGTGTGTGTGTGAGAGAGAATAGGGGTGAAAAGCAAGCGGAGCAAAGGTAGCAAAGCCAGAACGCGCTGATCGTGTTAGTTGCGTGTTTCTGTTCCATGATCTTCTTCAGAGACCGCATTCTCGCCGCGCGATCGTATGTGTGAGAAGGAACAGTGAAGAAGACGGTGTCTGAGGTCGAAAGCATAAAGCCAAAAAAAAAAAAACAAGCGGAAACAGCGAATAGAAAAGAGGATCAGGTGTGTGAGGCCACGCGGGGACTGTAGAGCCAACGACGCAACACTAGCTTGAAAGTACGAACGAAGGTATAGCAGGAAGGAAAGAAGGAACAGAGAAAAAAACGACCAAAGCGAGTTGTTCTTTTTAGTCCGCAACATCAGAAGAGAACATCAGCCGTTGCCTACGGTCAGTTTGGGAGGGTGTAAAGCAACAGCGAAAAACGGGAAGAGCAACATAACCACAAACCCGGCGTCCGGTTTGTGTGTGCGTAAGAAGGGGTGAAGAAGAACCTGACGCGCTCGCGCGGCATCTTAAAAAACCCCGGGACCCCGGGACAGCGAGCATTTCTTCATGCTTTTGGCTCTGCTGGGAGACGTTCGGAATCGAAGATCGTCGACCGTGCAGCAGACAGCCACGGACCGAAAAACCGGTTTCCAGACATAATCAAAAATAATTACCAACCAATACAACCCCCGGTTTTTCCACTCACACACTCACAGGCGTGCGTGATCTTGCTGCGGTGGTTGCTGGTACTTTGATCATCAGCACACCTCCGCGCCCTATTGCGTAGTTTTCTTCACCCTCTTGAGCTCTCACCCTCTGTTGCTCATTCTTACGCGGTGTGTGTGTGTGTTTATGTGTGTGCTATTGCATATTCAACACAAATACACACATAGGCGGGTGATCATCAGTGGCACGCTGGTAGGTTGTGTTCTGTTCTGAGGTTGCCTTTTGGTATAGTTCGGGAAGAGCAAACGACGCGCACAACGCAAGTCAAGTTGAACTCCTGTTCCGCGGTGCTTTTGTTGCAGATCGGCAGAAGAAATTCGGCATCCTAGTCGCTCAAGATTGGTATTGATCGCTGTAGTGCAAACTGTGTGCGTTTCGAGATTCTTTCGCAAAACCTTTTCCCCGTGTGAGATTTGAATCCTTCGGGAACTTGTTGTGCTTGTGAATTCTCCCAAAACAGCCTATATTTTGTATAAAAAAGGTACTTGCGTGTGTGGGTTTTCGTATGTGAGTGCGTGTGCTGGACCGAATCGAGCTATAGAAGAGTATATAGGGTGCGTACGTGTGAATGTGTGTGTGAGTGTATACGTGTAGGACGACGTCACCCATCGTAATACGTCAGGTGTGACGACAGGTGTATAGGAACAATTCTAGAGTAATTAGCAAAAATAACAGAAACACTGAACACATATTTGTGGCGAATAAGACATAGTGGAAGGCATGCGTAGCTTTACTGTAGCGTATTTTAGGTAAATGAAAATTGTGTGGCAAGTTAGCAGTAAGAACCAAACCTTAGGATAAGACAATCCAACCGTGCTCAACCCACGTGAGGATCGACAATCAAAAGAAGCGCGTTTTGACAATCATCAAATATATCAAAGGCACTTTTGACGTACGTGTCGGTACTCGAAACGGTGACAATCTTTAGACTCTATATCTTTATCGTACCAATCCTTGACACCTGGCGCGAGAGCATCCAGCTTCCCCCGAGACAATCATCTGCTGCGAATTCGGAATCTTTTGCATTCGCAGCCAGAATACCCGGTTTGGAGCAGTACGCTTGATTCGCAATCTAAGGGTCAACTTTCGACAATCTCCGGTATTATTCCGGAACCTCTCCTGTTCTTGACAATCTAAATCTCAAGTAGCAAACTCTAGATACGCTATCAATTTTCACTTTCTATTGAGTGTGGGGAGCTTACTCTCTTACTCGCAAAGCAGTAGAGCTGTAACGTAAATAGTTTATAAGGTAAAATTTGAAGATCAATTATATAGAGAAATTTTTGGAGTGCAATTACAAGCCAACCGTGTATAGCTTTAAGAGTGTTTTTTCCACGTTGTGAACGAAGCGACGAAATAGTGCGGTCGCACCAACAACAGCCAACCAACTAGTTTATAGCTCACCAACGGGTTGTTTGGTGTGAGTAGTAAGGCATAGGAAACTCGATCGAAAATCGGATCATTACCTTTTTAGAAGAAATTATAACCAGACAGGAAGCGTAAGAAGGGTGTGTGTTTTTGCAACCGTAAGACAAACGAGCGTTCTCTCCCGATCAACGGTTGAGAATCCCGTTCCGGTAGAGGCGAAAAATTCACGTCACCACCACGTATTTCCGGCCGAGTCCGATCTTTTGTCCCCCCTTTTTACAACCCTCGCCGGTAGCGGCAGTAGCAGCGGCAGCGGCCTCCGCGTCCACCGGCCTCGGTGCGAACAGTTCACCTTCCACGCTCGTGCCGCCACAACCGCAGCCACCACTGCAACCACTGACACTCCCATCCATTGCATTACATCATCCTCCTCATCCTTCCACCGCTCCTAACCAGAGCACGCAGCTAGCAGCAGCGACAGCGTCCCTATACCATCATCAGCATCATCAACAATCGGTCACGAGTCTAGTGTGTGCGAGCGACCTTAATCAGGGAAACGCGGGTGAGCTTGTGAACGCGTCCACGAACGGACTTTGCTGCAGTCAGCAGTTGTGCTACTGTGGTCACTGCTGGCAAACGCAACACCAGGGCATCTTTCTGTCCTCGGCCGCAAGTGCACAAAGTTATCCGGCGATACTCGCACAGCAGCAGCAGCAGCAGCAACCGGCACTAGTTGTCGGACGGTACCCGGACAGTAACAGTAGCAACAGCAGCAGCACCGATCTGCTTAATCACTGCTCTCCAACGTCCGGTAACGGTGAGCTTGGTTACTATTCGACCGGCACAACCGCCACCACCACGACCACACCGTACCATCACACGTACCCGGCTCCGCAGCTGTTGAGCCACCATCCTCATCATCTTCCTCCTCACCATCATCCACTGCTAGTGCAGCAACCGTTTCAGCAGCTCGCGCATCAGCAACAGTTGCAACTCTATCATCATCATCACCATCAGCAACAGCAACAGTTCCATCCGCTTCAGCAGTACTTCGACAGCAACTACAGCAGCAGCAGTCTCAGCAACAGTAGCGGGAGCAGCATCGTCAGCAGCAAAACACTAAGCATGGTAAGCATGAAACTCGACTCACTGCATCCGTTGGTACAGCCGCCAACCTCCGCCATGTCAATCTTGCTGCCGGATGGCGTGACGGCGGCCACGCCAACACCGCTACCGGCGGCGGCGGCTGCCTACCTTTATGCCGGCGGGCAGATGGTCCAGTACGACGAAATGCAGGAGGAAAACTACTGGGGCTCGGAGCTTTCCGAGCTGCCGGTGCTGGTGGCCGCGCCACTGCTGCCATACCAACGTGAACCGGTGGATGATACACTTCCACCGCCACCACCACCAACGCGGCCACTGCCATCGTCATCCTATCCTGGCACCTGTACCGGTCCACTATTCTCTGTCTATCTTAGTCCCATTACACCTACTACTTCTACTACCGCTATCTCCACCACTATCACTGCAAGCAATGCGACCCGCTCCGCTACGGAGGTCCGCGCGTGCGGTAGACACTATTGCACCAATTCCCGCACCCGCATCATCACTGCTAACACGACTCATCCCGCTAAGGTACAGCATTATGGCAACCAGCCGCGTTGCTTCTTTCACCTTTTCTTTTATCACTGTATCTCTGTCTCTGTTCACTTTACATCATCACCTTCTGTCTTACTTTCATGTTCTTGCATCATTCGTGTGTGTTACCTGTACTCACGGTGTCCGGAAGTTTGAGGACTATTTGTTTTGAAACTTTAGGCGGAATTCAATGTGCTACTATTGGATTTAGCTACTTAATTTACATAAATCTGGCGCAAAAACTCTCGCGCGCCCTCAATCTCACCTGTTGATCTCTAGAACACGTCTAAGAGGTGTACGTCAGCTCTGGATAAAGTCTTCTTGTTTCTGTTTCAGGAATATATGAGTCGTTCATCTATCACGGTTCTTGAGCGAATTAATTTTAAAGATGGGATCAGGTTCAGCTTGACTTTTGTTTGGCTAAGTAACCAGATCATTCTGAAGTAGCAGGATATCTGACGTATTGCTTTAGAACGCCATACTTGCGAGATTGTTCCGAATTGCACCGTTCTAAGCTGTGCATACGCTACAACCAAGAAGCATTGAACTAGCCATCGACATCCCAGGCTGAAGTTGTAAATTAATTACGATTGGTTTGCCAACTACAACTCTACAGCTGGCTTACTTCAACCCTATTGTGTACCGAAACTGACCATCTCGGGTGTAGTGAATGGTTCATTACATGCAAGCCGGTACTTCTGAACCTGAAAACGAGAAAGCAACAGCATTTCCCCCAGCCCAGTGCAACAGAAATGCGCTCACACACTCACGCACGCACGCTTTCTGTTTGGTTGTTCAATTTATAACCGAGCAAACCACAATGCCGCTTCACCGGGAATAATCCTCCATCGTTTTGCAACGGCCAGGCACACTGTGCTGCCGGTTGTCGTTGTTGTGCCGTGTGATGCAGCAACCAACCAAGCTACGAGCGTTATAACCATTGCCTGGTGTGGTATGGCAGTGGCAGTGGAACCGTTCAATGGTTGTTTATTTATCTCGAGATAATTTGTACCGCCGAGTCCTTATGAATTGCTAATCAGTTGATTAATTATTTCCCAATCAGGGCAATTTGTACACACCCGCGCACGGGTGGGGGTTTTAAACAGCAACAAATGGACAGTCCGAGCCGAACCTCGGATGATCGGCGTGGAATGTGTGTGTGTGCGTGGGTCCGTTGGGAATTACAAGAAACAGGCAATTTCTTGCAAAAGATCGATTGTGTAATGGGTTTTGTCAATAAGGCAATGTGTTTATGTGGTTTCAAAGTGGCAGTGACCCATCTCGTTGTGGTGTTGCGTGTGCCGTGTCTAATTATGTTGATAACAGGCACAAGACACGTATTGTTAATTGTGTATTAACCTTTCTCAATTGAGTAGAACGAAAAAAAAAAAAATTGCTACACAGGGGGGCTATTATGACTTGGCTTAACCATAGAATTTCCGGGATTAATAAGTAATGTGCCAGTCTTCTCTGGACTCTGCAGAAAATGCTGCTGTTTGTTAAAAATTGTTCATTATACCCTGAACACAGTCTAGATGTGTTTCGTTGAACTATAATTTCGATATCCTTATTTTTGGAAGCGTCCTAAAGGATACAGTTGTCCAAGTAACTTGGCAAGATAAGTTTGCCTCGTCATTGTTCATTTAATTCTTGTTTTTAGTTACCTCGAACCCACTTTTTGCGAATTTTATGCTTCGCAATATTTCTTAGTGGCTCTCTACCAGTGAGCCCTGTGGTGACTGTGACAACGGCACCAGTCTTCACATGGTAGAACCAGGCTTCTAATCCCATTCTGACCGTCCCTCCGTAGTGAAAACTGACTAATCAACTAAGCCGTGTAGCCGTGCAGCAAGTCCAGTAATAAGAAAAAGTATTACTCAGTTCATAGATTAAAAAAGCTTTTAAAAGTCTTTTGAATTGTTATTTTTATTGTGCTTTTTTCATGCGTACATCAGTAAAGAGCATAAAAATATCGATGCTGATCCCTTCTTGTGCAAAAAAATTGGCCTTATCGCGTCTCTATGCATGATTTAATCGACTATTCAAATTCGAATTCAAATTGAATTTCATTGTTATATTTTATTGCTCACAGCGTTTTTAATGGTTTATGACGTTTTCGATTGTATTTTTGATGAAAGAATTTTTCGCTTATGGATTTATCTTTCTTTGTGTATATTTTTAATCTGTCATCTGTTAGTCTGGTTTAATGCTATTAAAACATGTATTAAATAAACAAAATGAAGTATCCGTTGACTGTACAAAATGTGCGATATTACAATCCGCTTCGTTGGTGTTTTCAATTGAAATTTCGTGGTTTTCCGGTTGCAAAACCACGAAATCGTTCAACAATCAATGATGCAATTGTGAGTTATCAAGCTTTTTTTGTTTTGCTATTGTTGAAAGCCATTTTGCATTGTTTTCGAAAAAGGGGTACAACAACACACAGATGCCGCAAGGTTTGATTTTTTTAGTTTGGTGTTCATTCTGTGGTTTCCCGTGCAGATATCGTCGCGAGGGCGAAATCGTTGCAATTTCCTCCAGCATTCAAACCAAAATGTGTGTGAAAGTGCACGATAATATGGCAAATAACATGTTTGTAAGCGGACCAAATACAGGACAGATCGTTCCGCATTATTGTGCCACGACTAGCAGAACCTCAACCGGAAACCCCCAATGACGGTGTTGGGCAAAATATTTGCAATAGCTTTTAATTAAAAACTGATCAAAAAATTTCACCATTTATTAGCAAGATTCCAACCGCACTATCGCACTGCTCTGTTCCAAATGTCGATGCCGCGATGTATCTCACTCTCGTCGTCCTTTCGGTGAACGATTACCACCAAAAGAACGTATCCCGGTGGTGGTGTCGGTGGAAAACTGGAAAAAGCAGTATGATGAATGATGGGCCTCCTGTGGATTCGAGCACGACAGGGCACACTGGGCTGCTGGTATGCCGGATGGGGGTCTCTCGTCTCTTTTCATTCTCTCGGTGGTGTTTACAACGTACGAAAACCGCCACACCACCAAACCAGTAGATTCACAGGTGTTAGGGGCCAATTTCAGAGGCTTTTCCAATATCATATTAATTAAACTAACGCAAACGTTCAATGTCTGGGTGCTGGGCGTTACACAAGGCTCATGATATGGTCCCTGTGGTGTCACCCTGCTCCACAGTGAAAGAAAGAAAAGGATGCAAACCAGTCCACCACCCCGGGATCGTGTGGCGAGATGCATATGGTTCGTAGATATTCCGAGGTTGCATTAAAGTAATTGCCTTTTTCCGCACGAATCGACGACGGACAGACATTGTGGATGAAATATCTAACGTGTAGTGCAGTTTGATGATGCACACTTGAAGGCAGATAATGGATGTAATGTTAAAATCTATTATGATGGCTACAAAGAGACCATTTGTTTGTGTGTGTAATGAAATATTGCTTAACTCATTTTACATCGATCGATCAACGGCAAAGGCAGGCTGGATGAGCCTTAGTGCAGTTCGAGATTTCGTTCATGAAGAGTATAACCTTCAATATCTGCTCAAGTACACACTACATCAGTAGCCTCACTATAACTAAAATCATCCATTTTACGAACAATGTAAATTTTACCACTTACAAAATTCCTTCCCTAAGTGGCTAGTAATTGAGACCAGTATTTTATGAACAAAACATGAACTAGAAGGATCCAATCTCGTGCCCTTATGTCACCGTCAGTTACCGCTATCGTTCAGCAGTGGAGATGCAGAGACCGCACGATATGTGTCATCAACAAAGGCCCGATTTCTCACACCGTTCCGGACGTGCTCGGGTTGAGATTCGGTGCACGCTTGGATTGCCGGACAACCGGAAATGGGTTCGGTTAATTATCTAGAGTGAAGTAAAATATTTGGAAAAATCCATGAGAGGCTCCAATAAACGAAAAGCTCATACTACCGCCAGCAAGATGGTTTTGCGTGCGTATGATGTTTTATTCAGCTAGGTCGAACCATATTCGGACGAAACCCTCTCGTTACCTTACAAATGCGTTTCCATGCACGGTCGTACATCCTTTTTTTTGATGACCGGTGGCTCCATGGCTTGGAGAACGTGCATCCCGAAAGTTAGAACTGTCGGGTATTTTTCTTCGGTCTATGTGTTGATGGGCTCCTGGGGTCGTTTTAAGGTTTTAATGTCGCCATCGTCGTCATTCTCGGTGGCACAGAAGTGAAACAAGCATGAGATGGCAGGCTTTAGGTGATTATTTCTCTCATCGTAGACCACTCTTTCCAACCATACAAGAAGGATTGTGTCTTTGCTGTCTGATGTCTCAGGCAAACTGCCTTTAAATACCCTGCGGCTATTTACCCGTTCGGGGCACGTTTCGGAAAAGCGTGCGCTCGTAAACACACGGCGTCGCCACAACCCCCAAGACCCCAGGCTAGAGGTTGAGCGGATGAAATGGTCGCTAGTAAAAGGAGTAGCAGATTTTGTGCTTGCGGCAGCATGGGTTTTGTGATAAAATCTTATGCCCTGTCGTCAACTGGCTTACCGCCTCAGTATGTGGTGGCAAAGGAGAGGACTCGAGGATGTGGGTGCTTAAACAAATATGAACGACAAATTATCTCACCCTGTTGCTACCGTAGGCAGGCTGCAGAGACTGCATGAAGGTAATCGTGGACACACCAAAGGTGCCTAACGGCGGAGCTTATCCATTTGATGGGCGTACCGATAGCGTGGTTCACTTTTCATAAATTTCCCTCGTTGATATATTGAAAGGGATTGTGTTGTGCATGTAGAACTATTGAAGAAAGCAGAAGCAAAACTTTTAATTTTTAAAATGCCGTTTACGATAAAAATTTGATTGATGCTAGCTTTTTCTTTATTGATAGGCCAAATCTTTCGAGACACTTTCGTTGAACTGCTTGTAAACAATCTTAATCCATTAGAATTCACTTATCCTAATATCTGAAATATGATCCTTTGGGGTAATTGTCGCAGGAGCTAGAGTACCTTAGATATCTGCCTGCAATTTCTCACCCACATCAATCATCTGCCGTACACGTATATCAATGCGGAGGCATTTAAATCCTTAAAATCAGCTTTAAATCCTGCCGTTCCCGTTTCGGCCAGTTTGGGGAGCGAATCCTTGCTCAGGTGCTTGTCATTATCGCTGCCGCTAAGCTGCCTCATCAGCACAGCATCATCATTCACGATTCTTGCGCGTATATTAATAATTGTTGTGATGGATTTAACGCCTCCATGTTTGGTTTTGTGTCCGAGCACGCTCATCATCAGCAGCCCGGAGCAACACACTGGATGCATCGTGCGTGTTGTCTCCCCCCGCTCCCCGTGTGTGTGTGTGTGTGTGTGTGTGTGTGTGTGTATGTATGTATGTGTTGTTATGGTTGGAATTTCCGGTAAAGTTTATTTATAAAACACTCCATTCTGACACCGTACGATGATGATGGCACGTTGCACTTTCTCCTCTACGGGTGTCCCCTTTGGTTAGTGGACCATCAATGCAAAGGTGGGATGGAATTTGTTACCTCTTTGGGCGTGCCTCACGTAAACATTTTCACACACATACGCACGCACACAGGTGACCGACGCCTCACAACCGAAGCTGCGGTGACGGTGGTTGAGTAAAGCAAATAATTAATTAAATGAAATTTTAATCTTTTATAAAGTTAATTAAATTCCACCCAACCAACATCGGGCTTTGGTTGGGCAGCAAACTCCTGGATGCGTGTGATGGATTCTCTGATGTGAGTGCGTGTGTTTGTATGACTAAGGCAGACCGTCGGCAGCCACATGGTGTTCTGCAAAAAACACACAATTCGTGAGTGTTGCAACTGACTGGAATAACACTATTTTCACGCTTGCAGAGCGAAATAGTAAACTGAGGCTACGAGCAGAGTTTCCGGTAGAAATTACCTACATCCTGGTTTTGATTTTTGTTGTTGTTTGTGTTGCTACTATTACAGTCGCTACACTGAAAAAAATAAGTTATTCCATCTTGCTGTAGTCAAATGAAGTTACACGTATAAAAGCGGCATCCAGTGTCGGCCGAAACACGGAGTCGAAATAATCGATCGTGGCGGTGGTCCAGCTGGGATAGCAATAATGCTGTAGACAGTTCCAAATGTACTGGAATTTTTGTCCTTACTTAGCCAGCAACCAGCCAGTTACGCGCAGATCTCTTTCCACCGTTTCCTTGTAACCTAAATTTATCTGTCTGTCGGGAAATTGCGATTTTAATTTTTCAATCTCAAGCCGGATGCGTTGACTGGCTGGCTGGGCTAGCTAGCTGGTGATGGAAGAAAGGACACCGCACTACAGAGCACCTCGTGCAGCTCGTTTTTCTTTCTAAACCGTTACTCAGCAAAGAATAGCAACAGATACAGACTAACGCTTAGTGATTTCAAAAAAAGAGCCAAACGCGAAAAATATTTACCACCCTCACCAACGTACTACGCGAATCGGTGGCACCAGTAGGCTGGATTGGCAGCCAAAATGTGGCACAATTTCCGTTCGTGTACACTGAGTGCGGCTGGTTTTTTGGTGCTGGTGACGATTGCGATGGCGAAAACGTGATACGGCACGACGAGTGTTATTTTGATTTTTTTTTCTTTGCTAGTCTTTCTCTGTTTCGACCGAGATAAGGGGTGGGTGAGGTTTGAAGAAAGGAATGGTGGGAGGGAAAAAGTATAACAAAAGGCCGATACTTTTGTGGAAGGAAATGAAGCAGAAAATTTAGGTCATAACCGTGAGAGAGCTTCAACGGCGTGTAACGAGTTGGAGTGTATCGTTATTTTCGCGTGCCTTAGGCAAAAGGAGCATTTTTTGTTTCAGTTCAATTGCTCTTTAAGGTAAAGTACAGCAATTTAATTTACTTTGATCGGAAAAAATGCCAAAATTTGCTAAACCCACAAATACTAAGTAGCTCATTAGTGGAGACGCCTGGTGTTTCACGTGATCGGTGATATTCCTTTGGCGATGTTATGACTTACGGTAATCTGTTTACCGCTTCACTGTGCTGATGTTTTTCTGTCTGTGTGTATGTGTATGTGTGTGTGTGTGTGTGTGCTTGTGCTTGAAGCATCAAGCTACCATAATGATAGCCTTTCGCGAAAGATGATAAAATAACATTCCAGCTTTAGTTCGGACCGTGGCTAGCGAAGGCAAAATGAGACCATTGGTTTTCTGTTTTTGTTCTACATCATCCACCATTAACTTCGTGTTAGTGCACTTTTTTTTTACACACCTTTTTTTTGTCCGCCCTTTCCTTTTTGTATCATTCTTACACATTTTTATCCTACTAAAGGGCCACGTGACGCACTTGCACCCGTTTTTGCTACATTCGTTCCGGTAATGGTTAGTCCATTAATTTCACAACCATAATCTAGTTCCGCTCGTCTAACACACGTTCTATCGGGTCGAGAAATGGGGGACCCTTGCGTGCCTGTCTGACGCTATGTGTATGTGTAATCCTTGCGAGAATACCTGTTGGAAGAATAAGCCCTACGATCGCGGGCCCGTTTCTTGGCTATAATTTTATTTCCCTTTTTGTCGCTTTTTCTAGAGCTTAAGGTAGCGTGGTAGGTAAGGCAGCTTCTAGAGCTCTACGAAACGTGTGGAGGCTAGTAGAGGCGGAGCTGGTTGTGATCATCCATTAGTTTCGCCATTTCCGGTACTTGCGTTTTGCGAAGGGTTTTTTCGCGTGCCAAAAGCATCTTTTACCCACCTGTAAACCTGTAGCTTTCAAAAGGAAAGTTGTATTGTTGTGTTTTTTTTTTTCATTCTGCTCTTCTGAAGCACCACAGCGTTTGTTTCTTAGAACTCGGTATTAATTGAAATTTTATTATCTAAAAAAATACCCTTTTTCTGTGCACTTTTCTTTTCCGTATCTTTTTTCCTTCGTTTGTGCAGATTCACATTGTAGGTTGCTTGTGATATCGTTACTGTTTGCGGCTATGCGCTTTGTGTAAGCATTCTTCTGCTGTAAGTAAGCCGATTTCCAGAGCAGCCCTGCACACTGGTCGCGTTTCCGGTTTGTTGCATTCGCCTAGAAGCGTACGAACGTTCACCGGATTACTACAACTAGCCTCTGCCTCTCTTCATATGCCACCCAGACGACTGGCGTGTTGGGTGCAGAATCACCATCTGTTCCGTTGTGCGCTTGAAGGGGAAGTGTTTTCTACCCTCTTAAAAGTGCATTATAAGCATCCACAGTTTGGCTCTGTCTGTGGCCACAAATTGACGCAAGGTGCAATTTTTCGCCCAGGTTCTTTTCGCGTGCGCACGAACCCATAACGGGCCGCGTTTTGTGTTTACGTATCGCCTTCGTGTTGTGTTCGAGATCGCAGGTGGCAGGAGGATAATTAAAACAGCTAACCTACCATGAACGACTCTCGTTGGTAGTCGGTGCATGTCCGGTACGGCACGATCCCTCCCAAGACCTCTCCGTTGTGCCGTGCAGTTTTGTTATCTTTTGGTTGTTTCACTTTTCTTATCGTATTATCGTTTGCCAAGCGTGACTATACTCCAGCTATTATGGTCCCATTTCGCTGAACGATCGTCCTATCGGTGGTACGAAGAATTAACCTTGGTGTTTCCTAGCAATCGGATGGGGCTTTTGATGCATTGTGCGGTGTGCAATATTGCTAGACTGTGTGTGCAACCACAAGAAGATCGGTTTGCTTAAAAATGGGGTAGTTTTTACCCGCACAGTGCCACCGTGGTATGCGTGTTTGCTAGCTTCGATTTGCTTTATGCGTGAGCTTTAGGGAAAATGGTGTAAAAGCTGTGGATTTTATCACGAGCGAATGGGAAATCAACAGATCATTCCTCGTAGCCCCACTCGTTACGCTGCACTTGAGCATTGCATTTCTGCCTCATCCGCTTTGCTGTCTGTTTTTGCTGAACGACCGGGCGTTCAAGATTTGTTTCTATATAAATATTCCTTTTATGTCTAAAGACTTCATAATTAAGGGGCTAGTGTCGGTAAAATGTGAGCAAATCTGACTAAAATGAATTAATTTGTATGCGACAATGATCGAATAAACCGCTACAATTCAATTCCTCTTAATATAACCTAAAAAAATCTCTTTTGGCTGCAAATAAAAAGGGGTTAGTTGAATCTGTGATCTGCGTTTATGATTCTGTGGCAAGATGGGTACTTTGTCATTCAAGTTTGAAGGAAAAAATAACAAAATAAGTTATATTGATGTATGCTTTAAATGTGTTTTATGCTTGCGATTGTTCGAATATTGTCTGAAACTAAACTGCCCTTTCTTTTCTCTTTTATTACAGGTAAGCAAACATCTCTATATCTCTACAAAACCTTAAAATGGAAGGAAAGGAAAGCAACTCTAACACGGTATGGATAGATAAATGCGTTATTAGTGTTCATTACACCGCTAAAGAACTTTGGGGATTTGATTAATTTTTTTGTCTGTAATAACGTGTCTAAAACTACAAAATCAATCTATTATTTGATTCGTTTTAAGAGAAGTGAATCAATACAAAACATTTTTTGCACAATTTGACAATTTGAATCTTTGCGTTGTCCTTATTTCCTAGCGATCTTCTCAATCTATGATCAAAATAGTGGAGGAATCGCTAGTGGATATGAATTCTTATCATGCATTTAACCTCACAGGATGAAAGTAGGTTTTAGTAAGGCACTTACAGGTGGCCGGTTGTAATTTCTTCGAGTTTTTGTCTAGGAAGAAGAGTTTAAACATAGCCTTGCCCATGTCTGAGATGACGCCATTTTTATGACGATCACGAAAATGACGAACTGACGACGTTTGTGGAAAACATGTTTGTGTTGGTGAGAAACTCATCGATCCAAGAGACTCTGAAATGAAAATCCTAGCAGCGATAACATATTTTGCAAGTCTCCAAGGGCTCTATGAAAGTTAAAAACTTGTCAATTTTTCAAAACTCTGCTTGGTAATTGTTGTAAGAACTCTTCGACTTCAAGTTTGAGAAAAAAAACATAAACTTTTGAGTTACTTATTGTAGCTTAATTTTTTTTTCCATTCAAAATTGCACTTTTTTGAATGGAAACGTTGTATAAAAATAAATCTTATTTTTAGCTGAAGCAATTAAGTCTCACTTCTTCAAAATGCTACATAACATTGGCTTTGCTAAATAAATGGGGAAAACCTACCAAATTTGCATCCCTCGGCTAGAAGTGGACGGGGTCAGGCTTTCCATTACGGCCTGCCAAAGGTGGCTTTCCGTTTCCATCATCTCTCATCGAAAAAGTCGCCCAGCCAGCCAAAAGTCGACGAAGGAAAAGTCGTTAATTATGGGAAAATAAATAATTTGCAGCAACACACCCATCGGAGGTTATGCTTGTTTCATTTTCCTTCTTTTTCCTCGCCCGAAAATTGTGCGGGAAAGCCACTGAAAAGTGTTCGGTTCAGTCCGGTGAGCGAAAGAGCAAGCGAGAAAGTGTCCCGTAAGCGTCTTCATTCTCTCTACTGCCGTGCGGCCGGATTCATATGATTCGTAGCATTTCCTCCCACAAACACCACCCGAAGGGCCTGTTTTCAGTTGCCTGGCGAAAGTAGCCGTTATTTTTGTTTTGCCCACTCGCGCAGTGTTGCAGTGTGGTTCTCCGCTAGGAAAAGTTTTCCCAAACATAACTCAACTTTCACCCATCATAACTTTGGTCGGAGAAGGGTGTGTGCTGTGGGTGATGCTGCGGCGAACCTCGCGAACGCACGCTCTCGTGCCCAAAAAGGATCGCTCGGCCAGCGCATCGGTGCGTTAGGCAAAAGGTTCGGCATTGTTTTCCTTCCTACGGGGGTTGTTGTTTTTCCATCAATTCGCAGCTGGCGTGAAGAACGATCGTTCATTCGTTGAGTTTCTTGGTGGGTTTCAGAGACCAAGGGTCGAACCCTGGAGAAGAAGGAAGCCGTTTGCTGTTGGAGGAGCAAAGACCGTTAGCCAATAGTCAAACCAAAAGGGACCACTGGTTACCGGTTGGAAAATGGAGGCAAAGAGAAGGTTCTGCTTGTCCAACTCCACTCCTGCCACCTGCATCCAACTCTTCAAAATTAACCGAATAATTTTCAATGAACCGTAATTTATTCAAAGTTTTCCACCTAAACTACCATTCTGGTTACTTTGGCGGGAGTGTGCTGTGTTTACTTGTCTTTCGTAAGACGAAATCTAGGCGTTTGGAGGAACGGAAAGAACGACGCACAAGGGCACAAGGACGAATGGTTTTTATTTTCTGTCGAAGCTTGTTTTTCAGCGGTGATGATAGATGAAAAATCAATGTTTTTTTTTGTTGTTGCAGCTATAACTTGAGTAAAAAGAAGAAAAATGAGTTATTTTTTACCTGTTCACGCTTTGGTATCAGTTATCACAGTTGCATAGCGAGGAAAGAGCCGTTACGGTTACCAGGCGCCGGGGACAAAGTTTTGTGTGCCGCGTTTAATTATTCAACCGATCGTAATTTCAATCCCGGTTGCAAAGAGTTGTTTATTGCCTTGTACCTGTGAGTCTGGGTTCTGTTCCTTGTTTTGTATGCGTTGTTTCTGTAGCGTTGGAAGACTTCAACATCAAGTAAAGTTAAAGCTTATTTAGTTGGGTGGTGATTCCCTTTTTTTGTTGAGTGAAATCAATTTTTTTTATTTAACATGAATAATGGACGAACAAAATAATCGTACTAGCAAACGTCAGTTTGCATGAGGTTTTTTCTCGTAGTCCAAGTCGTTAGCCCAAAAATCTGCCAACACTTCGAAGGTTTGTGTCAAGTCTTCTTAAAATAAGTCTTACCTGCGCCTCCCATTTCGAACCAAAACGTTGAGGAATCTTTCAATTTTCTGGACGCTCAACCATAACACATCTTCTATGCTGTGATATCTGAGGCAGTAACTACATTTTTTGGAGTCGATCTGTTCTATGCGGTGAAGATGCGGGCCCAAATTTAAACCACAACATCATTTACACAACATATGTAGATCATTTATTGAGATGCCATGTTACGAAAATTTTAAATAAACTTAATGAAGTGATCGAATATTCATCTGTGTTTCATATGCAATGCCTTCTAGCCTTGCAGAGAAACTATGGAGCACGCAGGTGCTCGTGTAGTAGGATAAACCCATCGACTAAGGGACTCTTTTGAAGCCTCCTATTCATTCAACTGATCTAGCTTCTCCGTCAAAAATGACGGAAAGAGATTCGGTATGATTGCTCAAAAAATATCTCTAAGTCTGAGATCTTAGTGCCTGTGAACGATTTTATTTCTTACACGTTGTGTTCAGTAAACTGCCTTATTTGTCAATTCTAACTAATTGTTTGCTTCTTTTTGAGCAAAGTCCCACTAAGTTCGTTTCTTAAACCGTCTAAGATTAATTAGGTATAAACGATTGAGGATCTTCTGCTACGACAAACTTCTGATAAGATTCTGTAAGTAGAACATTGCTTTCTGTGTAGGTGGCCTTACTTTCAATGTAATTGCACTTAATCAGAAAGATCTGAATACACTATATTTGGCAAGATTTGTTGGTGATGTGTTTGGTTGCCCGTAAGTTTTTCTATCATCCCCTTTGTATAGAAAAAAAAGATCAAACCTCTCTCTGCTCCATATGTGCCATGTATGCTGTGTTATATGGGTTGGCCAAACCGAAAGCATGGCTAATTCATGGTTGCCCTTGTTCGGTGAGTTGTAGCTTCCGTCTTGCCGGAAGTAAAGTCAAAGCCAGAATTCTGTTGGATCAGCTCCAGCTGATCCAGAGAAGCAAGTCGGCGCTAAAATGGGGAAGGGTATTGTATGTGTGAATAAATAAACATGCAGTATAAATTATGGTTTTAATAAATTTTATAATTTGCGCACGGTTTGTTACCGGTCTGCCACTGCCGGTGTGATGAAACAGGAAGTGGTGCGACTGAATATGGCGTGCGGGGATGGTACTTATTTTTATGTTTTCCTCTATCTGTGTATCGGTAGTACCCTCGGAAAAACAAATTACGGCAATGATGATGGCTAATGGCGTATAACAACCATCGGCTGAAGGGAGACTGTGCCTCATCTCTGATAGCTTCTGGTAGGTATCCCAACCAAGGATACCTGGTGCTATGTTTTATTTTATTTTATGCACTATTACTTCTACTCAGAACACGCTACCACGTATCCACGAGGCATGGTGCAGGCCCCATGCACACATGCACATTTACCACAAGCACATTGTGATGATGTTGCAAAATTCATTTTCCGGTTGCATGTTGAGCTAGCTTCGTTTGGGTTTTTTGCACGCGCGATGCACTTTACTGTTTCGTCCGCCTGTGCCGGTGCAGTTCCGGTGCAACAAGTGAAGAACATGTTTCGAGTGTATTTTTGCTACCTGTGCCGGTCCAGCTCGTCCGTACGATTGTTGCTCTCGTGGCTATGTTTTATTGTGCATGTTATTTTGTAGATTTTTTTGTTTTGCAACATCCGTGTTTTAAATCGAGCATATATCGGGGGTGAATCATGCAACATGTATTTGATTGTGGTAGAATTTTTTGTATCGTTTTTTGTTTTTTTTTTTTCGTAGAAACTAGCTTGAAATTGTGGACGATGTTTGCTGCTTGTCTCTCGCGGGTGGATGGTTTATTGTTTTACTTCATACTAGCGCTCTGTGTGGTGTAGCGTATTCTGTGGTAAAACCTGGCCCTGGATTACGTCTTTCCTCCCTCCTGTACATTCCGATGTGTGGGGTACCCCGTCAACCGGCAAAGTTGCGCTTAAACAAACGGGAGCTGTCGGTTACGCTTGGTTAAAACTCTCGAAAAGTTCCTTCGCTGGGTAGCTTCAGAGGTGAATAATTAAAATTCATTCTACCACGTTCTACCAAACACACATCCAGCGACTGACTTACACGCATACATCGCCTTAAAGCGTTTGGAAGCGCTGGGTGGGCGTAGAAAAACGGGCAAAAGGGCACAGTACCGGGTTGAAAAATAATTAGCATATGAAGTTTGTGGCATTCTTGAACCCTTTTCTGCCGGCTCTGCTCAAGCGAGACAAAGATGGATAGGATAATATGTAAAGGCTGTTCGATCAAAACCGCGTGAATTACGACGAACTTCACCGCTTATCTCACACCCGGCTTTTCTTCACCATTAGCATCATCGTTGAGCGGAAAACATGTTGGCAACTTAAACAAACACCCTTTGCTGTGTGCTTCGGAAATACAGGCTTGAACGCCACATTTCATACGGTGTGTTGCCCAAATTACTGCCCAGGCAATGTTGAAGGCTGTACTGTACAGCCGGATCGATTCCGGTATTAATGGTGCCATTTGCAAAAAAAAAACAGAAGGGTAATCATAAATTATTACATCTTAATTACGCACATTTAGGGCACCGACAGGACAAACCAAAGGAAGAGGTAAAGGATGGATGCGACGGTTGGAAAAGTTAAATTTTAAATTTTTTAGAAGACAAACGACGCTTTGGTGGTACATATTGCTGTGGGTTTTGTGTGCTGATGTATGGTGGAGCTGTTGCAAACGGATTGTTTCTTTGCATTATTCCATATAGCAAAGGCTGATTTGATTGTTAAATTTAATTTATGTCGTTTAATGGAGAGAAAAATATTTGTGATATATCATTTTAAAATTGATTATGTAAAGTTCTTAGTCCGTTTGATTAAGTATCTAATTAACTTCAGATTCACTTTTTTCTTATGTTTATATTTTTATTAATATTGAATAATATTTGTTGATTTTGTAAATAGTAAACCTTGTTGTTTTACTTCTGATAAAATTAAATTAAACCATAAAACTAAAACATAACTAAAATAAATTATTGTTTTTTTTATATGCTTTAGAAACATTTTCAGTTCAAATATTGAAAAATAATTCATAATGAAGTGTTTGAAAACATACCTTTTGAAACGTTCAGCTAAAAATCGATTCCCTTGAAAACAACTGTCTGTGTGTAAGGCTTCCTCTTATCCGAGACACGTGTACTGCTCATGTAACGACCAAATGCATTCGAATACTCCCCAGTATTGTCACTGTCACACCCTTTCATTTGCTGCATTTTTTGTTTTGTTTCATACACATGTTTACTACCTCACTCACTTCAATCCACCACCACCACCACCAGATCGCTTTGTTGCTGCTCAATGCATACGGAAAAGCAGAAGCGGCACAACGTTTTGACAAATAAAACACTTACATGTGGTATATGGCTGGAACGAATACGGTATGCACTCAAATCCTACCAGTCGATGACAGAGAACTATTTTCGAACAGGGTCATTTTTTCGCTGTCTCGAAAAGAGGCCTTGAGTAGTTGTGGCGCACAGCAAATCTGAGTGTCCATGTTTTTATGCTTACATGCTTGACATCGATTTGACTGTATCATGCATAGCAAAGGTGAGGTTAACGATCGATAGATTTCTTCGCATGTCTGACGGTACGCAGTAGAAAGGGAAAAGAACAGAAAATGAGGCCAACCGTTCATTGGAACGTGTGAGGTACTAGGCGCCTCCACCAGATGATCGCGCCTCGCCGCTTCCTTTACGGTCGAAACCCGGGATCGTATGCGATACCAACTGCACACAGCAAATGTACCATGGGCAAATCGTCAGTACGTGACAATGTTCATCAACAGCCTTAGTGGCAAATGAATGGGTTACCAGTTAATGTGTCTGGTGACCACCTGTGGTGTTGGCGGGAAAACGTGCACTCATGAACTGGAGGTAGAATTTCTGCAGTACCTGTCACCACTTCATGAAAGGTGAAAATTTTTGCTATTATTAATGAATATGAAATATTCATAATGGTTGCAGGAGACAGGTGTAAAACAGAGTGAGAAAGAGATAGCGAGAGCACGAAAACAGGAGTGTGTTGAGGGAAAAGAACCTCCGAGTTTTGTTATGTCCATTTCATTTGTGATCTGTGCATACCTTCCGTCAGCCATACAGTGGACATCCATTTGAAGGCAAGTTAAGTTTAGGTTTGCAAGAGGTATGTCCGGTGTGTCCCTGTGGGAGAGCAATGATGATAGTAGTTGCCAGTCATCGGCTACATTGCCAGTACGTTGGTAGTCACTAGTAGCCAGAACGTTTAGACCGACTGGGGAAAATGAGTTGGAAAGCAATCTCAAAAAGGAAATTTGCTTCGGCAATTGTCATGCATTCTTGGCATTGGGAGTCTTGGTAAAGTGGATATGGAGTACGATGCGTTGAGTTGAAGGCCTATTTTCTACTGCTATTCGCTCAAGGATATCACTGAACGTTGTGGGGGTGAATGCTTTGCCGTAGTAGCTTTATCGTAGCAGGTCCGGATTAGGTGTCACATCAACTTTGGAGTCTTATTTTCGTTTAAGGTATCTATTTGGGAGTCCAGCAACTGACTGTATAGATTTTGCAATGAACTATGTTACGAAACAGAGCAAATGTTTCAGAGTTGTTGCTAACGATGCTTTAATCCTACAACAATACAAAGGGTGATTGGAGACTTGAAATCCTTCCAACAACAAGAGCACGGGTAATAGTTGTAGAAATTTTTCCAAGAAGGATAACCCATCGTGCATATGGAGATAATATTATGCATTTCGTACGGCAGAGTATGCAAGCGCAAAGCTGATGTGCTGATGCCTAAGGACGTTTTTCATCTATATGATCTCTTTCCAAATGTGGAAGTACACAAGCTGAGCCTTGGATTGTACTCCTGGATCTACCGATGTTTCATTCTTTATAAATTACGCATTGTTATTACAGTACCCGAAATCCTCTATCCTAATGTGCAAGCGTAAGGACGGTAAAGCCACTTCAATATTTAATACGCTCGCTTTACGATTCTGAAGAAGCTTGGAATGCTAGTACCCGTCAGCACAAACGATGAAGCAATTGTACGTTTTTGTGCTCTCACACCAGCCGACTCAACCAAATATTTCTGGTACATTATAATAGTTAATGCCGGGACTTGATGGGATTTTTGGAGCTGTAGCAGAAAACTGAATAAGTGTGTGTGTTTGTGTTTGTATTATATTTGTCATCTAGGGCGTCTGGGAAGAAAATCATCGACTCTTTATAGCACAAAACACATGCCGAGATGGTACGCATTTACCCAATATTCATAACCTGTAAAAGCAACAAACCTCACCAGAGTTTGCTTGCCGCTTCTCTTTACCTGTCTCTGTTTCATCTGTTCAGGTCTTGCAGTATTGGAACCGATTGCAATGGTTTGGAGTGAAAGCACACAGCCGAGCAGAAAGATTTTCTGCCAATGTGTTCTTCTACCTTCGGAACGGAATGAATAGAACCCGGCGCTTTAATGTCATGCTTTTGGCGTCCGTACCCGTGCGCAGGTAATCCACACTTCGGCCTCTGTTCATCCCAACCCCGTACTGGAACTGCAAAATTGTCATTCATTTGCATGGGAAACTATTCCCCGGAGCATCTTTTTCGACAAGCTTTTCGTGATGACGGGCGTATGATGGAGTTGAGCACAACGAGCCTCCGTACGGATGGATTCGGTACCGGAACGACCGGGTCTACGGATAAAACGAGCTTAGGATTAAAGGGACCGCTCCGAGATAGGCGAGCGAGATGTGCGTGTCCTCACTGTTTGTAAGGGAAAGGGGAATAACGAAGCGCAGCAAGTGTGAGGTGGCACACGACGAGACCATATTTGCCTTCATGATGGGTAAAATGAATAAATAAGTAAGTAAATAAAACATCGTTGCTTACGGAGAGAACTTTGGAGCGATGGTTGAAGGTAATGACGATGGTTCCTCGGGGGGTGACAGTGCACGAAAAACGGAACCAAACTGAGGGGAACGTCGTCGGATGGTGGTTGTAAAAACGGGCGAGTCATAAACATAAATGCAAATATTACGTTACGACTGAATCCTTTCCACCAGCCAACGGAGGAACCTGAGAGGCGTCGGGATGAATGTGCCGATGGGAAGTAAAGTGAACAGTTTACGGCTCGTGTAGAGATGGTATGTGAAGCTCGCACACAGAGTGTATGTGCAGACACAGCGCTAGTTGACAACCATCGTGATAAGGGACCACCTTTCCTGAGATGATGCTAAGTCGGGGTTTGAAGTGCGATCAAATAGAGGCAGTGCTTATCTTGTTCCAGAGGGCCGGTGTGTGAGGATGGGTTGTGGAGGATGTGTTGTGGAAATAGTACAAACAAAAGTGACATAATCAAAATTCAATCAAATTATTACTGTTGGCCGGTTTGCAAGAGCAACGTTAAGCTAACCTGGTCCTACCGAGAATCAATTAGATCACGGTGAGAGTGTATGCACGTGAAACGGGTAGAGAGGACGCTGTCGGCGAAGGGCCATTAACTTGAATAGGGATTACGATGGTCGGGATTGCAGTCTTCGGTTCTTTGTGCTCCTTGGTTGATGCAGAATCGAGACTTTGTGTGCGAGGGTTTTTGTAAGCGTGTGCAAGAATTCCTTGTCTGTAGTATGTTACATCGACTGGAATTTATGGAGTGCAAATGGTCCCTAATCTTGGTATCGGATTTCTCTCGTATCGATTGGCAATGTGTCTTCAACAAAACATATTTTTGTTGATCTTATTCGTCCAGCATTAATACGAGTATATGAGCCCAAGAGTTCTGAAATTAGACTGTCGTCTACTAATCTAAAACCCAACCTTTCTAACAAATGCGTATGCGTCAAGGTAATCACTGATTAGCTTTTTGGAACTTTTTGAGTTTAAACTAAAACTGCCCGAAATCGTCGTTGAGATTATAGAGCTCGTCATTGAGTGACGGAACTCCGATTGTTCACCCGCATACCTATTTACTTACTTATCAGGCGCTACAACCGCTTTGCGGTCTTGGTTTGCCGCAGCAGAATTCGGAATCGCTCACGGTCCCGCACCGTCGTCCGCCAATCCGTTATCCAGGCCTTGATGGCGGATTATTCCACGCTATCCTGCCATCTCAATCTGGGCCTACCACGTCTGCTCTGTCCGCGTGGACGGCCTAAAAGGACTTTCTGAGCTGGGTCGTCTGGTGCCCCTGTGTATAACATGGCCAGTCCATCGGAGCTTGGCGAGCCTAATTCGCTGCACGACGGTGAGGTCATCATACAGGTCGTACAGCTTGTCGTTGTAGCGGCTCCTCCATTGTCTTTCCACACATACGGGGCCAACGATCCTTCTGAGCATCTCATGCTCTCCCGCATGCCTGCATCCTCTTAATTGCACCTAAGAAGAATTCGTCAGTCGTGGATTGTGGAGTCCGTATTATTCATGCGTCACACACTACTAAAATGGATTCTTTTACTACTGATGACTATGACTTTTTATGGATTCATGGTTTAAGAACCTGCTTGGTCATGCCAATCAATCAATAGCTTGCGAAGCTTGTTGATACTTGTAGTCCACATTACAAGGGAACGACCTTGATCGGATTTAGAACCTGGTCGTGCCTTGTAAAGACGTCGTATCGTATATGATCCTATTCATTTGCTCTGTCAACTGTTCCGAGGTTTGAACCTTGAAGCTGTCCTCAACAGTTGGCTTTAATTTTTGATAACACTATACGTACTATAATGCTACTTATAATGCCACAAGTCACAAAAACTTAACTCGAACATTGTAGACAGCGTTCTAACCAAGTGTCAACGTCTAGATTACCTGTGCATGGTATTTATCTAGTCGAAAACGTTGAAACATGATAGTTATGCTTTGGCTGTGGCATTTTACACGACTGTCGCCCTAAGCTTACAGCAGATTAGTTGTTAACTTTTGTGCATTTTCGTTCACGCTACCAGCAAAGTCTGTGACAGTTTAATTAGAACGTCCTTCCGAAACTGTTCACTTGTGCCGCAAGGAAGCACAATCTATTAAAGCGAATAAAATGTTCTTTATCAACCTTTAAAAACTGTTCTTTAACAGGCCGTCGTACGTTTTAGAATACGGCATGCGGAAGCAACGTTTTAAATTTAGCATCACTCCAGTTCTCCGTGTAGCTTCAGCTGTCCGTGAAGTTAAAAAATCGAAGTAAAACTTTCGTTGGTCAAAATTCTGGCTTCATTGCTAGCCCTCTAATGTGGCCCATTTTTTCGTGGTTTCATGGAATACACGCTACTGGAGATGTGTTTTTATTAAAAAAGTTTGATGCAGGAGATGTTATGATTTATTTTAACCTTCATCTTTCCCCTCCTCTGTTGTCCTGCTGTTGAATGTCCCTAGTGATGAAGTCTCCATTGGAAGTTAGTTCGAGTTCAGCACGCTTGTTGGGTCGATAGAGAAGAAACAGAAAATGTTGAGCAAATTAAAAATATCAATAAAATAAAAGTTTTTTTTTGGGAAAAGATATTTTTAAAACCATGGTCATCACTACCCGCCAAAGCAAATTTTTGTCGGTTTGTGTGGTTTTTTATGAAACATTCACTGAGCACTCTAAGACGCAGCAATTCTGTAGGAAACGGTCCTTTTAAAAATAATATTAAATTTAAAACATAACACTCAAACGATCCTGTGCACTGGTGCCTGTTTTTCCCCCGTTCGTCCTCTTCTGCTTTCTATTGGTCCGTTAGTTTGGGTGTTGGTTTTCTATTCAAATAGAAATCGTTATCCTTATCCCACGGTGCTGAGAAAGGAGCAAAAAATATATACACACCAAGGCTTGGAAGCGAAGAAAAATGAGCTTCCGTCTGATGAAACGTAACCCCGCGCGAGCGTAAAAGCAAGGAAGCACTTTCCTTTGGACCTTTCCTGTGTGCTTGATGTTCCTCGCCCCGCGATGGAACGCTGCCCACGGAGTTGAAGGTGCCTCTTTCGCACAGCAGGAAAAACATTTTCCCAATTAAAGCGAAATGAAACCCATTCAAGTAAAAATAGCGATGAAAAGCGGTTCCTCCCGCAACCCAACGCATTCGTACTTAAACACACACACACATACACCATCACTCACCCAACATGAACGATGCGCTGACCTGTGACCTGGTCTGGCCTGTTGATGAGCGTTGGAAAAGGCTTTTTTTTTTGCTTGTGTGTATATGCGCGCGTATACCGAAGGTCCCATGAAGGAAATGAGAAGTTTTCAGTGTACCAGAACCGTTCACGGTGATGTTGCTTTGCGCTCTTTTTTCCTCATTTTCTTTCTCTCTCGTTCCCCCCCCCCCCACACACACACACACACACACACACACACACACACACACGATCTCATTTCAAATAGAGCATCAAAATATGAAAAGCCTTTTTTTGCAGACTGTTGAGGTTGAGAATTTCCATCCCGCGCCATAGGAAGGAAACGTTTCTAGCCGCGAAGGTACAAGACGTCGCTAAATGGGGAGTCGGTGGTGATGAGACGAGCAAGCAGTTGCTGAGGATTAGGGCAGAGCAAGAAATTATCACCCGGCTCCCCACCCCGCCAGGGAGCAGCCAGGTTTCGTTTGGAAACCTTGGGGTTGTGCGCTGCTGCTGTGCGAAAGCGAATTAAAAATTACTGCCGCCTTTCTTTCTAATGTTGATTTTGATTTAGCATCCGATTCTTCCTGGCGAAGGAGGATTGTGGTGCGTGCGATGTACGCAAGGGGTTGTGGAGAATATTTGTGTTTGTCGAGCGTCGTGCGATATTTGCGGGACGAGGCTTTATTTTTTGAATTTATCATCATTTTGACCTGCTCGGTAAAAGGGAAAAAAATGGGCGCTTCGGAGGCGTTACTTTGGTTTTAAGGGACTCATATATTTCTATTTCAAGCTGTTAAGCATAGCTGCCACAGTAAATGAGTACCGATTTGGGGCGGGACATTCTAAGCGACATGGTGAAGCGAAATAAAATTACCTTTATTGTGAACCATTAGATTATTTTGCCCGTTAGTAAAATGATGGAGCACCCTTTTGTTTATCAAAGGTCTCCATTGAAAGTCCTCTTTGGAAGATTTCAACGCTCAAACGACAAACCAAGTTTGGTCTAATTGTTTTTCACAATTACCACATCCTTTCTTCGGCTTTTATTTTCTCAACCCCTTCTCGTCAGCGTATCTGGTCGGAAACAATTGATACAAAACTTGTTACACGACTTTTGAAAAGCTTTGGCAAAAGTTGTGTCCTTTCCGATGAACTGCTTCAACCATTTTGAACATCAACGACAAGGAGACAAGAAAATCGTTTAATTTACGCCGCGTCTAACCGTACTCGAACACTCGCTCTCTCTTCTCCCTCTGTAGTGTTCGTGTTTTATCTAACGAAACAAATTTTCAACCAAATAACTCTACAACTACAGGACAAATGGAACAGAGAGTTGGGTGGAAAGATTAAATTTTGCAAAAAAAAGAAACCGGCCCTGTTGTGCTGTTTGCGTTTTGGTTTTGTTTTGCATTTTGTGATTCGTCTTTATGTGGGTCTCTGTGCGGCCACGTGCACGGACAGTGCGCTATTTCGTAAGGTTAGTTCGTGGTTCAATTTGTGTTCATCTCAATTCGATGATGCACCTGTGTGTGACGGTGTGTGGAAGGAAAGTTGTGAAAACTCACTTACTTTGCTCGTGTTTCCTTTTCCCATCATGATCCACGGTCCAACCTCTGCTGTGGATATCCTCTTCGGAAGGGCCAAGGTAGATCTTTGTCGAGAGTTCGCTCCGTTCCAAGAGCTTCCAACAAACCAACAAGTTTGATGGAGTGATGTTGGGTGAAAAGTTTATTTATTTCACTTTTAATGTAGTCTTCGTGACCATTCTCTTCCCTTCTGTCGTACTGTGACGACGCTCAGCCTCGTTGAAAACGGCGAAGGTGAAGCCTGTGCAATGATGACTTTTGTAGCAGATTGAACTCCCTGTTTGTTTGCCGACGAATGGTTAGTTTTTAGTATTTGCTGTCAGTAGCGTCGCGCGTTGTCTTGTCACCGAACAGACTGGCGAACGTAGGCGACGTTGCTCAAGCTGTCAAAGTTGTTCTTCGCTTATCCGCTGATTTTGCTTAGCGTACAACGGTTTGGATGTAAATCAACAGCAAAACCCCCCGCTATTGCCGACGATCAAATCAGTGAGTCAAAGAGGTTTAATTTTTAAAGTTGTACAAGTTTGCCGCAGTTTAGCACCTGTGACAGCAGCGCAAGCAGGCGGACTGAACTATGCCTTAGCCGTAGGCTTTAAATACTCTTACCGAGAAAATAAGCGTTTGGAGTAGCTTTGTCAAGGCTTTGAAGTTTTGAAGAGTTTACACGGGACGGCGTGAAAAAATCCGTATCTTGTGTCCTTTGTTTTCGAAGCTCATTATATGATGGTGCGTCTTGCATCTAGCTGAGGATGATACTTGAGACTTGAAAATGTTTGTGTATCAACAGTGCCAAATCAACGCTCTCATGCTCGTCTGATGTAAACGACACGATTTGTTGTTGCTCTGTTTGCAGGACTGTGGCACAGGTATCTCCAAGGTGACATTTCTGTACCGTCGACAGTATGGGCTCCAATTTCACGCGAGAACCAACTCGCTAGAACACTACTCCCGCTTGGGTGTAACGAAACTCACGTTCACCGCCAGCGGGAGGTGTCCCACGGTGCTTGAGATGAGCTCAGAGACTTGGGGGCAACAATTTTCCCGCTGTGTGTTTTCATTCGAAAAGATACACAACAATGTCCTAATGTCGGAATAGTGTCGCTGGAATACGTGCACCGGTGTCGTCTTTTTCGTTTGGTAAATCGCTGCCCGGATGACGTACCTGGTTGTATTGTTTTGTGAAGTAGAAGGATTGTGTGGAAAATAAATCTCTCCAGCGAAAGGACACGCTGAATCGTTTACTCCTTCTCCCCTCCCTCCTCGCCCCATTGAGCGTCCCATTTTGCGTCTTCCCTTCGTGTCACCTAGTGGACAGCGAGTGAAGCTGAAAAAAATGAGCCAACATTAATAAAGTTTTCCACCACCAAATCGTTTCCGTGTGTGTGTCTGCATGGAGTGGTGAAACTTCAACGCTGTCCCGTTCGTCCGCGGGTGTTGTTTTGTACAACTTTGGGCGAAGAAAAATAAATGCAAACTTTTATTATTTAGCCTCGACGACTCCAAAAAGGTCCAGGGACACCTTTCGCCCTAGGTGGGCTGGTGTGCCCTAGTGGAACGAACAGAGGTGAGAGAATACCTTAATAGGAATCTTGCCCTTTCTTGGACGCGCTGGAAAATTCATCTCGGTGTCAAAACGGTTCCAGAAACGAACGAACGGAAGAGATACATATTGAATGGGACGGATGAATAATTTAATGCCCTTTATGTGTGTGTGTGTGGGGGGGGGGTTTGTTTTGTGTGCTACCCTCGCTATCTGCAACGCAAGACTCACAAGGAAACACATCTCGTCCCCGTTTGTTCTTAACTCTGACGCCTGTTATCTTACAGCATGAGGGTGGTGTGACCACTAGAATTCTGCAAATAGTAGAACAACAGCAAACCGTGGGAGTTATTTCTATTAAAAATTAACGCTAACCTCCTAATGCATCCTTTCTCAGCAGAAGAATAAAAGCTCAGCAGACTGTTTTTCAAGGCAAAATCGTTCAAAACAACCGACAGAAACTAATGAATATAGAGAAGATCATTTCTAGTTAGTTGCTAATTCCCGTTTTACGCCTTGGTGAAAACGGAAAAGCTTGCTTAAATAATTATTCTGCCGGGTAGAGTGCGTGTTATTAACACAATGTCACATTTGTCTAAGAGAGTGAAAGGTAGGAAGCCCAAAACTGGCGAAGAAATTCTGAACGGTAAAATCTTGCCGAGCTACCTCTTCACATCGCTGGTATTGTTCAGCACAAAAGGACATACAATCACCGTTGGACTTACGAGTAGCGTCACAATCACCATCATGTGCGTTACATTTACGTTCCATTATGAACGCAAAATCTCCTGGATAAATTGAAGCACAGCCACCACCACAGGCAGAGTCAAACAGAGAAGTCGGTACAGTTGGCGCGTTGGGATTGTCTGTTCCACCATTCCCGCTCACCACAATCCGGTACTCTTCTTGTGTCTTCGGTTCTGTGCATCTTGTACCATGCATCTGTCTGGCCATGCATTCGTCATGGACTCTCGTGTGTCTCGTCCGTGTGGCATTTGATGGCTGTCGGTTATTATTCACCCAAACGAGGGAAAGCAATGCGGAGCTGTGGGTGGATGCTTGGGGTTTGCCTAAAGCTCTTTAAGTTTTGTTGTGCGGTAGAGTAGTGCCACAGCACACGAGACGAGGGTAGTTGAAGGCAGAGGAATTGTTTTGACGTCAATCAATCTTTCGAGCTTGGTGTGATTGTGCCAGTTTGGTGTGTGTAGTAAGATGTGCATCGAGGATGAAGCGTTATGCTAGAAACTTAAAGATGGCTAAGAAGTTAAACCGGTGACAAGGACAAAGCGTGAAGGTGTTTGGCGAATGTAATATGACAATGATAAAAGTTGTTTCATTTTTAATAATTTTACATTATTGCAATGTATTTTATGTAAAAAAAAGCCGATATTTTAGAGTAAGCATTCCACAATTGAGTATACTTTTCATGATGAGTACGGAGTTCTCATCTCAAAATTACAACAAAAAAAACTAAATGTTGCTGTGTTAACTGTGCAGAAATAAGCGAGAATATGCAGGATGCACTTGAAATCTGGGATCTCTTTTCATGGGTTACACTTTTCCATGCTCTTCATACTGGCCTGTTTCAGAGCAACCGTAACGCCAGGGCATGTTGTCGTGATTACTCCCGTCCTAGTTACAGCTTTGTCCCAAGCGTTTGCTCATTAACTGTAACACATATTTGTATGTATTTCTACCTGTTTCCGCCACTACCAGTGCCTGATTACTGTTTGTTATGAGTGAGATTGTGTCGGTGAGAACAGGAAATAAAGGAAGGAGTCATTAGATGCAAAATTTCACAAACCTGAGTATACACAGGGCTAAATTTTGCCTGAGATTCTTTCTTTCCACTGAGACTTGTTCACGATGTGTGTATGAGAAGTTTGAAAACAAGCATGGCTAAGCGCACGCCGAATAGTGGTGAGTATGCACTTTCCCGAGCACTCTTAAAGTTGCAGTAGTTGCTAAAGGATTGTGAAATTGCTGTAGAATGCTGGAACGCACAACGTACAAGTTGCTAAGAGACCTCAACCGACGGGAAACTTCCCTAACTGCACGTTTATCCGAGTTAACGATATCGGAAGGCACATTTGTTCCTTCCAATTTAAGCGATTTAGCAAAACCTTCTAATGATTAAAGGAAGTAAACTCGTACAGCTTTCCCTGATTGTTAACACACAGAAGACGCACACATATTGCTGGAGAAATGTACACCGTGAAATATTTCAATCACGTACACCGGAGCCCTTATTTCAGGTGTTTTTTTCGCTCCCGCATTTCATATTACGCTGGATCACTTTCTCAAATAGGGAAAAGCCGCAACAAACTCAACGTCAGCTGAGCTCGGCGTAGCAGTATCCTGTGGGATTTGAAAATATTGTCCCGGCGTTTCAGTCGTCAGGCCCTTTGGGTGCTACCACAAATCTCTAGTAGCTCTTCTTACGTGTACGGTTAACACCACCAGTGCTGGGGCCTTGGTTTGATGAGATTGTTGCCCTTACCCAGCTGTAGAGCCGGGGGGCTCTCTTGAAGGAGCCAAGTTAGTGCTTAAGTAACGCAAGACTCTGTTATTCGACACGCTGACGATGAAGCAACCGGTATGGATATGTGTGTATGTGTGTGACACGAGTTGCATGTAATGTTACGTGATGACTTGCGCTCCGTTTACTTGTTGTTGGCAGGCAAACTGACAGTACTCAGTTTGCAGCTCCTTCGCCGAGCGTTGGCGCTCACATCAAGCTTTTAAAGGGGGTCGGCTTCGCCTGATGCCGCGAACACAAATATGATGCCATGGAAAAAGTTAGTTTTCCTACGCTGCGTTATAAAGTGTGCGGTTGTCGCTCGCTTTGCCGTAAGGTAAATATTGTAGTAAAAGCTGCGCTTGTCTTAAGGCAAGAAGTGAATTGTACGATTTATATTGAAGCGTTTTTTTCTTTCTCTCTCTAAAGGAAAAGCTGCGAATTGCGCGTGAAACGAGAGCATATGCGAAGCAAGAGTTCCTTTAAAAGTTTTCCCGCCGAGAGTAAACTTCCGTTGCAGGCAAATGCATTTTATCAAGTAACTCTTGGGATGGGTTTCTCGCTCCCCAAAATTAAGAAGGAAGAAACATGGGGCAACCCGCTGGAGAAAGTTTGATAAGTCTTTTAAAAACAATTCATCAACATTAGTTTAAAGCTGTTGATGAAGCATTTTTGTTTTTTTAATTATGTTATTCCGGGAAGTGGTTCAAAGTTTGCCCGAAAACACTTTAACTCGCCGAGTGATTGCCGAAAGATTTCTCCGGAGGGTTAAACGAATTCTTGGAAATTTCAGACAAGACATGATCCGCCGGTTTTTGCCAGTCGTGTGCAGTTTTTGGTTTTTAAAGTTGGAGAAATCTTTCCAAATTGGTAAATCACTTTGAATGAATTGCTATACCGACAAACTACAAATGTAACGCTTCGTCGAACTTCTCCCAACGTCGAGTATTGGAGAGTGGGCCGGATTACTTCTTATCAAAAGTTTGCGCTGATACTTCCTGCTGATGTTCCCACGGGAGACAAGCTAAACAAACAAACACAAACCAGCATTGGTTTGGTGGATGCTCACTTTCGTGTGTGTGCGTGCGCGCGGGGCCTGTCAATGTATCAAATTAAGTGTAATGGACGTTTTGTTTGAATTCAGTACTTCAAAACACAAAGCTCCCAGATTTATCGATGAGCGCGAAGAAGAACTTCGACCACCGCACTCGACAGCTCTATTTGTTTCCCTTCAATTTCAACAATCAATTTGGCTCGTTTCACTCGTTTTTGCCCGTTGACAGGCGGAGGAGTTTTGTACGTATGAATCCGGTGGAGAGACTGTCCGAGCGACAGTCGTGGTTGGATAAATGCAGACGAAAAACAACTTCACTCGTTCGTGCTCGTGCGTTGGTGAATCATAACCACGGTTGCAAGCACGAGAAGAGAGTACAAAAAGGAGGGTGACTGTTCGTGCTTGAGTTTCCCACGATTCCACCAAAGGGCTCTATTGCCATTCGCTAGTAGCTTGAGCAGCGCCCTATCATCGAACAAGATCGATAACCGACCGTCCTATTCAAACACGGTGGCGTACAATCGCTCCCCCCTTTTCCGAGCGGGAATTGATAAGAGAGTTGTTGGGTAGAGGGTATGTGTTTCATCCTTATTGGTTTTAGTGCTTGGGGGAACGTCATGCGGCTTGGGGAAGCCGCGGAAACGGAAAGTCAACAACTGTTGGTGTCTCCACCGGAGGAGTCCACACGCCTTTCAGTTCTGCTTTTCCGATTCCTGACAGCGCGTGCAACAGGTTTGCGAAACAGATTGCTGTACGTGGCCGAGAGCGAGGGAATATTGGGAAACCGAGGAAAGTCATAAAAATACCATACCGAGGCGAGAGGCTGGCCTGTGTTTTGTGTTGTGTGGAAATAGGGGTACCAATTGATATCGCATTGATAATGTAACTTCCGTATTTTTCCCCCTTGTGATCGTTTGCCCATTCAGAGTAAAAGTTGGGGATTTGGGTTCCGGAATCTATAATATACACACCGAGTTTGATTGGTTACCAAGAAAAGCCGTAAAAGTGGGGCAGGAAAATAAAGATTTAGATGAGGTTAAACAAAAAAAAAAACTCACAGAATCGCTTATATCGAAGAGAAGGGCTCACACGGCACAGAGTCGTTGGTGGGGTAGCAGATTGAATGGAAGATGAAAGGTTTTTCCGTTGCGCCAAAAGGTCAACCAACTCACTAGGTCAGGAGGCGTTTGATGTAGATGTTCAGGATAAGAGGAGGAAAAAGCAGTGGAAGAAGGTTAAATCGTAAATCCATCAGCTACAGGTTTAGGTCAGCCAACTCACCGAAAACCCTTCGCTGGCAGTATTAAATCGCTAGCTTTAAGCTAGGAGCTCTGCTCCTAAATCAAAATTGAACTGATCCAGCTTTTATTTTGTTTTTTTCCTCTCCCTCTCGATTCATTGCGTTTTGGTATTGCCGTAGAGTAGAGAAATCATGTTATTCACTAACCGTTTTCCCCTTTGCATGTGTGTGTGTAGGGTTCATTTTTTGATGGAGACGCCCAGTCATCGGTAAAAGACCGCGGGAAGCATAAATCATCCTCGGTTTGCGTGTTTAAGCGGGAAATGAAAAAAAATAAATAAGAAATAAAATCAATTGTGGTTGTGAACCGAACAGCATAGGCTTATAAGAATCGTTCCCGCTTCTTTACCTTAACCTTTACCTTAAAAAATAGCCGTTATTGAAGGTGCAGTTCGAACTTTTCTTACCTTTGGTTTCAAATGAATGGAATTGATTTTTCTTAGATTATTTTGTCTGTAAAATCTATTGCGCATTATACTGTCCAAAAGTATTTTATAGGAATTGTGTTATATCATTAATTGCTGTAAATTTTAGTTTTTGTCTTATCCAAATCGCGTTACTTTATGGTTAAATACTCCATAAATAATGGGTTCAAGCGACGCTGTTGCTATGTGTGAGGCTCATGGATGACTTTCGAAAAGGGAATAGAAAATAGAATCAACAACAGTCATTTCATGTGATCAATTTGTGACAGTGTGAAGCGGCGTATAATGTTGTAACAATCGTGGAATACAACTTCCAAAAATAAATGTATGCTTTTGCTTTTTTTTAACAATTGTGTACATATGGAAATATGGTAGGGTTGAAAAAGGCAGGAGGAACAGGACAAGCAAAAAGCTTTTAGGTGATCGATTGCTATAGCAAAATGTGCAGCTGCTGCAACCGTTGCAGTTTTGCATACACACACACATGCAGCAGCGCATCGGGTCGTAAATTTTAGCCTATAAATATGTAAATTAGTACGTTTGACGATGAATAAATAATGATTGATTTATTGATTTGATACTGCGCTGCGCGCTGTCCTATAATGGTGACGTACATGTTGTCGTGCCGCGTGCACGATAATCGACGTGCCCGTGAAGCAGGGTGTCAAACTTGGTGACATAAAGCGAAAACATTCACTTGGATAAATAGACGGATGCGGGTGGGCGATAGAGGCAGGGGAGGCGATACATGTTTGCATCGCGCTTTGTATGCCTGTCCGGTATCTCTCTGCCTAAGTATAGCTTACAAACCCAATTTTCGAACAGTTTGGTACGATGATCGCCGCACCATATGAGCATGAGGAGTGTCAAGCCCCGATGCATGCTGGCCGGATTGAAAAGGACAGGGAAGCGCTTTCTACACACATCTATTAAAATTACTGTATAACCTCAGAATTGTGTCAGCACGCGTCCGGATATCGCGTGATGCGACAGTATGGTTGAATGTGAGTGTGAGTATGAATATGAGACAGCAGCACTGACACATTTGCACCTGCGTAGGCTGCGACCACAACACCCCGCACAGGTTGTTACAGTTAGCAAGTCTATTTTCCCAGCTGTCCGAGCAATTTGTCTTTCGCCGGCACGCTAAACTTTCGCACCGCAAAATAGGGTGTACCCCGTTGGGCCGTACCGTTTGTTGCGTTGGTCGGACGCCTTCCCGGTCCTGTCAGTCGACATCGACCCGAGGTTGGGCCTACCCATCGCACAGCCCGTTGACGGTCTCCAGAGAGAAACGGAACGTTGAACCGAGGACAGGGCCGTAGGGCAATAAATTGAATTTAATACGGGGCGATGGGCGCCATACCCTGTCCAGCATTCCAAGCTGTTTGTATGTGAGTGTGTGAGTTTGTTTGTGTGCATAATGTGGCATGTGGTTATAATACCGGTCGGAAGACATATGAGTGCGTGTGTGTCACTCGCTTGAGATGCATATTTAGGGATAAGTTGTATGAAAATGAAGTACAGTTGATATTGCTAGAAATTTAAACCAGTTCGAAAACATTCAAAACGATGTACACACCTGGAAGGCGTGTATATACATATAATGTATTGGTAAATGTAAAACAAATTGTTGAAATCCTTTCCGTATGGATTATCTGAGGGTTTGTTTAGTTTTAAAATCTATTAAGCGAGATAAAACGAATGAAAATATTATTGCTCAGAACAAATAGCTGTGTTTTAATTGACTCTTTTCCCCACTCTCATGATTTCCAAGTGCAGATATATGACAGTGTTGAAAGGTGCCAGTAGTCCGCACAACTCACATGAAATAAAAATGTAACTCATAGTGGCTAATGCAAGTGCGAACATCAAGCAAATTATCCATATCTGTCAACGGTTCAGTAGTCTGAGTCCATTAGATCATGCGATCCATAGAGGGCTTCTCTTCCAACTGCATCATGTAAACCTTGCCGCCCTTGTAAACATGTGTGGCACAGTTTGTCCATTTTTTTCCCCAACCTCCAAAGCCCTAATGGAGGCGCCAGGTTGCTCAAGAATTATCGAGACTAGTGATTTGTTTGTAACCCTCTAATGGCTATTAAATCGATTCCTTTAGCTTTAATATATTATTAAATACCTTTTCATTACTACTGCCATCACCCCACTTATGAGTGTGTGTGTGTGCAATCATACATTTAATCTTGGAAACATTCGAAGATAATGAATAATCAGTGTTTTGGGTTGGTGCGGTACGAACATTTGTGGTAACATTGTGTGTGGCAATTTTAGCTGAGTGCCCGGAAATGAAGCAATCACGCCACCGTTTAACCCGCACCGCACCGCGATCGAAATTGCTGGTGTGTACCAGTTGTCTCTAATAGCTTTTGTAATCTAATGATAGCCTTTTTGGGTGAGCAATAGCTGGCGTTGTGCAGTTCAGAGGCGTTTTTGTGGTTTAAGGATATTTTATAATAGTTTTATCAAATTGTATTGCATACTGCTTTTGAAAACTTTCATAATACATGGAATTCCTTAATGAAAATTTAAATAAATTAATATTGAATTGAAAAAACGAGCTTTTTAATATTGTTTATTATGCTTTTTCAGTCGTTTATTTATGGAGCAGTTTTTTTTATGATCCAATAAGATATTGAAAAGCTGATTGTGATGAAAATGAATACTATCAGTGTGTTAAAATGGCTTCTACTGTTGAATGTCTACAGTGGATTATTTAACAATTCGCAGAAAATTTTCTATAATCATCAACGGGAACTCGTTTTTTTCTCAAGCCATCCATCAGACTGCGCTGTCATAAATATGCTTTCTCCACGGAGTGACAAACCACTTGACAAACTGTTGCACAACGCTGTGCAATGATATTTCCACGGCGAAGGTTGACTTGAAACCGCTCCAAGCAGTGCATAAGAATTTAAATATTTCAAAACTCACAAATAAACGGGAAACAACAATTTTAAATTAAATTTCTTCTTCATCGCCGCTGCTGACACAATTCTAGTAGCAGCATTCGAGAGATTTAAGTTGGTTGTTTCATATTTTACTTCTTCCCGGTGTCGTTTCTCGAGCACTGCTACTGCTGCTGCTTCTGCTAGGCCCAGAAAGAAGACGCAGGCTTGTGTTGATATCTTTTTTTTTTTGTTTTCCTTTTCCCCCGTATCAAGCATGAAGCGATGGCTACGACACAGAAGTTACTGAAAGATTAGGGAAAACAATTTTCCTAGCTTTTCCGCTAACTGTGCACAAGCGTGCGAAAAGACGGTGGAGATGAGCAACTAAACGTAGCAGGGCCACAAATACCACCTGAAATGGGGCAGAATCGAGCAGAAGACGCGTAGAAGATGCAGCCGCGCACGTTACCTGCTGGCTTTTTGTGATTTCATTTCTTTCTTTTGTTTCAACCTGTCGCTCCTTTAAGGGGCACCGTCATCCACAGGCACATCGGGAGTTTTCTTTTCTCCCGGTGTGTGTATATGTGTGTTTTTACATCGCGAGAACAACAATCTGTGTAAGCAGCATCAAACAAACAAGCGAAAGGAAAAAGTTTTGCCAAAGAAATGGGAAAATTTCTCCATACCTTCCCCGAAATTCCTTTGTGTCTACGTAGATCATTCCCCCAGCCGGGGTGTGTGGTTGTGTGTATGTGGCCTATTTGCTTCTTCTTGTTTCGCGTGCCTGAGCGACCATACGGTGGTAGATTGTGGTAAAGAAAAGTGATAACTGCGCTTTGAAGGAGCTGCGCGTGTGGGTGTGTGTGTGTTTTTGGGAAGTAAAATATTAATGGTTATCGTTGCTTCGAAATCTGAATACAAGAGTGTAGGGGAGGCTGAATAGGTGGCAGAGAGAGATTATTAAAAAAAAGTGAATACTTCCTCAAGCTTTTCACATTTGCTTACTTTCCAATTTTCCACTCATGATTGCAATGTTGCTGCTACTACTACGCGTTCAGGGTACATGGTACACATCTACCCCGCTGAGTTCGTCATTAAGCGTAATAAGAACATTCTTGCACACCATGAGGCGAACGATATTTAATCATTTATACATTTGTTATTGCTTCAAAGATTGTGTTGTTAGTGGGTGCGGGGGATTTCTTCTCTACCGGAGGGTGGCAAAAACAAACAAGGAAAATTAAATTGTGAACAAATATTCCGAGCCATTTACTGGCGAACTGATTTGCTCTAATTTTTTATTCGTTCAAGATATAAATTTAAAATAATTCTAATTTTTCCTGTTCGGATTATTAATTTGTTGTTTATCTCTTCTACTTTTAGGTAAGTTCCAGTAAGGATATTTTGGAAAAACGATAAACAACGTTTTGTGGTCGATCTGGAATGTCAGTAAAAAGAATTGTCTGTAAGTCATTCGTGGAGCCTTAACATCATGAACCAATTCGTGCCTCGTCGCTTCTATAAACCATCATCATCACTATTCCACCTCCAGCCACCCTGACAAGTTGTCAGTGATTTCCGAACCAAAGCGAAAAAGTAATTCTTTTTCTTGCTCCGCAATTTTCTTCTCGTTGCCTACATTAAGGCGTATCGGGACTACACTGTGCTCAGGTGGTTACGTACAGTCGAAGTAAGGAAGTAGAAAGCAGAGGCTGGTCGGTAGGGTAGATTGAAATTTAAGGGTGTTATTATTTCGTAAGTACTTAATAAATTTTCTACCCATGAAACATGCGCTACCATCGAAAATAAAAGGGCGATGAAAAACGCCAAAGGAGGAAAAGAAAGTCGAAAACAACAGCCAGCATTAACAAATGCTTGTTGCGCTTTTGCCGCCCGTTGTCGAACGTGGGGATTCGATTTTGCGTGAAGCAGCAGAGCAAGATTGCGGTGAAAAAGAAATGGAGCATAACCACCGCATCTCAACCGCATCCGGTGTGTTTGGGAAATGATTTTCTTTTGCCCGAGCCCGCATCCGTCCGTACCATCGCATCTTTTGCGTGCACGACTGAAACAGTTTTGGGAGTTACCAGCTCGGCTCAGTTCTCATTTTTCTTTCCACTTTTTTATGTTTAGCGCCAGGTAAAATACGGGAGCCTACTTCTCTGCTACATCTCCATTCGTCAATCGACAAGAATAGGTGGGAACTGAGGAATGATGTCAGGTGGGAAGAATATTTTTGCGATGCTTTGTGTATGCGTGTGTTTTGTCCCTGGAACTCGGCTCAGCAACAGCAGTAGCATCACGTTTTGCGATCGTGAATCGTTTAATGATGTAATCCAGCTCCTAGGAGGATTAAGTAATTACTTTTATTGACAGCAAAAGTGGCTGCGAGCAGGATTTCTTCCGTAACGCTCGACAGGAGGTGCGGAGTTTAAGAGGTACTGAAGATGGTGGTCTTTTGCCGCTAAACATATTCACCATGATAATGGTAACCACCAGATTGGCGGGGTAGGGATCAGTGGTAATTGTGGTTTCATGTAGTAAAATTGAATGGCGCGGATTTTAACACCTCTCTCGTCATCGGCTTAGGAATATGGTGGCAGATGCAATAAAATATGCTTTGGTAGCTTGTATGCTGGAGTTGGGTGGAGGAATTTCGAAGCCAAACCGCAGCTTCCATCATACGTGGCGCGTGTGTTGAATGGGAATTGTTGTAAAAAATTGGTTTATTATGTGATAAACCATGAAGACTTATTTTTAAGAATGTCAACATATTTTATATGTTCCTCCTTTCTTGTAGGAAAACGCAAAGTTCGAGTTTTCGGGGAACGCCTGGTGTCGCGAACCAAAAATTAAGCCGTACTGTATTGCTACGTTTTTCCACTTAAAAACGATGATTCCTTCGCGATTCGCCCCTTTTATAAGGCGACACGTCTACCGGCGTAAATAAGATTTGTTTACAACATTTGGTATTTTTTTAATAATTTTTTCAAAAGTCACATTCTTCACGATTAAACTCTGTAAAATTTAAAACGAGTGTATATTCACCGGGGAATAGAACGCAAACCTAAAGCTACTTTAATATCGCAGCCCGTCCCGGAGTGTGTTGTTGTGCTCGATTGCATACCTTGCAGGCGCAATCTAAAATTAACGAACGCGAGCGCCCTTTTGTAAGACTGCTACTCTAGGTCGCTCGTTGCTAATTGAATTTTGCCACCCAACAACCGACGCACCTTCTGTTCTGCTCTGTTCTGTCTGCTGCCTACTGGTTTTGCATGGTCAGAAGAGTTTTCCATCCTCCACGGCACAGTCATGGTTGTAAGTTTTTGTGGCATTTTTTACACCACCGGCGGGGCCGACCTACTCTTGCTCCACCTCTGCTCTTCCTTACCATCCATCCGCTCGACCGTGATTAAATGTAATTAGCACTGTTTGTGCGTGGTAAGCCTTCGGTTCACGCCCGGCCCCACCTTTTCTATTCTAGCACTGGGTTAATCCTTTCGGGCCAACATTGGTTCCCCCGCACGGGTTGGGATCTGTCTCGAAGAAAAGAAATCCTTACGATACGATTAACCCAGCCTGGCATTAATGGTTGCAGGTAAACGTTTGCAGACGCCCAGCTTTGCCCGCAGCTCTCAGCAGTTTCTTTGTCTTCTATAAAAAAAAAACAAGCTTACAGATTTTGGATAGGCTGCTGTCTTTAAAATGTGGACGAACCCAACGGCATCGAACAGTTCGTTCTATCGGATGGTAGTCTTCGTCCCACATCGCCCCAAGCATCTACCGAACGCCAGTTTACCAGCAAATGATGTTTCTGTAAATAATTAAATTTAAATTTATGTTTATGATTATCAACCTGCACTGCCGGTGTTGGGGCTTCCCTTATAGAGGTCTGTGTGTATATATATATATATATGTTTACCCGTTGACTGTTGAAGGAAAATAGACACGGGACACCACGAGTTTCGGGTCTGTTTGCGCGGCGCGACGTTTACTCGTAAACAAAAAGCAGCTGCACCTGAGCTGAGCTGGTTCGTTTGGTTGGTTGGAATAGGCCAGTTTGTATCGTGTTTTCAGTCTGAGAGAAACGGTTTGCTGGCACGTTAGTGTCTGCAACTTAATGCACATTCGCCTTTTATTGGCTTTCAGAAATCGTTTTTCATAAAAAGCAGTTTTATTTACGGCTACCAGCAGCGCGAAACAACTCGTGTAGCGTGTTAGCTATTGAGCGTGGCTATTCGCACTTTTTTGTGTCGTGCTGTTGTCAGGCGCCAAAAACTGTTGCTTGTACTTACATCCACGCGCATTCTCCACCAAGCGAGGGTGTCTTTCTCCAGTTCGTTAAAAGCGGCTTCAAATTCGCTTGGGACGGGGAAGGATATTAATTTTATAGAAATACATCATCTTAAAAACTTCACCGTTCTTTGGTGGAAAACGGATGGGGACACAGTAAGAGATTACACCAAAATGTGTCGTTCAGGTTTGTTGAGCGTCCGTCGCTGTCGCGAATTCTACACCGGGGCCTCACGCCTCCCAGCCGCCGGGTGCAAGGTCTTCTCTGGATCATTAAACTGGTAAAAGCCATATTTTGAGACGGCATTTTCAACCTCCAAACAAGCACCTTGCCCTAGTTTAGAATCCAAAAGAACCGTTTTTTTGTTCTTCCTAGAGTGGATTATTCTGTGGCTTACGGATACCAATACCACCACCTGCTGAGAAGCAAAAAATGGCCCGAAAAAACGGTGTCGTTACATGCTTTATTTTATGTTGCAGTATACGAGCTTCCCTTAGGTTTAGGTCGCACTTCTTCTCTACGTCCTAGATCTGTGAGCCTGTGTAGCGATGGATTTTAGAAGGCCCAAGGAAAAGAATTGAATTATTCAGCAAGCGGCAGGATCATTTCGCGGTAGGCAGTTTTCCCCGGTCGGTTCAGTAAAATTGTTTTACAAAGTTTACAGCTCGTGTGACATTTTCGTGGTAAGGTTAATTGACGGGTTTTCCGGTTGGTGTGAGTATCTGCGGTTCTACTGCCGCCGCATGGGCACGTTTTAGCCACCTGTCACGGTAGTGCAATTCACTGGAAACAATTAAAATTTTTAGTACGATTACTTAGCACTCCCGAATTGCCGATGTAAAAGTGACGCGTGATTAGTCCAAATAAAGGAATCACCAGGAAGTAGTACAAGAGTTTTCTGACGGCTAGGTTTTCTTTTATAATTAACGCTCCAATTTGGACTGTCAAAGATGGTTGATGAGGGAAGTGTCTTTTGACATTACTCGTTACGTAAGTGTTTTTGCATTAGGCATTTAAGTTTGATGGACGATTTGGATGGCTACAATTATATGGGCTTATATTTACGGAGACTCTCAAATGAGCTCTCTCAAAACTGGTGGAATATTGCCTTATGTTTTATGTTTTATTTTTATGAGTACCAAAAAAATGGCACGCACGGCTTTAATGAGGATTTTAATTGGACGTGAAATTGAAGTATACAAATTTTAGTGGATGCGTTACTTCCTTCCTAAATATATGGTTTCTTGCAACAGATCTGCATAAAAAACACCCTCTAGAGCAATGAATTCTCAAATGTTCTTCCTTTCTGTAATAGGATATTTAAATAAACCTTCACACATTGATTGCTTCGGCAAAGAACCGGTTAATCTTAAAGGGCGAAATTGTGAAATTAAACTGACAGCCAGCGGCTCTAAAGAATCACTGTCCAAATCCAACCCCAGTCGTGGATTTTCTCATTCTCTCTTTAATTATTTCATTAGTCTAATTAAATTTCTCCACCGGGGTTACCTGGCTCACCTTGTCCCACAAAACTGGCGTATAATCATGCAATTGAAAAGCGTTGATTTGATTTCCGTTTCCTTCTTTTACTTCGTACACCTTGCAGACTAGTTCCTTTCATTGCCAGTTTCCTCAGTGTTGACCTCTAATGTTTCCTTCGCAAAAATAAAACGATTGTATGTCGGGTCGTAAGAACTGGGAGGGATGAAATTTCACGAAATTTTCCTCCCCTTTTTTATTCCATTTCCGGAAGTATGGCACTTACATGCGTTTTCCGCTCTGGAATTTGCCTTTTTTCGGGAACGAAGAAATCAAAGCAAAAATAAAGTCCATACAAACAACAAACAACCGTCTTGGAACCTTTTTGCTGCTTCTTCTTAAAGCATGGCACGCGAATCCTAGCCATACTGGAATATACGGTGGGAGATTTGGTTTCTTTCCGGGGGTGGTTCAGAGCCGAAGCTTACCTACTGCCCAATTCACCGATGGAAAATTTCAATCTTTCTATAGTTGGTGGGCGCTTGGGCTTCATTTTTTGCTTCAACATTCTAACAAACGGCCAGAATCGCCGAATTTCTCCTTTCCTGTCCGATAACTCTCCTTCAAAGAGTACCTTTTTTCTTCTGAAGCATTATGTGTACCGGCAGCTAGAGAGAAAAGTGACGCGAAATTGTTTGAACAGGCGGTACAGACATGCAACACAAAACTCTCGAAACATCAAACGAGATGAAGCAACAATGTTGGCTTAGATATAGCAAACGGAAAAATCTCTCTGCGTTGGAAAAAGGTGGCTCAACTACCGTGCCACTGTGTGTAGGAATTAGGGTAGGATGTATCCTTGTCCTTGCTCGTTATCTTCACCGTGCGTAAATCATTTCCAGTGGAGCAGATGTGCCTCGGTAAGAAAAAGCCCTGAAGGCTATCTTTTTGCAGGGAAAGAACATGTCTTACCTTAACTTTAACCCGGCGCGCTTGTGTCCTGTGCCGCCGACCGACTTCTGTCGCGAATGTCCGAATAACTGGCCGTTTCTGGGAATCCACAAATCGGATTTTGCGAGCAGGAACATGTTTTCTAGCTTGCAAGATGTTTGTTCTACATATATTGATTGTTTTATTGATCTTATTCAGGGCGTTAGAGTATATTGATTTTTATTGAATTTTCACTGTTGAATCTTAGCTAAAAAAATATTTGTGATATAAAAACGCTTGATAACTTCATATGGTAGGTGCAGCAAAAATAGTGAAAACACATTTTTAACACACCAACCATTCTTCCGTCAAGACAAAGAAAAACAACTTGCTTCAGCTTCAGACAATGCGCCAGACAGGAAAATGAATTAACGTGAAATGGCATTTATTTCAACTTTCGTTCAAAATAATTCCACATGTGTTCCGAACTGAAAAACCCCAAACTCATGCTATGTGTACGTGTGGGCGGATCGTTAAAAATAAATGTTTGACGATAGTTTGACTATTTACTCGCCAGCCCTACCTTTCCTCTATGTTAAGGTGGCGTAGGAAATTTTGGGGCCTCTTTTCTCGGTTCGTGTTACTCATCGTGCATACAGCACAGCACACGTTTCCCCCGAAGCAGCGGCAAGAACCTGCCAAATGCTGCTTGTGTTGTGTACCCACGCTCTGTATACATTTACGACCGCGATCGTTTATAACTTGCCAGTCAAGACATGCACTGTTCGCGCCTGGCGTAGCGGGTTTTCCATGCCACGTTTCTCATCTGTCGGAGTTTCAATGAATGTAATACTGGGTGCAGTTGCGTTTAGATTTCAAAAATCTTTAAATTGGTTGGATTTTCTCCGGTGTAGGATCGGATGTCTCACTGCCGAGAATGGAAGCGTAAAATCAAAATAGATTGCTTGTGGCATTACAATTTTCAAGTTGTGCAGCACCAAGTGCTAGTGAAGTAGTACAATTGTGTTGGTTGATTCTGTAAGTTGTGTGATGTTGAGAATTTCTTTGGAGGGTAATTAATCGCATGTGAAGGATATGTGCAATTCATGTTGGTAGATCTCGTCAGTAGCCACAAATGAAATATTTTGAAATATTGTAAAAGATTTCGAAATTGGTTGATGTTCTGGACAAGATGTTAATTCATCATTTTCGCATTACTGCCAGCAATCGAGTACCGGAGTATGGATACTAACATCTCAAGGGCTACATGCATTTTGAGGTTAATGCCTGCTACGAAAGGGTTCGATACTGCTCACGGTCGTGTGCCATAGTCCTTAAATCCAATATCCCGACATTTCTAGTAGACGCTCTCGGCACACTACGCCATAAATCTATCTTTGTTTGGGACTATCATTTGAGTTGAGCCTGCTATGTCAATGTGGAAGGCCTTAATATACATTACCGACTGGGTTTTCAGGTGCCATTCTCATGATACGAGTTGTCCACCTGGTGTCCAGATCCTCAGAGGGAAGTCTGATTTGCTCCAAATGCTGAGGTCATCGTACAGCCCGCAGTGATTTTTATTTTAGCTGTTCCTCCAATGTCCTTCCAACGTTCCTCCATTGTCCCGCCAGGAATGCCTCCAATACACATCACAATTTATTAGTATTTCTGTATCCTAGGATCCAGTCTTTCACTGCCGGAGAAGCAGTTGTGAAAAATTCAAATTGATCTACTCTCTCTCTGTCTCTCTCTCTCTTTCTCTCTCTCTCTATTTCCCTCTAAAAATGTGAATTATTAAATATAATACCACCATCAAATATAATTCACCACCGATGCAACAGAAAGGTGCATTTATTTGCCAACTTTCTAGCAACATCACACCAGACACGCTCGCAGCTCTTTTCTCACCGTTTGCTCGTGATGAAATCGTTATCGCAAAACTTTTGATCAAATTAACGTTTTAACTTTACGCTGCGTTCCACCGCAACGAGTGGCGAGGGTTGGCAGATGCCCGGGACACTCGAGATTGAAGTTGACACCGAATAAGGGGCGAGTTGTTGTTTGTTTTGCTCGTTGTCGGGGACAACCGTGCGGAAATTTTCGATTTTCCACCCATATTGCGACCAACTATTTGCAAAGAGGGTATAAATATTGAATCTGTTCTAGTGGTGAGTATTTTTGAGAGGTTTGGCGAGCGTTGGAAGAAAATGGTGGAAAAGGTGTGCTAGAGTTTTTTTTTTGTTTTTCGTTCACACCATTTTGCACATTGTTGTACTGTTGATGGTGAGGTCCGAAAGTTTTGTGTGCTGTCAGGAATGGAGGTTCTTTTATTTCGACTTGAAGCTATTTCTATCGGGAAAAGAAGTATTGTAACAGTGGGAGAAAGTTGTTGCTCCAGGGTACCGTCGATTCGATTCCCATTGGAAATGTGGTTTTTGAACGATAGGAAAAAGTAACCGTAGTCTATGAAAGAGAGAAGGAAAGTTTCTTTATCTTTATGCCCCGCAGAGGTAGTCACCTCAGCCGTGGTATTCCTGCAACTGCCAGAAGGGTGGCACTATTCGTTCGTTTATGCATATTTAACTCTCGCGACAATGGTAATGGAAGAAGTTAGCTAAAGAACTTGTTGCGAGAACAAAGGTATGTGCCCTTTGGTATGGCTTTCGCGGTTGAAAAAGTTGACTTCACCGTAGATTTTCTCGCATCGGTGTGTTGATGGGTTGATGAGAAACTAAATCTCCTGCTGCGCGCTCGATGATGATAAGTGACACCCTGAAGGATGTGCCTTTAACTTGGTACAAAATAATTTTTCGCGCTATTCATGTTGTTGAACTCGTTTTCAAAACATTACCCAGCCGAACGTCCCAGAGATCTATTCCACGTTTGTTGACGTAGCAATTGAGAGATTAAGAAGGTCTAGTAGAGAGAGTTGTTGGGTGGTACGTATATAATCACCTCGTTGGCATTTCGCATCGTTCGCCAAATAGCGATACAACTGACTAGGAGCTAGGCGGAACAAAAATGGAAATTCGATAATGATCGAATAAATTGAGACAGTATTCCCACTTCCGATTGGATAAGATGCCTCCGTTCCTGGCAGTAGTCGATAATCTCTTGCAGGCGCTGTGTAGCAAGGAAAACATCGTGTTGCCAACGGCAATTTACCATGCAAGAGAGTAAGAGCCATACGTCCATAGTGGCATTCGGTGGCATACGTGGCTTTTCTCCCGCACTGCTTAGGGTAAACATCTCGCATTACACATTCATGAGCTTTTCTCGCTGGATTTTAAGAACCGAAAACCTACATCCTCACAGAAGCAGCAGGCTCACAGACAAACCATGTTCTTTGCTTCTGGTGGTGGTTTCCCATATGAATTGGGGAAAAAATACCTGTATCCTTGGGTGGCAGATTTGTATTATTCTCCTTCCTTCCTTTCTTAGCTTGTCTGACGCTTTCTTTCTTGGCGAGGATCCACTCTCGAAACCTCAGGAGAGCATAAGATTGGCGACGACAGAGCTGAAGATTCACAAATGAGTGTGTTGCCATCGCATGTAGAGTGCCGCACACAAAGTCTGGCTAGCAGCATAACAGTGTCGTCACACAGATTCACAATGCAAATACAAGAAACTTTAAGCTACCGCACACACGCCACCAGGAAACTTTACCGTTCCATTTTTGCACCGAACACCGAAAGTGAAAAGCAAGCCACGTGCGGCAAAGAGAAATCCTTATTCTGTTGGAGCAGGAGGCATAAATTTACATAGCACAACAAAATCTTTTACGCTTACGCTCTTCGCGCGTTGCCACTGCTTACTCTTTTGGCTGCTGCTGTGGAAGAAACACAGAAGATCCTTAAGCGCTGCTTGCCTTTTTTTTTGTTTTTTGTTGGTATTGGAGAAGTGAAGAAGCGCATCTTTTCCCGCTTCTAAGAACCACGCTGCATCACCTTACCGCGTCCGTAGTATGTATTATTCATAAATCAATTTAAAGGTGTTGCTGCTGTTGCTGCTGCATCCACAGCTTTCACAGACAGGGTCGGTTTTGTTTTCCGTTTTCATTCACCCTTAACAGGTGAGCCCGATATTGTGTTGGCACTTTTGTCGCCAACAGCGCACCGAAGAACTGAAAGCGAGGAAAAAGAAAATACGAATCATAAAATGGTCCCAAAGCCTGTACTGTGAGTGGGATAGCAATAAAATGAACGATTTTGTCGCTACAGACGTAAAAGAAAAAAAAAATTGGCGTGTAGTAATACACACAACACACGTGGCGGAGGGCGATGATACGCGAACGGAGGACATCAACATCCATTAACCCGTGGAATGTCCTTGGCTGTTACAGCTGTAAAAGAAGAAAGGACTTATGGAGCGACCCGACCCGAGCATGAACAACATGCCCACTTTCGCTGCACAATAGATGTACTTAACGACATTTACAACAACGCTCAGCACACACTAAAAGTCCCGTCATCCCGAGGCAACCCCGTGAATCCTTTCCGAGGCGGGAAAAAGTAAAAACAGGACTCGCGCTTGCTTCCCTCAGTTTTTCTTCACTGCGGGTGCAAGCGGGTCTGCTGCCGGTTAGGTTTGTGGAGATCTTCGGAGTCTATTTTTTCGATTGGAATCTTCGTTTAGACGATTAAATATTCATGATGGTGCTGGTGCTGCTACCGCTGCTTACTTGCCCGGCAGCAATATCATTTGGCCTGGCGGTTAGCGTGAACACGATTCCATTCTATGGACAGCCGTTTTTCGCTTCTCTTTTTTTTTTATTTGAAAGTATCAATTTGTAAGCTAAGCAATGGAGAAGGGTTTATCCTCGATTTAACAACCCGACCGGTCTCGACTGTTGGTGGAATGGATGTTACCCGTTTAACCTCATCCTGTTGCAGTAGTTCACGAAGGTCTATAGGTGCAATTTTGGGTTTTATTTCCAGCGCCATCGCCTTTCACTCCACCTCTTCTTATCGCTTAACGTTTTTCGGGTGGTGTAGCGAAATGAAGCGATCTAAATATTTGATATTGATTTTGAGTATGTGTGTGTGTGTGTGTGCTTTGTGGACTCGACCCTCATGACGGACGAAATAGATCGGAAAATGGAATGGAACCGTACCATAAACTCCGGTCACTGTTACTGTGCCTATTTGTCGACTCGCTTTACTCGCCTCAGCGAAAGAGTGGCGAATTGAAATCCAACAACTCGCGTTGAAGTAGATCGAAATAGAAGTATACCATCGTGTCCGTACGGGAAATTTTGACCAACATATTCCGATCACATCCATCGGACTGAAATCGTTTTCCATTTTTCAATCAATCGACTCAGCGCTGTACTGACAAGCCGTGGCTTTTGGTGGAAATGGAAATAATGGAGACGCCTGGTGGTTCGTAAATGGTTGATTGATTTCTCGATGGATGAATCAAGACAGTTATGCATTTATAGATTTTTTTTATTTTTGTTTCTTTTTAAAACATGAAACAAGTTCAATAAAAAAAATTGTACAAATTTTAATAATACACAAGAAAAAAGTAATCCCTTAGAAGCTTTTGCTTTATTGACAAAATAGAGCAACGAATTTTGCTGTTAGATTGTCACCTTCAGGTATTAAGAAAGAAAGGTAAATAAAACGTGAAAACAGCAAACAATATTGGCCACTACGAAAATGATCTCGTTTGTTTCCGGTTGTCGTTTCCGGTGATTCCCACAATTTCTCCCATTTCAGGTTTAGGTTCAGCTTTCGCTTCCCTCTGTCGGTAGCGCATCTAGCGTATTGCTCCCCAGGGAAAGTTCCCCTTTTACTACGGGTCCAAAACATGGCACGATGATCGGAAACGGAAATTCATGATGTGCCGTGTTGTTGCTGGCTTGCTGCCACTGTACGGAACGGAAGCGAAAACGTACGCCCTCGCCGTTCACTGTCCTTCTGGGAGAGGAAGTGTTGGAAATTTATTCACCGACAAATGCAAACAGAACAGATGATCATTCCAACCGACGGGCGAATGTTTGAGAGCGGCTTAGCTTGACGGTGTCCAGGAAGCGACTGACATTAGCTGGCCTCGCCTGGCTGGTAAAGCGCTGTCTGGTTGGTTTGTTGCTCTTGCAGCCGGGTGAGGTAGAGTCGTCGCGCACTATCTTCTTGGTTTCGCTCAATTCCCACGCGTATTGCAAAGGAAGGAAAGCTGGAGTCTGTAAGCAGGATACAACCTGTGAATACATTACCTGTTTCCACTCCATGCGCCACCCGACCTCTGGTGCATTGAATTTTGGCACTGTGGCATTACGGTGTTTGGGTTTCGCTTAAAGCTGAATTCGGCGAATGTGCAAACAAATGACCAATCTTTCGTTACAAGGAGCATATTGTGGGTGAAATAATGACTTCTGGCTTAAGCTTTCTTCTGTTCGTCGAATGTTTTTCTGGTTCCGATTTTTTTTCTGTTCCACGGTACATCAGAAACATGAAACATTGATTAAGGGAAGGAAGTCGCAAGCCTTCGTATTTATTTATGCTTGATCTCGCAAAGATGTCACGTTCTGTTAACCGTGGATGTGAGGGAATGTAAGCAACTGTGTTTTGCTGGCTGGTAAATAAAGTTCTATCGCAAACAGCACGGTAATAAAACACAAAACTAGCATCGCCTAGTCGGGCAAACATTTTTATGAGCTTTGAGCTATGAGGTTTGGAAAATGTTACCAGAAGGCAAAGGCTTGCTTAGTCACAAAATGTACATATAAAAGACTTCCAAATCATGTTCACTCCAACAAAACAGGTTTTCTGTTCTTCATATTTTCTCAATTCAAATTGCTTAAGTAGTTATTAGACTGCACATCCATTTCGCGATCTTCACCTACTGCAGTCCTCGAACCAATTTATGTTCGAGTGCATTTCTTAGAGTTCGTCTTTGTGACACCTACTCCATTGTTTCATTCAAAAGAGACCAAAAACTCATCTAAGTATTATTCACTCGATTAAGTTATCAGAAGCAAATGTTATCAAGTTTGAACAGAATAATTGTGACAGTCCGACGAGACAGGTTTTCAGTGGAGACTGTTGGGAAATTTATTATTCCAGTAATAGACAGTCTTATAGTCTTCAGGACATTAATATAATCGCCAGTTATTGGAGAGCCTCAAACCAATGCTATATCGTCTGAATATACCTTAATCTAATGAAACGTATAGGGTGTCCAAATTCACTTAGTATTTTTTTTTTAAATGTTTGCATTCTGTTGAAAATTATGCAAACAACTTTCTGGTAAAACTAAAGTCTGTAAAATTTTCTCAATTCTGCAAGAGATTTGGTGAACAATCTACAGAAATTACATATTCTGTTTTCAATGTTCAGAATCTTAAACTTTAAATCCGTTTTATGAAAACTGCCCCAAACCTAGCCAGATTAAGGAAGCCAGTCCTACAAAGGAGAAAGTAATTTTTCACCGACCAAACTACATCGTTTCCTTTCAGATAAATCCATGCGACAACAACCACGACAGATTAAGCGGATTTTGCCCCTTTATTTCTGCTGTACTTTAGCCTACCTGTTCCAATCTCTTTTTTTTCTTCTTCTCCGTTGTGGTGTGTTCGGACGGCAAACGTTTCCCCTAATGTTCCGTTGTACAGACTTTCACCTGACGTGTGTGGTGATGTGGTAGCAAAAGCACAGAATTAGGATCAAAGCTTTTGCCCCAACCGTCCAGTTTGTTGAGCTCTGGGTGAATTTGTGTGTGTGTGTGTGTGTGTGTGTGTGTGTGTGTGTGTGTGTGTGTGTTGTTTACACTCCTTTTTGTCGCTTGATATATCCTTTTGCCTTGTGCAAAACCAGGCGCAGGGCCAAATTCCGGGAGCTGCATACCAAACTTACGTACTCATGCACACCGTACACCATAGGTTAGCAGCAAAGATTGAATGAGCGCACACACATACTCATCTAGTCGACACTAGTGTCTGTGTGTCTCGAAAGCAACCTCGTGCTGATTTAGTGCTCTGTCCTGAATTGCTGCTTATGCTTCGGGACGTGTGGCACTGTATCATGGCCAAACTTTACCTACCATCAGCTGATGATGACGATGAAGGTGCAAGTACCAAAAACCTGTGAATTACGTACAGCAGGGAACGTTGAGAACCAAAAAAAAAAAAACACATAGGCAAACCGCTGGCAAAATCCATCGCTCGCACGCTCGTCAGCGACAATTTGAGGCTTAGCAGGGCCAAACTTTACACCGGTACAGTATTTTCGGCTTGCAAAATTTTAATTAAATTCTCCACGGCACCCAACAGCTGAAGGAGGAAAAGCAGGGAGTTGATGTTTGGGGCATGATGGCAGACGATGGAAAAACTTGCAAAAAGGAAAGCGTTCGTACTTTTGCATGACGGAAATCAGAGAGCACCATTGTAGGTAGGGCTCGTGTAGCCTGAACTAGGAGAGGAATAATCTGACTGGCCCGTACCATCGCTAATGAACCGCTTGACCCTAAGTTTGAAGTTCTGGTGTTTTAAGAATAATATTTCTACTCTCGTATGTAGTTGTTTATTCCAAATTCAATTGAGACAATTCATATGGAATAATCTAATTAAAGCATTTTTATATCAACATTGCTTGTAATGGTATTTTCGTAGTTTTTCAAGGCTCAAGTATCTTATTTTTTGTGCTGAATTTCTCGAGCAAAAATTAATTCACTATCCACTAGCGTCATGTGCAATAATTTCCCACTTAATGCTGGATTACTTGCATTAAAAAAAATAATCCACTTGCTCGCGTATCAATTTACCAGTAAACGAATGGTGGACTTTGATCCTTCGTCGTAGCGTCTCTCTTAATGAGTTGTTAATTAAATTTACCAGCGGTCAATTAAGCCGGTTCGTGTTCAATCTAATCCACCCGTAAACTATCGCTAATTAGCGACGATTTACTTTGCACCTTCTTCCCGAGCGTCATTCGATCGGGCTTCTTGGAAAGTAAGTACTTTCCGCTAACAGCAACAAAAAAAAATCAAGGAGAAAGTGTCATTTTTGTTCTGTTTTAACTTTTCGCCAATTTTCCCTGTCTGGGGAAACCGGAACAGGGTTTTTTTTTGTTGCCGGAAGACGAGGAGAAAGCTATCACGTGAAATGTGATATTTAAATAAGCTTGTTCGAGAGCTATCGATGAGTGAGCGAGTTTGTGCACGACGTCGTGGGTGACTGACGTTCCGCAAAACCAACAAACCACACCACTGTCGGGATGCTGAAAATTGCCAACTGCTGTCGTGCGTGCTCCGTCACGCGTTGTCACGTCGCGCGATCGGTGTGTCCCTGTCCTGCCGGGTGTTTCGCCTGCGTGTCCTTTTCGTTCCGGTGCGTGTGTGTGTGTGTGTGTCACGGTAGTGTACTGAATGATTGAATTACACCATTTTCCGCATCACTGGTCACTTCAATGGGTGAATCTTTCAATATGCTACGGTGAGCTGTTCGGTTGTTATCATGTGTGTATGCCGGTTGTTTAGATGGAGGGCAAAGCTTGTGGTGAGCGTTGGGGCGTTACGGTTGGTTTCGGTTGAACTAGTTCGTGTCGAGTTTGTTAGAGAGCAGTTGAAGTTGGAACGATGCGGTGAGCTCAGATTTTTGGAGTTCAGAGTGTTTTTGGGGAGGTTAGCAGCTAACATGTTGGCCGATTGTGTAAAACCAGGATAATTACTTCGCATGCAAATTAGCCATTGGCGTATATGCTCAACCATTAAAACAATGGCATGTGTGTGTGGGTGTGTGTTCAGCAAATTGAGGGCAAACGGGACGGGGTGTTACCCTTCAACGCCATGCTATCACGGGAACCACTTCTTTACTATTCAGTGGTCTTCACATCACCGCAGCCACAAAATAGGCAAAATCGTTACTACACGACAAAACAGGCAAATCGGAAACTTGTACCAAAATTTGGTCTGCTGTGTGTCCAATGCTTTGTACCATTTAAAACCAACCACAACAAAGCAGTATAAAAGCAGCAGAAAGGCCGACCAATCGTGCCCCCAAAAAAACCGAATCACATGCTGTGGGACTCTAATAGGCGATAATTTATTCCTCTCATCAACACGATGCTAGTGTTGCATTTGGAATCGCTAAATCCCGCTCAATTCTACATCCATTAGAGAAAATCATGGGGAATGTGTGTGCTATGTGAACCCCCCTTTTATCTGATGACTTCCGATGAATGCAACGGGATAGAAATGACCTTTGTTTGTCAACTGCAAACAAACGTCATCTGAATACGTCAATTAAATATTCATTTTAGCCACATTGTCGCTGATTTCCTCGCGCCATTTATTTAATGTGGCAAATTTTCGGCAGCTTCACATCTCGGTCCACGAGCGCAATTGTGTTCCATGTGAGGAAAGAAGCGGGTGATGTTTTTCTATCATTTCCATCATTCCTTCAAACGCAAAAGTGTCATGTCTACTTTGCATTTCGCTTTTTTATCTCAGAAGACATCCTAGAACTAAAGCAGAACGGGTGAGGTCCCGATGTTGAAAAAAAAAACACTGAGTCAACAGTTGTTAAAATGCCTCCCGAGAGGCATCGCCGGCACCGGGAAAAGCTAAACGGTCTCCGACGGATTGAAATGAACGCAAAAGGACTAATCGAAAGCGTTTAGAGCCAGGCAAGAGTCTTTATCACTTTTGTGCTTGGCGTTTGCTTTTTTTTTTCGTTGTTCCTTTGTACGTATTGCTTCCGGCTGGTAAGTCTGCGAAGGATCCACCAAAAGTAGAAGTAAAAAAAGGTACAGGCCCGTCGTACAGGCTAGAGCGCGAAAGAAGGTACAGGGTTCGAAGGGAAAAGTGGGCATGAGATTGGGTCTCTAAAGTGGTTCAAAGGATTAGGTCACCACCAGTTAAAAGGGCGGTAGAAAGCAAACGGATTATACGGTAATTAATTATCGTCGGATTTGCCTCCGGTCGTAGTCGACGACGACGTTGTTGTTTGCTCAGTGTGTGTGTTTGTTTCCTTTAGCGTTCTCGCAAGAGGCTGCTGTTAAAGCGTTTATATTGTTTGTGAAAGATGGTATTAAAAGAGGCGCGAGGCGGCTTATACGCCAAGTGTTGTTAGTAGCTCATAGCTTTTCAATTAAAACCTGTTTTTTAACCGTCATTGCATAAGGCTAATATTCTTCTGTTTCTCGTTTCATTTTAGGTAAGTTTACGACATTGTACTGCAACTCATGAGGAGTGTTAATAACGTATCCACTCTCGGCGAGGTGATACGATCGAAAGCATAAGCATAATCGGAAACACATCTGTACGAAGTCACATCGCCACAACAAAATGGTGTGTCGATTTCCGTTACGGTGAATGTTCGCGCCGTGTGGGTAAGGCAAAGAATGCGCTTTAAATAGGCAAGCCGCATAGAGAGAAAGAGACGACATCATCGTATATGCCTTCCTGATGCAAAATCGTACAGAATTTGATGCAAAATAACTGCAATCACACCGTTGTCAAATTAGTGTGATCAAATTACGACCTCTCGTACCGCACACCTTACCGTGTTCCCGTAAGGGAGCCAATCATGGCCAACAAGGTCCGTCCATTGCGTAGCACAGAAATACGAACATAGGGTGTGTTACGCTGGTACGGTACCGATAGACGACCCAACCGGCACACGCTGGTGATTTTATGCTAGCCTAACCATTACCCCATCCAATAGTTACTCCACAACACCCCTGGTGCCCTTGTAACCGGATCGCAGGAAACACACGGGGTATTGTGGAGGGTTGTCGAATGAATTGAAAACTGTAAAACTGAATCAATTGCCCTTTGCGAATGGGAAGAGGACACGGTGACCGCTACCACCACCATTACCATCTCGCCATCAACGAGATACTCTACCCGGGAATGACGATTTCATTCCAATTTTATTCCGGTTCCATTCCATTCGATTACGTGACTCTGTCGGCTTCCGGTGTCCTGGGCGACGATGAAGCAACGCCAAAGACAAACCGATGAATGCTAAATGGACCGATAGAGTCACCCATAGGTGTGCCGTCGTGATGGTGTGCCTGCGATCTGTCCAGGTTGTGTCCAGCCAATGTCGAAAGAGCAGAAACGGTTATTGCCGGCTCTTTGTCGCAATGGATGAGATATCTGCATGAAGTCCGCAAGGGCAGGACAAAAGCACAGGGCGCGTTTCCGTCACCAATCGGTACTGTCAGAAATCGAAGAGCAAAATGTTTAATCCTCCAAAGAGATCAACCTGAAACACACGTTTGCATCCGGGGGGAAAGGACATTGGAGCAATTCATCGGAACGACCCAGGAATGTCTTCATGCTGTCACAATGTTGTCTCTGTCGGGAATAGTTCTGTTGACTCTTTGGTCGATGGATGTCATGAGGGTGGGTAAAAAATATGTCCCTTGCACACATTCTTCCTTTGCTGCATTGTCTATGTGTGTATGTGTGTGTGTGTGGTTGGTTTTGTGGATCTTTCACACTCTCTCTTTGCTTACCTGTCACCTGTGTCACCTGTGTGCCCTTGTCTAAACGTCACGACTGCTTTTTCCCGACTTCTCGTCAGATGTCTGTGGGGGTGTTACGTTACGGTCTGAAACATTCAATTCAATTGCACCCGTACACAGCCATCGCTTCGGTCACTTTGTATGTTCACTGGACGCCACCATCCTTGCGGTGGTGTCGGTAATTAGTGTGATTTTCGGTTTAATCTTCGTGACTTTATCATCTGCCGGCCGTGACAGGTGGTGGTTAGTTTGGTCTGTCGGATAAAGACACTCACCCTTTCCACATGCGCACGGAATGTAGTCGAATGGAAGGAAACGCATCGCTTCATAATGAAAACCACCGAAACAACGAGAGAACTCCTGGCATGAAAATTGATCTATTTTGCTGTGGTTCAGCTTACGGTCAGCTTCCTTGGCGAACGGATGGACCAGACCAAAGCCGAGCTTAAACTGAAAACTGCATTTACATTTTATGCTAATCTGTTAATGGATTTTACTTTAATTTCAATATACATTACCACCATGGTTACGACCGTGGCCAGTTTTGTTTGTGGTGTATACACATATGCTTTTTGCGAACTTGGAGAAGGAATGGATGTTTAAAATTATCCCAGCACGCGATTTTGCGGTGGACGGCGGGACCTGTTGTGGTGTTTTTGTCTGTATCGAAAGTCTCTAATTTCGGCAGATATGGTTACAAATGGCACAAACGCTGGTTTGCTGCTTGTTTTACTGATCCCAGTACGTGAACTCTAATCGGTTTAGAGTACCCGGTGTAGTTCTCATTGCTTTAAGAGTAGAAAACTTTGGCGTGCCGAAAGCATTCACAATTATGAAACTCCGGTTGGAGTCCGGGCCAACCATAACTGGAATGAAATTTTCACTCCAACTCCAACGCGCGCAACACGTTCCAAATACTGGTCAAACACTTTACCCCCCCCCCCCCCCCCCCCCCCAAACGGCCCTTGGAAGGTATGTGTTTGTTGTGCAACTATTTCATCTTTATGATATCCATTAGTAACTTTGCTCTTGGCTTTGCAACTCTCGCGTGGTCAGTCGGGTTTTGTTGGCTAAAGCACGCTTGCAAGTCGGTGGAACAGAGTTCCTACCAAAAGTTCCTACCTTACACTACGCACCATCCAGCGTGGTCAGGTTCTAACTGGCCAGAGATGCATTTACCTGTTATTTGTATGTGGGTGTTTTTTGTCGTGTACAATCCTGTCCGAGCAAACTATTCTAATAGCATCATCGAACTTTCACACCATATCCTTTTCCTACCCTGCTTTAGTTCGTGCCACAACACTCTCCAGGACGATGAAATTAAATAAATGCAATTTAGAAATCATACCCATACCCGGTTGCAGTTAATTTGAGCAGTTCGGAGAAACCGACACCGTACGAATGTAGTTCACGTGTGTATGTGTGTGATGCCAGAGATGCAAGGAGCAAGTTTTCGTTGGGAACTTCTTGTTTTGTATTCAGCAAAGTTCTTCCTGTGCTCGTGGTGCGTATAGAGCTTTCTGTATCCCGTAACTCCATTATGAAACGTGCCTCCTCTTTCAAATGGACCAGTTATTTGGCATATAATATTTTTTATTACGGTTTTCTGAAAGCTCGAAAAAATCGTAGTTAAAAATCTCTAAATTGAAAAAGTTGTCTTAGTTTAGTTTTGTCTCGTGGTGCACTCGTGTCGTGGTTTGAATATTTGTGTTTTTCAATTGTTTCTTAGATGTGTGGATTGTTAAAACTTGTCTGCAATGTATATTCTGTTTTGTATTATTGCGGAGTTGAATGGTATCAATTTTCAAACGAATAACTAGAGCATTTGTTTACTCAATTTAATTTTATTTTGCCCTAGGATCGTTCAGAATTCGTTATTTTATTCTGGTTTTTGTAACTTCAAACAGTTCCAACATTTTCGCTTTCTTGTCCCGATTAAAATTTACTGTTATCAAATTTATTGTTTTATTTAGAACCTTTCACAGTTAGTTGTATTCACATATTCCTGCTATTGAGGAAAAAAGGCTCCACAGGGGATCATTTCGGTGGAATTGTAACAAACGTAATGGAAACCTGCGCACGGATCGGACGCAACCAACCTTTTCACTACCTATTAGTATCAAATATTAAACCAAATGACTGCTACCGTTGGGAGCTACGTGCACTACGAACGCCGCAGCACGACCTCCAACCGGTGGGTTTACCTTCGAGACTTTTGGCGTGACTTTCGTCGATACGAGCGGTAGGATTGAGGCTGTAAATTTAGACGAAAAAAAAGCACACCTTCCCTTTTTCTCGCCCATTGTTGGCAGTGGCAACCAGTGGTATGAGCGACCATTTTATTCATTTATGAATCCCCATTCGCGAATGGTTAACAAATAAGCTAACGGGAAGGCAACAAACTTCTCACACAACCACACGCGGAGAGGCTTCTATGTGCGCTTGTGCTGTCCCTATGGTGTTTGGCCCCCGTATTTGGCGTGGTTAGAAGCTTCGGTCCGGAATCCAGACGCACGTAGGGTAGTAGAGGCCAGTAGTGTCTTGTTCAAAATTTCAAGAGATGTTGGTTCACCGTTAAGCGTGTACCTCAACGTGTGCCTCCAACACAGCTTCCCCCCCAAAAAAAAAAAGGTACCGAGTAAGGATATTAAACTAATATCCCCGTTTTGGGACACCGAAAACGAGGAGCATCTTCAAGAAAATCTTCATGAACGAGGCAAATAGCAGGGTTGAAAATAAGAGAAACAAACACCTTCTTACACGAAATCTTAACGGTCCTTACAAAATCGCCGGGTCGTAACCGAAACGAGAGGATGGACCACTTCCGGAAGACAGGGGCCCCACGGGTGTATCCTCTTAGCGTGGATGTGATAGCGGAAAATGGATTTCTCCCGTGTGGCCATATTGCACGTGCAAGGGATGGGATGTAGCATACACCGTGAAGGATGTGGTTGTTGCAGGATGCCACATTAGCCGCCAACACGTAGCAACAAGCATCCCGTCATGGGGCACCGAAGCACACACACACACAGTAAGATCATAATCGTAGGTTCTTACCGATTTTCCACCTCTAGTTGGAGAGCGTTGTTCTTAGATGCCCTAAGAAAGAAGAAGACATTCCATTTTTTTCCCATTTTTAGAAGGATCCGGAATCTTCGGTGTGTATGTTTATGCTTTCCACATCCTTGGAATGTTTTGCTGGCCAAAATATAACCATCCACAGACGCGCAATTCGGCGGGTTTGCCCCAACAGTTGACCGAGTGGGCAAAGTGGGTAAGAATCTCTCTAAGGATGGGATTTAAAGAAAAAAATCCTAGCAAAAGTAAATATTTGGATTCAATTTAGAGTTATCGGTGGATGGTGGAATGCTGAAAGAATCAGGGGGACCTGTGACCTGCTTGCCACAAAACTAACATACGGAAGCGGTCCTTTTCTTTTTTGCTCCAAACGTTAACAGAATTGTTTGTGTATGTGTCTACACAAGGAAGTACTAATGCAAACTGGTAAACATACTTACACACGGTCGGTCGGCATGATTGCCGAGAGTCCACACTTGATGCGAGATGTGCTGACATTGCCCACATCCCTAGCGCTGGTCAAACACGGTACGGGAAGAGGGTGGTTTTATCCTCCCAAACCAAACATACACGCGAACGATACAAATGAGATGACACTTTCACGTAATGAACATACTCGCAAACGATTGTGGTCGTTGCTGTCATTACCATTCAGGCAGAAGTCATTAAGGATTTGGTTGTAGTGATGAACGTACCAAAGAGAGAGAGAGAAAAAAAAAGTAACGAACCATGAGGGAGGGTGGAAAGGGGGGTGTGACAAGATACAGAACGTAAACGAAGGATACATCCTTTATCGGCTGGCCTGCTTAGCGGGGCTGATGGTACGGTGTCCGGTGATGCCACACGTCAACGCAGGTGACTGACGTAGGCTCACTTCGTAAGGGGAGGCGCGCTGTGAGGGATTGCTGATGAAGGGTCCGCTTCTTCACTTTCCTCCACCTTCATCCATTCCCTTTCGCGAATGAAAACTACAGGGGGTGCCAATTAAAGTGGATGTTAAACATACAGTGCCTGAAAGCGTATGGTTCGGAGTAACGAAAAAGCAGTACAAAAAAAAAAGGTGTGATCGGTGCACTTGTAGATGACCCAATTTTTTATCCCACTTTCACAGGAACGGATATTTAAATGAAGTCTTCCTTTCCAAGTGACTCGCCGTGTTTGTGATTTGTTGTTTGTTTATAATTAATTCGTGTAAAATGTGACATCTATCGTAGACATCCAATGGAAGAATTACACAAACACAACTGGAAATGTTGAAGAATGAGTGATATTAGATTTGCAAGCTTTTAAGAGCATTAAATTAATGATTTGCTAACAAATTTGCTTCATAAATCAACTCTTATTCCTGGTTTGTTCTTGTAGCAATCTTGCATTACTACTTGACCAATTTTGCGCATCCTCGGCGCTTTACTAAAGTACGGATATTCACCAATCTTTTAGCATTCATTTTCGTATCACATGTAAGCTCTAGGTTCTAGTTTCTTATAATACCCATCAGAACCATGTTAATAATTCTTTGCGTAGTTATATCGAAGGATCCTGAGCCTAATTACCCACCGGCACGCAATATGTGCATGATACATTACCCCACACTAGCGGGTACTGCTCCCAGCGCAGTAGTATCAGCTACCAGAGCGTACGATATGCGTGTATGTGTGTGTCTGCCGAAAAACTTTCAGTCTATATTCTGTCCCAAAGTGGCCATTAATTTGCAACACGAAAGCCCCATTCGAACTAACTCATTTATTTGGTCGTTTCTCTAGAAAGGTTTTTCGAAAGGGAGCGAGCAGCGAGAGAGCGGTTTTGTTTTATGAGCTAGGATCGTTGCCGAGTTTATGGCAAATTGGTTACAAATACAGATTGTTTGTCTTGCTTTGTATAGTATTGTGTGAGTTGGGCACGCTGTAAAACTATACTCTATACAATGCTTAAAAAGATAATGCACAACCTGTTTCTATTTGCAGACTGATATCGATCGTACCGACTAGAGAGTGAGAAAAATATATAAAGCAATCTTTCAGAGGCAAAATTCGTTTTTATTCTTTCGTTCATTCTGCATACAATATTCAACTCTCGTAGCATCGCAGCTTATCCACTCCATATGTGTTATGTGGCAGTAAACTAGCGCGGTGTCGCATATTGAACGTTTGCCCGGGTTTCCAGCTTCTCCAACTCTATAAGGCGAACCTAAAGTGCCGTCGGAATCGATTCACTCGAGGCCTAATAAACCACGCGCTCTCGTACGCGGTTCATTATCCACCTTTTGTACGGGGCAGGGCTAGGATATTGGTGGCCCCCGATGACCGGATTTGCCTTCTGCACCATACACCTGCTTTACATTGAATACCACGTCGCCGGAATGTATGCAAGCAATTCCGGCTCGGAAGCACTCGAGTTCTTGCTTCTCGTCCTCGGCACCCGGTGTGCACACGACCACAGTACGTCGGCATTCGCTTATTATTATGTCTATCGATATCCGCATATCGGGCACTTCTCAGCGCTTCTTCTCGCTCTCCCCTCTTTAAACCCTCGTGAGAGTAAAACCGTGCTGGAAAGACTTACCCATCTCACCCAGCTGATACATGGCACAGTGTGGAGTTTTGGCCCGGTACGCTGAGATGTAGACCATATACCTACCGTTCATTCGCTCCGAACCAAGCATATTGCAGATTTGTGCGTTCGAACGGGTTCGGAAGGGTGTAACCGATACGGTTTCGAAGTTATTGCGCGCACCTTAAGCGTGAGGCACAATAATACGTGCCGTTTCCTTGCCATTTTCCGGTGCCCGACCGTATCCGTCCGCTCCGTGTTCATCGTCTTGCATCGGTTTCATACAGGCTTTCCGGTGCTACGGGTGCGAACGGTGGAGTCTCGTCATTGAAATGGTATTCCTTCCGGCAACTATCCGGAGGGAGCAACGTGTACGCTGGCTACTGCTCTAACCTCAGCAAGTCCGGTAGGAGTCGAATGAGATCGAAACCATCTCGCCTGCCTCAATATGTGCGAAGAAGTACGAGTGTTGGTGCGTGGTAATGTACTAAATCAAATGTAAATGATTTTTCGTACAACTACAACCCAGTGCACAGTTTGGTACGAGAGCGCGGAACGCTTCTTTGCCGAGGAATTGGCATACCGAACGTTGATGACTCGGTAGGCAAAACCTATGTACTGCAATGTTGCAACATTGTAACGGGTTTTTGTGCTCGATCGCATGATGAAGGATGGTGGCTGTATATGGCTGTGTGTGTTAATGAATAATTCTCCCTTCTTCTCATGAACCACTCATGAGGATAATGAGAGCGCAACGGATAGGAAAATCGAACTAAACCGACAGTTTTCCATTTCATAAAAGGGAAGGACCGGGAAAGTGGTTCGAGAGCGCCCTCGGGAGTTTTAAAATCGGAACAGGCGAAGTGAAGCAACAAAAAAGACACATCCTCTCTCCACATTGATACTGGTAATGTTGAAAGTTTTCCGCTTATCGCACCCACGCGTGAAAAGTCGACAGATGGGGCGGAGACCGGGAGGCGGACATGGGTATGAATAAAAAGGCTATTGAATCCATTTCCGGGCGACTAATGAAAATAGTTGGTGTGCACAAAAAAAAGGGCAAATGGGATGGAAAAGCGATCCGGAGGAAAGTGAAATAATTAAAACAACGATGATGATTTCTCTAACGCAGACGAGATGTTAATGAAAAGATATGTATTTGCTAAGCAAGCAATAAGCTGGTGTTGTGAGTAGAGATACGATATACTTTGGTGAAAAGTCGTGTTCTCATAAAACAGTTAAAATAAGTGTCATAAAATTGGGAATTGGTAAATTGATGTGGGTAATTAATTTGTGACACAGGGACATGGTCCACGGAATTGGAAAAGCATGTTTAAAATTTCATTTTCCTTTGCTTTTTGTTTGAGATATTCGACTCTCTATTTTTACGATTTTTTACTGCGGTGAGAGAGTGGTTAGCATTCGCATGTAAAATAAAGCAAATTTGCTTGTTTATTTCTTTTTATATTTTATAGTTTTCCTACAGTTTATGTCTTCTTTATTCTACTTTTAATAAATGATAATTAATGTCCACCAGTTTAGGGAGTTTCCAATCTCTCCTAGAATTCTTGAACATTCTGTATGCTCCTTTGAACAATTCGATATCCAATCCATCTTTTAAAAAAACTGTAACTGGTCATGGTGGATTTTTCCAACAAGTCGACCTATCACCTTTCATCTAAGTGGTTTACAATATTAGTCTGGTTTCGTATCAGAAACAAGCTAACCAAAGTCCCTATACAGACTAACCGAAGACAGGCGCACGAACAACAACACAAAAGTGGGTGAAAACCATTCTCGAGTGCTGCTATTTTTGCTCTGCCACATCGATTGATGGTAACGAGGACGCTCAACAAGATGGATAAATTTCCATCTACTAGCAATCCAATGGAGGTAGGTTTTTTCCCACCAGCTGCTACCACTCTATCGCTCTTGAAGCGAGGTATCAATGAATAAAAATTGGCTACAGTGAAGTGAAGGAGCAGCTAGAGCTCGATGTATCAAAGAAAGTCAAAAACTCTATTGCATCAAATCGAATCTTCGAAGGCACACTGGCAGCTACAGGCGTTGAGTAGGATAAAAATGATCAATGAAGGCACTACTATCTAGGTGGTGTTTGATAGACAAGCTTCTCGCACTGGATGTTGTTGGTCGTGCTAAGCGGCGGCAGGATGAAGGAGGTTCAATCTTCTCCCGAAAACAAGTTTATTAAAATCTTCAGTACTACATCACCTCACGTGAGACCTCAAGTACTATCAAAAGAGCACCATATCCTGACAAGTGACTTTAGTGCTAGTGCACTGTGTCCATGGAAGGTCCAGATGAAGAAGTGTGCCACGCCAGTTGATACGGTGGATCGACAAGTGAAAGAGATTGCCAGAAAGTGATTGTCCGTGTTTCGAAGAGGAATTCGATGCGATTTTTCATTTTGCTTTTTGAATGGAAATTTTTCAACCTAACTTCAACGCATCAAGCGATGGTTACTCTACAGTACCCGTGTTGAAATGCGTTTGGACCTAAGTATTCTTCACTATTGCTATCTTTAGCGAATGTTATGCTCACAGTGAGAAACCCATCAATCTTGTGAACGTCCGACATCAGCCAGTTGAAACCCAAACAGAGGCATTAAATTGATATTTATTAGAGAATGATTGTGATAGCAGCGGAAAGAGCGATACCAGGTGGTGAGACTATCGTTGCGGGAAGTCATCCCGAGCCGATCCTGCCAGTTCCGCAAACTCACATCGACCACGAATGGTAAGAGCACGGTGCTGGAACGATACAACTCCTCCACGTCGCACTTCTGTACCATCTTATCCATCGTTCTTCAGTTCCGCACGAGTGAACCGGGCTTGCTGGTGAAGGACGATGTGTGGCGCTGTGGGTTAAAGGATTGTCGAGTCGAGATTTGCATCAACGAACACACACACGCGTCTTCCGTACATCGTTTTCCTCAAAAACCTTCATGAATTCAATCGCTTTCCGTCCGTCGTCGAACGTCTAGTTAGATGTATTGAATGAAGGAGAGAAGAAAATTGATTAAGAGATACGATCAAGTGGCTTCAGTTGCGCCCGGTTCAACGGGCAGTTGAGGACGTCAGGTATGTTGTTTGAATTTTCTGCAACGAAGCACTTGAACGGGCACAGGAATTCCTCTCGAAAGTGCTCAATGTTTTGAGGAGTATCATTTTCCGAGCTGCTCAATTAGTTGCATCCTTGCAGGTGCAATAGTGGAGATTGTGATGCACAACACATATACACTCATAAAAAAACTAATACGCACACGCGTTCACGATTCCTGCTAAAATTCGAAGTGGAACCCTACTGTCTGAGCTAAACGATTACAACTCGCAACGGGATTCGTACAAGTTGCGTACCAGTACTTCACTTACCAAATTTAATCTGCCCATATGGGTTTTCCAACCTCTGGCGCTCGCAGTGAGCTACATTCACACATACACACTAATCATCGTTCAGCGTTCCTGCACAAATGAAAAGCGAGATGATAATGAATCCTACACCAATTATGTGAAATCCTTAATCCTTTACGGCGATACCGCTCTCGGGGTACGGTGGCGCAACCCTCCAAGGACCAAGGAACGAGCGCGCTGTCTAAACTTCGTCTTCGTTCGCTAGACGAAACCAGACCATAATTAAACCCTGACAAATTTCAATAATGCATCTGTTGCAGCATCATTAATGCTAATTAGTTTTCGCTTTCAACCACCAGCTTGTGCAACTCGTGTCCTCTGATTTGCCCTCGTTGTCTTGACTCGTACTTCTGTTAGCACAGCACCGAGACGCTTGTTTGCGACTTAAAAAAATCCTAGCAAAAAGGAATTATTCTTGTTCCTGTGAGGGTATGCGATTGCAGTTGTCGAGTAAAGAAAAAGAAGAGATCATGGAAAACCCGTTTCTTCCACATTACAAATCAAAACTGCTGTTGGAAGGCACGAGGCAGGCATCTCACCCGTGCACAAATCAAAATTCATATTTCGAGCGGAAAAACTTTTTCCTCAATAACAACTACGACGATGACGCTTGTGTGCTGATCCTTCTGCTTTCTGGCATATATTGAAACGGAAGTACTTTCGTTCAATGCACAACGATTCATGACGATGATGATGATGATGGTGAAAGATGGATAGATGCATTGCAGTTTGAGCGTTTTCATTGCAGCATTTGTGGTTAGAATAGTAACGCATGTGTACGAGAAATTCCTCGTCCTTCCGATGGAGTTGATTTGAATATGAAAAGTCAAACCTTTTATCATCGAGTGTGCCCGCAATGCACGCAGGGCGGCATGCATTAAAAGACTATTACTACGGTTCTGCTTTGGAATGTTTGGAACTATCTCAGCTCTTGGTGCTGGATCATTTCGGAGGGCCATACAAAGCACGCAAGAAGCAGGAAGTGATTGTAATGTGATGAATGTTGTTAAGGTTGAGATTGTTTTGCATGAACCGTGTGGCATCCGGGTGTTCGGATTCGATTAGTATGAATTATTTTGCTTTATTTCTCGTGAAGAAGGTAAAACGACGGCTGCTGATGTTCGTCTACCAATGAGCTTTAAGATCTTAAAAGATTTCCTCTCCGAAACGGACATGAAGATGTCCTTAAGCTGCTAAATCCAGCTTTCAAATGGAAAGATTGCCGTGTCCTTAAAAGGTTAAAAGGGCTCCGAATTTCATTTTCCACCCATGGTTCTGTTTATGGTTCACGGAATCATGACTGTGACTAGGAATTACTATTACGCTTTGCTTCCGAGTAAAGGACACTAATCCTATCAACGAGTAAAGGGCTCGTTCAACAGTATCCGACACGGAAGGTGTTGCTGGTCATGCACACCCAAAAACTCGAGTGCGATTCTTCAATTTCCCTTATGTCCGGGTAGCTTACCATGCTGGTCGATATCATGTGCCGCGCCTTGACTTGGAACATACAATCGATTATCACCTTCTTCGCATCCCGTAATCCGTATTTGATTCAACCACACCATTATTGTCACACCAGGTTAACGGTCGAGGTGCTTTCCATTCAATTTTCCGTTAGCTTTGGTTGGGATTTTTTTTTTTCCAAAACGGGCTTCCAGGTCAAACGGTAACCATGCTGAAGAGTCCTTTTGCACACCACGCGGTTATAATAGAACCTTGGTATACATAATCTCGTGCGAAGTGATGAAGTTAAAGTCAATAAAATGTTTCCCTTCAGCTCTCCACGGCAACTTGCTATCTGAGCCAAAATGGCAAAGACAAAATGGCGCCAATTTTCTATGAAAAAAAAAAGAAATCTGTTGCGGTTTCTGGCGGTGTTAAGTACACGGAAATGGAAGTTAATTTTCCAATGAAAAACATAAAATGGAAAGCGCGCGTCGCGTGCTTAATGTGTTTACTTTAAATTTGTGTGAGCCGTTAATTGCGTTTTTGTTTTGCGGGTTCGCCCAGCACCGTTCGACACATTGAACTCTGGATGTTTATTTTCGCTTGCGAGATTTGCTGATTCTTTTTCGCTCCAGTAGAAAGAGAATGCACAGCACTTTTCCAGCGGTATTTTTTGTTTTGTTTTTCATCTGTTTAACTTTTGAAACAAATTTTCAACTTTCCACGAAAACAAAATTGGAAAATTGCTTGCACTTGCTTGTTTCTCTTGCCCTTGCTTTTTGTAACATCTCGCTTCAGTAGGGCAGATTGCTGCAATCAATTTATCAGTACCGTGAAATTTCGTTAAATCCAGCCGCCAAGTGTAGAACATTCTATTGAACCACAAATCCAATCCCTCCCTCTGTCCTCGATGTTCCTTCCGTAGGGCCTACATCCAACCGGTAAGGGTTTCAACTGAACCGAGAAGGTGAAAACGGTTGATTGAAGACGAAGAAATTCGGGTACTACCATTACACGTACATGTGCTCGACTCTGGTTTTTTTTTTGTCCTCCAAGCGCTTTCCAGTGTGTCTGTCCACCGGTGGTGTCGTCGTAAATAACTTCATTCGAAAAGGAATGCTGCTTTCACTTCGGTCGAGGAAAAATATTGCCAGTGGTTTAAGCTTTGTTGTTTACGAAACGACACGGGAAGGATTGATCGAAACCGAGTAAGAGAATGGGTGTGATTGTGTTTGTGTGCAACACATGTGGTACGGGACGGCCATAAGAATGCTTCTTAGCCGTATTCAGGACCTAACCTCAACCTGTTAAAACGTAAAAATAAATGGTAGACTGTCTAAGCGCTCAAGACCTTAGACGCCTAGGATGGGCATGTCAACGTACTTTCCCTGCCAGGACGTCAGGGTAGATGTATAGTACCGGCACTCCGAATGGCACCATTGCACAAAGGATGCATGCAGAGGTGTGATGCAAGGTGCAACGACGTTATTTTTTGCCGTTTTGCAGTTTGTTGTGATGGGACGGCGTTTCGTTGATGGTGCTGCTGATGTATGCTCCGTCGACGTTGAGTTTGTCGTTAGTGCTTTGGAACTTTGGTACGGAAAGTGGGACAGATTGAGCAATGGTTGGAGTGTCATGCAGCAGCAGATTGAGCGTCTTCAAGTGTGCGCGAGTTGTCATCGTCGATAACGTGAGTGCATAGGCACAAGCGGCGAAGTACGATGGTGCTGAATCGTACGGCTAGACGGATGATGTTGATGCAGTATAATACATTTTCTGCTAGCAGCAGCAGGTAAACAGTGACAGCGAGATCATATGAATGTTGGATGAAGTTGCTTCAGCCCGTACCTTATGAGAGTAATCAATGATGTATGAAATCATGAATATAATTTTCGAAAATTCCTTCCACAATTATGCTATAATTTGTACTCCAAAGTAACTCGATGGAAAACTAATCTTTCGAATCGTTGCATGCATTTTAATTTTAATTTTTTAAGTAGTAATAACAACCATGAATAAATCTTCCCAATCTAATGACATTTGTGTAACGACCACCGTGTATGACGAACCTTTTTTTTGCGGCACAGTTCCTGCAAGCCATTTGCAAACTTCATTCAGCGGTGTACTCAAATGGCAAACAATCGCTCGCTTGACGGTAATGCATTACCCATGTTGCCATTGCTTGCTTCCGTTGAACTTTGCAAAGAAAATTGTCCGGAAAAGTGGTCGAATGATGAATTGCACCTGTCGTCCGCGTCTTGTGGCTGCCGAGAAATGCGCGGAGTCCGTACACAGAGTGCCTTTGCGAGCAGCGGCAAGTAAAGAATGGAAAAGAATGACTCACTTCCTACGTTTAAGCGATCCTTCGTACCGTGGGTCAAGATAAAGGCAACGACGAAAAACGGTGGAAAATTCAAATAGCTGTACTACATTAATGCCCTAGCGCACGTGTCAGAATGAGGTTTAGGTGGTAGAGAATTTTTCAACTGCATCGAAGCGTTGGTGTCCGCTTCAGCCATCCTTTTGTAGTGGAGCTCCAAAAGCAACACGCAAATCCAAACTCTGTGGTCAGCACAGCGCTTTTGGTTAAGGAAGTGACGAGGGGGGAAAATGAAAAATTATTCCTCAACACACACTCTCTCGCACACACACACACAGACAGGGTGGGAGGGAGTGCTAACATTATGTAAACATTATAATCTCTCCGACGAAAGTTCAGCAGAAACTTGTTGAAAAACGATTACTCGGCAGTTCCGACCACCGTGTGTTTGCCAGGGCTTTCTCGGCTTATTGCAAAAGAAAATTCCAATGATCAGCCGTATGGCTCTCGTTGACTCGGGTGGTAGTTTGCATTCGAGGTTTTTGCCATGTTGGTTTTAGGTATGTCGACGCTATGCCGCTCTCGGCCCTATGCGGTCCGAATCATGTCAAAGTGTGTGGCACGTCGAGCCGTTGTTAAGCCGCTGGACAACCCACAAAACCTTATGCACACGCCATGTGTCAACAGCAGTGTAGCAGTAAAGGACGCAGGATGCAGGTGTGTGCAACATCGGTGTCTGTGGCTGCGTGTGTGTGAGTGAGTGTGGTCACCGCGCCAGTGACCTTTTCCCTCTCCCGTACAGCTCACCCTGCAAAGCCTAATAAAACACTCCAACACAGTAACTGTTAGCCAACAGTTCTGTCCTGCTGATGAAGTTTGACCGAGATCCTTGGAAAGAAGCATGCTACTAGACGCTGCTAGACGATGAGAAGTGAGAATTTGTTTAAAAGTGAGACAAATATATGCGTTTGTGAGAGCTGTTGTAGATGCTGCTGCCTACGTACGTACGTGGTTCAGCTAAAACAAAGAAGCGGACTCGTTATCAAGAGCTCGCCGATAGGACGAGAGGCAAGTCTGTGTCCTGCTGCAAAACACATTGCACATTCTGCTGACTTCAGTGTAGAAAGATGAAAGTGAATGTTATCATCGTCACACTCATTTGATTTTATGGAGCTGTGCATGAGAGGGTGGTTTTCCCTTCGTTTCGAGTGCTTCTAGCGAACCGGAATGCTTATTGGAAACAATCTGCTGCCCAGCATATGAAGGGGTGCTCGAGGTTGATTCTCCCCTCACAGGTCAACCTTCGACATGTTGTCATTGTTGGGAAATCGACCTCTGATCCGGAGTGGGATAGGGTTTAATCTGACCCAGCCGCATCGTGTTGAATCGAGACTTTGATCAAGAAGTACCGTGCGCTCGGTAAAGGGATGTTTTTAATTCAGGAAAAAAAAAGATAAATGTAGCTTAACGATAATTAGCATGTGGATCAGCAACAGCGTGAACTGGAGGTCGTCACTACTCGTGCGGAATAATACAGTTTCCGGTCGATAACACCACTAGCAAAGGGGATGTCTAGTGTTGGATGAGAAAAAATGGATGGAAATGGGCTTTTATTTATCATCGCGTGGGGAGCACAAGTTTGTGCGCAATCGATACTGTTCGCTGAACCCTATTACAAATCATCTTCACAAATCCTTCTGGGTGCAAATCATTTGGACTGCATTGTGGATTGCGTTTTAATTAGAGTTGCCTCCCGCGCTTCTTGCCCACATTGCGCTACGAGTTAACTTCTTAGGATTATAGCGAAGACGATCTTTGCATTTTGTTATTGTTATTCATCACCAATCTTGTTGTGGATCTGTTGTACTTCAGCTATTGCAATTAATACATTTACTATGACTGTTAGCACATTGTTTTTGACATCAGTTTTATTTATTTTTTTTTCTTTAAAATTTCCGTCTAAAAGTACATTCATTTAAATAATACTTTAAAGAGGCTGCTATTTTTTCTAAAGCAAATAAAAGCTCTGCTCTCCCCAGAAGTTTGCCATGTGAATTATTGCTTTAATAACAAATTAATTGTGAAATATTGTTCCACTCTTGCGGTGCGTATTGGCGTCGTCTCTTCAAAAGTCTCGCATTTGAGCTTGTGCTGGGACAATCCGAAAACAGCGTAAAATGTTCCATTGTGTGTAAAGTGGTGTCTAGCGCTACCTAACTGTAGTAATAGTACAGCCATAGAGTCACTTGTGCAACACCTGGTCTTCGTGGCTAGTCCGGACCTTCAATGTGCGCTTCAATGTGTTTCCAGCACCTTGCGAATCGTTCAATACCGCCCTGAGTTGATGCCAAATTCAATTCAAAAACAATATTTACTTAGCATTCCTACGCCAATCCTACACGTGTGCGCATGTATGTGCCCTATTTAATGTTTACTCTTTCCCTCGTTCCTTTTTTCCACAGGTAAGTTTCCGATTCGTGGATTCGCCTGTCCGCCGCGCTTCAACGCCACAAAACACACACAGACACACAATCAGAGAGAATGTACAGCTTTGTGTGGTGGAAAATGAGGTGTAGTACATTTTAACTCTGCACAGGCAGACCTGTTGAAAAGCCTTCACCACTGTGCTCTTCAAGAGTGCGCTTGGCAAAGGCGTCTATCCTCGAGCTCGTACTCGCTTTCGCTTATACCAACACCCTCACCCGTCCCACCCTGGCAGGCATATTTTCCATTTGGAAATTGGCAACGGCATGCGAAGAAGAGACATTCGACTAGCAGCAGTAAAAGGGATATGATTGAGTGGTGGAGGGACGCCATGCTGTTTCCATTCCTGAGGCCCATTGTACTGAGGAACAAGGAATATAAAAGTACACCATACAATGCCCTTTTTCTAGTAGTAGCTCTTCCTTTTTCGTCCCTCGAAACCCGGGCTACATTTGGCGCGTTTGTGCGAGTGATGGCAAACATCGTGTGTGTGTAGAAAACGTAAAACCAACAAGTACTTTCCGGTTGGTGTGTGTGGTGTGATTCCATTGTTCTGCTGTGTATCGGCCCCCTCGATACAGTTGGTTAGCCTCCGGCGAACGAAACGAACCCGAAACCTCTCCTGTAGTTTGTAGTAGCCACACCAAAACCTAGCCATGTCCTAGAACTAATTTTGGGCAAGAGTCTCCGTTGTCTACCACGCGCACCGAGGCTTGAAAGCAAGCGGGCCAAGCTATTCAGCTGCGAACGGGGAAAAATCCCTACAAAACCGCAAGGCACACGATGCATGGAGGTTTTCGACATTGGGCGCCATTATTTTACAGCCTTTTCGCACGAGACACGGTACAATGTAGAGCGGGCACCTTTTTGTTGTGTAGATACAGTGGATGTTGTACTCTGTTTCCGGCCCACCGGCCCCTCTGTTTCCGAATCTGGTTGCATTGTGTGTCTGGGTGGCAATAATCGAAGTGCGAAGTGTAATTGTCACCACACACAATGGATGTTCTGGGCACTGCTTGTTGGTAAATTAGGGCACCGCCAGCTCCTTTGCTGTTATGAACGTTTCTTTTAATTGCCATCCAAATGGTGACGGAAAAAATACTTTACAAGCTCATGTAAAGTAGATTTTAATTTGTGATCGTCAGTAGTAGTGAGATAGACATTGCAATAAATCGATAAGCCATCTTGCATGGCACCCTCCCACCCACGTTAGTAAACTTTCACCAAATTTTCGTAAGATTCTTGATGATCCGATGAGTGCAGATAGGAATCTCATTCACGTCACGTCTTTTCACGCCTCATTTTGTGTTGCTCCTCTGACCAGCTGTATGAGTCAATAAATAACGTTAGAATTTTGATTGCACTTAATCACCTCACTGTCACCACACCGTTCAAGGACTCAAACCATCCATCGGTTTCTTCATCACGAAAGGTAAACGCTATCATGAAACGTGCTTGTTTTACGAAGCCAACGTTTCGAGCGACTCATGGGCCAATTTCAGCAGCACGACGAAAAGGTCGCCTTTATCGCGCACGAGCTTTTGTGCCGAATGAAATCTTGCCGTTCGTTTGTAGTGTAGGTTCGATCCTTTCGGAACGTACCACAGCAAAGAGTGATAAAGTACTGGGATTGGTGACACTTTTAACACACCTTCATTCATTCATTCGCTGGCAAGTGGCACGAGTCTCTGTAGCCCCTGGCAAGATCGAGCTAGGCCAACCCAAAATTGACCCTCAAATGTTGTCGTGTGAAGTGGCTCTGAGCGTATAACCAGACTACCGATCCAGTTCCCGGCAGCGTCACGACGAACGAGGCGAAATAAATCCATCAACAATCGTGTTAATAATTAAAACCAATTATAAACTTTGTTCATTATATGCCTGGGCTAGAGGTAAGGCAGAGAACAATGTCCTTCTCCCCGTATAACTACGAGTTCTCCGTTCTGTGCGTCGCACGATGAGAGTGAAAACCGACGCTCGGAGTATCCCACCGGAGGACGCCCTTTAAATTGCCTCGGATGTGTCTGTGTCGAAAGGATACGGGCCAAGTTGAACTAAACTGCCCCCGAAGCGTTTGGTGGCATTTGTGTGCGCCCAAATCTAGGCAAATCGCCACCGACAATGGCTTAAAATTCATTCACTTTCATTCACCGTGACCGACGTGTTTGCTCGTTCTTTTGAGCTGCTTCTTTTACTCACTCTCGTGCTCGTTTTTGTTTTTCTGTTTGTGATTTTTTCGAAACTTGAATGACGGCTTCTTGGGTGCTTGCAGCAGCTGCCAGCATGCCGTGATAATGTACAAGTCTTTAAACGCTTGTTTAATGATGCCTTGGCGTACATAATCTGCTTCACCGTTTTCACTCGACGATCGATCGATAATGACGAACAAGAAAGGCAGAGACGATGAGAATGCTTCCAGCCGATAATGCTCGTGTAGTTATCCATGTTTTTGGCTTTACCAGTTGGCAAAGGAAAAACGGTTGATTTGGCCACACGGAGGAGGGGTAAAGCAATTGGGTGAGGAAGTGCATTAACGCTTGCCCAACGTTGATCCCCGTACCACTGTGGCTGAGTAACGTCTTGTGCTTTGTGGTGTGTAATTGACCTAAAGGCAACAGAGGCGGGATGCTTGAGCATCTCGGGACGGAAATTGAGACACTCTGCGATGAGTTCTAGGTACCATGCGATGAAGCAACATGTGAACGTTAGCTGGAATTCCGATGAACATTCCTGGGCTTCGTAAGATACGCGACGTTCTAGGAAACTTTACCCGACCCGTCTATTTTGCCAGAAGAAGTTCGTAGCAAATGCGGAAAGACCGAGAGAAAAGGCGACAATCCGGGCCCACGAGAGCAAAAGAGCGACAGTTTTCTGGTCTTAGTTACGCCTAATTGCGACCAAATCGAGTGTGCTAATTCTTCCTGCGCTAGATTTGTACGTTTCAAGCAAAAAGGTCATGTGACGATGCATGGAAACTCCTTAAAGAACTCGACAGCCATTCCCTGTCGGGAACTCCGACTCCGAGGACTCCAGGAACGTGCGTGTGATTCCGAGAGCGTTTGGCTTGAAAAGTCAGGGCTACTAGAGCACATCAGAGGCAACAAGTTACTTCATTTTATCCACATGTTGGTCGGGTGTGTATATTTAACTTTACGCTTTCACGTTTCAGGCACATGATGTCGTGCGTTACTGTGCTGCACGAAAACCTCACAATTCCTCACTTTGTGGCTGATGAGGTTGATTGCGTTTAAGAATGGTGGAACAAGCACAAATTCTACCATTTCTTCGCCACCACAAGGGAGCAATGGCCACATTTCGTTTTGGCTGTCAGTGCGTTCGAGGCAGCATAGAAGGAATCAATATTTTTTGCCACCATGTCGGCCTGGTGTACGTTTCCTTTGTCTTGCTTGAAAGATTCAGCCTAGATGTTGGTTTGTACCGCAAAAAGAGAGTTTCCATGCAATTACCAGACTTTTAATGTATTCACAACTAATCCATGTTAGAAGTTATTTTTTATAAAAAGGTTTTTGAAACCTATTCTCAAATTACTATTCAACTATTAGGTCGGAATATTTGAAATCTGTTTTGCTGTACTCCACGATATCATTTCAATTTTGATGATACGATAAAGAAAATAATTTCCCTGCCCACCTCTTCCACGACTTATCCTATTTATTTCTTGAATATAAACCTGAGAGTTCGTGTGGCATAAAATTCATCAGTTAATTGTATCTGGGGCTAGCTGGGGCAGAAAGTTTCGGCAGAAACCGTTTCCAATGCAGCCATCCGCATGTCCTCGATCTCATCTGTCACGAATCTTCCTAGCTCGCCGGCAAAGGACGACCTTCTAATGTGTTTCACTTTTTCTCTCTCCCACGGACACAAAAGCTCGCCTCCACTTCAGACTTCAGTGTACAAAGAAAGAGCGCCAAAAACGCATTTCATCATTTCGGGTCGAAACGTTTAATTCGACATCATTATCAGTCATCCGCAGTCGCAGGGGAAAAAAGAGCTTGAGGTTGAGGTGGGGTTTTTTTTTTCTACAAACACGACCGGCGGGAGAAGGCAGTAATCGTCTCTGCTGTTGCTTTGCAGACGGTGTCAACTGTACCGAGTGTTCGAGGCCCACCCATACTAAGGATCCGCTGGAGTAGCTATTTGCAGTGCTTTAAAACTGGGTCCATTCCCCAGCCCAGTAGTCGTCTGTTCGTCTGCCTTGCTCCCCACGAAATCGCCGATGGTGGAAAAGTCACGTCTCGCGTATTCTGGGACACTCACACCCCCTATATAGAGCCAACAGCAGCAGCAAGAGAGATGAAAAATAAGCTCAATGACATCGTCATTATCGTTCGGGCTTTTTTTTTGTGCAGCATCGTGTGCGAATGTTGCCCAAATATTACCACGAATGCGCTAAGCCTCCTGCTTTCGCTCGGTCGTGACAAACATCGCACCATCATCAGTCAATCTCGGCCAACAGTCGGTCGGTAGTGAAAATGTGGCGCTCGTTCCACAGCATCGGTGGTGGGTAGGCCGTTTTCGGAGGTTTTGATGGTGGTATCCGCATCAGACAGTCGGTGCTTCACTTCCGCACCCGATTCAATTACTTTAATGCCAGTTTAATTTCCCGTCTCTTCCACGGCCAAAAACAACCGCTCACCCACGATTTAGATGCCGTGGGCTGGGGGTGATGGGTGATGATGTTTTGTTTGCCTTCATCCTTCGATCGTGCAGCGAATGGTGCGGTGTTACAAAAAGTGGAGCAAACGATGATAACGAAGAAACCACCGGCAGGCTCCAGCCTTAGGGGAGGTGGCCCGGTGGCCAAAAAGTAATGAGAAATATCCACCTACAAAAGGAAAGAAAAACATTTTGAATTTAAACTCTCCATACAGAGGAGGACATCCCAGACACCGATTTTATTCTCCCTTTCTAACACAGTCGATTAAACTGGAATTTTTTTCACGCCATCTCTATAATCTACTGTGAGGAAAAATTAAGCACAAAAAACATGCCTGAGGTTTATAGATCCTTGTAACCTCCACTCTGTTTGTTTACCACACTTTTTGGAAGGTGTCTCTGCGAACTTCTTGTTCCCCCACCGAGGGAACGGAGAAGAAAATGAGAACCAGGGCAAACGCACGAAATGACACGCATATGTCATTAGTCCTCGTCTTCGTTCTTCCTGTCCTGCCGCCGAAGGCGGGCACACTTCGGTCGGGTCGGTGTCATTGATTGAAGGAGGCGCCAGGTGGCGCTTAAGATGCTGTTCCGCAGCTTTAATAATAATCACCCTGGCAAACACCAGCCTCCTCCCCCAGCAGCAGTCAGCAAGCTGTTCCGGTTCCATTCACGTTACACACGGGATTGGTAAAACATGAACCTCCGACGAAGGAACGCGCGTGTGTGTGTGTGTCTCGGGGTAAGATGATTTTGGCCAGAAGCAACATTGCAATTAGGACCACGGGAGTCTTCTACCGACCCCTGACGGGTGGGGGAGGCATACGCTTTCGGAGCATTATTTCAATTTTTAAACGAGCAGGCTTTCCTCGACAAAGTCGTCGCTTCCAGGCACAATTGCTGGCTGTAATGTGGTGGGTTTGTTAGCGAAAGAGCAGAAGGAAAAAAAGTCTGCCGGTTGTTTGCGTCGGGTGTGTTGAGATGGAAAACTTCAAACGACGGCAAATTATTTACGATGTGTGAGATGAGTTTACAAAATGTGTTACGGATGGAATATGATTTGGAGAGAGTCCTCTCACAGTATCGCGTTGAAATGTAAGCTTTAAAAAATGTAAGGTAAATGAGCTATTTTTTCTTCTATTTTCAAAATGGACACTGTTTGCTGTTGGTAACCATGATGTTAATGGGAATGATTTTTGTTATTCTTATTTAAACGCGTTTTGATTCCGCGAAATGAAACCAATGATGAAACGTACACAAACACACCCAGCAGCAATGTGGTCCTGTTTGTTTGTAATGTGTTGTAATTTGATGACCACGCTGTTGTTCCACGTTTGGTTTGGCAATTCGATTTTTTGTTTCTGCCTCATTCCTAAATTTGTTCTAGCAAGCAACGTAGAAGGGAACTAGATTTTCTAACCAATGTTTCCCCGATGGGCTGTGACTAACTACCGTTCCCAAAAACCCCTACGCCACCGCAAACAAAAATCAAGCAAATGCTCCAGTTCATCCATACTGGAGCGCTTCCCTAGATTATGTCAGCATTTTGTTCCGAAACGCGCGAGCGCCCCCGCCTTCCCGTTTATGTGTGGCCCTTATCGTCAGGCATGGGTAAAAAAGGGAAAGAGAGAGAGAGAGAGAGAGAGAGAGAGAGAAAAAAGTAGAAAAACACGCGGAAGCAGCAACAAAACGGTTCGTTTGTTTTTCCGTTTATTTCCACGCTGTTATTTCACCACGCTCACCGTACGGCGGTGGGATGGGTTTTGATATGTTTAACTGGCGTTTTGTTAGGGTTTTATTTTTGTTCCTGTTGCTGCTGCTGCTGCTGCGTATTGCTTTCACTCTCGTGCCCGCCGGCTTGCATACCTACCAGGCGCAACGTGTTGATGGAAGCTGCTGAAACCATTTGTCTTCCGTTTGCACTGATTTCTCATTCATATTTGGACCGGTTTTTTTTTTTTGCATGATGATGTTGCTGTTTCTAGGTTTGTCGCTGAATTAGTGCTACACTCAGCAAGTGCAATCCATCATTTTCAGTTTGTATTTCATTGTGCTCCGGTATATTTAGTTTTTCGCAGTGGTAAATGGTGATTCGCTTCACCTGCCCCAGTCGAAGTGGTAAATTAACTAACAAAACAAAATGGAGCAGGATTGTGCACGGAGAAAAAACATGTATCCATAATTTTACAGTCGATATGTTTTTGAAGTGTATTGAATGTTTGCGCCACATATTGTTCTTTTTTTTGTTATGATTAAGTAGTTGAAGCAATGTAGCGTACTTAATAAAATACATAATAATATACCGAATCTTTTATTCTTATTTAACCTCATTGTTTCCGTGTCACAAAAGTTATACTCAGTCCCATACACGATACAATGTTGCAACAGCTTCAGAAACTCTACAGCGTCCGTTGGTCCGGATTTAACCTCCCTCAATGGGGTTCTTTGCTGCGGAGGCCGTTATCCTGCGATGAAAACAACGGTTAATGAGTCATCGTCACCGTCGTCTTCGCTCAAGTGCTCACCGTAGGTTTCGTGCACCGGCCACTCGAGTTCTCGAGCAATGGTTGGTTGCAATGCACCATTTTACCATGCATTCCGTCAGTGCAATGTTTGCTCTACTGAAGTGTGTCGGGGGAGAGTAAAAGACAGTGTTAATTTCTTTCTGTTGAGCACAAAATTATCATCCCTCACAACCCTCCAATTTCGCCGTATTTTTGTCGTCGGGTCACCAAACACCCTCCAATGGTAGTTGCTGGTGGATTTCCCATTCGAACAATTACATTTGGGGAGTTTCGGTTTTTACCGTGTACGCTTTAAGCCTTTTGTTTGCTCATTTGTCACGCCAAGGATACATTTCAATGGCTTAATGGGTGTATCTGTGACAAGGAGTGGAGTTTTGAAGTACGGGAAACGGTTTCGAATCAAACCCAAGAGTTTAAAGTGACGTGTATTTAGCATATTCTTCTAACTACATCTGTTTTAAAGTTTATTCATGAGCTGTGGCGCTCGAAGAACTAGTGGAGGACTTGGAATTCTTAGAATCATACTAATATTTGATAATCTGAATGCTTTTTGCGCTTAGCAGATGTCTAGATATCCAAAATGAGATGAAAATTCCTCTAAAAGCTGGAGAGTTATTCCAACGAAACATGACAGCAATTTACGATTCCATCAGCTCGTCAATCTCGAATGACTGGTAAAAATGGCACACAGATGAAATAAGGACTGTATGGTATGCAGGAGTTTATCTTTCCAACTAAAACGTCACGCTTATTCCACACACTGCCAAATACCCAAACTCCTAGCACACAGACAGCACAAATTCTTTAGCAGCTTTGATACAGAATGCCGCACATTTTATCGCGTTTACAAGTTCGATGGCGATACAACGACGATGGTTGGTGAATGTCCCTTTATCCCGCTGAGAATTCCAGATTCGCGGAAAATGCTTTATGAACTTTATCAAAATCAAAGTCTTTCAAACGGTTAGTAAAGTTAATTGATTGCGTGTGTGTGTGTGTGTGTGTGTGTGTGTGTGTGTGTGTGTGTGTGTGTGTGTGTGTGTGTATGTTTACGAACAAAAGCGTAAACACGCAGCACAGCACACAAAAAAGCTGGCACATTTACACACATTATCAATCGTATCGCGCTAGATCGATTTTACATCAAAAGCCTCGGTGATATCAGTGCGAGGTTTTTCCTTCTTCTTTGTTTTACAATTTCGTTTGGTGCTGTGATGTATGATTGCATGTAATGGACGTCAACAAAACCCCGTCCGGCCGGGGTACTTTAAAATCAATAACCCGCAGTCTCGAGTGTACCGCAAATGTACCGAATTTCAATCGATTTGCTCTCACCACCGCCACCAACAGCAACCCTATGGAGTCGTTTTTCCGTACCAGCATTGAACATCATCATCAAAACTGTGTTTGGGTTTGGTGCAAAGCTAAATGTGCCCTTCCGCTCAGCAACGTTCCGTGCTGTGGAGCCTTTTATGCCATTTCACGGTTCAACTCTCGTGCATCGTTCGAAGAGTAGTGCCCTCGTCTGTGGCTAGTTAAGCTTTAAGTCGACGTATCGAGTCCTCGAGTCGCTGTTTTGTTGAATGATCAGCGTTCGAAGCTGTAGAAAAGAGAACAAAGCGATAAAGACGGTGACTCCCACGTGTTGGTAGTCCACAAGCAGCAGAGTCCGGATCTTATTCCACTGAACCGTTCTCACATTTTTTTCGAGCGTTTAAAAGTGTATTCGAACACATTCCATCCATGGAGCTTTCGTCAATATGTACCGCCCTCCTCATCGTCTCCGTCCTCATTGTGTGTAGTGTTGTTTTTTAACCCTTCTTGACATGACTTTGTATGTTTTGTGTGTGTGTGTGCACGACCGCGCGCGTGTGTGTGTATGTTGCAGAGGCGGCAGCACAGTTTCCTCTTGCCCCGGATTTGTTTTCATTCCAATGGCGCCGCGCGAATCCTTTACAATCCCGGATGGAGAGCGTATTTTCGGTAGGTCCTGCGGCAGTACACGGTTGTTCCATCCTCCTTTCTCTGTAGGCTGTTGTACCGGTGCTGCGTGGGACAAGGAACAACCTCCATCATCGTGTGGCCAAAACGGTGTACGTATCATCCGTACCAGGAATTTTTGTGTGTGTGTATGTGTGTCCTCGGGGTATGAGTCGGAAAGGTAAAGGGCGTTCGGGAAGAGAAAGTATTTACTTTTGTGTTATTGCCATTATCATGCGAACCGCTACAACCTGATCCGGCAAGATACAGCGAGAACCGCACCCGCGGTACCACCACGTGCACGGTAAAAGGCTTTACTGTCTGTCCTAAATGTGACGGATTCCATCAGAGGTTGGCTGCAGGATGTCGAGGAGGAAGAGAGAGAGAGAGAGAGAGAGAGAGAGAGAGAGAGTGAGTGAGCTGGGAAACGCGACACACACAGGTGTTGAGTTGTGTGTATTGTCGGGGTAAAAACGCCCCATGTGCGTCTCACCGTATGTCTAAAATTTGTAATCTGCCCTGCCCGTTGTTGTGTCCTACGTGTTTGGTACTGTCACGTCAGCATCCCCACAAACAACCAGACTCTCGCATTGCAGCTCAAAGCGTAATCGCATTGTTAGCAAAGGGGTCATGCCGGCGAGCACGATGAGAACCAGATCCATATGGTTTTGTGCTACGGTCTGGTGACGGGTACCGCAACCCTCACATATTGGCCAACCTAAGCCAAACTGATGTACCAAACCATAGCCTTAATTATCGCGGTAATATTATTCATTAGTCTCCAATTTTCATCCAATTTACATCGAAAGCGCTGGAAAAGCGTTTTGTGACGAGCTAAATTTCTCGCGTGTGGAATTGTTTGGTTCTGATGTGGTGTTCTCCCGTGGTTTGTGTGAAAGGCTGACAAACAATAGCAAAATGCGTAAAAAATTGCGACAGAAGATTTTACGCTCAGAGTTCTTTGTTTATTAAAAAAGTTAATTTTTAACTTTAAAATTCTTTAGGCTTTGCCTTTTTATACAAAAAATTTTATGTTGAAACTCAATCAACTTCATAAAAGCAAAATTCTAGCTGTTGCTCTACCACCACGTGTGACGAAAAACGAAAATACGATTACGTTTTTATCGTCTATAACAATCGCCTCCCCTAACAACCCTTGGTGGCCTCAAAGAAATATATTATCCTTCCCGTACCTTTAAAGACTGGAAATATTTGATACATTTTTTTCCCATATCCCGACTGTTCCCTGTTGCATCCCGCTACTCGCCATCATGTGCCCAATTTATCCATTTTTTACAAAATATCAAAAACACTTCAGACACCGCAACAAATTCATCGGTACCAAGCCAAAAAAAAAGGTACGATTTTGTTGTTGTATATGATGATTTTTTGTCCTTAAGGCCTCACCGAACCCCGCTTGGAGCTCTTCGCTCGCCACCCCGCGCCACACGGGGACATTCAATTCCCTTATCCCGAAGGCACCGGTTCCGATTATCTGAACCCCAAGAAGGGACAACAATGCTGCCTGGTTGTGTGGTCTACGAGGAAGTATTCTCGTTGGGATAAGCTCTAAGTGTTCCCTGAGTGCGTGTTCTGTGGGTTTGGGCCATGTAAATGGATAATGGAGGTAGCCATATCAACCAGCAAAACCGCACGATTGTTGCGTCCTTCTCCTGTGTCTTTGAGGGGTTTCCAAAAAAAAAAAGCGATCGTTGAAGAATTGAAAACTTCTCCATCTCTTCTTTGAATACATGTACCCTTCCACGCGCACACACACACACGTGCAAGATATAGGGGATCCGGTTACTACTAGCTCTTATCTCGGTTAAAGTCCCTCGCCGCTATCGTAATCTCCCCTTTCTAGCGTCGTCACCTTCTAACTGGTCAAGGTCTCCTGGTGCTGCAGTTACCGTTGAAATGGGTTGTTTTTCTTCGGGGTCGATAGAGATTTTTGGGGTCGATTTTGTTTCATCACCTTCCCAAACCCCGCCCGATGTACATCTGGTCGGGTTGTTTGAAGTGGCAGAAAATTGCCTACGGTAGCGAACGGCAAATAGTGGTGGGCGACCATTATTGGCGGGAGGATGGGCTTTTGTGTAGTTCCGAGGTGCTCGATGGTGGTTGCCTTTGACCCTGTTTATGGGTTTGCGTGCAAATAGCTGTAGAAGATTTCACCCCCAAAGTCCATCCCGTATCGGTGGTGAAACTTTGTTGCCGAACCAAACCTTCGAGGCAAATTTGATGAACCTCCCCATCTCCGGTGAAACGTGGCATCCCTTTTTGCGATTAATAATCATCAGGTCGTTGTCATCAGTAATTTTTAACTTGCTTTAAACACTCTGTTTAAACTGATCGTAAATACTTCGTAAAGTGTGTCTGTATCAAAAGGTTCTGCTTCGCTCGTAACGTTTCATCGCATCGGTCGAGCTGAGGTTTTACCGTGGTAGCCCTTATTTGTCAAACCTCAAAACCATTTCAAAGCACCCAGGATTGTTCGCCTAAGCTCCAGCACCAAATTAATAATGAATCGAAGTAGAAAGCGAAGGCTTTCATATCGACGTATTATTTGGGCATTATTAATAACGTTATCTTATCTACATAATTTTAACACCCTCAGTCACAGACAGACAAAGTAGAAATGATGAGTCCTTTCGGTACTGGCGTCAATGTGATTAGTCGCTCTCAGCACAGACGATGTGCTGCTGCCGTGTTTGCTTGGCCAATAGGCTCTGTAAGAAGGGTTTAGTTGTGTTGCAGCGGCGGTTCGAGTCGCTTGTTAGCCTTCCGGCTTAGTAGGCATTTTGTACTGTGTATCTTTTCGCTTCTCATCCTTTGGGGAGGGTGGTAAGATGGTGGGGACGGGTGGTTCGTCCATTGCCCGAATTACCGGATTAAAACCGTTTCACCACTTGCTGCTTCATCTCATCATTCGGATGGTTAAATATTGATTTTACTACGGAAGAGAACCATCCTCTCGAGCGCTTCCTAGGTGGGCAAACAGTTGAAGAAGAACGGCAGAACGAACGACGGGCACAGAATGGGCACATCCCCACACAGAGACACATTTGGTAGTGGTTGAAAAATCAACACGATCCTTCTGGTTAGTGGCTTGTGACAAATGATGGCTTCGATGGTGCCATGTAAGTGTCGGCTGAGTTCAATGAAGCATATTACCTACTCACCTACACACATTGACTCCTTTTACTACTGTCACATTCGGAACTTGGTCTTTCATCGTGTCCCGTATCCAGTCGTTAAGATATGGTAACAGAGTGCTGTATGAGTCTGCACATACTGCACTTTACCTTCTGACCGGTGCCTCCAAGCGTGGAGACCAAAGCAACGAAAAAGCAAACGCAACACAGAAACCTTTCGAATTCCAGAAACGGAAAAAAGGATTGTCATTCTATTTCGATTTTTTTTTTTTCTTTCGAAAAACGCGTTCGACCATGTACCGCGCGCCATCTGTCAGCAAATGGTTCGTAGAGAGCTAAGCTCTCTGATGTGCCACATGTAGTAGTGGATGGAACACCTTTAAGTACCGGTGTAATACCCGTCTGGCGTCTGGCCATCGTCCTCCCATCCACTGAGCCGCTTTCATACCTCGCTTACTTAGTTTCTTTTCAAACACGGCAGCACTGCGTCTTCGCTTTCTTGGCTTGTTGTGTTGCCTTTTTTCGCTTCCGCACGGCGAACCAGCACCAGCATGTATCAAACGATCTCGAAGGGAGCAATAAGAGATCCGGAAATGGGTTACGAGCCCTATCGGTACCTCACTCTTACTACATACACCGGCAGCGGAATGGTCTGAAATAGCAGTAGCCTTTGTTGCGAATGTTCGGCGACATTTCGTAACGCAGCTGGCCACCCCAAGCGAGTTTTGAAGACGAGAATCGGAAACGGGGGTTCAACTTCGCTGACGGATTAAGTTCGTTTACGTTCTTTCACGACACCCGGCAATGGTGGTTTGTTAAAGGAGATGAAGTTTGAGCCAGATATCGTCTGAGTGAGGGACCAACATTAAAGACTGATTAAAGAGTTCAATGACATCGATTTATCACCATCAATATATCATCTCCATTCCTGATATATTGAAGAATTTAATTTTATAGTACAATGTTTAAAGCTGCAGTTGAATGGCACATCAAATGTTCTGTCGCGTAAACACACCAATCTACTAATTCATACTCCGCTGGTTCATCCAATACTTTGGAAATAATTATTTTCTAATTGTGTTTTTGTTTACCTTACTGTAACAGAAATGAACGAACCAACACTTGAATTATTAACCACAGACTCACCAATTCATCACCCCCGAAAGCCAACCGAAACAAAAGCGGACAAGTCTAGCGCCGAAGCGAACAACGGTGTTTCGGTGTTTGAACTTCAAGTGTGGCCCTACTCGAAATAAGTGCAACCCACTCAAATCGATAGTTGTTTCAATTGTGCGAAAAACGCTTCCTCGCACGCTGTCCACATTGCGCACGTATCATTGCAGAGTGGGCAATGAGTTGCGTTTATTTCGCCTTTTTTTTGGGGGGTTTTATCATTTCCTGTTCTGCTCGTTGGGAGATTCCAACATTTATGATGAAAATGTTTAATGACAATTCATTCCACCCCCGTAAAAAAACCCCCAACGCAATTCAGTGAAAACCAACAGCAATGAATCATAGGGCGAAAGAAAAACAAAAATAAACCCGAAGAGAAACACACAAATCGACTTTTGGATCATCATTTTGTCCAGGGAACCTTTTTTTTGTTGGTAGATTTAAAGTACCCCAATGGGAGTCTCCGGTATAATGATCCTTTTAGGAGTACCACGTACCCGGGCAATGTATCTGTGCTTGATCTTTTTTTTCTGTTTTGGTACGGAAAAGTGTTAAATGTGAAAATTTTTCGATTTCCTCCATTCCGGTTCGAGCCACTTTTTTTTCTTCTCGTGGTAAACTCAGATGCCACGCCTGTCGAAGGTAGTAAAGGGAATAAATTGTCTTTTGTTTACAGTGCGTGAAAATGAGATTTTTCCCCCCTGAACCTTTTCGGGTGATCATCCTTCTCCCGTTTCGTCCAGTCGGTTGCTGTCGGTTGATAATTTTCCATTCGCCGCTTACACATCCATACACTCACTGCGTGTGAACCATTTTCTCGCTACACTTTTCAATTGATGCAGGTTTTTTTTGTTGCTCTTGGGTTTGGTCGTTGATTGAATTACTTCGAACCGAGGGAAAATAAACGTAACAACTCACCTGTTGTGTGAGATATTTGTATTGAAATTATAGCACGCAAAACAGCGAATCCGTTGTACGTTAACGTTGGCTTGATAAATACATTGGATTTTGTAACAACCATACTCAAAACATTGCCAAGAAATTCTGAAAATCATGCTAATGTGTTCCCTTTTTCCTCCCTCTCTTTCTCTTTCCCATTTTGCAGCGAGGAAGCGACGAACTACTTAGTCAAGCAGCTGTTATGGCTCCAGCGTCGGACAACAACAATCAGGATCTCGCCACCAAGAAAGCCAAACTGGACAGCACCAATACAGTGATCGGTATGGGCATCAGTAAGTGTAACCCCGTTTAATTTTTCCTCCTTCGCTTAGCTAGCTTTTTTAAGTTGTCCTTCAATTTTAGTCACATAGAATAAAAGATAAGCTCTAGAAATAGCAAACGACATGCTCCTGTTGATAGCCAGAGGCGGACTGATAATTGAATTGAGGCAGAGTAACAATTGTCATCAGTTCGTCGAGGTGCACATTTCGTTCGCTAGTTTGCTGCAGGCGATCCCGCGTACCACAAACTTGCTGAGGTGGAAAATGAGTAAAATTTAAGACAAACTTCAAATAGTGGATGCGCGCGGCAGCGATGCACAGAGTAAAGGGCGGACTTCTGCCTCTGTCTATGAAGACAACAGATAGGCCCTACGGTGTGTCGCTTGCAGATGGATCCTTTTGATGTACGGTCGAGTAGCTGCTCGACGGCGCTTGATTATAGATAAACAATAAGAGCACGTAAGAGACGCACGCCTCAAGAGGGGGAAAAAAACGCCAACTCCGCTCCAAAGCAAGGTTGTTAAGTTCGTATGCGCCTGGAAGGTATGCAAACCGAAGGTTCTTTGGTCCGTAAGGCGATACCACCCGAACATTAGGATTCTATTTGAAGATGATAATCTTTATCATTGTCTCTCGTACGGCAACAAGTTGTGAGCTTCTGAATAGGCTTATAAGACATCGTATTGAAAAAGCGATATCGTACAAAACTCGATCGGATAAATGACGGGCTTGAATCATCCTTTTGGGTACTCTTAATTCTCTACTGTCTACGGCTAGAAAAGGGTGGGATAGAAGAACACAAAACTTGCTCTTAACTGGTACAACTGGAGTGAGCTAGTTCAGATGGCTCAAACCTCAAACCACGGTCTGTCACGACATCTTAAGACGTAAGGCTTCCTTACCGTCGACGCTAATCGGTGCCTCTGGATCGGCAAGGGACGAAATCAACCGCACGAGCATGAATCAGATAATGTCAACGCCCTGCGGTGGCACGCGCTCTTTATCCCCATGTACGGAATGTCCTTTGCAAGCTGTTATCATTTAATTTCCAATTTCAAGCGATACGGTGTGTGCGTGTGTGGGTCTGGTTGGTGTGCGGCACACTACTTCCTACGTCTATTGCCCCAGGGAGAAAGTTTGGCGTACGGGGAATGGTTTGCTAGTAGAAGCAGCGCTGGATCGTTTAACCAGGTCCTTCGTGGCATTGTTCACCCGAACAAGGAGATAAAACTTTTACCTTTTAAACCCGTGCCGGATTCTGCCAAGCCCGCAAGGCCTGTCGCTTTTCGTGTACGAATGGAGCGGAGAGTTAAGAGATGTTAAATGATGTTTTATTCATGGTCGGTGTCTTTTCCTTACTTCACGGCAGATTGACGCGATCGGCAGGGTTTCCTTTAGAATGTGGCCACAATTGACAACTTCCTGGCGGAGGGTGGATGCTAGGGGTTGGCTTGATGTTCTATGCCCTTAAGCACGATGGTTTGCAGCCTTCGTGTACTCATAGGGTTTCGCTTGCTCCATCTCTTGGGCGTAGCTTACCCCTCAATCAGTGGTAGAGTTGACGATAAATAAATCAAAAGTTTAACGTCTCGGTTATGACTGTGCTAATTTCTTCCCGTGCTCATCAATATTTATCTGTGTGGCTGCAAAGACCTACGATAGTGTGTCGTAAATCTTAGACATACATTCACGTTTAGTAAATTTTGCGTACTTAATCAACTATTTTTTTATTGTTTTATGGATTCATCTAATATTCATTTGATAACCAGCTACACACATTGTGTTTTCAACCCAAGTACGAAAATACCTTATCCTTCATTTGTAGTAAATGGAACATATTTCATAGGTTCGATTTTGGAATTAAAATCAAACTCAGAAATAAAATCCGTAGGAACTATTCCCGTTACCAATCCAACAACTTGATACTCAGCGAGATAGAGAGAGAGAGAGAGAGAGAGAGAGAGAGAGAGAGAGAGAGAGAGCACTTCACATCAGTATGTGCACCCTTTCGCCCAAGAACCAACAACCTGCCAGTTTTCATCACCTAATCACACGCCATTTAATTCCGCAGCGAGCAATTTAAATAAATTATATTAATTAAACGATAATGCACAACTTTATTAAAGTTGTGACCAACCGCCGGATGACAGGTTTTGCGGTACCTTACACATCGGATGTACAACACGTACGTTAACGCGCGCGTCGCACAGTGTTTCCTTTTCTACTGCACCAATAATGCTTAGTGACAGTTAATTAGCGTTTTCCTGCGAGCTGGCGGACAACAAACCGTTACCGGTTCTGAGTTTACCACCTGCGATGGGGACTCGAGGTAGCGCAATCATTTGCGGACGCTGATCCTACGATTCCCACGTGCATTCCGCGTTACGTTTTGGATTATTCCCAGCCACCGTTTGATTACGGTTGAGCGCTAATGAAACCAAATTTATAACGACACCACTTTTTTTATGACCACACCTTACTCTTCCATCCACCGAGATACCCAATTGTGGAGGATCGTTAAATTTACCACCAATTTACCGTCCTCGGAACGGATTTTATGGCAGTCTACTTTTTTTTCTCCTGTTATTTGCTTACGCCTTCAGCCTTTTCAGTGAGAACTCCTTTTTTTTTACAATCATTTTTCAAAGTTTCTTCAAGGAACGATCACTCCGAATTGCTACTTGCGGCCAGCTACATACAGCACACAGCCCACCCCTTCTCGTGCAGCCCAAAACGCTCTCAAGGATGTGTTTTATATTGCCGAACTTTCAGGCGCAAACGACGATCGGTCGAAACGTGCATACACTTCACGACGCCGCATAGGGGTGGCCTTCCTTCGTGCGTTTGCTGTTTTTTTTTTACCAGTTCCGAACCATCCAAACGGCTTGATGGACACTTAAAGAGATTGAAGCATCATACTGTCCCGGAATCGGAGTAAAGTGAATGCTTTTTGCGTGAAAACTCTCGACACTGAATGACTTTCGTGACTTAAAAACGCATTAAAGTAATGAAAAAAGAGGGGGGCCAACCGTTTTGCTTCCACTGTTTGCTTCAGTTTGGCATAAAGTTTTCCCACTTGCACGGAATATTTACAATAAATCTTTCAACTTTTCAAAGAAAACGATATCAATGTTTTTCGATGTTCGAGGGATCGTTAAAGCACGAAAGCGCGCAATATTGGAAAGAATCGTTACATTCATTTTCAAGTGCCGAGTAGAAACTGGTTAGATGTAATTTTTGTGCGTTTCAAAATTATGATAATACTAGGTGTTTATTAGAGAGCAATACGGTCAGGATATTCTATCGGAAAAATGGTGTTTATGAATGCCATAAAGCAAACGGATAAGTACTATAAGTTTCTTAAGCAAACACATCCAAGCTTTAATTATGTTGATTGAGTAATAACGATGTGAATGGGAATCAATTCCTTTGTTCATGCCTGCAGTACAGGACACACATCAAGGATCTTCCACCACACCATAGAAATCTGGCACACGATAGGGAAAGCGAGTGCGTTAATTGATTACCTTCATCTCCGCTACCAGCACGTTGTGGAAACGTTGCGGAACGTTTGTTTGGGCGTCATTTATCCCGACTTTTCTTGACGCTTATTAACCACTCACGGGCTCATTCCTCGTCGTTCAGGCTTTTTTGGCCACCAACTGCCTGTATGTGTTTGTGTGTGCGTGTATGTGGCTGCTGTTTAAGTGCAAACCTATACCCTTTGCCACACAGAGATTGCCTGATTTCCCATGGTTCATTTTTCCACTCGATGAAGTGTCGAAACGGCCAGCTCACGCAACCAGTGTGCCAACATACCAAGCCATCAACTGGCCAGCAGCAACGTTCAATAATCAATAATAACTTCATAAAAAAAACCATACGACACAGCCCACAGCCCGTCAACGGAATGTTCCTTTCGTGGTGTGATTCGTTCGATCAATTGCTGCCATCGGTCATTACTGACGAGCGTTTGATTGGCGATAACGCAATCATACCGACCATGAGAACGCTCGGTGTTGGGTTAAGGCTTGATGAGCCATGGTACTCCATCAATTCGATGTGTTGTAAGAGAAAAAGAACGTATTAACTTCATGTTCGTTTACGTTTCATAACACCTTTTCTAGCAGTTAGAAAATTTTAATATCCAAATTCTGCTACGTAACGTTTATGCGTTACTGTGACCAACAAACTTGCACAGGCGGCGATAACCACTCTGCCCAATCCCGGTGTGCCGATCATTGACAGTTGAATGATTTGATTCGGTGTAATGGGTTGGTTTATAAGCTGGTTTTGATGCGGCATTGATTAGACTTTTAATTAAATGAATTCCACCCTCCGCGCACCGCCCGCGAAGCTTTGAAGCAATGTTTGTTGGGGGTCCATTTCTGGGTCCATAATAATAGAAATGAGCATCATAATAATCATGATGAATGCACACCTGTTTTGTGTCTTCAATGGTAATGCGTAATGGAGAGAGATTAGACGAAATTGCCACTGATTAAATGGGGGGCCAATTTTGCATAATGTATTCGCGGAAAATGGTCGAGTAATTGAGTGTGAGTGTGTGTGTGCTTGGTGCTGCTAATATGAGGCGGATTTTGATGGTGATGTGTTTTTGTTTGACGTGTGCAGATATCATTCAGGCTTTGCAATAATTATATTACAGCGAATCGAAAGGTGAGCAAAAACTAACCCACAGCTTAAATTAGTTTTTGTTGTACTCTCCAACATTTATGACTGATATCGTACAATCATAATAATGTATATTAATTTTTTTAAACAGATTTTACGATTTTATGTTGACCTCCTGGGTGATTAAATGTTATTTGACCATTGAAAGTTGAATTTAAAAAAAATGTTTCTGTTGAAACGTAACAATACAACGAGAGATCGTTTTTGTTCAATCACTAGCGGCTTGGCCATCACATATCCTTCCCGCCTGGTTGTCTCGGCTACACCTTACCCTTTCCTATCCTAAAACCTATCCTTCCTGTTCCGGGGTCACCATTAGCTACACGTGTCTAGCGTGTTTCAACACCCTCGCCCAAAGTCGGTGTATCATTTTTCTGCTAACCCTATCCAAGGACATACGGTCTGCCATTTGCTGCTGCTTGCCGACCACCCTTTTTTGAAAGCGAAACATCCCTTTCCGTTTACCCGCAGGGAAATGTGGGAACGACTAAAACGGAATCATCCAATGACTTATGATACCTAATCATGACGGAGGCCGTCACCTGTCGGTAAAGGTAGTTTTTCTTTTCGGTAGCAGCTTGTATCTCGTTCTACAAGGCGTAATAGGACGAGGGAAAAGATGTCTGGTGGTGCGCTTTGTGCGTAACACGGCCACAGGAGATCATTAAAAATAATCTACTACATTCATCTCCATTTCCCTGTTGCACGGATGGAACAACGAGGATAAACTGGGGAGGAAATCTTTGTGTACATTACCTTGTGCGAGAATGAGGGTACCCTTTTCTTTGCCCTTTTTTCGGGGCACGAAATAGAAAAAGCCCGCTGATGAAAAATCGTCGAAGCAAGTAAAAGTGAGAGGCTTCCTGAGGCTAGGAATCGAAAATGAAAATTGATAATGGCTGCCTGTTGTACCCACATTAACCGGAAGTGACAGCAACTGAGGCAAACCGAATAAAAGTACGCACGTAGGTGCAAAACCATTTAACGAAGCAAACAATTTGCAGCGTAAACGATGCATAATCGGCCAATTTGAGCATTTAATCTGATTACAGGATTGAAAAATGGGACAGCACTGGGGACCAACTGCCATCACAGTAACGGAGATGATTTTAATGTAAAGGAAATGAATTTATTGTACAAAATAAAATGTTGTTTTTTTTTTCTTCTTTTTGTATCAACATTAAAATCCTTTCAACTGTAGAATTGTTTCTATCGGGAAAATGTACAACATCATCAAATATTGATTCGTGCATCTCCATTTCCCGTGCTCTGACACGGTGCTACTACTGGATGAAAGAAACAGGCTTCAAAACGATCCCCAATCCATTTCGATATCGCAAATGTGCAAACTGAAAATGTTGCCCGTTTACGCCTACACCCCCTAGGGGACTCCCGTCAGAGAGTTTACGTTAATCCACTTGGAACAGACTGTCGAAAACGGCTCGTTAAACTCACGCGAAGTTTTAATTCGATTTTACTACGTATTTTATTTCCTAAAGGCAAGGCTTCACTGTCCCCGTGCATGGGACAGTCAGTGGATTGCAAAACAGAAGAAAGGCACGTCCCTCGGAGCGGAGAGTTTGGTATAAAATCAAAAAGCCGAACGTCACTCCGGCCAAACGGTCACTAATTACAGTAATTAAAAATCAATTAAAATATTGATAATTCATAATAACAAAATCGTGGCTCGCACAAAATCGGCTCGCTGCATCGGGTACTCCCAGTGTTTATCCGAGTGCAAATACGGCACGTACTGTCGAGTAATGTGTAACGGTGGGCTTTGATTTTAGTTCATTATCGCCATAGAGTATCGGATGGATGCGTGTAGCGGGCGAGAGTAGTGGCAGGAAAAGGGGTTTACGATACTATCGGATATAAATCCGTACCCGGTGTTACCAGGAATTGGATGAAACGAACGAAATGATTCCCAAAGCCGTTACAATCTGTTTGTCTTGTTGAATGAATTTACCAAAACGTTGATTGTGGGTTGATTCCTTCTTGGGTGAATTAATCGTCAGCATCTGGATAGCTTAACAGTAATATCAATTATCCCTTTAAGTACGGTTGATTATTCCTTTTATCTAATATCGTTATGTAGATGTTGCTATTTCTTTTCCGTTTGAATTATTTGTGTTCCAAATTATAAGCGATCAAGGCTCATAGTTGGTCTAATATACCGTTTATAAAACTCTTTCCCCTTTTCATTTCATTTCTACAGCGAAAACATCGCGTGTGGTGCATATCCGCAACATCCCGAACGAGGTGAGCGAGGCTGAAATTATACAGCTGGGACTGCCGTTCGGACGTGTCACGAACGTGCTGGTGTTGAAGGGCAAGAATCAAGCATTTATCGAGATGGGCGATGAGACCGCTGCCTCGACAATGGTGAGCGTGTTCCATGCCAATCCGCCACCACTACGAGGGCGCACGGTGTATATGCAATACTCAAACCATCGGGAATTGAAGATCGATCAAAATCACGCAATTGCGGTAAGTGCCATTTTGGGGCGAATTTTTTAAACAATTGGACCGTTTAAGAAATGCATCTTTTTACGTAATAATATGCTTCACAGAACGTAACGAACGCGCTGCAGGCACAGGATCTCACGCAGTCACCGACTGGATCGCCGCTGCCGATCTCGATCGAACATACAAACAGCAACTCGCAGAACGCTAGCAGCAACAACACGAACAACAGCTCCACGACCCCGAGCAGCGGTGGCGGCGGTGGTGGTGGCAGTGGTGCTCCCAACACCGTGCTCCGAGTAATCGTCGAATCGTTGCTGTATCCGGTTTCGCTTGACGTGCTGCATCAGATATTCCAGCGGTTCGGCAAAGTGCTGAAAATTGTCACCTTCACCAAAAACAACTCGTTCCAGGTAACGTAATCTGGCGAAAAAATAGCTTCCACAATAAGGCTGAATCACTAACGATACCATCAACTTTTCACTGCCAGGCCCTGATACAGTACCCAGACGCGCAGACAGCTCAGAACGCACGAGCATCCCTTGACGGACAGAACATCTACAACGGGTGCTGCACACTGCGCATCGACAACAGCAAGCTGACGGCACTGAACGTGAAGTACAACAATGACAAGTCACGAGACTACACCAACCCATCGTTGCCGTCCGGCGAGCCGGGCAGTGACGTTATCGCTAGCGCCGGTGGGTTGGTGTCGGCAAGCGATCTTCTCCTGTTGGCGGCCGGCCAGCGACCGCAGCTGTCCCGCGACCGACTAGGTAAAGCCGGCATTGATAGCTCAAAACAATCGCCCGTCGATGTTTTCGTTGTTGTCAAGTAGCGTGCAACTTCCGTGTAATAGTCAAATTAGACAAATCTCCCTATTTTCTAGTGAACGGGTTAGCGACGCCAGGCGTGATGCCACCGTTTGGCCTAGGGCTCGGTACGCCGGCCCTTGCCAGTGCTTACGGTGGCGCCCTGCCCAGTCTGAATGCGTTTGCGCTAGCGTCGAATGGTGCGCTTGGACAGCCGAACCCGGCCAACGTGCGAGGACTCTCGAATGTGCTGCTTGTATCCAATCTCAACGACGAGGTAAAACTAACGTTTAACGTTTAGCTTGTACAATCTATTACTCTCGCATCCTGTCTCTCTATCCCTATACATATCTCTTTCTATCTAAACTTACTGTCCTATCTTATCCCTCTGATTACCTGATTTTAAACGACAACTGTCTATCTCTGCTCCTTCTATGTCTCTCTGTGTACTTCTAAGTTTCTATCTCTGTGTATACGTCAAACGTTCTTGCTCGGTGTCTTTGAAGATTGTGTACAACCCGTAACGATACTCATTACATTTTACACATCTAATACATCCGTCACACCTTCCTGACTTCAGCGTCCAATTCCTTTGACCATCTTATCCTGTTTATCCTCTTTATGTATTATCCTATTAAACATGTCTACCTTAGCTCGGCATCTCACCAACTAAATGTCTATCTAACAATCTGTTTTGTAATGTGTTTCATAACGTCATTTGTTACTGTAAGCTTCACTCACAATTTCGACACACACAAACTACCTTACTTTGTTCTAAAATTCTTTATTTTATTCTTTCTTTTACCTCACAATGGTAGTGAGTTTGTTGGATTTGCGTTAGTCATACAGGCTATGTGTTCTGAAATCCATTTATTCGGTCCCCATCCAGATATTTGTTTCGCTATGTTTAACTGTAGTTTTTTGGTTCTTCGTTTTTTATTTGTTTTTAAACTGTGGTTTGTTGGTTTGATTTTATGTTTTCTCTTTGGAAAGCAGAGTCTGGAAAATTTCTCTCTGCTTTTTTTTTTAATTTTCTTTCATTATACACTTGGTTGGGGTTCTCCAAGGGCCATAAAATAAAAATGTACTCCATTTGTATTTGTTCTGCTGTCACTTTTGAATCTTATTCTTCCCTTTGGGTTTTTTTTTTGCTTCGTTCTACAGAAATTCCACATTTTAAGTTCTATTTTCGAGATTGCTCTGTTATCATGTTGTTTTATATTTATTTTAAATCTCACTACCACGGCACCTCATAATCACACCATCTCTTCGTTGGCCCACCAATGTTTGCTAATGTATGTTTTTAAGTTGCATTTCCTCTGTTCTACCACCTGTCTCATTTTCGTTTTTTGTCGCTTTTTGTGAAACTTGTGATGCTTGTATTCTGTTTTCTGCTTCTTTGTCGTGCTGCGTTATAGTCTTTTTTTGTTCGTGTTGCCCTAGATACCGGTGTACTGCCGGTGCAAATAATATGGGCATCCTTTTGCAGTCTTTTTTCCTGATTCTTTCATGTCTGTGTTATTTTAGTTCCGCATTATTAGTTTCATCTTTCCCGAGCTGTCTGTCTCTCTGTGATCTTGACAAAGAAACCCTTTTTTCCCGTCCGTTCTGTGCCAGTGTCGTGCTGAATGATTCTGTTATTAAACACCTTTCGCTCGCTTCACCAGTCCGTCTCCATCCACATACCATTCCACCAAGAAGCTTTAATTTCTATCTGTCTTTCTCTTTCTCTCTCTCTGTGTCCGCCATCCATCTTTCCAACACACCATCAATGACCATCCGTCTTGCGACTGCAGTGCGATTTTACCATGGCGTGAGAGCAATAACGTTTGTCATTCTGTTCTGCTACGCTTTTCGTTCCTTTTTCCAAGTCTTGCATCGTACTCAGTAATGCACTGGAACTTGCCTGAGCTACGAATGATGCGCTAAAAGGTCGAATTAATTTTCACTTTATTATGATTGCTCGCTCGTCACAGCAAACCACCAGGCGTCTCCATGTTGGATAGGGGATCATAGGAAACGGTATCATAAACGCTACTCATTCTAGTTTTCGAAAACGGCCTGTTGAAGGAACGTTATCGTGATCTAACGATGCAACAATTGGTTTTAACAACAGATTGACAGACAGATAGAGAGAGAGAGCTCAGGGTGGCTATAAAAACGTCACATTAGGGAAGAAAACATACTTAAAAGATTAGCGTACAAATCCACGCTTTATTTCCACTTTGACTTTTGAGCCATAAAATGTAGCCTTACGTTTTGTGTTCTCGCCAGCAGAGATATTCAGACACCACACTCGTGTACATTGCTGCAATAAATGTAAACACTTTGCTGCTTGCCAAATGTTTTGATTCATCGCGCTCAACCGGGTCGGATTGCTGTGGTGTGATTTATTTGCGAAAGGTCTTGCGCTTTAAATTACCATTCGAGGTAGAAACGTAGCATAATGTTCATCGCTTGTACAATATGAACCTAGCCTCACCAAAAGGAAGTCCCATGGATGGCGTGAAACGGACGTCCATCCACAGCAGCAACTAGTTGTTGACTGTGTGCCCACTGACTCGCTGAAATGGGTTGGGTTTCCTCTGCTCCCTTCCAAATCGCCAATTTTCGTGCAACAGATTGAAGACGTTGTCGGTACCACCACCAAAGGAAGCAATGCTTGGTGTGAGTCTACCACACCAGCATACTGCTAGAAGCTCTAGGTTCATAGTTTTGCGTCGACAACTGCCGAAGGTACAGATAAGAATTGTTCGGTTTTTGGCCCTCAAACTCGGCAGGAGGTTGTTTGAACTCTTGAAGAGGCTCGTTCGTTTACTGCAAACTGTCTATTATAACTGACTCGAGTCAGAGCATGGAACACAAAAACGAATCAAATACGCTCGTCCACTTTTTCTTCGAGCTTGTTCTTTTGCGGTTATGTCCAGTCCGTCTTCGGGCGGTCAGAAAAGGCAAGTTTGCTTTTCTCGCCGCGGCTTTTGTGCCGACCCGTTCGCATCCACTTGGTGTGGTAGTCGTATTATTGTGGAATAAATTATCTTCTTTTATGGATTGCGATTTACATAAACGGATCCCCTTCGGGTGGTGCGGAACCGCAGAGGGCCAGAGTTTGTCCCGGTCTGCGCTCGGTCAGCCTTGGCAAGTCCATACCGAAAAGGGAAGCTTGAAAATGCAATCTCGTTTGACCAGTTCACACGTTCCTTCCACAGTCGGAACATGGCTGCATCGTTCGCCTAGTCTGATCTTTTTTTTTTGCTGCTTCCTCCCAAACAGTTGTTCCTCGGGAGGAAAGAGAATGAAAATTTGTTCCGGCACACAACGACGACCAAACATCTTTAACACGCTTCTGCAAAGGAGCTAACTTTTCCACTAAAAAAACTTAAAGAAAAAAACATCACGAAACTTCACCGGCCGTGGTTTGGCTAAGATGGTTCAGAATCCACAAAGCGGATCTGCTGTTCGTAGTTTGTTCGTCTGCCTCTTGGTTGGGGCGGCAAATCCGTTGATGAACTTTACGATAAGCCAGGGTGCTACCAGTACTTCGTGTTTGTCTGTTTGCGTGGGTTTGTGTATGTGTCTATAGTGTTGGATAAAATATTGTTCCAAGCAAAAGCCACAAGTTGCTTGTGTCTGCCTGTGTTTTTAGTTCCTTGCGCTGAACTAAGAAAATCGACTCTGTCTATCCACGTGCCCGGTGACCTGGTTGCCGGTGGTTAAAAGAATGATGAGAATTCAGCCGCGAAGTGCAATCATTTTTATGGTTTTCAGCATAATAACTAAAGGCGAAGGGAAAGCGCGTAAGATTATTTGCTTTCGATTTTGTTTGCACTAGCGAGTTCTGTTTTGGTGTGAAGCGCTAGTCGCTTCGTTGGAAAGCAGTTTGATGTAAGACTAGGAGCTTTAAATATCTTTTTAAATACCATTGAACCCACATTTAGTGTGATTATGCATTCTATAGACGAATGTTTGATTTATTATTTTTCAAGATTTTTGGTCTATTTTAGAAAACAGCAAAGAGGAAAAAATGATCTTGGCAGCGATTTGTAATCAGGATTAAAATTTTAATGTCTATCGCCAAAATGAGTTAGTTAGTTAGTTCGTTATTTCATTGATTTTTTCGCGATCGTCCCTTGAAGAAATCGTCAAAACTAGACAACGAATAACGTTGAGAGCAAAACACTCGTGTTAAAGTTCAGACTACACTCCTTCAAACATTCTTATTTCGAATTCTTCATCCCAACGCCCCCTGTTTTCTGCCCTTTCTTCTCTCACACACTCTGTATCTCTGTAACTTTCTTCTACTCTAAGGCACCTTTGTATACACTATCTCTTCCGACTTCACGCTTCTCCTGTAATGTTTCCGTAGCTGTTTACAGGTTTCTTTCTTCAAATAAGCATCATTACGAAATGACCATTCTATTTAGCCCTACACCCACCGGCAGGGTGTGCAATAGAATTGCATTTTATTTCGTATATATCACACAGATCGTGGGGTGATCCTGTCGTCCGAGTTCCCCGAGTTTCGTGATTTGACCAAAAGAAGGGGCGTGTATATTCGGTGATGTACACGAAATCGACACAAAACAAAGGCATTGTCAGTGCGCTATTATGCAGCCATTTGTTGTCTGTTTCCTCTTTCGCCCGCAGGCAACAGTGTCTTCTCTGAAGCGTGTTTTGCATATGAAACAAAAAAGTTGCGAATTTTTCTTTGTCCATCTTTTGTCTATTCTGGTTTTGGTCATTGGAGTGGGGTTTTTTCAACGTTCGTGTCGTTTAGTGTCGTTAGTCATTGCAGTACGTATCATCCTCAACTACGGAGCCTCAAGTTGCAGTGCACTTTCATCCTTCTATACCGAGTCCTTTCAGCTATTGCGATCTTATCGTCTAACGGTGCGCTTATCGCGGGCATGAGTCGGTGGTGGCTCGATCGTTAATCGAGCCGAGCTGAGAACGGTTGACAAGCTATAGCACACGGGTAACTGATCCATCCCTACCCGGTCGCGTCCCCAGCCATCGATTCTGCTAACGGCAATTTATTCTCCTCCACTCTTACGATGGCGAAGATTGGTGCACTTTCACTTCTTCGTGACTCATTATCGTTTATTTTTATTACGTTTATCCCCTTTTGTGCACGTGCGCACCGCCAGTGTTGCCGAGTGTTTTCCTCAATGCATTTTCATGCTGCATTATCCAAACGCAGCAGAAGGCAGATAACGTCCATTAGCTTTTCCTCTTCATTATTGTCGCTCATTTTTGCCCGTTTAAAAATTCATTAAATTTACAGTCTTTCCCGCTCGAGGCGGAATCGTTTCGCCTTTTGTCCGCTCTTGGTGTGCCGTGTGGTGTCGATGAGATGGTCGTTATGGCCTTTTTCTTGTGTCGATTCCAGGTTCGTAACACGATATGCTCGTCGAATTGTTTTCCTCTTTTGTTTTTAATATTTTAGTGGATGTTGCGAGAATCTTGGAAAATGTGAATTTAGCAAGCAGTCTTGCATTACAGCGACAGTCTATGCTCGTTGTTCATAACGTACGAAGCTCATCATTTCGATCATAAAACGTTGCTCTTGTCTACCCGTTTTGACAGTTGTTTGTTTTCTAATTCAGTTTCATTGTGCCTTTGGTATCGAGTGATTGATAGTTCTTTTCTTATACTTTGGTATGAAGTTATTCGATTCGTTTTTGTTTTGTTTTTCTTGTACATTTGTTATTTCATACGCTTTGTGTGTTTGTTTCATTTTTGTTAGTAGTTATGTGTTCTGTTTGCTATTATATTCCCATTATGTCAACCGACTATAATTACAAATCATCTTTCTTGAACTATTTTTATACCTCACTGCTTGTGTGTGTCTAATAAATATTTAGCACTATGTACTGTTCTGTGTGTCTTTCTGTATACTCTCTATATCGTGTTTCTATCTATTTGTTCAACTTAACTAAACTAAACTTAACAACTAAACAGGTTTATCATCCATCTTGTCTTAATTTTATGTTTTCCCCTTGTTTCAACAATCCATTCCTACATCACTCAAATCATATCCATTTTATCTACACAATTACCTACAAAATCGCCTATTTCACAATTTACCCTTTTTTTTTTAATTGGGAGTTTAATCAAAACTGCTTCACTTAGGTGAAATGTACCCGTATCAACCGAGGCAAGATCGTTTGATTATCTAATTTCCATTCCCAGCTATCTCACAACATTCCTATGTCTCTCCCTCTCCAACAGCTCCACAAGAATCGCAACAAAATACCATTTTGAAAGAAATATTTCTCATCTGCTAACTGAATTTTTCTCTATTTTTCTTCTCTTCTGTAGATGGTCACGCCTGATGCTCTTTTTACACTCTTCGGTATGTCCGCACACATGAAACACTACACTTACTAGAGATAAACAGAGACAACCACACAACATTCACACACACACACACACACACTTATAAAACTCTCTCACATACAATCACATACACACACATACACGACCACCTTTTCCCCCCTGTCCAGCTACAAAAGACATGTGTTATCACCATTTATGTTCGTGTTTGCCGTAATTTGCCTCTTTCCTTATTGATTATATGTTTTTGTTTTCCATTTTCCTTATTGTTGTTTATTTTTTCTGTTACCTTATTTTTTCTACTTACAACTTCTTTCCACTGCGTTATTGTGTGTGTTTTTTTTAAATACCTTTTTGTTTAGTTTGATTTTAAATTTACTTTGTTTCTTTTGTGTGCGTGTGTGTTAATTTCAAAACATTCGATACAGCACAATTCGTACACGGTTTAAGGATGTTTGCTCCCTCTCTCTCTCTCTCTCTTATGATGCCCATCTTTGCATTTCACTTATTGTTAAAGCAAACCAGAAACAACAGGCGAAATGAAGAAGGTTTTTTGAAAACCATTACAACATGTTTAGCAGTTAGCCACATATTCTTCATCACATCTTTCCCAGACAGCTGTCCGAAAATGAAGATGTAAATTTTTTGTAACAATGAGTTTTAAAGATAGAATTACGCCACGATTGGGTGCGGAAAATCGAAATCTTCATATTCGTACCACTGAAAACCACTCTCGTTCATCGTTCTCGTCGGCTATTCCACATAACGTTAGCTTCTGTCTTTTTGTGATGTGCGTTTGCATTTTTTGTCCCATTTGTTTCAGCACTTTTTTATTCAGTTTGTTGTTCTTCGTCTTCGTCGTGCTAGCGAAGCGAAACTTTGATCGTCCTCAAAATCCCAAAACGTGGTGTCAAAATGCGTGCAGCATAAACTGATGCGCCTGGGCGCACGCTGCTCTGCGTGTGACCGAAACCAGCCTCCGCTTTCAACCATAATCGGTTTCACACCCGAAGCGGTAGGGCTTCACTGTAAAACCGTGCCCACCATGGTATCCCAATTTCCCATCGCGTAAACATAAGCGCTGTCAGTTGCTTGTCAAATTTAGCGACGGAGATCTTTCCTTATCCTCGCCTTCGGGAGCAGCAGCTCTGGCGCTGCGGTTTTTATTCTTTTGCCGACCCCAGGAAACCCCACCGTTCTCAACCGCAACGGTGACAGCTACAGTATCCAAGAAATGCTCCAGAGAAAAAGCCAACAAGAACCACCGATCGTTTCGGGTCGTTGGTAGTGGTACGGGTAATGGGGAAAGCCACGAGTCTCTTGCTACGTTTCCCAACGTTTTCTCCACGGCAGGACGCCTTCTGAAGGGCAAATATTTCACGAATCCTTTCCTTCATTTTGCTTTCCCTTTTTTTTTTTTTGCTCAAATGTGCAGCGTGCTGTTCCGGTGCAGGAAATTCAGGAAACCATACGGCTCCAAAACTAGGCTACCCAGCAGAGAGAGAGGGTATGCTCGACAGGAAACGACTCGTTAGCGTGTGACATATACTGGCGCGCTTCTTATTATCAACAGGGATGCCTTTCATTTTTATTTTTTGCTTGACTGAAGAGTCCTGCCTACAACAGAGAAACGACGCTGCTGTCTGTCGTAGACTGTCATTAAGGTTTCAGTTTCGTTGGTGGGGTTTCCCGTCTCGAGGGAATGTAGGGACGATATTCACTTTATTTTTAGTTTTGGGTAGACCCCGGCTAAATCTACAACCAGGACTGAAAGCTTGTACTTTCTTCCACAAGAAAGATCATATTTCTTTTTTTTTTTCTAGGAATAAGTCACAGGCACCTGTTGTTTGTGTTTCGTATGACCTCACATACAGAGGGTAAAAGATTCATCGGTGTAGTATTACGCACACATACACATATAGACACAAAGGGTAAAAAAATCCAATTCCTTGCAATCCTTACAACACGCGATAGTTGAAGGAAACGATACGTCCTTATCCCAAGAGAACTTCCTTCAAATCGAACCAACAAAACGTACAAAAATCCCGATCACAGGTAGATGCTTTTAAACCATCGAATCCGATCCATTTCTTGAATCCCCTTCCGCCTTTACCATTGTCGGGTCGGGAAATTGAATTTGGACGTAACGAAAATGGAATATTACTTTTCCCTAGTTGCGCTTTGGTGAGCTGCTTCTGCTGTTACTTCACCATAAGCTGAAGTCTTCCTTACTACACACACACACACACACAGACAAGTTTGCGCATATCTATTTGTCAAATATAGAAACGAATAAAGATTAGCAGATTCTCAAGCGAGGTTTCTTTTGGCTGTGATTCGAGGATCACATTATCCATGTTTCCTCGGTTGAGCAACAGAACAGCAAAACATGTGAATCTGTTCGAAGTGTGCCCCGGCACAAAAAGCAGCAAACCGGTTGCATCTCGTTGTCATAAAAAGGAACTAAACGCTAACGAGGACAGACAAATGAGAATTGCTTTCGAATTGATTGCGTAGCCAGTCCTCCCTCTTTCTCTCTCTCTCTCTCTGTAAGGATAACAATTTCATATTTTTGTCTGCGTCTTGTACTTCAACTTCATCGCCCTATACATCTCTGCACTTTTGCACAACGATCCCGATGCACCTGCTAGAAGGTGGGAAGTTGCTCGACGTCTCTAAAGTTTAAGCTGACACAGCTTGCATCACCGGAAAGTTCGAGATCAATCGTCTAAGAACCTGGTGCGACGTCTTTCGTTGGGGATGGCAAAAGTTTTCATCCATCGCTCGTACAAACACACGCATGTCCCTGTTTGTGTGTGTGTTTTGGAAATTAATATATTCAAAATCTTCCCAATTATACAAACTTTGGTCGTCGCTTGCATCTCATTCTCTAGCGCGTTGTAGTTGCATTTCCTAGAAGGAACGATCAAACTGCTTGCGCACCAGACTTGGCCGGGGGTACTTTTGAGTGACTTTACAGGAAAAGCCACTTTCTCTGGCCAGTGGTGCTCGCCTAGTCATGGTAAAAGTTTGTCCTGCAAACTTTCACCTTAAGACAGCTGCGTGTATGTTTTTCGCTGAGAAGAAGTTTTTTGCAATATTGGTTCCCACATGGGTATTGGTTATCTTATCGATTCCTAAGACATGAGCAATGCTGACAGACAGGGCTTGCGTTTCACAAACAAAGTTTGAATTCAGCAAGGAAGGAAAACTTTGCACAACTGGGTTTTGTTTCGTTCTTCGTCATATCTACGTGAGATGTAACAATCTTATTTATTTCGTTTGCCGAAATTGGGATATTAATTTGATTGCATGAGCTTGATCTACTTTGATACAAAAAAATGTACACAAATTAAATAATTGAAACCATTTTGAACTTCCTTATTGTTTTTCCAATGAATCGTAAATAACCTAAAATCGATTTGACCTCAACTTTATCCGGAGTATGGTACACGTAAAACATTACTCGTTTGCTGTTTTGCTAGCGCTTTTCCACTGCGTTTGCACAATATGAGTCCCCCATCCAAAGTGCTGCTAAAGAAGCTACCCAAATGTAGTTGAAACATAATAATAAAAACCACCAAAAAAAACCCCCCGAAGCTACAGCGATGACGAAGCGTAAAAACGCCACAGGAAGGCCCGCCAGTCAATTGGTGACACTGCCTTGTCATCACTTTCAAGTACCTTCTATTCAACTCAACCGCACCACAATTTGTTGTGCCTGCATTGCCGACATCCTCACAACATGAAAAATGCAAACACGAAGAAGGGAGTGGATGGGATGGTAAGAAAATATATCGACCTCACCAAAAAAAAAAATGCCGTTGCAAAACCCGACGGAATGCAAGCCAAAGGAATGAGATGTATTTTTCCTTTTTGCTTTCGTGGAAGTATATTTAAAAATGCGACTTCCTTCGACCGCCACAGCACACCACAGCCTGTTGGGGACGAATTCCTGTTGAATGTACTGTACGCTTTTTGCTGCCCCTTGTTCCGTTATGTACGAAACGACTCTCGGGGCCACACGTTCCTTACGAAACGTCTTATCCTCGCAAGGGATATCTTTCGCAGAACGTTGTGGCATAATGATGGTTGGGTCCGTTTTCCCGTTTACCACGATCGTGATGATGATATTTTTTCGAGTGGCCCGGAAAATGTAACAAATTTCTTTTTCATCGTCGTTAGCGTCGTTCGCCGCGAAAAAGGGGGGAAAAAAGGCGGATGACGTTAATCTCTTGTGGAGAAAAATTGAACGTTAAGTAATCGAGCCGGTAACTACAATTACGATGCAGCATGCTTTCTATCCTTGTGGATGAAAACAAATTAAACTGCCACAGTCACACGAACGTTTTAAATTCAGGTTGGATTAAATGTATATGTCTTTTGGGTGCTTTTTTAGATCCCTCCGGAACTCAGTTCTGAGCCTTTTCAATCAAAATAAGCTTGTGCAACACGTGCACAGAGACAGGTTTCATCATATTTCCCGATTGAAAGCAATTTTATTTGGCAAAGTGTGAGCTCAATTTGCTCTCGTTGCAAAGACGAACCGAGTCCACTTTAATCCTTTTTGCCAAGTGAAACCATACAGATGGTGAAGCAATTCTACAAAAACCTCCAACATTCTTCTCACTCGCAAAGGTATGTAATCGTTCGAAGTTTACTGCGCTGTAGCTTGTAGCGGAAAACCGATGAAAAGCAAGGAAGCACGTCTAATGCGGTTCCATTGCCTAATGCTTGAATCACTTCTTTCTAGTTTGAGGTATTAATACTTTCAACTAGAGGTACTTAAACTTTTGGTACGCAGGTTGAGTATAGCTTGAGAAATTTCTGATCTAATGAGAGTTGGTGAAGTTGAATATCTGATAACAAATATTAGTGTTCCCAAAATTTAGGAACCATTAAAGCACAAATGGAAAGCACAACTCGCTGACTCATAAATTTCATTTTCATAAATTCATTCAAATTTTAATCAATAATACAGTAGAATATAAAGTAGCCTGAAGAGAAATCCATTTAATTTTCAAAATCTTAAATATCTTACAATTGCCACACAAAAAAATGCCTAAATATAGCCAACCTGGTTAATTATAAGAAACGCTAGACTTGCTACCCTGTCTCGTATACACCTGTTGGGTTTGAGGTTTTCCAGCGTCCCTTCTTCCATTGGCAAAGGCAATTCCGATTCATACTCTGAATGCTTCTGGCGATGAACGCCTGTACGGGTAGAAAATAGGCCAACCGAAAGCAGCTGGTTAGCATGGAATGGATAACAACAAGTAAAGCAAAAGCATTTCTTTTAGCTAATTACCCAGCAAAGCCACCGAAGAAAATCAAGGCCACCGCCAGCATGATGCAGACAACAAGACAGAGGCGAGCGAAAGAAAAAAAAAAGCAACGAGGAAATGCCTATCCCACGCACCATCCAGTGTACCTTCCTTCCTTGTGCACCAACGCCATTTGTGCTTCGTGAGGCGTAATTTCGATTTCAGCTCACCGGAACGAACTCGCAGATTTTCCCCCCGCTTTCCTGGAGTTCTAGCCCGCTCCCGCTCCAGTTCCCGCGGCGGCTCTGTACTTGGTCGGGTGTTTGCCGAAAAGGAAAACGACCTCCGAAACAAATTAATCCTTCTTCTTACCTTTTTGTCCCTTGCACGGGGGTAACCAAAACCGCTGCTCGAAGGACTGTGTTGTAGGTGGCGGAAATGTGGGGAATGGAGGAGGAGGTTGGTTGGTAAGAATTACTTGTGCCATTGTGCGCGTCGTCCAACATGAATTCCAAAATCCTTTCCGTCCGTCTGAGGATTCACCCCTAAGCCAATCCCTAGCCAATTTCGGTGTCGAGAACCGTGCTGTGTGCGTGTGTGTGTGTACCACTACGCTTTCCCCGGATCCCCTCCAACTGTTCGTTCATGAACCGTCACCTTTTCTAATTACCCGCACGCGTTTTGGCACCAAACTGGAACAGAAACGCGGACGAGAGAGGTCTGTTGCCTGTTAGGCAAGCGTGCGTAACTCCCGAACCTCCATGTGGACCCCGCACAACTTTCCTAGCTAGCGAACCGTCACTGTGTCATACCATCACTTCATAAATCATTCATAGAACCCATTCAATCCCACGGTCTAATCTTTCCTGCACTTCTGCAGGATCTCCACCACCTTTCCGTCTGTTCCGAATTTTCTGGGGACTATGGCGGTAGCCTAGTTAATCTTAATTTGTTTCGATGGATAAAAGGCGCACAGGTCTTTGTTTGTGTGTGTATGTGTATGTATTTGTATTTTGCGTTTCTGTGTGTTGGTTAGAGGGTGTGTGCACCGTCGATTCAATGCTATGTGACTGTGTGGAAAAATAAATAAATCCAACCACTAACAAACCGACACTACCACCACCCACACATACCCACATAGGGTGGTTTTGTTGAAGGATTTGTGGGGCATGCAGCCTGACAATCGAACCCTTTGAGAAACGATCCATTTTGCAAAGTGGATCTTCCATTCAAGCGAGATCGCTACAAAAGCTGGAAATTCGTTTCTTCAGTGTTTGGCCATAGTTATGAAAAGCAAGGCATTTTCATTTCAATTTAAATTTTCATCAATTTGTTTCGTGTTCATCAAGTTTTCGTGAAATTTTGTTTAGCTGCATTCCTTATAGTGGTACTTATATTATGAAAAGGGTTTCTATGGCTCTAAAGCATAGAAGACTGTTAAAATATATCGTTGGTTTGTTGAATTTTTTCGTTGCAAAAATCAAATCAAATTTTAATTAAATTCCGATTATTGTCATTGGTAAAAAAATATCATTAGCAGTCAACGAATGTATTGAAAGTATTTGATCCTCATGGTTTATGTTTCAATGTACGTATGGATCAAAGTATATTAGTGCGTTTAAAAATGTTTCTAAGTTGGAATAATGAAACGTACATCCTCATAAAAGATACATATATCCATCAGATGATAAAATAGACTTTAGTAAAAATTAACAAGTCCAGTTAAATAGTTTAATATGAGCTATACAAGAGCTAGACTATATTTTACGTATTTAAAAGCAAATATATTTTGATGCGTAGGATCTTAAAAAGCATATCATTCTTACCTTTAACAAACATGATGCTCTATTGCTTAGAAATGTTAAATTGTGTGAAAACTCCTTGGAACTGTACAAACATTATTCTCTCTCTCTAAAGGGTTAAGCCTCTAATGGGAACTGGGAGCAGTGCACACAAAGGTGAAACGAAACTGTTCCACTTCTGCCTTCCCAACACTATGCTCAGGTGCTTATAAACGATCCTTCCGTTCAGACACCGGGCCATTTTTGTATCGGGACTGGTGGAATCGAATCAATTTATATAAATTTGCACGTTTCACTGCACATGATGCACATGTGCCACACACACATACACACAGCGCACTCCATCACACGGGACTCGCCGATGGTTCAGGACCGATATATGCACACCACTCTCAGGTGCACATATTGGCCACGATCTGCCTTCGAATCTCTTGCCAACGGAAAAGGATTTTTTCCTCGCTTCATACACACACACACACCATATCCCATGTTGCATCAAGCATTACTATTCACCGGATGAGAGAAAGGTGAACCCTTCCCCACGGTCAGGCGAAACCTTTTCGCGTGTGTGTGCGTTGTGTGCGGTCGCGGTAGGATTATTGAGATTTTCGATCGAAAGATAGTTCACCATAGTCGACAGCTGGTTGAGAGGGTGATAGAAGTGACGCACAGACGCGGTGGAAAGCTGGCAGCCCTGTGCGCCCCTTTGTCCGGTAGTATTCAAACGGTAGCTCGAGCACGATGGTGGAAAATGGTTGTAACAAATCTTTTTCTGCTACACTAGTACACAGCAAACAGTACGTTTCGCCACATGTATTCGCCCGCTCAAGCTGCTGAACGATTTTGATGGATAGGTTTCTTGCCGGAGGAAAAGTTTCACTTGGTTCGGTTCGGGAGCGTATTTAAATTTTATGCACATCCCCCGAAATTGTGAACATGGTCTACTCTTTCACTCCCTACTTCCCCTCTCTCCCTGCCTTCGCCGTGCACTGGACAGAAGCTTTAGGATAAAGCGTTTTTCGGTTCGTACCAGCACTGGCAAAGGTCGGGATTTGGATGCTGCACGTCCTGTAGCGGTGCATTTAATGAAAATGGTTCTGCTTTTCATTCGTTTCGCTGTGTCCCACTGCTGTAAGCCGGCTCCCGTTAGCGGGAATATGGGAAAAATGTGTAGGATGAGGTGATATGCTCCTTTTGTACGGGCTGAATGGTTTAATTTTCCCTGGATTTCGTTGTATAAAAGAACTATCTTATTGCTTTGTGTAGTGCAGTCGCTTATGGTTTAACTGCCCGATGTATTTTGCTTATTTGATGTGTAAAGCGCGCGCTGAACGTGGGAAATAAAATTTGTGATAAGTTTAGCATTTTTTTCTACTTATTTGGCTTGCATTTATATGTTAGCATGTTTTTTCATACCTTTAAAAGAAGTCAATCGGTGCATGATCTTATAAATCACTAGGCGCCTCCATTCTTCAGCAGCGTGCGCTGAAACATGTAGTTATTGCAACAAAAAAATCAGCATTTTTACATGAGATTCGTTAACAAATTAAATAATAGAAAAACCTTTGTAAATGCGAATTTTTGATCTATTTTTACATAATTAATTACAACGTTAAAGAAAGGTCGATCTATGACGATTAGTGTGAACTACCAGGCGCCTCCATGAATCAATAAGGGAATCAGATGAAAATGTTACCAGTTTATAACACGTTAAGATATACATCTGGGATTAGTTGGACTATCGTATACAGTCGCTTCAAAAGCCAAATGTCCGTGTATCTAACTGCAGCTAGCAGAAACTTTCAAACTTTCGTGTTGAAGTCATAATAAAACAATGAATATATCAAATTTTAGAAAAAAGTATTATTACTTTAAATTAATGTTTTAAAAACTCTAATGATACCTTTTATACAATCCATTGCAAAAGCATGCTTATTTTCTAGTTAAACAGCTTGCGTTTGTTTCCCTTCACGACGGTAATATTTATGAGTTGCTGTCTGCACTGTCAACATAACTCATAACTCAAAGCTGATTTAAGGTTTCAATATAAAAAAAATGTTGTAATGCTAACGAAAGTTTAGGCTGTAAAAAACGGGAAAAATATCAAAAATATAAAGACTAAAAATTCTCTCGCACCTTGTACACGGACAGTGGCTTGAACTCTTAATCTTATTAAAATTGTCCCTTTTTTGTGTCGAATATTCCAACCTTAAGGCCCTGAACCGCCCTTCGATGGCTGGCATGATTTTCTTTTGCTGCACACTCGCATCTGCACTAACAGGGTGTTTCACCATTTTCCGATAAAAGCTACCAGCATACATCACAGACGTGGGTTAGTCTCTAGCTCCCTGTTCTTGCTTCTCCTCCTGCAACAACAATCGACCCGCATTGATAGGCAGGGAAGGGTCTGGGATGGCAAGGGGAGAAGAGTGTAGGCAGGTGGCGAGGGGAAAGCAAAAATCCGGTTTTGTAAATTATTGATTCTCAATCCTTTTATCAACATATTTTTGTTTCCCTTATTTCTTCGCTCCTTTTGTGGAAAGCATTGATCCTGGTCCCGCGCACATGGCCGCGCTTTTGTGATTCTCTTTTTGCTTGAAAAGGACGATCACGACACCCAGTGATGTGGTATGTCTGTGTTTGTTTTGTGGAAGAAAAGAAGAAAAAGAAACGCGTTTCACTAAACGAACCGAGCGATGGAATGGGTGGGACACCTTTCAGTTCTTTTCAAATCCTTTTTTGCCCTTCTTGTTGTTGTTCTCCTTCTTTGCTTCCACAATAAAGCTAGAAGTGGTGAAGATAAAGGTTTTTACTTTCAATCCGTTCGAAGCGGTTGCTGTGCGATCTCGGTACGATCTTTTTTTCCGTTTTGTTTTCTTCACCCTGGTTGCCCTGTCGTCTTTGTGAGGCAGGAAAAATGGGAAGCATAAGCTAGCGCACACTTTACCCACACTCACACATATGACCGGCAAAACGATAATAATAAATGTAATATGGCAATAGCAATAAAAATATCTGCTAGAAACGGGCGGGGGTGTGACGGTGATGGGGTAGAACCGTTTTGCTTATTGGCGGGGACTGTTGCCACAATGCTTTGCCCTGGATTTGCAGTCGATCCTTCCTTCTTCAGCACCGGTAAACGCTCGTGGGATGAAATAGGAACGGAACCAGATTTTAACGATGCTTTCCGACCGCCGCACCACACCACCGCACCGTACTTGCTCGGTATGTGCGGATCCTGGGTGGAGTTTTCGGTTTATTCTGCTTTATCCAGCAACAGCCACCACACGTAATGCCTGAACGGACAATAGGGAACGGGTGACTGGCTCAACCAAAATGCATGGTGACGACAGCGTTGGGGTGTGCACATAAGTGGAGTTATTCCTGCGAGACAGCAGCACCAAAGGGCAAACATCATACGTGTGTGCTCAAGAACGAACGAAGAAGCAGCGCTTAGTACGGTCTGCATCGCCTCCATTCTGGTTCGATGGTTGATTTTTCCTCAATCGAACGAACCTGGCACCGGAAGGACGAACTCGAAAGGATTTAAAATGCTAACAGGTTACTTCCGTTGGGTGACTCCGTTGTCGTCGAGGAAGCAGTGCCAGCCGTTGGTTGGTCGGTTGCCGTAGCACACACTGCCACGTTTTCCCAACCACCGCTGCTTTTGATCGCGCATGAAAAATGCTTCCAATTCTTGGTTTTCGAGTAGCTTTTATGCAGGTGCACACACACGTTGCAGCGCGAAACGGAGGAGGTTAGGGTGGATCGAACGAAGCATGATTGTTTGTCAGCACGACACATTGTCATCGAGTTTAGGATGTGTTTGTGTGTGTATGTGTTTGTTTGTTTGTGGGTACAAGTGTGAAAAGGAAAACTTTTATCACCGCTTGAATGTGCATCGGCACGCCATCGGAAATGGCGCTGTGGATGCACTTCCGAGACGTGTTTATTGGTTGATGGGCGAAATTGTTAGAAAGTTGGGAGTTTCTGTTAGCAGTCGTAGCAGCAAACATGAAGAATGAACGAAGAAACATAAATCTTCTGTATCTGTAAGTGTGAAAAGTCGCCTTTCTTGTTAATAATTATTACTGGGTATGAAATGAATTGGCAATGAATTTTTCTTCATATCTTTGATTATTTCTGAATTCTAAACCAAGCCAAATTTGCATTTTTTGGTGTTCAACGTCTGGTAAGTTCAGCGTTCAGCGTCTGGTAAGGCACAATGCAATTACAGCTTTCAAAAGCTTCAACCATTTCACAGCACTTCTGTTGAAATTGTGTTTTGATTCTGTTTCCTCGAGCAAGCATCGGTCTTGTTGCAATGCTGCATTATTTACAAATAGCGCACAACGTCTGACATTCTTGCTCGTAACGTTCTGATGGAGTCATCATTAATTTAAAAACACAGAAAACTTTGTTTTAAAGCCTCAATATTGGCATAAAGTTTCTCCTTTAGTCTTCACCGATATGAAACAATGCATTAAGCAGTAAACCGGATGAATATTCTGTATGGCTTCTTCAACATCTCAGTATAAATATTTACTTCGCATAAATTAAAAGCATTTAAAGATAAAAGAATGTTTAAGAGTGTAACATTATGGCAAATATGAACTAAAAGAACCATGTCAAAGGAAAATCGAATCTCTGTCAAGAAAATTGACGACATAAATACTCTCACCGGGCGCAAATCGTGCGTGGCACCTGGCGAGTAAGATGGACGACATAACACATCGATCTCTATGTTTCATTGCTTCCGACATTGCTCTACATACTGCATATGCTAAGTTACACGGACATCAAATTGGGTGTTAAATATGTCTAATGGATTTTCCTCTATTTTTGTGTTTTATTTCTTTTCCTCATTGCAGGAGTGTATGGTGATGTACAGCGTGTAAAGATCCTGTACAACAAGAAAGATTCAGCATTGATTCAGATGGCTGAACCCTACCAGGCGTATTTGGGTAAGTTTAACCGGCTCTTATTCCACCAAAGAAGCAGCAATCCTTACATTAAAGGAATTATCTTGAGCAATTAATTTATGTGCAAATAAACACACCAAACGCAATCATAATGGAATTTCCATTCACTGCCAAATGCTGCAGTTCATTAGCGGACCTCATGCTTACCATGCCAGATTTCCGGGCACAAACAACTATTTTTCATTTTCATTCCTGCAGCCATTTGTTTATCTCATATCCCCTATCCACCCCGTCCTGGGAGAAAGCACAAAAACTCTCGAATCTCGAATGTGCGCATCTTTGGACAGGTAAAGGTGGATGTTTAAAAATGCACTGAGTGCATGTTGTTTTATTTGACTAGCTTACACGCAATAAATCTCACTGTAAATAAATAATCCAACGGCTGGTAACAGCGGAAACGGACGAATCGCAAGAAGGACGACAAAAAAAAAGACGTTGGGAAAAGCGAACGATGATAGTCACATTTCCAACGCGCAGCAGCATTCGAGAAAAAGCGGAAACGAATGGAAATTGAAAAAGGCGTACAAAACAAACAAAAAACCGCCAAACTAAAGCATCCAACTTTTTATTTTTTATTTTTGGTTTAAGATAGTTCAGTAGAACGGGATGTGATTGCAGGGAAAAACATTTATATGGGAAAATATTTTCATTTTCTTTTTTTCTCACAATACCTTTCGGTGGTGAGAAAGTGCAAACTCGTAACAAAACAAAACGCACAGCCAGGCACAGCCATAGGAAAATCGTCCCAGTACTCCGCGATATTGACGGGTAGGCAGGATTTTCCTGTTACAGGTTTTTCTTTTTTAATTCACACTAGTGTATTTATCGATCTCGTTAATTCATGTAAACGAACGGCAATGCCAACAGCGACGCTTGTTGGTCACTGCGAATTGGTCCTTGTTGTGAAGCTTTATTCCATTTTTGCTGTTGCTGGTTTCCGGTTGCTGGCACCGTCCGGCATCTCCTTTTACCGGCTACCGGCCGTCGTTTACATATCAAATAATAATTGGTAAAAATGTTTACATTCACCTCGCTTCATAAGCGAGTCGGCGTTTGGCCGGACGCACGTACGTACTCTTCTTACACAGGAAGATATGCTGTGGGGATAACAGTTCTGTTTGTCAGATATGTTTCGTTGTCTGCTTTTCCGTTACGATTTCCATTTTCATTCATGTTCTGGTGGCCAAAGCGGAAAAAAGAAGCGAAGAAAAACGAAGGAACAAAAACATAATACTCGAAAACGAATGAATGATCAAACCGCAAACTTGGCTGAATTTTTTTGCTTGTTTTTTTTTTTTTTTTTTTTTTGTATCACCACCCAATAATGGCATGGAGGTCCTTTCTTTTTGCTTTCGCATCGCACCGGAAACGGCTGCGAAAGTGTGGTGAATAAATTCATTTGTTCTGAGCAACAAACCATGCAAATGGTGTAGAATTTGCTGAAATCACTACCATCGTTAGTGCCGACATACGGGTACCGCTTTGTAGACCGAAATTGGTGAGGATTACTTGCTCTACGGCAGTAAAGCGGTAACATCCGGAGGTTTTTACCCCTTTAGTTTTTTACTCCTAGTATTGCTCGGTGTATGGATTAATCTAAATAAATAAGTTCACCACCCAAAATGGAATGAATGAAAAACTAGGCTTGTGGAGAAGACTTTTTTTTTATTTTACGCAATTTGTTGTATCCCTTTTCATTGACCATATTATGCTCTATCCCTTACTTCGATAACTAATTACATTTCGTTTCCTTCGCTCTCTTCTTCATCTCCAGCTATGACCCATTTGGATAAGCTCCGTATCTGGAACAAAACGCTCCGCGTGATGCCGAGCAAACATCAGGCGGTACAGCTGCCGAAGGAAGGCCAACCGGACGCCGGACTGACCCGCGACTATGCACAAAATCCGCTGCATCGATTCAAGAAACCCGGCAGCAAAAACTACCAGAACATCTATCCACCATCTGCTACACTGCATTTAAGCAACATTCCGTAAGTATATTAGCGGCGCCCACTCGGCAAATTCCAATTTCTCCCTTCCCGCTTTATTTTCTTTGTAGCGGTGTTAATGAACTTTTTACTACGTTCGGCTCCACAGTGCTACCCTTGCCGGATCTCAATTTATCGCGCTAAACCATTGAGAACTACTGTCGACTTTGCGGGGATCGGGGATTCAAATATTGTTCTTTCATTTCGCAGATTTTATTTTGCCCCCCGTCTGTGGGAATATTATCCCTATGGAGGTGTGGTGCGCGGATGTGGTGTTGAGGATGGGGTTGGTTTTAGAACTCCACCATTCCCACTACGTTACAGCGGCGCACCACTGGATAAGATTTTTAAAGGTGTCTGATTTGAGCACCCGAACAAAAATACCATCTGATGCCATGATGCCACGGACGGTCGATCATCTCCTTCTGCTGGGTTCGGCAACAAAAAAGGACATGGAAACACTTTTATGCATAATCCACTTCAGTAATTTTCTCCCAGTGCTTTCAATGCCCGAAAGGTTGGAAGGGCCGGGTGGGGAAGACGAGAGCAAGACAACCGCCCAACCAATCTACCCAACCATACTAACCATCCTAACGAATGATTATGCCAAAGAAACGGAATTAAAGTCCAACCGTCTCGCGCGCGCACACACACACACTATCCGACCCGTCGGCCGACCATCAAAGTCCACACAGAATCTTTATCCCAGTTGGGGTGTTAGACGACGGCGACGTCGACGACCAGTATACACAGCCTTTGGAGACAGTGCTTTGCTGTAACTATTAAAGAACTTAACCATGGAACCCTCTTAGCGTTCTCTAACAGGCGACACGGTAATGGGTCACCGGAGGTAAAGAAGTAGAGCGCATTAGCCTGTCCTGGATAGCGAGAAAGAGAGGTGCAAAGAAAACAAACTTTTAATTATCTTCTTTCATCCCGCATCATCCTCAAACTGTGGTGGGTGTGCGAGTGTTTTTCTTCTGCCACAAGCTTGAAAACCACACACAGCGCCAATGGAGCGTTTGTGAGGATGATGATGATGGTGCCTCATGCTCAGGAGCTTTGGAACAGTTTTGCAAAAACCAAAGTGGATCTTGTTTTTTCTCCCTCTATGCATGGTCTCTTGTTACTGTTCCAACACTATTCCAAGCGCAGGGGTAGAGGGATTTTTAATCCTTTTGTTTGTTGTAACCGGCATTCTCCCCGGTGCGTTCTCTTCATTCAGCCCAACCAGCCCAATGTCCAACATGGTCGATAAATTAACCATCGTTTGGGGACGCTCACTAACCCTTTCCTTGGTTGCACTCCTTCCACACGAAAGTCGAGGCTGTGTAAGCACGGACAATCGGAGAGCGTAAATTTCCCCCGGTAGTTCCCTGGTCGCGCACCGTTACAAAACACTAAGCTACGGAGAGCTACTGTCATAAGTGTGTTCGGTGTGTTCGGATTTTCCACAATTATATTGCTGTGGTGTGGTCGTTCGTTTCAGTATACCTAGGCCACACAGGGAGATAATTGTAACTAAATAAGTGGATTTGAAACTACGATTATAACTACCACTACTACAAAGCATGAAGAGCAAAGTCAACATGAGATAGTAAATGGTAGGGTTTATAGAGGACGCCGCTGGCTCATTGCACTGGGCAGCAATAAAAGTTTGCACCGGAGCATGCATGAAGCATACATGATGCTCTATGTATTCTCTCGTAGGTGTTTGTTTTGCACCCAGCTGGGTGCAACCCCGTCGTCGCTAAAATCACACAACACACCAACAAGCAACAGAACAACTGTTGCAACTGTAATCTCCTCGTTTGGCTATTATTATTTAGTGGTGTTGATGTTTTCTTTAAGCGTAAAACCTGTATGTAATCCTCTTCCTAGGGCGCTTGGGAATGCAATTTCGCACCTCGTTAGGTGTTGTGTGCTAAATAGCTTGTTTTCTTTGAGAACGAAGTGGGCGTTTTAAAGCTCAAAATAATGGAAATACTGTAAAATTTTCTTATATCTTCTTTAACATTAAGAAAATACGCTACAGGTTGCTTTCACCTGCGCTTCGTTCATACTCAATCACTGCGGTAACATAATTATTTGAACCACCAAACCTCCCAACGAGCAGCAGCCCCGGGTCGACGCTACCGCGAAGCACATAATTACATCGAAATGAAAACCATAACTCATAAAGGACACTCTTTCGTTCCTTCTCCACTTGCCTTTCAACTTCCCGTGTTAGACGTTTATGGTCGAAATACTAACCACAGTAGTCTCCCGCGGGAAGGTGTGAGACAGCCAAAACCGATTCATTGTTTTAGCTGTGTGTCGTGGGGGCCCACACGGCCTGTAGGAAAACCACCCTCATCGGGTAGAAGGTTAAGGACCACCGTTCACACCTACCTTTCAGCTGGAGCTTCTCGGCTTCTCGCTTTGTGTGATCTCCGTAGGAGTCGCTTTTTTCCGTAATGAAGTGGTGTGACGGTGAGAGAATGTGGCAGCTTTTTCTCCACCTCAGTGCCCAGCTCGCGCTCAATTTCATTAGGAGAATTATTATGATAATGTAATTAAAAGGAAAACTGTTTGGCTATAGCTAGCGGAGTGTGAACGAATATTAGTGTGGGATGACTTTAGATTGGTGGCTATCTACCTGTGTGAACTGTACAAGAGAAGGTTTTCTGGTCCAATTTTTGTGTTCTTTTTTTCAGTATAAGTATTCATTGAACAATTAAATTAAATAAATTCCTTTTTCTCCGTTTCTCTTTACAGAGCTACCGTAACCGAGGATGAAATCAAGGAAGCTTTCACCAAGAACAGTTTTGAGGTTAAAGCTTTCAAATTTTTCCCGTAAGTTGCGACTCTTTTGTTGACTCTTGTTGAACTAAAATATGACACTAACAATAATTGATGCTCTCCGCTGCAGGAAGGACCATAAGATGGCGCTGATACAGCTCAGCTCGATCGAGGAAGCAGTATGCGCCCTGATCAAGATGCACAACTACCAGCTGTCCGAGTCGAACCATCTTCGCGTCAGCTTCTCCAAGTCCAACATCTAACTGCGAGCGCCCGCGTATGCGAGCGCCAAACACGGTACATCGCCGGTACAGCTGCCAGTAGTAGTAGTTCCATCCGCTCCGCCGGCGTCGATCCCGCATTCGTCCGACCCATTATCGGCCAATGACGAAACCACCGTAACATCTAGTATCGCAACAACTACTACTACCATCACCGCTACCACGACCACAGTCAATGCGTACCCATCGCCGTTACACTCATCATCCTCCTCCTCAACAACAACCACAACAACCACAACAGCAACAACGGTAACAACAGCGACCACGGCATGATCGGAGCAGGGCTATAGCCACGACTGCTAATATGGCGGATGCGCGAGCAAGCAAACAAAAACGAAAAATCGTACCCGAACGGAGCGGAGAAGCGAGGAAAGGATAACACGGGGAACACCCAAATGGGTTCTGGCCAAAATGCGTTACAAGTAGCCTAAGGGAGGGAAGAAGAAGGGAGGAAACATTTTTTGCATTATCATTAAAAAAAACCGTATATACAATATAATCCACCTCGTCGTTGTCGTCGTCGTAGTAGAGCGTGCTGCTGCGTGCCGCGCTTGTTTGTTTCGTGTGACACGCATCGGCAAGTGAAAAAGAGATGTTTTATCGAACGAGAAGCAGAACTCTGCGGAAGGAGAAACAACAAAAAAAAAAACACAAAATTTCGTATCAATATTTGCAGAGAGATGGGAAGAGGGAGCCCCCCCTCAGAAGAACGGAGCTTCCGCAGAGTCTGCATTAGGATCGCAAACAATGCATTAGAATCGGTGGGCTGGGGGTTCGTTTGTCTGGGGGAGACTTGCATCATACAGCCACACAGAGATACAACAGTAGAGACAAGTTACTATTTGATCATGATTAAACTGTAAGGTGTAGAATGTTAGTAGTGAAACATCTGATGTTGTACTATCATTACAGGAACACAGGTTGATAGGGAGGGAAAAAGAAACATATATATCATTAGCTGATACTTGTGCAATGGAAAATAGGGAAATGGATAGAGGGAAGATAGAGAGAAGAATGGTAATGCTGCTGTGGTTGTAACATGTATGTGTGTCAGTGTGAGTGTGCTTCTGACGGGATGAGATTAAAGGATTGAAGTGCTTATCCTTAATTTAATAAGGACGGCTGTGGACAATCATTTGTTTGTTCACGTTGAGTTGCCACAGTCGTTAGAAATTGGCTTTACAGCTATCTAACCGGAGCGACAGATAAATCATACTGGCGTTTTTTGATTGGATCGTTAGCAAAAATGAAGATAAAAAAGATGCTACGTTAATTCAGTTTCAAAAACAGAATTAACATAACAGATTAAGAATAAGAACTCCAATTCTTTCTCCTAAAGAATGCAAACACACACACTCAGACATGGGCACTTAAATGCATCCGGAAGACAGTAAGACAGAAGACAGACCATGAGCCAGGAGTGTTTAAAGGTAGTGCACAAGCAAAAAAAAATCTTATCAAGCGTCCTGCTAACGGACGACGACGAAACAAAATCCGCCAAGCCATGCACGTGTGGAAATCGAGATCGAGAAGAGTGTTTAATGGGAACAAACTATATCTTTATGGAACAGGGGAAAAAGAAAAATCACATACACACACACACATGAAGAATAATCAACCAAATCATCTAAACATGTTGCAAGAAGTGCAAGATATCAGTGACAAAATATCAAAAATCAAAACAATCGTAACAACCAGCAAAAAAAAGGAGCAACAAAATCCGTTGTATTAGAATATCTACTTGAGTAAAGCACACAGCAGACAGACAACATACAAAAATCATTAACACATCTTAGCAAAAAAAAAAACAAAATGGAAAGTTATTCGAAGAATGAATCTGTGTGTGTGCGTTTAAAGAAAGCCAATAAGCCAACAAAAAATACAAGTGAAGTGGATTAAATCACAAAACAAAAGCACAAATGGTGCCGGAGCGAATGTGTGTGTGTGTGTGTGTGTGTGTGGGAGCGTGTAAACAATGTAAGCGAATTTAGTAAATTTGTAGTAGTTGAAGTTTTGAAGTCGACGTTTGGAAGAGCAATGCAAAGCGCATCTATTTAGTGGATATGTGGTCTAACGAAAAATGGAATATCGAACGATGTTGTTCGTGTGTGTGTGGAAGAAGAATTAAAAGAACAGGTGCATCAAATCAATCAAGCTGTGCGTGTGTGCGGCGATCAATGACGGATCAGGTGCGGAAAGGTAACTCAAAATACACTCTCACGTATATATCTCCCTTGTCCTGTCCAACATTCCTCGTTCCGATCCTATTATAAAACACTACCCATACAAATACACGCAAATATTTAAATGTTGTTACAAAACACACACACTCACACAATAGCTAATAAGACTACAAAACAAAAAAAAAAACGATCGGTACCACTTGAAACGGTTCAGCAACGTTTACTCTTTCTCTCGCTATCGCTCTCCACTGCACAGCATAGGATCAGGATTAGGATCGAAAAGAAAAGTCTAAACGCACACGCACACACGCGGTCAGGTGGGCATGTTTGACGTTGGTTGGAGCAAACACGGTACAGATGTTAGAAGATCCAACATGACAGCACCGGGCTTGAATTGAAGATCGTGATCGAGTTAAACTTTTAATCCTCTTTTTCGTATGTTTTCTTACGTATTCTCGAATTTCTATACATGGCATGTGAATGATTTGTTGAGTTATCCTCCCTTGACAACAAAAATCTCCAACAATCCCCAGCAGCAGCAGCAGCAGCAGCAGCAGCATAGGTAGCAAAACCTTAGTTACAGAGAGACGACAGAAAGAGCGTCATAAGAAAGATCAGACATAAAAGGTTAGAAAAACAGCAACGGCAACTGCGTGGAACCGGTAGGGTATTATTTGAATGTAAGCCACAGGGCAATAGCAAAAGCGCAGCTGAAGCCGCCTGAAGCAGAAATATATATATATTGAAATAATTTTTTTCCAGTATTGTTTAGGGTAACTGTTAAGAACAGGGATTACACGGGCACTGGGCAACCAATTTATGATGCATAGTTATATTATTATAATTATTACGATTATTCTTACTATTATTATTGCTATAATTATAATTACTATTACTACCTTAGTAAGAGTTACGACAGATATCGTTAGAGTGTGTGTGTGTATTATGGTAAAATCTCTTCTTCTTTTTTTTTTCTTACAAACATTCTATGTTTTCTTTCATGATCATGTTAGGCCTGTTCTATTAGAAATGTTTTAGTGTGAGGTTATCTTCTTTACGTGTCTACCGGCAAGCGAAGGGAAGGGGGGGAGATTCGCATCTCCTTTCTTGATTTCTTATTCTGTTACTACTTACTGTATCCATCCTCTATCTCACACTTTCTCTCTTTGTTTGTCTCTCCTCTAGTGATCATGTTCTGTTGTGCAATTTTGTTTCGTTTCCTGTTCACACTACTTTCTTCTGGTAACTTGTTTCAAATCCGTTCCAACTGTTTTCTTCGTATGCTTGTTTACTGTGTTATCATTTCGCTTTATGCCCACTTCTAAACACACACTATACGCGTACTATTTTGTTCTGTTTTTTCCCTCCTCATTCTTGAGGCGTAACGAACCTCACCAAAATTTCGGAGATGTGCAAAATGATAAATATGTAGTTTTTTTTATATCTTTACAATGTTTGTTATGTTATCATAGGTTTAGCTTAGCAAAATAAGAAGTAATTAATGCAGAACAGACAGATGAGATTTGTTGTTACATTTGAGAGTGAATTATAAGACGATTTCGTTTCGTTTCGTTTTTTTTCGGGCGCCACACACGCGACGATTCTAACATCCTCGTTGTGTGGGTTAGCTTCTTTTTACCCTCAATTTAATTTTTTTTTTTTTTTCGTTTGTAAAGGTGGATCCTTGGTTTGATCATTTCATTCCTCTAACACTGAGTTTTTCTGCCCTTTTCCGGTTATTCCGGACTGTTCGAACTTCTTGCAGTGTGCTGCGTGTGCTGTTACACCGAGCTTAAAGCGTCTGTGTATAACCTTAGGTGCAATATCGTTCAGAACGGCGAAAGGAAATTTCTGTTGTAAGAAGTTTTCACACAACACACACACACACAAAACACATGCATAAGAACAGTTTTGAAATGTTTTTTTTTTTCTACTCCATTGTCTGACCACCGCCACCGGATCAGGTTTTTGTTTCCTACATGGGCTTTTTCTTGTGTTCAAGCATGTAAAGAAAACACAAAGCTTAATTAGTTGTGTTAATGTGTTAGTAGACACGCGCATCTTGGTCTATGCGAGTGTGTATATGTGTTTGTAAAGTGAATATTGGTTTGTTGACGATGTTAACCTGTTTATTATATTATCAAACTATTCCAACCATCTTCAGTTTTGGAGTTGGTTAGAGAAAGGTTTTTTTTTTTTGTAATCAAATTTTCATTTCATCTCGCAGAAAATCAGTAGCTTAGCGCATGGCACACACGGGTTTTTTTGTCTGTTCTTAAATCTTTGGTTACACTTTACCGCAACAATTATGCTGCCCCTTTTTCGTCGAAGACAATCGAACGCTCTAGGAAGTGTAGTGTGTAGGCATAAATTGGAAGATAAAAAAAACGAGGGAACAACAGGATGCAAGAAGAAAGTGTGTTAAGGAAACGAAGGAAAATGGATAATGATGATGATGAGGAAGAGAAATATGAAAGCGAGAGTGGTGAGGAGAGTATCAGCAAGAGCAAACATCGTAAATGATGATCCGTGATTTTTAAACGGGAAAAACAAAACAAAAAAACACACACACACACGCTAGAGGATCATTTTCTACAATTAAAACACAAACGAAAATAGTTAAATTTGGATAAAGGTGTAGGAGACACATTTAAGTAAAAACACACTTAAGTAAAAAAGTAGAAAAGATAAGACAGCGTATTTACAACAACAAAAGAACCCAACTACCCAATATCATTAAAATAATCCAGCCCAGACCCCTCTCGCTTCCCTTCCCCTCTTCACACCACAATAAAACACGAGGCAAAGATAATCAGAAGCAAGTGAGAAGAGATGGGTGAGAAAATACAGTAAGAACCCCCCCCTCAAATAATACGTTAACCTGTGAGCGAAAGACAGAAAGCGAGAGAAAGAGAGAGAGAGAGTGACAGGATACGATAAATGTAGTAAACAAAAAAAGTCATGCAAACATTTCAAAAGTAAAGAAAAGAAATAGTAAAAAGGATCAACCGTTGTGAGAAGAAAACCGTAGAAGAAGAAAAAACTCAAACACACAAATCAACAAATCATCATCTCTCTTGTATCGCGCAGCTGAAGGATGGGAATCAAATTAGCAAAGAAACAAAAAAAAAAGAAAGGTAAAAACTAAACCTGAAAAATAAAAAAAGAGGAAGAGAAAAAACATATGAAAGGAGATATGATTAAAAGAAAGCAAACGGAAATGTGGGAACTATTTGAATCAAACTATAAAGAAAAGAAATGTAAGTGAACGCATATAAAGCATACACACACACAGAGAGAGAGAGAGAAAAGAAGAAGAAAACAAAAGCTAACAAGAATACCGCGTGTGTGTGTGTGTGTGTGCGTAAGCGATGTACACACGAGCACGGCGAAGAGATTGAATATTATATGTAAGAGAAATCTCGACAATCAGATGATGTTATATTTTAGCGATAAATCTTTAAAATGAATGGTCTATAAGAGCAAGCTCTATTATACACACAAACACCCATACTACACTATCATCTTACTAGAAAGATACAAGAAGAAAAAAAACGCAACACACGATTCTCTCTGTACCACGATACGACAGCAGCATAAAGAAACGGAAGAAACAAGCAAAACACACATAATACCAACATAATAGGGACAAAGGCAAATGGGCAAGACGGTGGAAAAAGGAACAAGATTGAATCTTCTTCATATGTGTAGCTTATATATAAATATATTATAAAAAAAAAAACAAACAAAGCAAAGCAAGCAAGCAAAAAAAAATCGAACTATCCTTATCTAACTAGACAAACAAAAAAAACCCAACACATATTAACGAAACGAATCAGAATACCACCCACCATTACCACCCTATTTACCGTAAAATGCGTCAAATGTGAAGCATGTGAAAGGGAATTGTGAGGAAAATTAAATCAAAAATACATACACACACACACTCACACAGAGTAAACCGGTGCACTGCTCGATGTGTGCACGGATTATCAGGTTATCAGCAGGAACACAATCAAATCAGGATGGTAGTGTGTTGTACTAGTGTTTGTGTACATCTCCCAATCCACAACAACACCCTTACTTACTATATCACTCGCTCTATTACTGTAGGCGCGCTATCTTCCGCACCACTATTCGTTCTGGAACCGTATAGTGTAGTAAGCGATTTACTTGTTCTACTTTTATTTTAAGGAACTGTTTTCGTTTCTACTACCGTTTTTAGGCTACTTAATTCCTGTAGGCAAAAGAAAACAGCACAGAACAAACACAGAACTTGACAGGAAATGCTGCTTTACTACTTACTACTTACTACTACTACTACTACTACTACAACTATTGCTACTAGTATACTATATGACTACTTCTCTTACTATTTACACACTACTATCTATCAAAGAAGCACCCTTTCTCTCTCTCTCACACACACACACACACACAAATACACACTTCAAATTTCACTTTCTCCCTCCCTCTCTCTCACTCTCGCTGTTGCTCTTGTAAAACGAATTGTACTTTGTTTTATTCTAGAAGAAACCCCCCTTTTTCACTTTATCCACCTAATGGAACAAAGTGAATCATCATCATAAACCAGCAACAGATTTCAAGTGATGAATCGGGCGATATAGATAGACAAAATAGCGCGAGTGGTTGACTGGCCTGTCACTTGACAGCTTACTAGTAGCAAGTGCGTTTGTTTTCGTTTTGTAGAAGTGAGTATTTAGCTACTGTTTTTGCAGAGAAAGGTAGAAGTGAGAGTGTTTGAGGGTCGGGGAAAAGGGGGGAAGAGAGCGTAAGAAGGAAAAGGAAAGGGTGGGCCAGCCACAAACACACAGCAGCTTACGTTTGCGCATTAATTACGTTTAGCCAAAACAATATTACGCTAGTTGTGTAAATGTGTATGATTAGAGCAGGAAAGGCACGCACGCACACACACTGCGATCGGCCGTTTAAAAATACTAGCCCCGAGCGGCAGGCAAGAACGAGGGGTGACAAAAGAGATTAAACAAAAAGGTGGTGCAAAAATTAAGACAAGACACATGCCACATAGTTTATTGGTTGCGGGGATGATGGAAAGCAAATCAGCAAGAGGTTGAAAAGGCATCCCCGAACCGCAACATAAGCCACACACACACATATGCGATACGGAAATTGATGAAACGAGTGTAAGATAATTAAGTTATTTCGTACAAGCTTTTTGCCCGTACACAAACTTTTGTAACAGAACAAAGGATAGAGAAAGCGAGAGAGAGAGAGAGAGAGAGAGAGAGAGAGAAAGAGAGAGTTACGTGCACATGATCGGTGTCGTTCTCTTTTGTGTCGAATAAGTTCGAATAATTTCCTGTTCTTATTTTATACTCCTTTTGCTTATTCTCTTATATACTTTTACCTTTTACTACTACTAATTACGGTACGTTACGTTTATACAATGTAATATGTGAATATCATTGGCAAATGAATGGTAGAACACGCTCTTCTCCTCTCGCCGTTGCCCCAACATTAACCCGACCAGAAAAAAAAACAAACAAACACACATACACACATATCCTCCACAAATGCATCGATGTACGATGCGTATCTATTTAACAAACAAAAGCAAAGCAACAAGAAAGCAAAACAGACGTGAAGGTGGAAGAAGCAAATGATAAAAGAAATGTGCTGTAAATCATACATGTGTTATATTCAAAAGCAAAACGCGCGCGCGAAAAGCATTAAAAGAAAACCTCTGAAACACAAGCACAGAAAAAGGCAAATAGTGTGTGTGTGTGTGTGTGTTGCTGCGTGTGCGAGAATGAATCTTTGTGTTGTTGGTTGTTTCAACCGGTATCGTTTCTTTCTTTTTGTGTTTGTTTTTCACGTACTATTTACATTTACAAAATCCCATTTTTTTTTTTAATTTTAAACATCTATATCTATACTTATAAGTTGCTTGGATAATCAATAACTGTTACTACAAAAAAAAAAAAAAACACTTAAATACTACTATCAATAAAAGTCTTTAAACTAAAACTATGCTGCTCTATCTCTCTATCATCAGTGCTGCTGTTATTACTGCTGCTCCTATTCTTCCTTCCTCTTTCTCTTCTTCTTCTCCTACTTCTGTCTTCACACACGTCTCTTCATCTTCCCGAGCGTCGGCGTTTCTATCTGCTATTGGAACATATTTCTTCACACACGTGTTTGTTTGTGTGTGTGTGTGTGTCGTCTTTCATCGTCTTTCTCAGCTATCTTTCTCTACACCTCTTTTTCCAGCTGCTAATATTCTTCCCACGTTTCCGTTTCCGTTTCTACGCTGATTAAGAAAGCGCTTCTTTATTACTCCTCCCCTATCGAGAACGCGACACATCGTTGTTTATAACAAGAAGGATTATGGTGAAAAAAGTATTATTGTATTCAAGTGTGTAGCGCTATCTGTCTATTGTTCGTACATTATTACTTCGTAGTTATACAAACAAACAAACAGAACATCGTTAGCAATTAAACAAAAAAAATTACGGTGATAACAGAGCCAGCATGAAAGTCCTCTACTGTGCGTGAAGAAATAGCAAAACTTGACAAAACAAAAGAGAAAAACGAGGAAGAATGAGAGAGAGAGACATATATGGAAGACAGCTGCAAAAGAGTCTAATTATGATGGAGACGATAAAATGTTTATTCAATTTATTATACAGCTAAACAACAGCAACACAGATGCGAATCTGCATAACGTTTTGTGATGAAAGAAAACTTAGAAAAAAGAACCCAAAAACCCGCCTATCACAGCTGGCAAAGTAGTAGTAAACGGCATCGATAAGTGGTAGCAGCAACAACAGCACCATGGTATGAACGATTCTCAGTAGGTACGTTACATTCTCTTTCGCTCTTTTCTTCCTCTTTTTAATCTTCTCTTCTTCTTTCTTCCTCGAACTATTATACATATATATTTCCAATTTCTTACTAACTTACACTTACTTCTTTTTATAGCTATTGTAACTCATCTCTTTCACGCACGGTTTCCAAAACAATTTTTTCTCCTTTTAGCTTTTCTTTTTCTACTCTCTTTTCTAGCTACGTCTATATACAACTCTTTCTGACTGCTACTAAAATGTACTTCTTTCTAGTTCTGCTGTTTTCAACTGTTCTCTTAATCACTTCCCTTTGCCTTCTATCTGTCTACAATTTGTTTTATTTTAATTTTACAATGATTTTTCTTATATTTTCCTCTTTTTAGCCTATTTTTATGAAATTGTTCTTTTTATTGCTCTCTGCTAATTTTTCCTCTTTGATGAGCTTTGAATTTGATTTACTCTCATCCTAACCGTACCCTTTTTACTACTTTTTTCACAAACAAACCTCAATCTTCCAGATGTTTCTGCAACATTTACTTACTTTATATCCATTTATTATTGCTAGACTCTTCCTTCTCTCTTCTCTTCTCCTGTTGAAACCTGTTCTTGATGTTTTAAAATTTTCTAATATTTTAGCAAATTTTATTTATTCTACTCTTTCTGATTGTTATTTTCATTACAAAACAAAAGCTTATTTCTTACTCGTTTTTTTTTTCCTTCTTTTTCAAATGATATCTTCTATCTTAATCTATTTCAAAACTCATGTCGCCGTCTATTATCTCTTCTCTTATTTATGTCCTTCTCGAAATTTCCTTACCTTTCAAGCACCTTTAGAAGTTTACATCTTTTTTCTACTTTCTCTTTCTTTCATTTACAAATTCTTATTCTTACTTATTCTATTTCATTAACTTATTTCCTAGCTCTTTTATTTTTTCTCGTTTTTTTTTAAATTAAACTTTCCGTCTCTCTCAACTTACATACTCTCTTTTACTAACTTACTGTTTCCTTTACACTCTCTCTCTTTCTAGTGTAAATCTTTTTTCTCATTATTCTTCGTCTCAGTTTCTTTTTTTTCACATTTTTATCCAAATTTCGATTACTTAACCTAGTATACAAAATTTCCTTTTTTTTATTTTATTCCATATTCTACACTCATACTCTTATCCTCAAAATGTTTTATTACTTTTACACTTTCTCGCTATGGTATAAAATTCAATTCTTCTCCTTCTGGCTACATTCATTTTTTTAAACTTAATTTGCGTATCTATCCACTACTTCTATACATTTCCTTTCTACCTTTCTAATCCTTCTCATTCTAGCTTAAAATTAAGATCTAAACTTTCTATTTCTTCTGATGTTACTACTTTCAAAGAACACTATCACCATTTTCTAGCAAATTTAACTAATTCTATCTTTTCTCTCTTACTTACTCTTACCCTTACTACATTCTAAAGCAAAGCTTTCCAAGGCGCAAAGCTACTACACAGAGCCACGGTCCCTTTTCGGCTGTATCTCGCGATGTGTGTGACTTATTTTTCACAACAAAATATACATCACCTTTCAGTACTGCTGTGCAAGTGCAGGCAGATAGTTTGCTGTATGTGGTGTATAAAACAAAAAATAAAATAATCGCAAGTGCTATCAACACGATAAAAAGCCAGCAAAACGAGCGTGCAACAAGTCAATTCATAAAGAAAAACGGAACATGCGGCGAACAATGTCGCTTTGAGATTTCGCCCCTAAACTAGATCACTTAACACGCTGTATACGGTGTTGTAGCCACTTTGTTAGAATCGTTCTAGTGTGTGTGTGTGTATGTACGTGGAAAGATGGTACGAATATTTGTAGTTGAGGATGGTAGTAACACAGGATTTCTTTAGTCATCTTTCAACTAGTTAAATTAATTAGCACTAAATTAAACTGATAAGTGTTGCAGTGGGAAAATGAATCGATATTAAAATGATTTTTGTCAAATGTTATTACCCTGAATCGGAAATTAAACTGCATCGTAAAGCCAACCCACATGAAAAGGTCTTATGAGAATAATAAACACAAACAAAACCATACTCGCTGATATTTTCCGAACGTTCTGTGACCGAACAAATATTATTAAACAGGTTTTTACCGTATATTTGAAGTACAAAAAAATGAGAACGTTATTTTCTGAATACTTTCGTAAACGTTTTATTGAAATCATTTCTTACTCCACAATGCAATCCATGTTCAAATGTATTTAATCAATTTTTTGTAGTAAAATTAGTGAGGAACGTACTGTAAATGTTTCCATTTTGGTTGCCCTGCTCTACCTTTCAAAATCCTTCATACTTTCTACGACAAAAGAGCGGAGAGGTGCGAATCAAATACGAACCGAACAAGGTACACGATAAAGCTCAGAAAGAAAACAAAAACAACTTAAAAGAGATAGAGACTTTAGCCAATCATAAATAAAACAGGAAGGATACAGAAACAAAAATGTTTTAAAAGAGATTATTTCATTCAAAACACAAAATTAAACTAAAGAGAGTAAAGGGAAAAGTAAAACCCTGAGAAAAAGAAAGAGATTTGTTAGCATGCAGTCAAGAATTGTAGGAAATGAAATATAACGTAACAGACAGTGAAGAAGAAACAGTCAAAATAGAGAACAAACAGAACCCAAAAAAAAAACAGCTGGTTTTGATGGTGTAGACCACTAAAACCATGAATTATGTGTAGGAAAATGTGTTAAAAGGTAGAAGGGTATTGGGAGAGGGGAAGAACGAACGAACCTAACACAAAACAATTATCAAATTAGTCAAATTGTATTTAGTGAGTGAGCCAAACCCACACACGGCTCACGTGCGAGCCTAGCAAGCAGCCAATAAGCACATGATTGCATACCTTTTAGGCGTATTGTTTGAAATCGCACGCGCCGTTGACGGTGTCGGTTTAAACCGACACCACTCCACACTATATAAATGGGCAAGTTTTGAAACGTTTAGCAAAAGCGCAGTTGGCCACAAATGTTGTTGTTTTGAAAAAAGGTACAAACAAAGTGAAAAATAAAAAGAAAACAAGTGAGACGAAAGGATAGTTCGTTGGCTTTATCACTCGTTTCCCCAAGCAGGTGCGAAAATCGAGATGAAATGTGTTAATGTTTTTTGTTAGGATGAATCAGTTCATATTTTATTTTACACTTGTTGGCTAGCTAAAACTGGTGTGTGAGTCTTTTTCAATGGGTTGCTCCGGGCAGTAATTAAATTAATTTTACATTCAAAAAACAGTGTCTCAAACGACGGTAAAAGAAGCTAAAAGCAAGTAAACACACACACACACATGCACACAATCAACAGTATTAAATAGGGAATAAGTAACGTAAATCAGTCATGGCAGGATGGTTACTGATACTGGGTGATGTTACTTCTTCAGTTACAAACTCACACACTCACAGCCGTTCATTGAAAGAAAGCATTGCCCGTGTGCTGTGACCATTTAAATCGTTTTGCTTAAGTCAATAGTCGTTAGCAATGAAAATAAACAAACAAACACAACAATCCTATGTCCAGACTGTTCCCCAAAGCAGCAGATTAAAGTCTACCGTAAGAAAATCATCCTAACACACACTCAAGCAAGCGCAAGAATGTGGTGTCAACAACAGCTACTGCTAAAAGGATCATGTGTCCGCGATTAAGGAACGGTGAACGAAGGTATGAAAGTCAAAAGTAAAAGGTCTAGGTATAGTTATATGAAAATATATATTCTATAATGCATTACTGATTAAATCGAAAAGAGTGAATTAAAAAACAACAAAAACACACAAAAAAGAAAACCCAAAAACGGTATGGCTACGATTCTGTCGTTTTATAATAAAAGAAAAACGGGAAAAAGAATACATTTAAATACAATTTAAACAGCAAGAATGCAAGTACAGTACATATATACAGAAACCATTAAAAAGTGGGTCAAAAACTGAATAAAAATTGTGCAAAAAATTGCAAAAGCAAATTTTGGTGTTTCAATCTACTTACATATTTTCACTTTTAGCTAACGTCACCGTCAACAAAAAATATCTTTTTTTGAAGATAACGTTTCAAACTGCGAAATTTTGCTCGAATTCTTTATTTCTCATCGGCTCCGGATAGGTGGGATCGGGTTGAGGTGTTGTACAAAAAGGTGCGCGGCTTAAAAACGCATCCAACGGTAGGTCATTCATCCCGATCGATCCAGGAATGGCCGAGTTATCGCCGATTTTCCACCGGAATGCTGAGTTTTTCCGCAATAACTGGTCGAAGGGGTGGAGGGATCAGGTTGGGGTGTTCTACAAAAAGGTGTGCGGTGCAAAGACGCATCCAACGGTAGGTTATTCATCCCGATCGGTCCAGGAATGGCCGAGTTATCGCCGATTTTCCACCGGAATGCTGAGTTTTTCCGCAATAACTGGTCGAAGGGGTGGAGGGATCGGGTTGGGGTGTTCTACAAAAAGGTGGACGGCCTAAAGAGGCATCCAACGGTAGGCCATTCATCCCGATCGGTCCAGGAATGACCGAGTTATCACTGGTTTTCCACGGGAATGTTTTGGTTTTTCCGGAATAACTTGGCGGGGAGTGGAGGGATCGGGTTGAGGTGTTCTACAAAAAGGTGTGCGGCTCAAATACGCATCCAACGGTATGCCGGCCACCAGGATCGAACCAGGGATGGCCGAGTTATTGTCGATTTTCCACGGGAATGTTTTGGTTTTTCTGCAATAGCTGGGCAGGGGTTAGAGGGATCGGGTTGGGGTGTTCTACAAAAAGGTGCGCGGCTCAAAGACGCATCTAACGATATACCGGACGCCACGATCGGTCCAGGAATGGCCGAATTATCGTCAATTTTTCACCGGAATGTTTTGGTTTTTCCGGAATAACTGGTCGAAGGGCTGGAGGGATCGGGTTGAGGTGTTCTACAAAAAGGTGCGCGGCTCAAAGACGCATCCAACGGTATGCCGGTCACCAGGATCGGACCAGGGATGACCGAGCAATCACCGATTTTCCACGGGAATGCTGCTGGCCGAATTTCCCGGGATTTTCTCGAAAATCCCCCTTAGTTGCTTTTAATTTCGAAAAATCACGTTGTGGAGGCCATTTTAAACGATATTTGAAGAAAGAAACAAAAATTAGAATAAAACTCTTAAAATTGAAAGACAAACTTAAAATCGATCTGAAAAATATGTGTCTTGTCGGAAAGAAATTATTTTCCAATCGGTTTTTTAAACTTCCATTTGCTACCTCCTTGGATTCATGCTCTCCTGTTACTCCTGGTTGAATTTTGCCGCATGAAATTGGGTCGATTTTGGCCGAAAATCTGCCACCGGGAGCGACTCGTAGTAACAGGAGAGCATGCTTTCGAGGAGGTAGCTCGGGTCACCCGAAAATTTCCAAAATCAGTTTTAAAATCCAAAGTCAATCTTAAATTTGGGTTGGAAATTTTATGTTCGGAATTCAACTTTTAATTTTGCATGGGGATTTTAAAACTGATTTTGGATTTTAAGATTGAATTTTCGATTTTTCGGCCGACCCGAGCTACCTGCTCGAAAGCATGTTCTCCTGTTACTACCAGTCGCTCCCGGTGGCAGATTTTCGGCCAAAATCGACCCAATTTCATGCGGCAAAATTCGACCAGGAGTAACAGGAGAGCATGAATCCGAGAAGGTAGCAAATGGAAATTTTAAAAACCGAATGGAAAATAATTTCTTTCCGACAAGACAAATATTTTTCCGGCACAATTTAAACTTTTTCGCCAATTTTAAATTATTCCACCTCATTTTGATTTCTTTCCTTAAACATGTTTTCAAAAGACCTCCACAACGTGTTTTTTTCAAGTCAAAGGGAACTAAGGGAGATTTTCCCAAAATTGTCGGAAAATTCAGCCAGTAGCATTCCCGTGGAAAATCGGTGATAACTCGGTCGTCCCTGGTCTGACCCTCGCGTCCGGCATACCGTTGGATGCGTCTTTGAGCCGCACACCTTTTTGTAGAACACCTCAACCCGATCCCTCCAGCCCCTCACCAAGTTATTGCGGAAAAACCTAAACATTCCCGTGGAAAATCGGTGATAACTCGGTCATCCCTGGTCCGATCCTCGCGTCTGGCATACCGTTGGATGCGTCTTTGAGCCGCACACCTTTTTGTAGAACACCTCAACCAGATCGCTCCAGCCCTTTGACTAGTTATTCCGGAAAAACCAAAACATTCCCGTGGAAAATCGGTGATAACTCGGCGATTCCTCGTTGGATCCTGGCGTCCGGTATACCGTTGGATGCGTCTTTGAGCCGCACACCTTTTTGTAGAACACCCCAACCCGATCCCTCCAGCCCTTCGACTAGTTATTCCGGAAAAACCTAAACATTCCCGTGGAAAATCGACTATAACTCGGCGATTCCTGGTTCGATCCTGGCGTCCGGTATACCGTTGGATGCGTCTTTGAGCCGCGCACCTTTATGTAGAACACCTCAACCCGATCCCTCCAGCCCCTCACCAAGTTATTGCGGAAAAACCAAAACATTCCCGTGGAAAATCGGTGATAACTCGGTCGTCCCTGGTCCGATCCTGGCGTCTGGCATACCGTTGGATGCGTCTTTGAGCCGCACACCTTTTTGTAGAACACCTCAACCCGATCCCTTCAGCCCCTCACCAAGTTATTGCGGAAAAACCAAAACATTCCCGTGGAAAATCGACTATAACTCGGTCATCCCTGGTCCGATACTGGCGTCTGGCATACCGATGGATAAGTCTTTGAGCCGCACACCTTTTTGTAGAACACCTCAACCCGATCCCTCCACTCCCCGCCAAGTTATTGCGGAAAAACCAAAACATTCCCGTGGAAAATCGACGATAACTCGTTCGTCCCTGATCTGACCCTCGCCTCTGGCATACCGTTGGATGCGTCTTTGAGCCGCGCACCTTTTTGTAGAACACCTCAACCCGATCCCTCCAGCCCCTCACCAAGTTATTTCGGAAAACCTAAACATTCCCGTGGAAAATCGACTATAACTCGGTCATCCCTGGTCCGATACTGGCGTCTGGCATACCGTTGGATGCGTCTTTGAGCCGCGCACCTTTTTGTAGAACACCTCAACCCGATCCCTCCAGCCCCTCACCAAGTTATTTCGGAAAAACCTAAACATTCCCGTGGAAAATCGACTATAACTCGGTCATCCCTGGTCCGATACTGGCGTCTGGCGTACCGTTGGATGCGTCTTTGAGCCGCGCACCTTTTTGTAGAACACCTCAACCCGATCCCTCCAGCCCCTCACCAAGTTATTTCGGAAAAACCTAAACATTCCCGTGGAAAATCGACTATAACTCGGTCATCCCTGGTCCGATACTGGCGTCTGGCATACCGTTGGATGCGTCTTTGAGCCGCGCACCTTTTTGTAGATCACCTCAACCCGATCTCTCCAGCCCCTCACCCAGTTATTGCGGAAAAACCAAAACATTCACGTGGAAAATCGACGATAACTCGGTCATCCCTGGGCTGACCCTCGCGTCTGGCATACCGTTGGATGCGTCTTTGAGCCGCGCACCTTTTTGTAGAACACTTCAACCCGATTCTTCCAGCCCCTCACCAAGTTATTGCGGAAAAACCAAAACATTCCCGTGGAAATCGGTGATAACTCGGTCGTCCCTGGTCCGATCCTGGCGTCTGGCATACCGTTGGATGCGTCTTTGAGCCGCGCACCTTTTTGTAGAACACCTCAACCCGATCCCTCCACTCCCTGCCCAGTTTTTCCACGGAAAATGCGTTTTTTTCGGAAAATTAGCGATAACTCATTCTTCTTTGGTCCGATCGGGACGTTCTGCGCACCGTTGAAAGCGTCTTTGAGCCGTTTCATAACTGCTCTAGCGGGAAAGGAACGGGGATTAATTGTTTTGAGGCTATAGGGGTTCCCTGGCTGGCGCCAATAGGTTGTCCCACCACTGACTCTGTCAGTGCTAGGGCCGATGGTGGTGATATATTTTCTCGAAAAGCGAAAGAGGAAACAAGAGAAACCAATCGTGACCGCAGCCTCATCCTTCTCCTATCCTCCGGTGGGATCAGCTTCAAAGGTATGATCCGAGATTGTATAGTGAGCTTTGAGATTTTTTGTTAGCCTTGCTGAAATTATTTGCTTGATGAGTAACACTGTACATCAAAAATTTCCTGCAAGTTTAATAGCTGGTGCAAGCATTATGCAAACAAATTTGTGCATCGGCAAATGTGCAGTGATCACCTTCAGTCGTTCACGCGGCTAGAGTTCGTACAATGCAGGATTTTGTTTCCTACGATCACTGACTCGACTGTAAAAAAGCATTAAGTCTTCAAGCTTGGGTACGGCTATCGGCTCTTAAACGGTTACGAATTGTTGCACGCCGACCAAAGTTATGCAATTCATACGATATTAAAACATATATAATATAAATACATTGCTTCACCATGTCGAAATATTCTTTTAAAGAAAACGAGCTTGGCAATTAAAAATTAGCTTGTAAATGAGCTATTTCATTAGTTGTCATCACGATTTATTAAAAAAAATCTTTTCAATATTTATCATGTATATATTTATATATATATTCATAACATATCTTTTAAATATTCATTAATATTTTACCGTTTTTTTGTTTTACTTTTATTTTCCTTCCACCTTCATTTTCTCCCACCCAACTTTTTTTAAATGTTTCTTTTTTTTATCCTCCTTCTTATCTTCAATGCGCATTTCCGGATGTTTCGGTTGTATGTTTATGCTTTTCTGCTCAGTTTTGTTTTTTTTTTGGTTTTTTTTTCTTGTCGTCTTCGCATATTTTTCTTTCGTTATAGTTTGTATCTGCCCGCTTTGCTCTTCCTCTTCGTTTTTCTCTCCTCTTCTTCCACTAGTTGTGTTTATGTATGTAGCTGTTTGGGTTGGGTATTTCACTAATGTGTTGTTTCGCTTCCTTTCCCGTTGGATTACTAGTGATTTTTGTTTTAAATCGTACAGCGGTAGGGTTAATGTTTCATCTTTTTTCTGTCCAATTTCTCTTCCCCTTTTCACGCTTGTTTCATTCGTTTCTACCTTACATTAGTAGCTTTTGACTGTGACTGTGACGATCATTTCTTTCTCTTTCCTGCTTTCTCTTTCGTTTTTCTCATTGTTTTGCTCCAATTCGGTGTAGTTTTGTTATCTTCTTTTAATTTATTTTTGTTTCCGGGTTTTTATCTTGTTTGCTTTTGTTATCCATTTTGTTCTACAACTGCTGCTGCTGTATAACGGTAAAGGGAATGACGAGTTACTTTACCACCTTCACTCGGCTAACCCCATTCCATCGTTGGTGGTATAAGGGGTATAATGTATTTCGTTTGTATGTGTGTGTGTATTTTCTTTTTCACTACCTTAATTTTTTATTCCACTTTTCGCAACTTACCATCCGTTTTGGTTGTTACTTTTTAATTTATTTGTTTGTTTGTTTTTTTTCGTTCTTATAAGCTTCTTTTACACGTTAATTATCTTCGTACGCTGTGGCAGTGGTTGAGACATGTAGAGTATTTACCTCCTGCTTCTCTGCTTCCCTCTTCCTTGCGCACTGCGTTCGTGCTACGCAAGTTCGAGCTTTATGCTTCAATGTGTCACCGAGTGTCTGTTCATCTTTGTGAGTGTGTTAATGTAAGAGTTGTTGTTTTTTTTTTCATTTTGCTTCTGCCTCGATCTTTTTGTTAAATGCATTTTAATGTGTCGCTTTGTGGTACATTCGCCTGAATAAATTACATTCACCTCTGGGCCGGGGGCGGATTTTGAATTAAAAAATTTCCTTGTTCGGCACCACTCAACTTAAATACTCTGCTTGATTGAGGGAGCATTTGAGCTTCGTCGATTGCCGGCTCTTGCACTGGCAATCCTGTCCGTGGATGTACTTGACAATGGAAGAAAAAACAATATGCGCTTTTGAACTATTCAAAACCATTCCGGCTTGTTGCATCATGCGATGAAGGATCTGTTTTGCTTTACAGTGTCGCGCCCCCAGTGCACAAAAACGGGGAAAAAATGGGAAATATATTCGCCTACAATTCTATTACAATTTGCGCTCTGAGTGTAATTTGTTCTCGCTATCGTTCGCACCTTCTTGCTCGTTGCACGAAACTCTACGCAGTTTTCAGGTTGTTTTGTGTTTCATTTTTTTGTTGCTTGCATGGCTTTAATGCTATTGATAGCGAGGGCTACGATAATGGTGATCATACTTTTAACTGTGTCTTCGTATTGATTTTTTGGGTACAGTAATGGGCCATTACTGTCATAGCTTGTTATTGATTTTAGGCATAATTCAGTGTTGCTTAAAAAAAAGTGACGATGAAACTAAAATAGATCGTGTAAGTTATAAATGTGAACAATAAAAAGGTAATAAAAAGATAGAGATATAAATTCTAAATTTCCCGTTAGTTTTGAAAAGCAAAATAAAACTCTTTGTAACGTTTTTGTCACGTAATCCCTGAAAAGACTTCTATGCTAGTAATGAGACAAACCCACCGGTTAAATAATAATATGAATTTAAAATTGTTGATATTTATACGCGTGTTCTTCTTACTAGACCGACTGCTTGTGAAGTAAAAAATCGATTTGTTTATGAAGAACTTAAATTGAAAACTAAAAGTAGCAAAAGGCATACTCCTATAAAAGAAAACTTTTTTTTTTTTAATATTCTGTCGCTCTCCTTTGCGCCGACGGTCTGTGCACCGTACCGTAATATGTACACACTAAAACGTGTTTCAAAAGCCGTAATCGTTGCGCTCGCTTGCTTCCTTCCTAGGGAACAAAGAAGGAAGATCGCTAATCAAACAAGCTCACAATCGTACAGCTTACCAAAAAGATAAAATCGTTTGAAATAAAACTATTATCTCCCTCTGGTCTACTTCTCCTTCACGCCGTTTCATGTTCACTTTGTTGGTACATGTGTGTCTGTGTTTTATTTTTAAGAAACTGAATATTGTGCCTGTTTCCTTTGCTTCCTCGCTGTTTATTGGATTTTTTATTTCTTTTATTACATCATTTTGGTTCCTTCTTGTACCTTATGCCCTTAAACACTCGAAAGGATTCTTGTACAGTGATACTAGCTTTTAATATGCTCCTCTGTTCTTTTCTTTCCTCTCCCTCTGTTGTTCATTAGAACCAATAGCGTCCCATCCCTACTTGAATGCTGAAATATCGCTACCGATTGTGGTCTTTTTTCACAATTTTTTAATTGTGCTGATGTATGCTGCTTTAGCAATCGCTTCGCTATAACACCTACCATTCGTTCGCTTACTACAGCAAACACTAACGTTCGTGTTACCTCCATTAGCATAATGTTTGTGTGAGTGTGCTTATGGGTGTGCTTATAAAAAGTGTACTGTGCTGTGTTGGGAAATGTGTGTGCTGGCTAGAAAAAGATAATGTTAGCAAAGCAACGCTTCCACCCAGGATTGCTCCAATTGGACACATTTGATTGTGTGCCCCTGAGTATGCGTGTGCAAAAAGGCTTTTACTCACAAATGATAGCAATAGTAATAGTAATTACATTAGTAGTAGTAGTAGTAGTAGTAGTCGTAGTAGTAATCATTAGCGAAGAAGATTCGTTGCAAAAAATGCTGTGGTAAAGTCCTGGTCGTTTCAAAACAATTTACTATTCTATTGTGTTTTCATTGTTCATTTTTCCTGTGTGTTTTTTTTTTTTAACCAGTAAATGTTGTTTAGTTGTAAAAAAAAAAATACAAAAAAATCCTTTCGAATGAATCTTTGGTGCTGGTATTAGATGTAGGAAAAGCGTTGGAGCGTAGAGTTTTTGGATGAGCGTTTAGTTCATGCAAATAAGCTACTCGGACAGGAACGATGGAAGGAAAATGATCGTACCGAACGCATGATGGTGGCACGCGGTACGATCATTACTTTACTAACCGAGCCTATGATGGAGACGCATCGTTCTTCATGTATCGTGCGGTACTGAATATGCGATGGAGTCGCCCGGCACCTCACTTTCTTAGCAGAAGTCGTAACATGTGACGGAGACTCATGGTACCTGACGTATCAAACCAATTTCAGTAAAAAAATAACTTAAGTCAAACGTGAACATTTTAGAACGAAAACCCTTAGCTTCATCCTGGTCAAAGGGTGCAGACGATTGAAATTATTTCAATTTCAACTTAAATATTACATTTTTCTGTGTAACTAGTGCGAAACCATCTGGTTTAAAGTACGAAAAACGTATATTAAATCACGATACATTCCACTCCCATTAATCCCTGTCCTTAGCTATGAAATGGTCATTACAATTGCAAAAATCCAAAACATCTTTTTCCACTTCCTTACGCCTCCTTCCCTATCCTGTGCCTTTCTGTGTTTCTTCTTGCCACTCAAAAATCCTACCACTTTCTACCGCTATCGAAAAAAAATTCACAATCGATCATCGCATCCGTTCCTGCTGCGCGCAATAGCATTCTTCCTTTTCATTTCCCCTCTTACACTCCTTTTCCTCTGTCCGAAGGAAAGCCAAACACTGCCATGCGCCATGCAGAACGTAGTCGTGTATGCGTATTTCTTATCGTATTGTAAATCGTTATCAAAAAATAGGTTAGTTTCACTGACGCGCTTGCTTGTCGTGTGCAATGGCCAACCTACTTCCTCCTATTCCCGCAATCCAATCCCCTTTCCAAACCTAACTGCTTGCTCTTGCTTCCATGCTTTCACTACAGCACCGTCATCTGCTTAGCGTTATTAGTCATTGTAAGTATGTTAAGAATGCCTGCCTGCCTATCTGCCCGTTGCTGCCTCATCGTTATGATATGCTTGTAAGTTAAAGCTCCCATCAAAACCGCATCAACCGGAACTGAATGGGAAGAAGTGTGTGTTTATGTGTGTCTGTATATGTGTGACTTGAGTTAAGCCTCTCAAAGCCACGGAAGTAAGTGTAAACGTTTTGCGAGGGAATAAACTGCGCTGGGCGGGGCGGATTGCAAACGGTTGTGTGTCTTTTCCACTTCACAATTAAAACCAACCGTCAATCGCTTAGTGCTAAAATCCTTCTAATGGATGGATGTGATGGACAAAAAGGAACTCAAACGATTTGTTGCTAAAACATGCAAGCAGCTGCACGTAAAGCTTAATATTACCCATTTGACCTACGCACATTTGCATACGTTTCAGGCGCTCTCTACCATTCTGAATACGCCTAAATGTATGCTCCCGAACGGCTCTTTTCCATCTGGTCGCCTCGTACCGATGGTGGATCGATAGTTAACCCGGGGATTTGTAAAAAAAAAAAAACGTCTCTTGGTGCAAAATTTGGTGGGATTGCAGAACCGTACGCACGCGTTTCACCCTCACGTTCGGTGCTTCAAGATTAGATTTGTTTATTTTTAGAAGTAAAATGACAAACACAAACACAAGTCTTTACGATCCATTGTACCGTGATTGCAACAACCCTGATTGCGCAAGAGCTCCTTCAAAAGAAAGAAATGTCAAATATTACTTATAGTGTGTAGAAAAAACGGGTGTTTTTGCGAGCTAATACTTCAAATGCAAAATTCAGTTGCTGTAGGCTGATTGTTCCATTTTGTTTCCATGTGTTCGTTTGGTTGGTTGGTTTGTTTGTTTGCTTGTTGTTCCTCTTTTTTTTCTAATCAACGTTATCCTTTTTTTTCCTCGTTTGGGTTCTAAAGTTGTAAAGTGCATTCAATTTTGCCAGTATACACTCACAACACAGAAACAACCCTTCACCATAACTTAAATGCTACACTATCGCATAACTTACATAATGTTTAGTTTTGTTTTGTTTTTTTTTTCTGCCTCGTTACCTCGGTTGGGTTCGTATGTGTGGTTAGTTTTTGGTTTATTAATTTTTCTTTACTGCTTTCACTGTTTCTACCGGAACGTTGGTATACACCGAGTTGTGTTTTCACCGAAATGTTTTATTTTTTATTTCTCTTGCAGTTCTCCTGCACGAAGAGCACGGGAGTTAAGGATACTTAGTTATTGTTTGGGTTCGTGTTGGATTTTCTTTAAGTAATTAGTGTAAGTTTTGCGCGCCCCAGTTTTAGTTTGGATCTTACCGATCCGTCTTACCCTAGTAGCCCTTTTTTATTTTGTTTGCTTTGTTCCATTAATTACAGTTTGAATTCTTTGGTTTTTGGAGTTAGATTTGCCTTGAATAAATGCATTTTTTCTGTAGTTGCGATACGAGTGTATTATGACAAAGAAGTGGAAAACGTTTAGATGCTTTCTAACCAAAATATAAACATAAAGTTTGGTTTAAAAATTAATGCTTTCGAGCAAGATTACATGGCATGGAGGCATTGACGGGTGCTGTTATATAAAGGGGAATGTGTTTGCGTGTGGTAAACATTGTGTACGAGTTTGCATAAATGTATTTATGTTTCTATGCATACCTTCTAAAGAATTGGCATGGATGTTGCGGACAACAACTGTGCAGGATACTTCAGGAAAAAAAAAATATTAAAAATGTGTTTGCTACAGAAATTCAGTCCCTTTATCATGATGATTCTTTCTTCATATGGTAATACAGGGGATCAAATCCCATATATGAATACCTAGTAGGTATTCAAGTAAAGAAGAAAGATAAACCTCAATTCTTCAGGAAAAATCATCCTTATTTTTCAACCATTGTTGGGAATAAATTAACGTGTTGCTTCGCGTAAGTTTTACACATACATACAACGATTCAACTAACCCTGCCATCGTCGCAATGTCTGTTTCGTCCTCAAGCCGTCACTATGTCAGACTTTTGGTTTAAAACTGCCATTTACATACCTTCTTGGTAACATACTAAAGCTACCTTTACAAGTAAAATGAAGATCATTTTATTGATGAGAGATCCTTAATAACGAAGAGTTTTATACGTGGATCAATTTTCAACCCATTTTCGATCCCAGGATCTGTCCTAGTAATCCTAGGTTAGCGCGGTTTTGGGCCTATTGCCTATCCGTGAGCACTTTTCCGTCGTCGTAGAGTAACATTCCACACATTTGACGATCTCTTTGCATGTGTCTTTTGGGTAAGTAGCTGAAGTTTTCTTCCCTGCTGTATCCTGCACTTGTTCAGAGTAAGTGATGCGCCTGAACGGTATGCAATGTGCAACGCTACATCGCTGCAAACAGTTTAGCAGTGCGATCTTGAACGTAGGACGAGTTAAGTACGTTACACACTATACGCTTTTACGCGCTACCGAATTTGAAATAAAAATCTATGCAGTTCCACATACCAGCTGCTGCTGATTTCATCTACGCCGCGTTTAGTTTCACTCGTTTCTTTAGCGAAACCCGGTTCTTTCACTTCATCACCTCTCCTAAAGGAACCTTGTTAATGTTTAGCGAAATGTGCCACTAACGTAAAAAAACAAACCGAGGTGCTTCTACCAGGTTAATGACTAACGAACAGCTTACGATTTACAATCAATAATTCCTACCCATTCATTGTCCCATACGATTGCATTTTCCCTACCTATCTCTTTGCTAGAGTTTTGCAGTTGCAAAAAAGCTCCTAAAACTCATTAGCATCAAAAATCGATCCCGCCTGTTCAATGTGCTCTGCCTACCATTTTCTACACCTTTGCCCGACGATTTTGTGTTCCAGTTTTGTTTGCGTGCCTGCCGAAATTGAAAATACTTATATGATCGCGCTTTATGGTTTTTTTTTTTTGCTGATTGGGGGTTTTACATTAGTTAAATTTTGCCATTTTGCTAATATATATATAATGTGTTTGTGTGTGTATATATATATATATTATGTATATATATTTATGTATATTTGATACCTATCATTCTCATCACCAGTTCGTTCGCAAATGGGAATGTGAGTTGTAAACGGTGTGTAAAGAATGTGATTTGTAGATTTGCTTGACGATATGAAACGGTATGATATTCGGTGTGTAGTATGTGTTTCTCTCCTTCTTTCTCTCTCTCTCTCTTTCCTTCTCTTTATCGCATCTTTTTTTTTTTGGAGAATTAAGATAGGTGGTGCACGGTTCTCTCTGGGTCTGGACTTACACATCATTTAATATGATTTTCTAATGGAGCAGCACTTCACTTACCAACATCATACGTAGAAACAAAATTTAATTTTCAAAGCAGGAGCAGCGACAGCACACAAACACTCAGCAACAGCAGATGGAACAACGGTGATGACAGCACAGGCAGACGTTCATGGGACTTCGGGCGTTTTTTTTTTAGGGAGGCTTTTATTGGCTGGGGCGAGCGACTTTAGATGGTAGACAAACAGACAGACAGACGTACGGCAAACAGTTCACAGGGTAACGATTTTCAGCATTCAAATCTTGATGGCCGCAGCTTCGAGTGTTGCACATCACTGGTGTCCTTAAGCATTCAGGACATACAGGTAGGTAGTGTGCGTAGATAATTCCCTGCTTGTTTTCTTATGTTCTTTACCAGAATGTGGGTGTTCGATCGATCGATAAATCGTTGTGCGAACCAGTGTTTTTTTGTAAAGTGTGTGATTGTGTTACATATTGAGCTGTCAGTACGCAATCACAAAATGGCAGTTGTTAAAAACGTAAATACTGTTCAATCGGTTCATCATTATCGTTCTCATAATTCCATATTTCCCTTCCTCTCCCTCCCTCCCTCCCCTTTCTCGCCCCTCCCATTGCAAGCTGATAATATGTAATAGATAAAAACTATTGCAAAAATCCTTACACGAGTTAACGGTAGTAATGGTAGTTTTGTTTTTTTTTTTCTTTTCATGGAGTAATAGTTATGGTTATGCAGATTTTCATTTTAAATGGAATTTCATGCGCTTTTTTCATCTTCTTCTTCACTTTGTTTCGTTCGTGTTTGTTTACTTGTTTGTGTGTGTGTTTGGTGTTAGTGGTGCCCTACAAACTACAACACTCCATAGCGCACACGCCAAAAAACGGGAACCAGACCTGATGTTTGTTTGAAGAGTTAGTAGAGAGTAGTTTGTTAAAATTGTTAGATGAGATGGATAGAGCTTATTCGTAATTGCGTATGTAAGTAGGTTGTTTTTTTTTGCCACCTTCTCGCTAATATCATATCCGTCGGTCAGCGTTGTCCAGTGTGTCCAGTCTGTTTGTCCGCGTTTGTCTAATTCTCCTCACAAATTCCTCGCATTTTCCTATGACACATGACGGTGACGGTTCTAAACGAAATTGACTCTTATTTACAGCTACTCGATTCGTGTGGATTAGTTCGTATAACGGCGGCTAGCGGGAGACCAATGAGACGTACGATTATGGTGTTTTTTTTTTTTAAGTGGGGCACAATTTTCCTTCAATCCGTACCAGGGTTAGAAAGCACAATCAACAAGCCCAAGCACTTTCGCCCCTTTTCCTCGATTAGTATGTATGTATGTATTATTATTCATATTGTTAAAGCTTTTGCGTAATTGTAATGATCGTTTTCAAATGGGGGGGGGGGGGGGAAGGGGATGTTTTTTTTCTTTTTGTCTCTCCTCACTGTATTACCTTTAGATTTACCGGTCCGGTTTTGGGTTTGTAAACAGGAGATTCAAAAATTAATTAATCCTGCTTGGACAAAACGATCTTGCTTTACATAACAACATTCAGTGGTGTATATTGTTCAAACACACCTACACCTACACAAAGATATATGCACTAACAGTTCAATTCAAATCAACAGGAAAGCTTTAAATGCCCATTGGTACACAGGATAGAAGATGAAGAACAATAAGGAGTTAAAAATTTTGATTCAAGACATTGCATTACTGCCGGTTTTTTTTTTTGCTTATAGCATCTTTTTCAGTGTGTACGTGTGTGCATTGGAATGCCTTAAATTCGACTAACATTGCCTGCAATTCCTTTACCATGGTTCAATTCTTAGGCATGATCCTTAGCTTCTTCCAACAAACTAGACTTACTTGGGATGAAGTAGGCAACAAAACAAGGAGAGTTCCGATTCGATAAGATTCTCTCTCTTCAATACAAAACAAATTTAAATTGCTTTATTAGTTCTGCTTTTCATCCCTGCTCGGCTCTGTGCTGCTCTAAAGACGACATAAAATTGACATTAAATGCGCAACGTTAGTACTGTAGTTGTGTTTAATTCTGATACCTGGGAAGCAAGTCGACATAGAGATCTAGATGGTGATGGTGGTGGTGTGCGAATTTTCCTTACAATTTATCTACACTCTCAACACGGTCGCCCCATTCAAGACACCAATTAAGGGAACAATGCTTTTGTTTAATATGACTTTAGAATAACCTTCTTTAAGTATTCCGGTTGCTCTGTTAGGACGACGATGATACAATGTGGTGTGGTTGTGTAATACTATTTTACTCTTTTATGTGTTTAACTGTTGTTCGTTGCCTTGTTTTTCTTTCTTTTTTTTTTCCTTTCTTTTCCTCTTTCTTCACTTCGCCTTCTTACTTACAGTGACAGAGAGAAAACACAAACGGAAATCCAAAAATCAACATTGATACCGTCGATATTCGCTAGTCTAGTAGGCATACACTAACAAAAACTCACACACGCACACGTACACACATACACCTACGATGCGCTTTAACAAACTTAACACATGCATATAGAGCGTCACCCGGCAACACGCATCGTGCTGTGGTTCGCTTTTGATCGATTCGACTAACTTTTCCTACTTTATTATTACTACAATCTGCTGCCCGGATACTACTGCTACTACTACTACTAACTACTGCATTACTCATAAGACAAAACGAAAGCTCTATCTCCTGTCCTATATCTATAACCGTTCTCCTTCTCTTGTTCTCTCTCTCTCTCTCTCTCTCTCTCTCTCTCTCTCATTTTCCCTTCACACGCACATCATTCCATGTAAATTGTGCTGCAAGCAATGAGGGTGTGTTTGTTTTCCGTTTACTTGTACAGGCTGATGATGGATTTAAAGCCAACTTCAACAAGGTAAAAGTTTGTGACGCTTTGTAATTTCATTTTCGTTCAGTCCCCTTCAGTCGCATGCAAAAGTGTTGTGTTAGTCTTGTTCGGTTTCACTTTATATTATTGTATGTGTCGCTTTCTCCTTCCTCTGTGTTTCTTTTGGTATGTTTTCTTTTCCACTGCTTTATTTCTCATTCGAATGTTCCTGTTTGTGGTTTTGTGGTTCCCTTTCTCAGCGTTGTATATCTGACGTCATTCTATTGCTCTTTCGTCCCCATTTCTGAATCTTGTATATGACTATAACTATCATAATTTTGCTAGACATTTTTTTCTGTTGATTTTTTGAATTGGTATCTCCGTAAATGGTTCCTAATAGGGGTTTAGGAAAAAAGTGGTTCCACGCGGCTCGCGCAAGCACATTGTTATTATTGACTGCACACTATTCTGTCCACCACGGCCACGGTTAAAGCGTGTATCGAATATGCGTTACATTTCGTCTATGTGTTTTCGTTTAGCGAGAATTCTTGGTATTGTTTTATGATTTTTTTTTTTTCGTTTGCTTATTTACTTTCTTTTAATTATGATTAAGTGTTTTACGTGTTGTTGATTTGTTTCACAAAATTGTATAATTACTTATTCGCTTGCTGGAGAAGTTCGAATTTCGGGAACTATGTTTTGTTTTTACTACGCAAATAGAAAACAAGCCCCCGTTGAAATCATCTACCAAAAATGAGGCTTTTTCTTATGATACTCATCAATCTCGAATGAGACACAAAGTGTCACCTTAATATCCTCCTCAACAATGATAAAAAGAAACATAACGCTTTTCGTTAAAACTAAATTTAAACACTAACAGTTAGTTGTATGTAGGTGCGGATTTTTTTTTCGTTCCGCCATTTTAAAAATTCGAACTATACGCGTTACACTTCACGAGCGTCAAGATCATCCATAATAGAACTACAAGGTTTGTTTAAGTATGTAAGTCAAACTGGCTTTTGTGTCAACTCGTGTTACTACATATTATACTATCGAAAGTAATTACAAAAACAAAATCATTGATTGTAGTCTTCATGTTCATCTCATCGATATCATTCTTCTCAACTAAACCGAAAGAATCGAAATGTCCCGAGGGGTTTGTCCTGGTAATACTGACAGTTGGTTCGCAACCTTGGCTACTACTACCCTGTGTTGAACGCTTACTTCATGTCAAATGGTTCATCGTCGATGGATGTCTTTGTGTCCCCACGACTACCGTTACTACCATCACTCGTCGGATTAAAACTAGGCAGGAAAGGATTGGTAGAGGCATACTGGACCCGGTACGGGTTTGTATCCGCCCCCTTCGTACCAGTGATTCCCCCACTTCCGGACACCGTAGCAAACGGGCTACTGTTACTTCCGGTGCTAAAGTACGACGAAGACAGACCACCACCGGATCCGATCGAGGCACCACTCGAAGCCATGCCACTGTACGAGGCGGACGAAAAGCCGGACGATTCGTAATCGTAGCCACTGCTTTCGAGATCACCCGCTGACGAACCGGTGGCTCCACTGTCGATGCTGGCCGAACCACCAGTCGACCCACCACCAGTACCGCTGTCGCCACCAACGCCACCCGAAGTGAGCGCCCGAAGCCGCTCACTGATGCCGTACGAGCTAGTCGTACCGGACAGCAACCCAGAAAGCCCACTGCCCGACGCACTCACGGACGTACTGGACGAACCGACGCCGTACGACGAGTAGATGGACGAATTCTTGGGCAGTGTGCCGTAGAGGTTCATGCTCGTAACAGCGGCCGCTGTCGTTACCGAGCTGGAGCCTCCACCAGCCGACGACCCACCGTCCAATGCTGACGCCCCACTGCCAATGCCCGTGTACCCTAGCGAAGAACTCATCGCTCGAAGTCCACCACCGCTGTTGCTGGTGTTGCTGCTGCTGCCTCCGATGCTGCTACTAATGCTGCTACTAATGCTACCGATACCGCTGCTACTCGAGTAAGCTCCAGCTGAGCTGCTACCGGCTCCGGTCGCACCCGACGGTCCCGTTGAGGACAGTTCGGCAAGTTTCTCCCGACCCAACGATAATGGTAGCGTGCCCGTATTGCTTACAATCGTTCGCGACAGTGAAGAGGTAAGCTTGCGTAACAGCGACGATGTACTACCATCGTCAGACGTTTCCTGTCCAGAAGATCCACTACTCAGCTGGCTGGTCAGTTTCAGATTCGTCGACGGGAACTGATAGCTACCGAGCGTTTGGGATCTCAGCGACGACATAAACGAGCTGGAAGAGCTCGCCGTAGTTGCTGGAGCGGTCGCCGATGTTGTGGTCGAAGGAGCAGACGTACCGGTAGCAGGCAAGCTATCGGCCCGATCGAGCGGATCCTGACGACGCAATGGTGACGGTGAGCCGGACTTATTCGGCGATTTGTCACGCTGTATGCTAGAAGCCGGGCTCGATGACCTGTACGATGACTCCGAAGCCGACGAAGGTGACGGCGACACCACCAAATTGTTCTTCTCATCCAAGCTGAACGTGGTGATGTTGAGCGTGCTGGTCACCGGTGCAGAGGTGACTCCGGGCGCAGAGCTTACCTTACCGTACAGACCGGCGGCAGAAGAAGAAGCAGATGCGGCTGATGTGGCAGGTCCACCAGCACCTGCCGCTGACGATGCAACGGAGGATGCGATCGAGGATGTCGATGACAGGTAGTCGGACCCGGCCGAAGATGCAAACAGAGAGCTAGTTCTAGCGTGCAGTAGATCCGTCGCGTACGACGTTGAAGCAGTCGCCCCGGTGCCTCCGTTGCTACCGCCTGACCCGTTCGTGTACTGGGACGTACCCGGCTGCTGGTGCTGTCTCGAGCTAGCCAAAATGCGGCTCTGTGTGTCCGACTTGAGTGAGTAGCTGCTGGTAGACTCCTTAAACTTAACCGAGGCAGGTGATGCTCCACGCTTAATTGTATCAGTACCTGCGACAGAAACCGAAGGCACGAATGAGAAGAAATCTCGATGGGGGAAATCTTGCTGGTTTCCACTTACCCGACCCAGAACCGGACGCGGACGAAGTGGAACTAGAGCTTGGGGAGGGTGTGGCGTGATGTGGCGATTGGACGCGCTCCGCCAAGCCCGCTGAGACCTCCGATTGATGGGGCTGTGGTTTTTTTGTGTGAGGAGGGAGAAAACAAAGCCTAACATTAGCATGCGTACCAGATATTGGCAGAGCCGCGTCGTCTGTCTAACAGGTGCTTAAGAGTGCTCGACTCGAGCAGATACAGAAATCAAAACAACAAGCCGGCAGCTACGGCCCATGAGAAAGATGGCAAGTTGTGTCCATGTTGGTGTGTATGTGGGTGAGTATATGTGTGAGGTATGTGTGTGTGTGTGTGTGTGTATTGTACACGAGCAGTAAGTGACCAGTCTCCAGACAAGGCAAACGGAGAGCGGAGAGAGTCGTTTCAAGAAGTAGTAGTAATAGTAGTAATAGTAGTTGGTAGTTGGTAGTAGGAGTAGTAGTAGTTCATTCATAATTGTTTGACGTATTGGATGGTGTTGGTTACCTGTTGGCCCGCTTGTTGCAAGGCTCGATGCGATTGAGCTAACTGAGCCACTACTGATTGATACTGAAGAGTGCTGGGAGTGGCTGAGAGCAGATGCGGACCGAGCGTTGAGGATGTGGTTGATGGATTGTTGGCTGCTGAACGGGGCTGTATAGACGGTGGTACCGACGACTGGATGTTGCTGCTGCTGCTGCTGCTGGCCAGGGCGTGTGGGCTGCGGCTGATGCTGGAGCTGATGGAGCTGGTGGCCGCCAAGTTGGTGTTGCTGCTGCTGTGCAGCTGATGCTGGATGTTGGAGCTGCTGCTGCTGCGGTGACTGATGCTGTTGCTGTTGGTGCCCAGCTGCAGTGCCGCCGACGCCGACGACGACGCCACCGATTTGCCCGCTGGCAACGCACTGGCTTTGTTTCCACGCGGCTCGACTGGCTCGCCGCGCCGACCTGTCTACATAGGACTCTGAATTAACCACGAGATATTGCGAGTTCGGTGTTGAGAAGAACAGTTTGGCTTCATCAGTGTGGTTGTCTTTGTCGGTGGTTCATTAGTATCGCGCTTTTGGGTTTTTTTTTTTTACTTTACGGCAGAGAATCGTTGTGATAAAACGACGAAGGAAGGTTGCCGGGAAGGATTAGTTTGAGGGTGTTGAAGGTATTGAAGGCGAGAGCAGTAGGTAAGGGAGCAGAAATAGATAGAAGGACTTGCACATCGAGTCACAACGATTGGACACATGCTTTGGCACAGTGATGACATCATACTTCCACGCGTCCCTTTTGAATACCATTGCCCAGGTCGGGAAGTGCAAAACGGCTAGTCATGCGTCTTGTTTTTGCTGTGTGTTGCCTATCCTATCAAACTCTCAACTACGAAAGGGACATACACTCACACAACAGACACACAGCAGTACACACTTCGTCAAGCATAGACATCTGACCTCCGCTACGATTAGACGTGTAACTAAGAGGATGGCAACACAAACACTTAACTAGTCTTACGGGGGAAAACACGACAACATCACACAAGGCATTGCAATGGAAGAAAAAAGGAAAGCACAACAAATGTAACGAAAACGGTAGAACATGAAGAACAAATCCTGAATGCACAGTAGTCGCCCGCAGCATTCCAGCTCCAGCCACCAACATACAGAGGCATCCACATCCGTTCCATCTTCTTCTGTTCTTGGCCCGGCTCTATCTCACTCACTCACACGCTCAGTGTACGCATCGTCGGTAAAGCAGGAGGCCTCCGACAGTTCCTCACAACTTCTGCTCGATCTCCGCTCGGAAAAGGTGTTTGTGTGATGTGTGTACTTTAGAGTCTCGTGTTACTGTTTTTGGCGAGTGATTGCTGTGGAGATGATCCGGTTTAGTGCAGTTGTACTGTTAATCCAATCGCTATGTTCTTGCCATTAACCCAAAAGGAAATGGGAAGTAACGGAAAAAAAGAAACGTAAAGCTCGCCGGTAGCCAACCGATCCGCAAACGAAAACCATTCTTTGGAGTGCGATTCGAACGGCTAGCGATAATGGAGAAAATAAATAGTTGGGTGTTTTTGGCACAGATTTAGACGAGTACGGTACAGAATGCAAGTGAATGTTGCAGGAGCAAAATCTACGGTAAAATCATTAAAAAAAAACTCCAGCATTCAGTTCGCAACTCCTAGCCGTGCAACACAATCGCACGCAGTTACAAGATCTTGAAATTGTGCACAGTCGTGTAGGTAAAATCTAGTTCCTTTTTCATTCTTTTTCAAACGAGCAGCCATTAAAACAGAGAACGTGTGTGCATTCCTCTACCCTTTGGCAAGCAGAAGGAATTAATTGTCGCGAGAGGTGAGAAGAAATAGTAACGAAGGGCTGTGATGTGAAAGAAACAATGTTCAAGAGATGAGAGCAAACGGGGTGGGTTTTTGGTTTGGATGTGTGCCTATGTGTGTGTGTGTAAGTTAGTGGAGTTTCCCATGAGTTTGGCACGTCCAATAGTGACATCTTCCGGCTTTTTGGGTTTCGCCTGTGTGGTTCGATGAGTGCGAACATGAGCATGAGTGAGTGAGCGAGCGAGTCCCCAGCAAACAAACAAAAAAAAAAAAATAGGACACGAAACAGTAACGTGGAAAAGCCCTCACCGGGAAGGATGGTCGATCAGTTCTTGCTGTCTTAGATCACTCTGATGGTGTGGTTTTTTTTGGTTTTCGTTTTTTTGCTTTACAATTAATTTATCATTCTCGCGCACACACTCTGGCAGTGGAATGATTTTGATGGTGAGATGGAACGTACGAAGGAAAGCAGTCAAAATCCCAACTCAATCCAGTAAGCCATACAGCAACAACAACCAAAAAAGCTTATGAAATGGATCAAAGAGCATTCCCCGACGCGTTCTTCTTTCGGTTATGGAGGCGCTATTTTATAAAACGAAATAGCTACAATTAAGACACAAACACACACGCAATCAACACACAACTAAAAGCGTAACATTTAAATTACTATTAGAACATGTGTAGTGTAAGATAGTAACGCATGCATAAACCAAGAAGTGAACATAATTTAAACTGCTTTATGCTGAAAAGCCGCGTTCTTCTGTGTTTCTTAAGTTATTCATAGCACGTGGTGTGCTATTATCTCTTCATGGCGTTGTACGATCTGGTTCTAAGTTGCATGAGGCATTAATGTGTGTCCAGAGCTACTTTGAGACCTCATCTCAATAAACTGAGAGCTCGGAGCGTACTGTTTTATAGTAAGTATGTAACATGAAGCGTCTATCCTAAATGTTAAGATCTTCATTCACACAGCAACTCTGCTCTTTTTAGACAGATCACATTCCCTATATCATCATCACCCAGAATCCACAGCGGAAAGATCTACGGGCAGGTTTCAGCTCTTCAACAAAAGGTAATAAGGTAACTACTTCTTGGTATCAGACAGTCAAGCATGGTAAAGGCCATACTGAGCAACCTGTTCCTGGGAACAGGAATCTGGGAAAAGAGTGTTGAGTCAAGATTGTAGCTGACACCGAGCGTCTTAGCGATCTGCACATTATTGCCTTCGCTATTTAGACTGTAAATGGTGAAACTTACGGGATCATTACAACTACATATACATCAACTCTTTAGAAAGTTTTAAGTTTTTAAGGATGTCCAATCGGACGTCCAAAGATTGTCCCAAGATAATCGTATATCTGACTCGAGGACTTAATGAACGGGACTGAACATTATCTTGGAAAAATGGGATGCCAAAAGCTCCACAGTTCAATGAGCAAAAAAAACAGAAAAAAGAAAACTTATGGTTTAATGTTGCTAATGTTAGCAGCAAAATTGCTATTTGTCTTTTAATTTAGCCAAACTTTTTATCTACGAGTACATTCAACGGCTTTTTTATGAGTTCTATTCGAAAAATATAAATTTTTTATATGGCATAGCTTCTAAGAGAGATTGATAAGTATCCGATTTACTAACTAATATGTCTTGTCAAGCTAGTATTTTACTAACTGTTCTAACAATAAACTGTGTAGAGCAGAATATTATCATTGAATTTATAGGATTATCGTAAAAAAATATATTTTATATTTCAGTATCACGGCTTGTCGCCGTATTGCCATTTGCAAAGTCTATAAAGGGTTATCAAGTGCGGCCCAATACAAATTATTTAGAAATACATTATAATTATGACAACTATACGGTGCGCTTAAAAAATCTACAAAATGTACGAGACACAAGAAGCCAAAAACATAAGCGATAAATTTGAACGATTAATACCATACTGTAGTTATTGCGCAGAACAAATAAGATAGATGATACGGTAGTGCTTACGGATGGTTCGGGTACGGCTCAACACAACGAATAACAGCGAGAGAAACGAACAGTGTGTATAATCTTTATGTGTGTTTAGCTGTGATTTCGGTATTTTGTTCTTGACGACAGGAGGGTAGCGGTTTTATTTACGGTTTAATCTTGCTAGCGGGGCGCATAAGAATTACGTTACCTGAAGTAGGTGCGCCCGTGCCCGAACCTGGCTGGGGCCATATCTGCAGCAAGTACTTCAGCACCGCAATCGGTTGTGCGTGATCAATCTCCTCGTTAGCGCCGACGCTCGCCGAATGTAGCATCAACGGTGGCCCGAGAGCGGTCGCCAGTGCCTGGGCCGACATTTTGTTTCGCTCGGCCGCGGACACGACCAGTGACAGATGATCGAGCAGAAACACGAGAGTGGCCTGAAAGCATGCCGTTCGATTAGATGAGACGGTTCCTGGAAGCTTTGGTTTGTCTTGCTACTTACTCTGTTCGCTCGTGGCAAGCAGTCCAGAATACTGAGCATAAGTTTGGCATTACCCTCGGGATCATCAGGTAGACAAACACCTAGTTGTGGGAAAGGCAGAAAACGAAAGAGGAGGAAGTGTTAATACGGATGCTTTACGCTGAGCGACAGCACTACCTAGGGCATCCACCGTCATCTGGAAGAGACACTTGGTGAACAGTGGCTCCGGCAGTTCCCTGAGATAGTCCTTTAACACGCCCGTGATGACGTTGATGTCGGGCACGTGTTCCGGCGTCAGTTCTACGGCGCGACTGTTCCGCTCGAACGCCTCTCTATAAGGTACACACAGTTTCATTAGCATCGATGCAGTGTGAAACGCCTAAACCTCCAACTCACCGTAGCAATCGCTTCTTGGTCGCAGAACCACAAAGACGATACAGACCAATAATGTCCAAACCTCGTCGTTCTACCTCTTCCACGCAACGACGCAGTATGATGGGGACCGGAGCACTTCCGGGTGCTCCCTTCGATTCTCGCGTTACTACCGTCTCCAGATCCGCACCGAACAGCGCCGGAACGTTGCCTCGGAGACTTGGCAGACCACGGCGCCGGAACAGCTGGAATGGATCCGTGTGCCGGAGTCGTAGATAGATGGTGCCTCTCGGTTCAACCTGTGAGCAGAACGAGCAAGCAAGTTAGCTAGTACTGTAAAGGAAAGGGTTTGAGGACTCACCTTAAGCGCTAGCTGATGTATCGGTGATTGTCGTAGCAGGGTCGTGAGCGAAAGCGCACCACGATAGCATAGCTTGTGTCGGTGCTGTGGGTCCCACGAGTAAACGAGCACGTCCAGCTGCTTGTTGCATACGAGATCCAGCTCGAACGATTCGTCCCAGTCAAACTGCAGATCGCCCGAACGAACCACCGTACGTGCCTTGTGAATGCGATCACACTCCAGCACACAGTACAGATCTCGTATGAGCGGTTGCTGTATCTGGGATGTTTCCGACATCGCACGCAATCCACGCCCGGCCAGCAGGTGTATCCACAGCATGCCCGACATACCGACCGCATCCACGACCGGTTTGTCCAGCTTGTACTTGGTGTATTCCGCCGGATTGATGTCGATCTGACGGTGTGCTCGTGGCAGTGTCGTGCTCGGCGTTGGTGCTGGACTCTGATGTCCAGCCAAAGCCGCCATAACCGATCCTGGTACTCCACCCACCCCGGCGCCTTGCGTTAGCTCTAGCAGCTGTCTCATGCGCCGCACACTAGGCGACCGAATCGACGATGGTCCTCCAATGTGTTGCGAGGATAGGGAGCGAACCGGCAGGGAAGACATTCGAGGACCTCCAGCCGCCATCGAATGACGGTCCAGTGTGCCTCCAACGACTCCACCACCACCGCCTCCCACCCCCAACCCTGTCCGACTGCTGTAAATGTGCTCGGTGTTCTTCAGCACGTCATGGATGTTCTCCGCACTGCAAGAGAACCGGTGGGCGCGCTGCTGATTGAGAAGATCTCTCGAAGCACGCATCTGCTCACAGATGGCGGAACTGCTTGGTGCTCGCCGCAACCACGCCCGATACTCATCCGATGTAAAGATCGACGGGCTGGCCGTGATGCGATTGCGCAGATCCCGAATATCTCGTCGGATCGGCAATGAATACTCCGGTGCGGACACATTACCATCCGCTTCGTCCTGCAGCCGATCGGTGATGCGCCCCCGCAGTCCTAACCTTGTCGCGCCCGGTCGTTCACGGGGTAGCGAATTAAACTTAGCGAACTCGGGCCCTCCACCAAGTGCCTGCGTGCTGCCCCGTCCCATCGTACCGCTGGCCGCCATCGCCGGATGATTGTAGTAGTAGTAGCTGGGCCGTGGTCCGATCGTCGCCTCCGTATCGCTGGAATAGTCTAGCGCGGGACGTGATCGGCGTTGCAGTGAGGCAGTCGCTCCTAGGGGCGATGGACCGTACTTGGGACCCCGTGGCTGAGGAGGTGCGTCGTAGCGACCGTACCGGCCGAGAGTTCCTCCAGCTATCGGAGCCGCTCCAACCAAATCCGACTTGAGACTGGAGCGTGCCAACAGAGGATGTCGTCCGAGGGACGCGTAGTCCGCGTACTCGACCCGTGGCAGATGCTGATCGGATCCGCTGCGCGGGAAGCGCTGATGCGATTGGCTCATCGCAACTCCGGCCGGGCCCGCCGACATGCGGCGGCTAGTAGTGGCCGACGGGTAGAATGCATGCACCTTTTCCGCGAGGCTTTCGAGCGTACCGGCGTTCTGGTAGTAGGAGTGTGATGTCTGGAAGCCACCGTGCATACCCTTCGGTTGTTCCGTGATGACGGACGACGGCGGTGCCGGTGGTTTGTAGCCCCAGCTCGGTGTCTCGACCGAACCTGGTCCACCGCCCGGACCGCGGCCCGCGCCATAGTATAGATCCAGCTGTTCGCTCTGTGGACTGTAATTGTTTAGGCCCAGTCCGAGTCGTGAGCGTGACTCCGTCATTTCGCGTCCGTCTCCGGTGCGACGCTCGCGGGAAGATCGTGAGGAACGTGGTGCTCGATCCGAGTCGTCCAGATCTTCATCCCGCAGGTCGCGCTTGATTACAACGACTGGAGGAGGTTTTTGCTCGGGACGAGACATCTGCGGTGGACCGGGCGAGTTTGCACCTCGATTGCCACGCCTCTGGCGGATAGCCAGTACGAGGCGGCGTGGTATTGACATGATAATTACCACGTCATCTAGAGACATCCGCGTTACGTCGACCAGATTTACGGCCAGAATCTCATCGCCAACCTAATGGAACGAAAGTACAAAAACACACAGTGTGAAAGTTGTGTCCTTGCCAGTCGGTTGCATACATTCAGGCGTAATGAACAGTGAACTTGAACGCTAATACAAGCTCCTCATGCGAAAAGTTTGCCAACAGAAAGCAAACACACTCCTTCTGCTACATTAGCTTCATCTTCCAGCTTCCAAGGCACACACGTGCATCATACATTATTCTTTACAAAATCGGTCATCGGTCTTATGTCACTTACATGCGCTCTGACGCAACAGCCTTATCATTTCATGTGAAGCGAAGATAAACAGAAAGTGCAAAACATTCTTGGTCGAAAGAGATGGGCCCGTTGCGAAGAGCAGTGAGGATAACGGGTAACCGTTGAAAGTGCCTCCAAGCACAAAAGCTGCCCTTTTCTTTCTACCTTTACAACGAACGGGTTTGTTTGTGTGTGTGTGTATGTTCTTGGCGTGTTGCCACCGTGCAAAGAAAGCATTTCTTTTCAAGTACCCTTCAAACTCACAGCGCGACCCTTCCCGGGGTGTAGTGCTGCGTATTTATGAAAAGAATAACATGCTCAAACACACACACATACAGCCGTGTGTTAACATAAACATACACACCAAACAAGCCATCATACCAACAGCGTCAGTAACATTGTTGACGTGTTTTGTCATCATCTACTGACGCGTGGCGTTGTTGAAACATTGGTTCAAGTTCCGTGTGCTCGTGTGCTACTTGTTGTCTCACATTACAAAACCGGGGTAGTTTACTGTGGTAAAGCAGTTAGCTAAAGGTGTTGCGCTTCAGCCTGTAATACTATTATGGAATTCAGTTTAAACGATTCTATTGTTGTAGTCTTGCTCTTTTTTTTTTGAGTAATGGAATGGTTTACATGAGGTTTATATTTAAAAAAAACTGTAACATTCATACCAAACATTACCATGCTCATCGGCTGTAGTAAGAAGCAGCAGCCACTATCAAAAGAACATGCTCACCATTTATTCAATTGTCCGGCCATCTGCCACATGCACAAAAGGATACGCTTGCTTGCCGGTTCAAGCAATGCGAATGTTCTTGCACAAAGCGGCCGTTACGAGTAATAGCTCTATTTATCTTTCGATTGCCGAAGCAGCTTCAATCCAATCAGTTACCCCCCCCCCTCCTCCCCTACCCACCATTTCTCCCCTTCTTAGCAGGACGCCACACTTGATAGGCCGCGCGCTTGGTAGATTATTACATTTCGTGCCTTACGCTGTCGTTTATCCGATTTTTTGCGTTCCCATTTTCGAGGACCTTCTGGCGCTCTCGTCTGTTGAACTGTTGTGGTGATAGCAGAAAAAGGTTACGACGACGGGCGTCGGGTATTATGTAATGCGATTGGACGTGAGCGTAAAAACCCTTTCAGCAAGAAACTAGCAACCGATGGAGACGCCTGGTCGTTCTCTTCGTCGGGCGTGTAGCATGGACTACATATAAAAAGAGACGAAGAAAAAAATATGCACACACATACACCACCCAAACGTCCATCTGCGGTGTGGGTTGTAACGCATTCTGCTGCAACATTATAGATGCCAGAAATAGTCCCCATTTAAGTTGCCATTTTGGCAACGGTTTTATTTCGCGCTGAGTATCGTCCTATTTGTACGTTTAACTATTTGATGGCAAACATTTTGCAAATGAATCAACAAAAACCTTGAAAAATCCGTTAAAATTCCACTTCGCAAGCAATCAAACGTTCAAACCGCATACGGCTGAATGCCGAGCGACCACATCAAATGGGAACCGACCGACAAAATTCAACCATCATCCACCAACAAAGGACCGTCCGATCATCCACTTGCCAACCACAAGTTCTGTGATACTGGACGGGTGCGATCAGTGTTTCCCATGCAAGGTATCGCTTGGTGGGAAAACTTTTAATTAATACTGTTATACCATCTTAATGGTCCTATTATTGACTGCAATTACAATGTGCGAATGGTAGCGGCAAGTATTTGTCTCCTAGTAACAGACAGACTAACCTGAGTGAAAATGTTTGCTGGTTTGCTGGTGGGAAGTGCTGTTTGAAGTTAAATATTGTTACGCAACTTAGAACCACAAATAATGACTTTTATTATAGTGGGAAGCATATTTGATATTTTAATGTTCGGTCTCAACTTTTATCGGTTGATGCTTTGAGCAATTTCAAAGGAACTCGTAAATATTAAGTTTAGGGTTTCTTCACTTAAGACAAACTATGTTGATTTGAGTGTTTTTTTTGTTTTTGTATTCAGAATGTTGGTCAGTGAAACAAGTAATTGTATATTGTGTGTTTTAAATTAATATAAAATCACAATGTACTATTCATTGATAGTATTACGTGGCCTCTGATTGAGCTATAGCATCGTCTTCCATATTTTGATTTTTCATCATTACTTGAGCGTTTTCTTGCATGTGTCATATTATCCAAATTTTACAATCTGAAACTTTAAGCAACATCGAACCACAAAGTATGATGAAAATTAGCCTGTTCAAACTTCCAATTCATCCACCAAATCCACTCTCCTCTATGTTTGGTCCTGTTCATGAACACAAAACTTTTACTGAACAAGCACAACGAAACTGAGTACCCTTTTTTGCAGCTAAACTATCTTCGCATCGTGTTTTTTTTATTTTCGTCGATGTAAAGCTAAACCACAGCCAAAAATAGTTTACCAAGGTACAAAGTATTTAATAATTTTCATCTTCAACACGGCTAATACATATTTGACGAGCTGACGAGATTCATTTTAAATGTTGCTTTAATTAAAAACTTGTCTGATCTGCTCGAAATTACAGCTAAAGCACGCCCTGCTAAAGGTGATGAGTAGTCACTGCTCGCCGTCGCGATAGAATGTCAAAAATTCTCATTTTCCTCGTTTTGGCAAAGTTTTTGCTTCTGGAAAACTTACTTTCTGTCAGTTTGCTCGTGATCGGTGTGATAAGGCTAACCAAAACACAAATATTTCCAGGTGTTCGCTGTTTGTGTTTGTCCTTGCGCTGGCTATTTCTAAGTCGTATTATTTTTTTTTCTCTCTCTCTCTGTCTCTCTCTCTCTCTCTCTCTCTCTCTCTCTCTGGTGTGTGCTCCTCAATTTGTCCATCTCCAAACAGATAATTACTAATTTTATGCCCGAAAGCCTTCGCACTTCTTTCGCTAATTGGCGTTTAATTGAAATTTCCATCCCCTAAGCCGTAAGTCGGACTGGTCGGTGACTGGTTTGTTCAGTTCGTTTCGTACTTACCCGCAGGCAGCCGCTGTTGTAAACGGCCGACTCTAAAGCTATCCTAGATATGAACACGCCATCCGACCGGTCCGCTCCGTTGCCTTCGCGGATGTACAGGCCTAGTGTCTGGCCCGGTCGTTTGACGATCTCCACCAGCTGTAAACAACGAGCGAAAAGAGCAGTTGGATGAGGCATTAGAAAAAGTCATAAACGAATCCCGCTCTCTACCGGTCAGCGCTTCTCTTCCTTGGTCAATCTCGAGCACGTACCTGAACAGTGTGCCTGGCATCACTCTTGTTGAGGAACTTCTGCCCCGCATCGATGGCCTGCCGACTGCCCATACATCGAGGCTCCAGGATGCGAACTATCATTTCGCCCCTTCGCTCCACCACCTAGACAGAAACAGGAATAGAAAAAAAAGAAAGCAAAGAGCAAAAAAAAACATTACTCAATACTGGAAAGATGCTTAAGAAAAGCACAAATATCTAGCGCATCAATATGGCGGACGTAAGGCAACTAGGAGACAGGAAGATCCATTTCTTTACATTCTTCCCGTGCTTCCACGAAACAGCGAAACTCAATTAGTGTCATCTTAAACTTTTGCTACGCACAAAAGCCTGTCAGTTCCTGCTCAGTCTACCAAAAAGAAAGTCTGTATGATTTCCACCGCTGGATGTGTGACCTTGAGCTGAGGACGATTTCTGAAGAATGAAGCAAAAAAGCAAGCACTCGGCTATATACTCAGCTTTGCTAAAGCGTATCCTTATCTGAAGCATCCTTTTCATGTCGTGTTCTTTTTGTTTCTCTACTCAAAAGTTTAATCTAAATCCGCTGGCAGTATGTCTGCGGTCGACACGGTCAGCACTACACACGGTCGCTCGCGAAATAGAGCATGAAGTTGAATGGCGCTTTGATGTGGGCAAATGCCATCCAACGGTTAGTGAAGCAGAGATGAGCCAAATTTAACACGGGGCGCAAAACGGGAAAACCATAAACGAGAGGCGAACCAGCGATTCTACAAACAAAATGGTGTCACCCCTTATGGGTTGAGCTACAAGTATCACGGGAAACCTGTGGGATGGCTTTGCTTTTGTTTGAAAGCTTTTATTTTTCCACTTAACAATAAAAAACAATTCTATAACGTTTATTCTATAAACTATTTTGTATATAAACATTATCTTTGATAATATTTTATTCTTTACCATTTCGTTAGGAAAATTATTGATCAGTTCAAGCTTTAAGTCTTAGAAAATCAAGCTACAAGTAGACGCAAATCGTTGTATTCATTTCTGTTCAAATATTGAAATATATTTTGAAAAACGGAAATGAAAACAAGAAAAATTTAATCATAAGAAAATATGTAGATAACATCCAGTTAATAGAAAATAAAGACGGAGACTGGAGACGCGAAAATAGCTGACAATTAAGGCACAGTGATAAAATGTTGTTGTTCAAATAACCCTATTGTAGTTATCAGCATTCGATGTATTGTTTTGATGCTTGGTTTTACAAATAAAATTAATTTTAACATTTCTGCTTTTCAAAAAACCACTACAAAACATCCATGAGTAAACCGCGGGAACACATTACTTCCGGTCACAGGAACTTTCCAGCTAAATATAGAAGAAAAGGTCGAGCTCGTTTGCCGGCGAATCTTCCCTTTTCATTCTTTGCCAACCAGACCTACTAATGGAAAACATTATCTCTACATACACCTACCTCCAAAGCGGCCGCGGTACTCGGATCGTGGTCATTCTCCACCGCCTCAATCTGCCGGAAGATCTCCGAACTGATGCCGGACACCTTCCGGAAGTCACCCTGCAGCAGGACCGGTTCCTTCGAACCCTGTCGCTGCTGCTGCTGATGGTGTCCTTGCATGCCCTGCTGCTGTTGCTGCTGGTGTTGCTGCTGCTGCTGCTGCTGCTGCTGCTGGAGAGCCTGCGCCTGGTGCGAAGGCATCGGACCCGGCGGTGCCCGCCCGGGGCTTGCAGTGAGGTCAGGCACAGATCTTCCATTTTCCTGTGAACGATAGCAACAACAAGCGAAAAACGAAGGAAGTGAGAAGTGTGCCACGAGCGGTACAAGTACGTGAGTGTCGTATTAAGCCTATCATGATGATAAAATGTGTACAAATTTTCTTCCATTTGTATACGAAACATTCTAGAAAAAAAACAAGCCCGAAACGGGAAATAAATCCTATCCATTTTCGTTCGCGCGGTCGCTATCGACGAGCCCTAGGGAAAATCATCTTACGACGGGCTTGGAAAAACAGCGGAAATCGCGATATTGAAAATTCACACTCGCCGTTACTTCACCCCGTACCAACCTATTGGCAAAAAGGATCCACGGATCCTCTAAGCAGCGAGCAGCGTTGCGCCATCCAAGCGCGGTGAACACAATCGATGATTAATAATTCAACGCCCTTCGTCACGCAAACATCCCAGCCCTTCTATTCATGCAAGAAAGCGAAAGAAAGTGGCGGTTAATGCAACGACTCGAAGTGGCTGTGTCTGTGAGCTCTTTCTCAAAAGTTCGCATTCACCAAGCGTCAAGCGATGGATGGTCTGCCGTTACATGATCACCTTAGCTCACTGACAGCGGCCGTTGAAAGGCAGATTGCATGTTTCGCAATGAGTTTGAACCATTTTGTTTTCTCACTCTCCATTTTTTACAGCTTTCAACAGCTGTCTTAACGTTAGCAAAAGGACCACCACCCGTGTACGGTTTGCTTCTGCAAAACAAGTTTGTTTAAGAATCCCGCCGCAAGTTGTTCGTTTCCTTTGACCCCTTTGAGTTGCTTTCTTTTCGTTTTTATTCCAGAAAGTAATTTTGTATTATTCATTTTTCAATCACCGACTGCCGTCACAGATCCCCTTGAAGCCTACCGGTTTCGCATTGAAAAGGGTGCACAATCGATAGAACAATGATGTACCCTTTTCCACGAAACGATAAAACGCACCATAATGCCCAATTAAAGCAATCAGAAGCGTAATTTTCATTCCAACGAACCATTCGATCGAGTTGTGTGTCTCGTGACTACCAAGCTGACGTGGACGCTGGAGGTAGGAAAGCGTACTACACAACACATACGGTACTAAATTCATCCACTTAGCTTCCTGTCGTTCATTCACCATCGAGAGGCCAACTCTTTATCGCCAATCTTGGGACGCTTTGCCATACCATGGCTACCGAAAGTGGTTCTCTCGGCCTTTCCGTACCACCGAAGCGCGACCTTTAGCATCCGCTTTAGCGCGCTGGGAAAACCGGTTAGGCCGGTTTGCGTTGCGTTCGGTAGTTTTTGGTTTTATGCATCGGAAAACCATCTGCTAACGAGCCTAAACAAACACAGCCGGCTCGTTCTCTCGGCTTCGCACCATCAAGAAAAGGTAAAATTGAATTTCTCGCCCACCCACTGACACCTTCCACCTTTCGCCTGGAATAGATTCCGGTGGAATAAAAGCTGTCCGGCCAATGAGTCGACGGCCGAGAAAGCCCGGACACTGGAAGCGCAACCACCGGAAAGAAGTGGCCGTGATTTGAATTGCTAATTCGCTTAAACGTCCTCTAATTGGGATACTTTTCCGGATTCAATTACTATCTAATCTACGCCACCAAACATGTGGTAGCGCGGTAGTGTACGGTGAGCATGAGCACCGCGTGAAAGCAGTTGCACAAGGTGAGTCCAGCAGGCGTGTTCGCGTGTCACATTGCGTTGCGTTGGACTGAGCATCACGAAGCAAGCGTAAGTTTGTGGTTGATTTGGGGAATTCTATCTGAACGTGCTGGATTTGTTGGTTGTGCCACGCTATTAGCACTACCATTATCATCATCATCATCATCATCATCATCATCATCGTCACCTTCATCGTCTCCTTTAAAAAACGGCAAAAAATGACAGAACTCAGCAGCTACATGTGGGTCTGCTAAATAAATATTGAATGGACAGCTGTGTACACATGCGTTAAACGAATGTTGACATTCACATTCTTCCATCAGACTTTTGTCACAGCAGAAACTTCCTGGTATGTGTGTGTTTTGTGGTGTGTGTGATGCTGTTAAACATGTGTGTAAAACATTTTAATTACCTACCGAAACGGATTTACTCTAGTATTATAGCATTGCCATTTTTCGAAATATTTGCTTTTTCGAAAATGGAGTTTGCCTCAGCGATTTCATATCGAACGAAGATTTTATTAGATTTTGTGATTCTTTCATAAGAGAAAAAACTTACAAAACGGTCTAATTATGTGGCCTGGTAATCGTCTTATCACAACATATTTGAGGCAAATCCACAAGGCTTGAAAAGAAAATCAATCCAAAATTATGCTCTGCTCATGAGAAATATTACCAACAATTTATACGATCCAAGCAATATTAAATGACTTAATGTGCAAAATAGACTTATCGATGCATCTCTGTTCTGTGCATTCACCATTTCTGAAGGAAAAAAATTAAAACTAAATTTTAAATCAAACATTCATTTTTGAAAATCAGTATAACTTTCCTTCTCTAACAAGATTTGTTTCTCGAGTCTGTCGAGTTTCTCGAGTCAAGTTTTTCATCATTTTCATGCACAATAGAATAGCATATGGTTTTTGTTTTCTGCAAAGAACTATTTCAACATTCAAAATATATTTATTTTTTGTAGTGCTTCCCTCTTCTTGGCTTAACGACTTACTAATTCACGCCGGCCATCGAATGGTTTACTAGACTTGACTTGACACTTAGTCGAATAGTCAGTTACCTCTACGGGAGAACGGTCCGGATGGGATTTGAAATCCCCGTCCTGCCATTTGAAGACCGGCGTCGCTGTCACCTATACCATTAAGCCACCCCTGTAGATATGATTTTCTTTTTCATGTACTCAAATCCTGTCCATTCGAGAGGTTTGTTTACAATCTTTTAGGGCTACTGGAGTCAAATAAATGTAGTAAATACTAACATGTTATCATACTATCTAATTAAACGATTTGAGAAACAAAATTACCAAAACTCTTATTCGAATGAATGTGTACTGTTGCCTGTATTGATTTTTTTAAACAGAAATCTTTACTAGATTAAAAATTCATTTTTAATGTTTCCCCTCGGTTTGCATTTATTGTTGAAAAAGCCTTTATCAGCAAACCACAAATGTGGTTGTGGCTCAAAAACAACCTGTTATACCCTATATTAATGTTTAAATACAAAACGTTTACTATTAATGCTTAAAGACTCTATTTTGTCAATTATTCATCGATTGATTGGTTTAAAGTTGTATCCAAATGAAACCTACTTTAACGTTACATGGGATGCTTATAACAAAAAACGCGAATATGTTTTAAGCTGAAGCTCAGAACTGAAAAGAAAATGGAATTCCTAAATACATAAGCAATTTCACACGACGTTTACTTATGTACACACCACATTCCAAATAGTAAATAGAAAACCGTCCGCTAAAAGATCTGATTTTAAACTTTTTTCCGATTATTGTTGATTACATTGCTTTTTCACTATGTTGGCTTATACACTAAGCCCTCCATTAAATACATCCCAATCACTTTCTTTTTTCTCTCCATTTTTCTCCTCTCTCTTTCACTGTAATCACTTAACCATGACACAACGTTTAGTATTGTTCGAAACTTACTTTGTAATCCGTTCCATTAACGTCCTGTGCAGGTCATAGCTTACAAGTACAGCTGTAGCGAAAAGCGTCAAGTGACCTCAGCCCAAACATCCATCATGTGTCACAGTGGAATATGTTTTGCCGCTTGTAGTACCGTCACCTTTCCCCAGTACCAACTCGCTTAAGCCCTAATTACTGTCACAACTTTTTACCCGTCAAGTGCAGCAGCGCCTGGTAGGAAAACTTGCACTCACTGTCAAGAAAATCGTGAGCACTCAAGTAAAACACATCATCAGTGTGACATCATGGCAACTCGTGCTGATTAAGTTCAACAATCATCAATCGAGCCGTTGAATGGTTAGCTCTCGCAGTAGTTGGTTGATTTAATTCCAGGAAAGGATCTTTCAACTCGCCTTCCAGTTAAAAGTGAAACTTTTTCGTTTTCAATGGATTCTAAAATATTTAATTTAATATGAAAGTTTCGGTACGATGGCCTTTTTTGATTAATAATGAAAACCTGTAATAATGTTGCTCTTTTTGAAGGAAACCATTTTTCACGAAAAACAACAGAGCTGCATTCGGCTATCAATAGCTAAAAGCTAAACGAATGATTAGTCCTTCAAAGAAAAGGATCATTTAAATTCGTTGAAATTATTGCTACCTTGAGCAAAAAAAAGGTTCCAAACAGTTTTATGAATTGAATATAAATTGTTGCCCAGGCTTAAACATTTCCAAGAATATCTACATCATTAATTTTAACTCTGATAAAAATAATTTGCTCACAGAACATAGCTTAATTGTTTGTCGTTTTCATACGAATAAATTGATTTCTAGGAGTAAGTTTGTTTTTCTCGTCAAGTAGTTTTTCTTCTCACTATTTAAATAAACTCGACCAAACATCCATTACCACAGACACGAAAGCAGTGGAGCAAAAATATTCGTCACGTGTAGATCATGAAAAAACATCTTTCACGTATGACTCATTAAACTCCGACTCGTGACACGTAACCCGTGAGTGTGTAGAAGATCCGTTTTCGGAGGAAGAAAGGTAAGTGCGGAGCTGCACAATGGTCGTTGGTGGTGGTCCAGGTAGCGGTGGTGTGAATGAAAATTCCACTGTTGAATAGGAACCGTCATCGTCGTCGACGTTGCCGCCGACGTCGCCGTCATCATTGTCGTCTCTGCGGACGGCACGAACACACGCAAGCGCGCTAGGAAGCTACTCGAATTTCCACGCTTTCCAACACACACACACGCACGCATGGTAATAATAGGAAAAATCGCGCGCATCGTCGCTCATTTGTAGAACGTTCTGTACAAACTGACAAGATGAGAGGGAGAGATAGAGAACGTGATTTCAAGAGAGAGAGAAAGACCATCCTAATCACTACCACATGCAAGCACACTAGTCTCTTTAAATAGTATCCTTGGCTGACTTTTCATTCTAAACGTGTGCTTTGCTCGCTAGTCGGAATGAGAGAGAGAGAAAGTGCGGGAGAGAAATATTCTTGAAAGGACTGTGGGAGAGTTTCTTTCCATGTGAGTGTGTGTGTGTGTGTGTTTGCGTGAGTAAAAAACCTGAGCGGTGCTGAAAGTGCGTGACTGTGTCACACACTGGCATAGTTTTTCCATCGTTTTTCCCACCCACACCGACCCACCATTACGGTTTACAACCCCTTTTACAAGGACTTTCACCATATCAGCAATCATACTTGGGTAGAAAAATTGGACGAAAAATGCAGCACGGAGTAGTACTGGCACAGAATGGAGGAAATGGACTAAGACTTGAAGACATTTATTCCATAGTATGAAGTTGGAGTGTGCAGCAGAAATGTAGGAAACCTTCGTCCGAATCCCTCACCTTGCTGCTCCGCGAGAAAAAGCATCCAGTGGTGGCACTATCACACATTTAATCCCAAGTAGCACCTTCGTCCTTCGACCTGTTTTGAATGCTATTTTCTTGCACAAACACAAACTCACACACTCGTCTGCTTGCGAAACGCTTCACTAGCTATATTTTCGGATTTAAGATCTACTGAACTCTATCTGTCTGCTGCTACTACTTGCACTACAAGCCACTACTGCTGAGCACTCCGTTGATATGTCGTTGATGGTTTTGGATATATCCTTTCCTGTCGATGTGTATTTGGCCCCCGGGTTACTTTTCTGCACTATCTTGTGCACGATTGTTGCGCACTGCTGCACACTACACTAGCTGCATCTGACACTGACACTTGGCTTGCACCATTCGCTTCCTTGATCGATGGGACGCACGTGCATTAGTCACGCACAAAAGCCCAACGCAAACAACACAACACAAAAATGCACAACTGTTGGCACACACGGAACGTTGCGAAATTGCACACATTCAACTGCAAACCCACCCAACACAGGAGGCACAAGGATCAGCGTGCAAGGACCTGAGGCAGCCCCGTTTGCAGAACAGCACCCTGCAAACCTGGGTCACCTTCACACGCGGTTAAGGAACTTTCGGTGAGGCGGAATCTTGGTTGGTCCCGCTTTTTTTGTTGTGCGACAGGAGCACTGTGTTGTGCTACCGACGACTCTCGCTTTTTACCCCGCAACGTGACGTGGATTTGGACGGACACACTAGGCCTGCTACAGACTGTGGACAGCTGTGGACAGCCCAACAGAAAACCCCCCGAAACTACACCGCCAACACTTTGCACCGTTTTTATGTTGGAAATATGGCGCTCACACTCGGGACTTCTAGAACCTGACCGACCGACCGACCGAGAGTGGATGAACTGGTACTGGTACTCTGGGTAGAAAGGATCTGTTCTCGGCGCACACTACGACTACTACCCACACATTCACGATTAGAACTGTCGACCCTACGTATGGGAAAACGAAGGGAGAGGGTGGGAAAAGTGGGGTCGGCGCCTGGGACACGAAATATCGCGTGTGTGCTCCAAGAGCCGAAGCTAAAAACACGGCCACATTCGGTTACAGTAACACCCACCAACACCAACCAAGACAGACATGAATGCTTTTAATCTCTCTCTCTCTCTCTTATTTCTCAGAACAAACAGTCTCTCCACAGTTTACGACTAGCGACAATATCCTTTCGAGTATCAGTTTTTTTTTTTTGGCATTGGGCAAAGAAAGGATGCACGAAAAGTTCCTCAGCTTAGTTATCAATCGCTTCTTACAACCACCACCACTGAAACCGTTCCTTCAATGCGAAGGTAAACGTAACTTACCGACACACATGAGTGGGTGTGTTGGTGAAGGCGAGTAGACATCCCAACCCCCCAACGTTCCCTAACTCCCCCATTGTGTAGTAATGGAGGAGTCGTCGTGTGTGTATGTGTGCACTTCAAAATGGAGTGTTGCGTGCGTCCGTGGGCGAGTGTGCGTGTGTGTGCCTCGTGTCACGAGATACGTCCACGAGCCAGCGTGACATTCGGCATGCGAAACATGCAAACGCGCAGCAAGTCCTATGTCCTAGTCTTGCCTTTAGCGCCTTCCACAGACGATGACATCGATACCGTGACCCTACCTAAAGATAACCTTTCTCTCCCTTCACTCCCCGAACACCTTATTACCATTTCTTCCCTTCTGCAAAAGGGACTTTGCCGTTCGAGCTCTCGAGCAGGTATGTTTGTGCATGTTTGTATGTGTGTGTCCGCATGTGTTGGCGGTAATCAAACAATCTTCTCATTTCTTGGAGGGCGTTTCGGAGTTCGTGTAAAGTGATGGATTTAAATGTCATGTCATGTGGGTGCATTACATGCCAATAAACTCCAGCGAGAATTCGGGTGGGCCGATATCGTATCGTAGTGGGAGTTTAATGCCACAGATTTCATTCAACCTTGTGTTTTAAACAATCAAATCAGAAACACTCTGAATGTGTGTGGGTAGTTGGAAGACGGTCCAATCTTTGCATGGTGTTTAATCAAACAAATAGCGAACAAGATAGAACATTTTGTTCATGGGAATCTCGGGCCTTATGCGAGTTGTGTTACTGAGTGAAGATTTTTGATGGTGTTATTTGCAGAATATTATTTTTGGACGAACACCATTCATGTCTTGCAACAAAAATAAGAATAGAAAAATATAACCTTTATTTTTACAGATGGAATTCAAATCCAAGCTTACTAATTGCTCGTAATTCTAACGGTTTTTAGACATAATTTCTATCCCATAGAAATGGGATAGAAATTATGTCTAAAGAATTACGAGCAAATAATAAGCTTGGATTTGAATTCCAGAATAGAAACTCTGAGTCAATTCTGCAACTAAGAATGACGGAAGGAAGTATCACACAGTTGTGACGCTGGATTGTTAAACACATTGTAATCCATCATCACCTTAGCGGTCAATTTTATGTTGCATTAAAGTTAGTTCAATACATCTCTGAATTATTATTACTTTTTTATATCCATGTTAATCTAACAGACCATACCGATCATAGTTGTACTATAATATGCGGGAACGTTATAATTGTCAAGATTCTTCTGTTTGTGTAAAAGATGGGATTAAACTCAAAATAACGATGTATAGAGAGTTGATATTTGCTTGAAGTTACAACTCAAACTTGATAAATTGACGGAATAATATTTATTGTTGGAACAACCTTCGAGTATTTGGGCCCAGTTTAGCTATTTTAATAGAACAAATATTGTTCCAGTCATTCGCAACTGAGCAACGAATTTCATAGACCATTTAACAAATTCTTGCAGACGGAACAACGGCATCCAGATGGCGATTTATGCATTTTTATCGATCGTGCACCGATCGGATGATTCCACACTATCGGAGGAGATGATTCACCAAGGACCGTGCACATAGACCGAATCGTCAGCATCCAAAAAAGAACGAATCAACCCTCTCGTAACCTCTCGGAACAAGAAAACCCTAAGCCGATATTGTGCAGAAAATTGGTGTTGGTCGTAATATGTTTTTAAAAATTGTTATATCAATAACAAACGTATAACTTTTATATTCAAGGACAATAAACTTCATGGTGTAAGTATTGGAAGCAACTAAAGTGTTTTGCCTGTTCGATTGAAGCAACTGATCTGTCAATCGATCTGTAATCTTAAACGGTAATAATATACAATGGAATCTGTCAGACAGAAAATGTATTGCATTTAGAGTGTAACAATACATAAGAACGATACCATGCCACGACAAAAACACATATTTTGGACAGCTAACAACTTTCAACCTTTCAAACAAACTTTTCTTTTAGTTTAGAGCCACAATGCGAAATCTTGACATGCTTTTTCTGACTCGATTGACTGTTTGTTTATGCTTAGATTGATACCGGTGATATTTCATATTAGCAACTGAACTGTCGATAAATACTAAACCATCAGAACTTCACACACTGTCTGTCCAAATTACGGAGCAATTAAATCACTCTGTTTGGTTGGTTAAGTACAGTAAAGATGTTCAAATGGCGATTCACCTCGGCGTGGATGTATAAAACTGTCCTCATGCTCTTCCTTAGGTTCTCAATCACCTGTTTTGTATCAAAAAAGGCGAATAGCAGCCAATTACAAAAGTGTAGTTAAAAGAATTGTATTCTTCAAAAATACGCGGGAACGGTCTGGATGGGATTTGAAGCCTGGTCCTGAAGGAATTGTTATAGTGACCGATTTGAAGAACATTAAAAATTTACCAAATCGATATTTTTTATTGGAATTTATGGATTTAAGGTTATTTATTTAAGATGATTTAAGATAATTCAATGTCTCACGTGTTTAATGTCATAATTGGAGAATTTGAACGTTTCAAAATACGATTAAATCAACCGTTTTTACCTGGAAATTGTACCGATAACAAGAAGCATCGCTATTGTCTACATTCTTGTGTTTACTATTTTTCAAAGAGGCACCATTAAGTATTTAATTGAGACAAAAAACAACAGAAAACATGTTCGAATTTCCACGCCAAACAACAACGCAACCTCCCCTTCTTCAAAGGACAACCAAACATCAATCAGCATATTGGCGTGCAGGACCAACATTTACGTTGCTTGGCTGGTGCCTTGCAGCGTCTGCTCGTCCGCTCGGTACGCTAATCGAAAGGCAAATTACAACGCTCCGGTTAATGGCATTATCACTCTTCATCTTCACTGTCATGCACTGTCCCGCGCGCGTGTCTTAACCGGAACACCGTTCCGTTTGATCATCGAACACTCTTATTTCCTACCCGGAATCCGAAATCCGCTGCCACTAGGGCGGCCACGGTTACCTCCTCTACTTTCCTATGCCAGCTAATTGACCGCCATCAATCAGATCCTTGGGCAGCGACTGATGCCGCTGCAGAGGAAATTATGCATTAACCATTAATGATCGCTGTGCGTGTCCGTGTCGATGTAGCGCGTGTTTTCACCGAACACACTGCTCAAAACGCAACACAACAATGAAGGAGAGAAAACACACACAAAAACCGAAAGAATAGCACGAACAAAACAAACCTATTGAAGAAAAAAAACTCAGGCTGCAAGAACGTAAAAGGAAGGAAAAGAATAGATTTTTACCCCGTTAATTAGTCACTGATTATCTGTCATAAATTGTCCGAGCCCTGGACCCCGGGAGTGATTTTCGTGTTTTAATAAACACTGCTCTTGCTCATCATGAAGGGTTGGTTATGTTTTCATTGCCTAAGCCCATCAGTAGGCACTTCGGCACCGCAAGCTTCCATTACTGCTTATGCAACGTTAGCTTTGTCTCGGCCAAGGATCCCACACAACTAACGAAGGAAACCGAAAATGGCAAGCTCAATCTTTAAACGCTTTATGGATGCAACTGAGTTCACATAATTTGCTCGCGCAATGGGACAGCTGAGTCCTTGCTCGAGCCAGGTGCCGATGTGTCGAACGAATCGCGGTTGCCCTACTTCCACACACTTTACTTCGAGCAACAACAGTGAAAAAGGCAAGGAGCCAAGGAGGAGAAATCAGAAGAAAAAAACGAACCAAGCGAAAACGTACCGCACACATACACACATTAAATTCCACTCGACCTCTTTCGCTATCAATTGCTCGTCCCGTTCGTTTCACGCTTTGTCGAATCGCAGTTTACGGGATCCTCCACGTGAATGCGAGTCGAAACAAAAAATTAGCCTAAACAGAGCAGAGCCACCGAGAAACCATCGTAATGATTATTGACCTGAGCGTTGTACCGTTGGTCCTCGCCGTCCATTCGTCCGAGGTCCGTAAAGATCCGTACCGTCCTTACATACAAACCGATGTTGGACATTGGATGTTTGGCTGACGCTACACTTACTCTCTTTTTGGACCAATGGAATGGGGAAAGGGAACAAGTGCATATACGTACGTGTGGGAAGTGTGAGTATGGGTGTATGTGAGAGTGTGGGTGTTTGTGAGGGGGTGGCTATACACAGGCTGCTGAATACATTTGAGCAGCAGTGAGAAGAGAGTATAAGGCGATGAGAAATATCGATTACCGTCGCATCCTCGTACGAATGAAGCAAAACATTTTTGCTAACGAGCTGCGTTTGGACACGAATGATTTGTACATTTAGATCGATTAATTATTGCTTCAAAAGCTTATCGGTTCAATCTGGATTTAAAAAAAAATATTAATGTAATCATTCTCATAGGCAATTGTCTGTCTAAACATAAAAAAGAATGCTTTTTTCTCTCTAGCTTCATAGACCTTCCTAATGGTCCTATAAATCAAACAGACACTGCAACAGCAGCTGCAAATCATCCTACTGCCACGACATCCCAACCAAAATGTCCAGAATGTTATCCCAAACGATGGATGAGATTTCTCGTGAGACAAGAGCGAAAGCATACATCCCATTCCTAGCGAGAGAGAAAGTGAGAGAGTGGACAGGATCCGTTCAGGATAACTCTCCAGAGCTCCAGAAAAGCAAAGAAAATGTATGTGTGAGAGAGAATACGAAAGCTGTGTGTATGTGTGTTTGTCGGGATGAAAATAGGATGATTGGGGAGGGTATGGGAATGAATCTGGGCAAAAGGAAGGGCGCAAAGCGGAAGGACTCGGTTGTACTACGCGCGGAACGGAATACTATCAAAAGTACGCTGCAGTCTACGTCAAACATGCAGTATGGGGCGAACGGGAACGGGATAGCCAGGGCAGCCAGGATGGGAATGCGGGGGTTGCTCGTTTGCCAGTGTATTGCACACACTAACAGCCAACCCATTTATTGCACCGTGGCACCGTGGCAATGGCTAGGCTGGGAGTATGCGCTGGAGCCTCAATTCATTGTGGGCTGGAGAGTTTGGAAACTGCACTCAATCCCATTCTCTGTCCGATGCTGCTGCTGCTGCTGCTAGATGGGAAGAATGGCCAAAATATCCTACTTTCGCGAGACAATCACACGTACGCCTCTCACATATACTACAAGGCAAGGTAAGCAGTGGAGGCGGAGATAGCTGTTCAGCAGTGCGGTACGATGTAATAATGCACCCATTTTTCCGAGAAAATCCCACACAACATCCTCGTTTCTGTCTCTCGTGTACATGCGTGTAGGTGGCACACGTACGTACGATAGTAGTACGATTAGCGAATACGACAACGATCGGACAGTTTCCCCGGCCCGGCCTGCAATGAGCGTCAATCGATTGCGGGCCTTGTGCTCGCTTTTTTTGTCTCGTTCGTCGTTTTCCTTCCCCATTGAATGAACATTCAGCAGTCACGGGTAGAGGAGAAGAGTGGCTGCGAGTGTGTGTGTGTGTGTGTGGAGAAGCGGCGGGTGGACGACGCAGCGGTTTGGAATGAAATTCCTATGCATTTTTCATTTCGTGTCCTAATCTGAGCTGAACATTCTTTGTGTCATTCCTTCACGGGTTTGGACGGCTGCTGGATGAGCTGTTTAACCGTACCTCCAAGTATGCTTGCTATGCTAATTTTGTGCCTTCATCGTAGACAAGAGCGACTTTTTGAAGAGCTTCGTCTCGAATCTCGCTCTTCACTCCTACAGCTGCAAGAGGCTGAAGCGATTTTTAATCATTTTTGTTGTAGGAATTATGTTTTTAGAGATCTGCTTGAGTGAACGAAGTGAGGAACAGTTTTGCATAAATGCGACAAAGGTTAGTTAACTCGCAGCATCACTTTTCATTGTTTAAGGTATTTTTTTTTCTCTGTCATAGGGAACTGCCAGACGAACTGGTAATGTTTGAACAATTTCTGGACTCTTTTGAGGAAGAAGTAAACCCATTTTATGGCCTTTCAAAGAGTTTATTTTTATTTTGACTTTAATTTATACTATCATAACAATGATAATGCGACGTTAAGCCATCAAACTACAAATAAATATAAAAAATAATACCTAGTTCTTCAGATTACTTTTAATAATATTTCAGTATAACGGTTAACCAACTTGTAGTCAAGAACTACTGACGTGTTTAAGCGAATGTTAATGATGGTTAACTAAATTCTTTGTTTTTTGCCTATACAATTTAAAAAGTTTTGTCTCAGATTAAATGGTCTGTTGTACGACGACCATCGTCCGACCATCTAACGATTTTAATTATACAAATTATTTAGATGAAATATAAAACAGATCTTCTCAGATCAGACAGTCAGTCCTCACTACGGGATGAAACAGATGAATGAGACATTTTTATGTTATTTATTTGGTTAGGTAAGGTATTCCGCTAAGGGTTTAACCAAAAACGCCGATTAGCCGATTGTTCCAACTTCTGGGTTTAAGTTGCACAATGACAAAGCCACCTATATAAGCCACAGTCTATAAAAGTGTTAGATTCCTCGTATTTCTCTACTGTATTGAAAGACTTGTTCTACTCTCTATTAGTTTTATACAACAATCTTTAGAACTGAACATATGATGTGAAAATCTAAGTAGCAGTTGCAATCGTGCACCGAAAAATACGACGAAAGTTCTTGGCTTAACGACGATGTCGAACGACGATCGCCATCTAATGGCTTATGGGACTTATCGGTGCCACGTAGCTGAATAGTCAGAGTTTGATCCCCGAACCTGCCGTGTGAAAACCGGCTTGGTAAGTACTTCATTATTACAATTACTAAGAAATAGAACTCGTATACAACTCTTAGCACGAGCTAATCTTCACTAGCTATGCCTCGACAGATCCTTACTGCATCAAATCAATTAAAACCCATAATTCAAAGGACGAAAATCAGTTGTTAGGATCGCTATATTACACAGACACGAGGTTTCAAAATACGTAAAAGACATTCCTTTATAAGAGACCTCATATCAGCCATTACACTCACACATATAATTTTCCGAGCGAGATTTGCATCATGAAGATTTGCACCCTTACAGATGGTTCGTAATCAGCAGCCAGCAACGTAAAATGCAATCGGAAATTGATTTTCGCCTCATTGTCTCCTATGGGCGGGTACGGAAGTTGCGTGAGTATGTGCAACATTGGGAAAACAGAAAATATCATACATTAGCACCCTATCCCTTGGTTTGCTCTCAGTGGCGTTGTGGAACTACCCTCAGGCACTAATGTCTGGCAGCGACAGATGTATCGGATATTATTTTTCATCTTCTTAATGCTCTTCCTAAATCAATTGAATGAAGTTGGTTAGCAGTGGGGAATAAATTACGAGTAGAGTTGATCCGGACCGCATCCCGAGACAGGACAAGTTTGCAATCGTGCGATCTAATCTAATTTACGAAGAATCTTTGCAGACTTTGAATGATAATGAGCAACAAAGAGTTCATTATTATACAAAAACACCATCACAGACCGGAACGGAATAGTTGGAGAATCTTAGTTTCTATCCCTGCGAGAGTGTGTGCACTAATTGTTGATGATTAAACTTCTACTGTCTTTTGTAGACAGCTTGAATGATTCGTTCTGTTTATTGAATAATCGAAAGATTTAAGGAAAAAAGCCTCAATTGAATGCAACTTTCTATTGATGGATTGTAGTAGCATTGCATAGCTTTTTTCTATCTGCATGGAAGATACTAGTGCTCGAACTGTTAACACCTCTTATGGCACTTGCCGTTTTAATTACTTTCTCAACGTTGCCCCCTAGACACACTCAACTAACACGCTCAAGTCGTTGCAGGCTAGACGTTCGAAACGTTCAAAATCATTTCAATCTACTTCTAGCACACTTCAAACAAACCCTTCCAATGAGTTGGTGTCCATCAGGGTACACTGCATCGATCACCAACCTCCTAAGCTTCTCTATCACACTCACACACTCACACCGAGCTAGGTACACGGCTACGGTGCTTACTCAACCAGTCTATTACCGGCCGATTATTATCATCATTGTTATTATTATTATTACAATCATTACGTTCATAGAGCATTTTTTTTTGTTGTTGCGAAAAACCAGTCCGGCTGATTTCACACCCATCCAATGCGTGATATTGAACGTTGGACATGACTTGAATGTTCACGTAAGAAATTTTGCCTTCTTCCTGACAGTGGGAAGGAGGAATAAAATTTTGCGCAAGAACTTCCTCGGTTGGGTGTTCCAAGCACCAGAGGAAGACAAGAATCCTTTCATCGAACCGGACCGTCCTCGAGCAGCATACGAAACATTCATTCCACGGTGCTGCTGAAGCTTCACGATCGGTTCGAACGACGGGGCGATTCTTTCGGAATGATGGAAAATTTATGGTAATAAAATCGGCGTTTAATCCCCGATGACATAACATACTTTTACACTTTCGCCATTTTGCTATTGCTGAGCGACTGGTATGGTGGAAAGCTTTATAGGGTTGAACGCTGTTTGCGGACAACTTCCATCAATTTAAATAGATTCGCTTTTCCTTTCGTCTTTTTTTTCTGTGCCAAACCAAGGTGATAAGAGACCATCGGGAAGATATCGATTTTGGCTCCCACTTACACGACACTTACAATTATTGATGAGGTAAAAATGATGTTTAATAATGGAGCAGTGTTGGTAGCTGAATCGAAAAAGATATTTGAAAACAAACGTTTCTTTATTTTCGTCTTGATCAATAAAACAGTGCTCAAAACGTACTGATACGTAGCTTGTAGCGGTGGGTCAGTAAACTATTATCTCACATGCACACATTCACACAATAGCCATGTTCGCTAGATTCTCTGTACAGCCAAAGACAACCAGGCGTCTCCATTTTATTGAGCCAAATGGAACAAAACGCGGGTGTTGTTCCAGACCGAGCGTACCGAATAAATTCTGTATGGCTGTCAGATGCTTGCAGAACTCGTTAGTTCTCGGGCACCCAGAGAGCACAAACCCCTAACTACAACGGATGAAGTCGCAAAAATCGATGTCCCATAACGTTGCTCCAAAACATAATTCTCGCAAGCTTGGCCAAAAGCAAAGTGCCGCTGCCGTGTTGCTGCCGTATCCTCCGGGCCAGGATCCAATTTCGCACACAAATGTGCACAGAAAATACACTCACACACACTCATGCATGCACACATAAGCGCAATCGGGGCGACATAACGACATTGTGCCCATCGTTAGGTGGGCCCCACCTCCCCAAGCCACCCCCTTTCGTAGCGCAGCCACCGTACTGGGCCAAACGCGGTACGGTACGGAGAAATATGGATGTCGTTCAATTCGTTGTTTATCCATATAAATTATGTTTTCCCAGTGGCACAGCTACACCACCATCAGGATCCGTCTTGGCCCATTGTCCTACTTTTTTGTCTGCTCGGGCACCCACGGCGGATCCTCCACTCTGCCACTTTTCATTTTATGCCATTTTCTTTTGGCATACGCGGTGAAAATTTTGCTCGACGCGCTAACAATGAGAACAGAGCGATACATTGCCGTTGGTTGCGGTTTGGCCCGCTGTAAGCCTTCCGTGTTGAATCTTGGAGCAAATGTTCATTTCCTTAATCTTTGCACCCGAGCGCTTTCGGGGCTCGAAACGTCAGGGGAAAGAAAAGATTTAGTCGTTTCTTAAGACAAAAGCCAGCCGTTGAAAAAGACGCCTCTGCAGCATCGACTTATGTACTTTATTACAAGATTATGCTTATCTGGCTCCAATTATATTTAGTAACAAGTGTTAAACATCAAGCAGAAGCATGATATCCCCAAGACTTTGTTTACTAATGTCTAATACAGAATGATTGGAAAAAAGATACCTTTAGGAGAAAATATTCTTTAACCTATCCTTTTTCTTGTGCCTTTTTTGGCATTGTACTGTATAAGGATCTTGGCCTATGATTTATGATCTAACCAAAGATTAGCCGTAACAAGTTAGTGTCCAAAATCTTTCAATGTTTGTCATTTTTATAAATGACGTCAGCACTGTATTACAAAACTCTCTCAGAATGTCTTTGATTGTCTCTCAGCATTCACTCAATTTATTAATTGAATCACAATCATCAAATTCAAATGATTAGGGAATTTGGTGGGACAAAACTGTCACCTTCAACAAACAAATCGACGGTGGTCAGTCTAGTTAGAGTATGGATGGATGATTGTGGAATCTGATCTTATTTTCAGATTGCAGGCGGTTTCTTGGAACCTGCACTGCTTCAAGACTTTGTATTGGTCTCTGATCAGATCATGCCACATTGGATTAACCATCTACTGCGAGGACTGAAATGAAACTTTCATCAGATTTGACATATTCAAATTTGGACATATGCGTTGTTTAATAAAGTAAAATTTAATTCGTTGTTGTTGTCAAATATGTTTCTAAATAAATGCATCCGTTTAAGTTTACTAAAAGTTTCAATGTTTTCCAACGAATAATAAATTAGTTTGAAATAGCTGGATTTTTCCTATTCCATACCCGTCTCAAAAGAACTCGTGAAGACTTAGATCAGTTCACAGATTGTATGACGTACATTTGTATCTCATTATTAACAACATTTTCTTCAGCTCCACTTACCTTTCTTCGGCCACAACAAAGCATTCTTCGCGTGCGCGAATGTCCGGTAGCAGTCGTTTTCAGCCGTGCGAACTTCCGCCACTGCATTAGTCTACGTCGAGCGCGTGAAACGACGACAAGCTTCGGGCTGTGGCTGTTGGCAGCGCTGTTCCGGCCGTGCTATGAGGCGCAACCGGCCCGGACCCGCGTGCGCCGTAGTGCAAGGAATCCCTGCCCAACAACACCGCCCACCGCCGCAACGAAGCCCCGTCCACCGACACCTCCGCTACAGCCGCTACCGCCCCCTACTTGCACCCCAGCCGAACGTCGGCGAACGGACGGATACTGATGCTGGTGCTGCTGCTGTTGGAGTAGCTGTTGCTGATGCAACCGTACCACCTCCTCGATGGAGTCCTCGTCCTCCTGTTGCTGGTGTTGCCGCGGCTGTTGCCGCAGCTGCTGCGACGACCTTGACCGATCCTCGCTACTACGCTCACTACTACCACGGTACCACTCCTCGTGTTCCTGCTGCCACTCCTGCTCGTACGGCTCCTGAAGTCTCTGGTTGGAACGAACGTGACTCATTGACGACTTGTGATTCGATTGCGCACACACCCAATGGTCGTGGGACGTCGGGCGTCACGATGGACGCCACCTACAGCTACCAACGGAACACTGGGAAGCTTCTTCACACCACCGAACACGACCGAGCCCGGTTCCGACCGACGCGACTGATGCTGGTGCGCACTCTTCTGCACTCGGCACGGGTCCTTCCTCATTCTGAGCTGCGCGTTCCTCGCGTACATTGCGTGCAGCCACAGCTGGTTGGCACACTATACCCGCACATCACACCCACACTGGCCTCGCACTATCGTCGTACGCACGTCACAGCCAACCAGTCACTGCTACTAATCGGAGAAGAAATCTTTCACTCTGCCGTAGGTGGCCTTCGACCCTTTTCTTGACCAGCTGCTAGTGTTGCTGGAAATTGAACACACACGAGCGGACACACACACACACTTTGCTTGTTAGTGAGGGATGGAGGGTTTAATTATTTAATCTGATTGTGGTATCGTGGCGTATCATTTCTATTCCTGTCTCGTAGCAAAAGTCCAGCAGAGAATCCTTGGAGACGAGAAGCAATTGTGGGCACGATCGGATATAATGAAGCAAACGATTTAATTAATAGAATTGAGAATTGACTAATTGGAAAGTTCATCGATCTATCTACCACTTGACGTTGGAGCAAATCTACAAACTAATGGTCATTCAATAGCCTCGACCAGTTAGGCAGCAAGTAGCAACGAGGATACAGCACCAAGAAAATGATGTCACATGATGCACCCACACGGTAGTGATACAGAATCTATTTTTAAGGCACCAAATAAAACTCCTAGCAATGGAGTGAAAAAATAGAATGCTAAAGATAAACTATTCGCTCATCTACCTACACGCGGTAGAACCTTCTGCCCTACTTGAGAAGTTCATTCGCCTACCTAGCGCTTTGGATTATGTCCTATTTGGAGGAACAAATCCTCAAACAAATATGAAAAAAGACACACGATGTAAACCTTCCCACCACCTGGGATCCATTCCATTAAGTTCACATTTTCTAAGAACGACACATTTATAACAGAAAAAAGACGAGAGCCTCCATCTCGTAATGTAGAAAAGATTCTGTCCGACAAACCTGTTCCAGTATCTCCAGCTCTATTACCCAGCTCCCCAGTCACGGAAACAATGGTACCATACCATGTTTTACCTTCAGATAATTGGCAAATAAAAGCATCATGTGGAAGTAAACGTACGCAAAGCACGATGAGGCCTCGATGGAGGCGCCCAGTGCCGTGTATGCTTTTCGTTACCAGGTGTAGCGGATGTGTACTGGCCTACATTCTGCATTATAGTTCCCGTTCCGTTTTCCAGCGGATGCAATGGACGATCCGCGGAGTCTTCTTCCGGGAGATGGTTTTCGTTCTCTATTGTTGTGCGCGTCCTGCAGGTGCATCACAGCAATACACGGGTGCTGCCCACCGACCATGGCGGTGGGCTAGCAAGGGCACGTGACTCTATTCTGTAGAAGACGGTAGGCTTTAGTTGCTGGCAACTTCGATGGCAAAAGAAGGGTTTTCATACGCTTCTAGCTATAGTTTTGTTCGGTTTTTTTTTTTTTGTTTCCATTCTACAATAGCTCTCTTTCGCTTTTACTCTCTTTCTCCAACCATTTTCTCTTCTTATTGTAACATCGTTTGATCGCAAGTGTCGCTTCATTCTCTCTACTGGAGAGTATCTTTCCACACAGTTTTCTTCCTATTTCGGCCTCTCTCTCTCTCTCTATCTTTCTCTCCCCGGAGAAGAAGCATTTCTTATCAGACATTCTTCTTTCAAAACAGGCTGGCGTGCATGCGCGCCGGAAAATATATCCATTCCTGACGCCTACTGACACATTCGCTCTGACCTGTGAGAGGGAGAAAAACTAGGCCCCCGATAATCACATACACACATACACAGATATATGGACGTGTTAACCACACCGTCAACGACCTTTCGTGCTGCTGCTGCTGCAGCAAATACACTCCCGCACGGTTGGCTTAGGGAAAATCATTGGAGGCCCTTTAGGCTTTCACGTGAATGAGATAGTACCATACAGCGTTGCCAGGCGTATACTAGTGTGTGGCTGTATATGCTTGTGTGTAAATGTGAAAACCACCGCGTGTGTTTATGTGAGTCGTGAGTGCGTACATGTTCGCTTTTCCATTGCAAGCAGCGTTTTGGAGAGAGTGAGAGAGCGAAGAAGAGAAGGAAAAAAAACTTCTGCGATCGATATTTAACTGCTGCTGCTTGTGTCCCTTCCTTCCGAAAATCTAGAGTCAAGCTTCATCTGTTCCAGTTCTTTGAACTATTTTCTTGTGGAATTTTGGCTTTTGCTTAGGAGATTTTTACTTCACAATTAGGCATTGAATTGTGGAATGGAGAAGCAAATATGATCGAGTAAGTCCTAAAACAATTGCAATGGAAGACTACTCCGATAAATCCTTTGATACACTTGTCACAAGACAACCGCAAATTGGAAACACATACACGTACACATGCTCACAACCATAAGTACATCACAACTAATACAATTCAGGTGCCCAATTTCTTCACCAAAGATGTTAAATCTTGATTTTCTCGTTGTTCTATGAAACCAGTAGATGAAAATTCTCCAACAAAATCACTACCACACGATTGCCCACGATTGCCTGTGGCCGACTGACTGGGGCCCGAAACTGTATGGATTCTTCCAAAATCATCAAACGGGTCGCACACAAGCACTCATTAACACACCCACTCACATACATGTACATTCCTACACACATACACGAAGGAACCTAATGTTTCCGAGTTATACTGTACATAACATTTTCTCGCGAATCTTTCAACCGTTTCAGGGATCCCAACTTCCGGCCAAACAGTACCGATGACCGATATACATTCCCACTAGCTAACTCCACTAAAAGCACTAACCATAAAGCGAATAGCAGCAGCAATTATCACCAACGAGATGGGTAACTAAGGTCTTCTCGATAGCAACGCGTGTATCCTTCACGTACTAGATATCACACACCAGGAAAAACTAGTCGTCTTGATACTTCCTGTGCGTACGCCTCTGAGCCAAAAGCTCTTTAGCATACCTTTTTGTCACTTCGTTTCACAGCGCTTCACACCTCCCAGGATGCACACACACGCACACACGCACTCACCAACACGTAATTTTCGAGTCCGATTTTTCTTTTCTTGTAAATCGCTTTTTTGTATTAGATGATGACGAAAACTAAACTCCGGGAGGCTTCTCGGGGCCAGGAATTAGTTTGTCTGTAAGCAGAATCGGCATTAAAAACCCACTACCGGAAGGTTATAAAAATAACCGGAGCATGAGAGCGCTCCCAGCGGTGGTGACCGAATGCGAACCCGTTGGGCCAGTGAAAATTCACTCAGTCTGGAAGTTTTGCGAAGCAGCGTCTCCCGCGGGAGCTTTCTCTCGATTGCGTGCTCTCGCTCGCGTATGGTGTGGGGCCTTTCCCGCCCAATTTCCACGTTAATCCGCGGGAGTCCCCGTTCAGAAAGGGAGCAAAGCGTCAAACGAGCATTCGCGCGAGACGGTGAACAAGGATAGACGATATGGTGCTTTGGCTGACTGACATCACATTTTGGGGACAGTTTCTCCGATTTTCCTACGTTTTTTTTTTTCATTCGCTCTCCATACTTTTTACTCCAGTAGGAGAGTTTTCTTGTTTCATTTCTCTAACTTTCTCTCAGCTCTCGCATCCCGCACGAATCCAACGATTGATGGACGGCGTTTATGTTTTATGTGTAGCAATGCTGCTTCTGTCATTCTTCCCCAATTCCGTAAATTATCCACCCATTGCGAGGCTCGCGTCATAAATGATGACAATTGAGGAAGCTTTTCACTGATGGACGTGAGTGAGGATGTTTTTTCCTGCGTCGCGTACGGTTAACAGTCATCAAACGAACATCTTCATCACCAGTTCCTTGCTTCGGTAAAACAGTGATCATAGTATGAAAAATTGTATAATAAAATATATGCTCATTGATGTTATCGCACCAACGCAACCGTAAAGTAGTGTGAAAAATCACCTTTGAATAAATTGTCACCTTTGGACATGATGAGAGATGTTCCTTCCATTTCAATATCAGCTTGTCACATTGATGGGTTCAACGGGCCATTACGTTCCCGCTTCAGCCATCAGCCCTCGCAGGAGACCGAAAGTCATATTTTTCATAAATGCTACAGCACTTCTACTTCCTCTCCTCGCTTCTTCGTCTATCGCTTTCACCATAATCCCCTCCAAAAAAAAAGAGGGAACATCCATCCATCCGTTGTCCCTGATGCGTAGGATTTATTTGATGTCAACGTGAATACTATAACTCCACGGCCACGGCCAAAAGCATCTCAGCAAAATCAAACAGTAAGAGACGACCGGCCTGACCAAAAAATCTAATAAATCCCTTCGAGACCGGTAACAACACTCAAGTAGTGTCCCGGACCTTCATTCTTCGCTGCTTATGTTGAGGGAGCATTACCACACGGAGGCAGGGTGTATGAAAGAAAATATGTTTTTTGACGATTTTGTTTTGCTACCACCAACACCACCACTATCCCTCGGTCCACATCGCACCCAATTTTGCTTGATTCAAATTCCTTTCGCCTCTTTCCCGCCCTCTGCTGGGCCTCCCTTCACAGGAGCATCTTCTCGTGATCCAACATAATTTCTTTTGAAAGTAAACAAAACTACCAACATTTTCTTCGCTTTTTCGCTTCGTTGCATACTTTCACTCCCTTTTCTCCGGTGGTAACCGTGGTCGATCGTCCACTCTGTTCGGATGTTTTTGCTTCGCTCCATCACACAAGATTTGGTGTGCCTTCCTTCTGGTATCATGATACCTGCCACGGGGAAATGCGTGTATCTGTGATATGGAGTAAGAGAGTGAATGAGTGAGAAAGGTACAAGTCGGAAGGAGCAAGAGAGCATAAAAATCTCCGCATAAAATCTTTCATCACACAACCATACCCATCTGCAGCCCCCGAATCGGTTGGATTACCCTTGCCGAAGAGCTAATGCTCCTGGACGATGGTTTTAAGTAGTAAGAGTATTGCTTTCTTCTTCGTCCTTACACATTATAAACGGGGGTATGGCCGGCGAGAAGTGTGGGATGTATAAAACGGAAGAACAAAAATGTTGCTAGTCGACAAAATAAAGTCTAGGGATCAAAATAGTTGCCACCATCTACACTACACATTTCTCTACCTTATAAAGGTGTTACTTCAGTTTCTAAATGAAAGGGTTGGTGCGTTTAAAAGGATTGAAATAATGTTCTTATGAGTTTAGTTAATTATTACTAAAAGTTTATAAAAACAGACAGAAACCAGAAAGGATTGACAAAAAAATAAAAACTTTGAGAATTATGTTTTCCAATGAAAAATTGAAATAATGAAGTGCTTCCAAAAGTTCAGCGCAAATATTCGCGATTATCGTTTGTCATGATTTATTTCAACATAATTTACTTGAGTTAGCCAGAATCTTTGACTTCAACCCTTACGGGTTGTTGGAGAAAACGGCGGAGCCTATCAATATCCCTCATAAAACCTTGATGTACCGTGCCCTTGAACATAATTTTCAAATTATCGTTAAATTCTCTACGAAATGGAGAGAATGTAGAGCACAAAGTAAACGAGCTATCAATGGATTATTTTGTATAAATAAGTAAAAAAAATCGAAAAACCAACGTTTTATCGATATTTAGCTTTAAATCAACCTCTGTTAACGGTTGATTCAAATCGTTTTTAGTACCGTGAATGGCCGTACGCTGTCGGAGGCTTTTTAGTACAATGCTAAAGCGGCTTATAAGAGCCGGCGGCTGTTTGGAGTATCAAAACAAATCATTATGCAAAAGGACTTTGTGATCAAATTTATCATCCTAAACAGTCATCAAAAACTTGTTCTATTTGACAAAATTCACAACAGACTTCTTTTTGAAACATTTTTATTTGTAGGAAATGTATAACAATACAATACCCACATTGGTGATGATTTTAACTGAGAATTGCACTCCAAATGCAACAAATAAAGTAGCAAAATACAATGCCCAAACATTCATCAAACCAAGCTTGCTTCTATTTAAAACTATTCCGATATTTTCAACGAGTAATTGATATTCAAAAGTCCAATTTTTGTTTGCTAGAAATTTTTTAAAATGAACGTACTGAGAACACCTCCTCGCTTTCAACATTTTGTGCTGCAGTGTTTGACAGCATCTGTCAAAATTTTGTCTCCTTGGCAACGAGCTGAAAAACGAATAACAAAATAAAAGAGATTTCACCAAAGTAGTTGCTACGAAACTGTGCAAAGGATTTTCCGCCACCCTTTTTCGCCAACTAGCAGTGGTGTACCGTTCGATAAATAATTCGGTACAAATAACCAAACACACTCTCACACGCACGGTGGTGAACTGTATTTGTGGCGGAAACTGTGAATCCAACCGAGTTGATGTGGATCATATTTTGTGCATTCCCGTGTTAAAAACTCTCAACCACACGAATCTGTACACACTGTAGAGCAAACCAGAAATTTGCACCATCGTATGAACGAGTGTGAATATCGTAGTAAACTCGGCTGATAGTTATCCGTGCATCAAAGGCATAAACGGCATAGACGGGATAGTGCACACGACCGGTACGTTTGCTGTGCGTACTTCTCGGAACGAAAATACACACGGTACCAAGAACGCAGCTGTTGCAAAACGGGGTCCTAGGCTGGGTTTGTCCTGCTACCCTGCTGCCGTGTGTAAGTGTGTGTGATTGTAGGGACTTCCGACAGCATTCTTGTTGGATGTAAGTGCTTGTGTAACAACAACAGGTCGCGCCTGTGGCGACAGAAAGACTTTCCTAGCAAAAGCTCTGCTGGAATGCAACCGTCCACTCTGTAGCTGTTCGATAGCTTTCCCAAAACCGAGCGATGGATCGAAACACGCAGCAGTCCCACGATTTTTCACCGGAGAAGATGCCCTACATCCTGCGAAAGGGATAAGGAGGTAAGCATTAATAAAGGGGGGGAATAGGAAATTACGGACGCTTCGGCGGTACTGCTGTCCTGTATATTGCTCGCACTAGTTCAGTATGGGGCGAGGAATTATCAAATAGTTTTAAAAATGTTACTACCTTGCGTGCGATGTTCTGTATGCCCTCGTAGGATTGTGATATCTGGCTACGTTTGTTTACCAGAACTGTGAGACGCGCAGAACTTATGCGCGCCCAGCAGAAGTACATCAGTATGACGGTTTCCAGGTGCATAAGACACGCGTTGCCACGGGTTGCTAAGTTTAACGCATGATTGAGCAGGCCATCTATTACGTTTGTGGGCAGTTTACAGGGAAAATTTTGTGCCATGATTTATGATTCGGATTCTCTAAATGCAAGCCATTTGGAAAGGAAAAGACTAAAGTGTTTCACCTTTAAAATTATTTTTTGATCCCGGCTGCCTTAGCCTACCTGAATTTGTGTGATGATAAATACGATTCCCCAATTCTTTGCAGCACGTGATGCTAACACGCAAAAGCCAAACAACCAGGACATTACTCCATTTGGGTTTAACTTAATTCACCCGAGCAAAAAACGTTCCGCATGAGAAGATACCTGTGCTGCCTGGCGTGCTGCCTGGTCTTGCTTTCTTCGCACACCATTCCCGTAACCAAGGGGAACGATACTGGTTTGCGTTACTTCACCTTCCTTCATCATGAAACGGTTGCGCGTCCCCATATGGCGCTAAACGCCACCTAGACCACTCGCTCCGGCAAGGACCCCTGACAACGAACCGCGAAGCTGTTTAGCGAAGCGTATCCTGCACCACAACCATTCACTGATGTGTATTCTTTCTAACTTCCCCGTTGCAGCTGTCCTGGTGCCATACCGGGCAGAGCTGCGGGAAAGTGGGACCCTTAAAAGTAAAAGGATATAGAGAGCCACAAGGTTCAGGCAGCGCGGGGAGCAATGGCACAGGAATCTGTTTGATCGATACAATTCTCGTTCGACAGTCGCTGGCGTTTTATTTTATGCTTTCCTGTTTGTCTGCCTTTTTTCTTTAACAAAGTGTCCGTTGCCACCGCCGCCATGCACCGGTGTCCTAGCAGCATTGCAGTCCTTAGCAGCCACGATTGATCGCTAGGCGTCAGTAGCCGTTCTGTGCTTGGTGCATTCATTTCTGTTTCTTAACGACCGACGACGACAACCGGCGTTTGGGGCTCTGTTTTGTTTTTTCGCTAATTGTGCTTACAAACAATACACATCCCCAGAAAATCCGTAGCGCGATCATTGGACATCCTTGCTAAGGAAGGAGCAGTGTTGTGATACGGCGGGTGATGCTGGAAACTGTCTGTGTAATCTCTTGGAAGATTTAAATTGTCCTCTTTGTGCAACGGAGACCTCTCGTGGATGTCCCTTAGACTGTTGTTAATAAATTTATGTGCGGGGAAACGATTGGTAGGAGTGATAGAAAATCATAACATCCGTTAATGATCAATTCTAGTGAATGTGGAATATACATATCGCCTACAATGTCGTTAAAATCGATGTATGTGCGTGCGAACAAACATTAAACAGCAATTAAGTTAATTGCCTTGTGAATAGTTCTTCTGGAGGATAAATTTAACATTGTTTAGTATAATAACAAGATAATATAAAAAAATCATAGCTGACTCATGCTATATTGCCTATTTTGGAAGGGTTCGTTTTGCTCATATAAAAAGTGGTTAATAAAGCTCTCAACAGATGGCGCTCATTATAGCAATAGTTGTTTATAAGCAATAGTATGTATGGTTGCAATTTATTCAAAGATTTGTTGATTAATCGTTTAATTTCTTGCCTAAACAAAATAACTTACATGAATCATCTTTTCCTTCCAGATTCTATATTTACTACCGACAAAAGGAAGTAAATTTCTGCGGCGCTTAAGTTCGGCGGAAAATAGACTATTTGACCTCTACCCCCGTACGCAACAGTTCCACTCGTCAAACGTGTCCGTGGAACACAGTAGCATTACACCCAGTGATAACTGTGCCGCCCAACTATTCCTTACAACATTTCATATCAACGCTTACCCCATTTATCATAAAAAAGTAACATACGGTTTGCATGTTATACACGGTTCCGGAACGTCCCGGCACACATACACTTTACAGGGAAGATTAATAGATAAATTATTTTAACACTTGCATTAGTATCGGAGACAGAGAGAAAAAAAACTATTTATGCTTAACAAAACGAGCATCTATCATTAAAACAAAACATCATGGCGACACGGTTAGCAACACAGCGTAATTTTATAACCGTTATTCCCGCGCCTACCGGTAGCTCAGCTGCAGCTTCCGTTACAATCGAGCAAGCCGAGAAAGGTGCTGTAGTACAAAAAACCGCCACTGAACCCGCTGACTCGGGGAACACCACCAACGGCGCTATATCTACGGCACCAGAGGTGACGACAGTGAGTGTAGCGAGCTCGGTCTCAGGCATGGCCTCGAGACCATCCAGCTCGTCGCAACTATCCACGATCGCCATCGCTGGTGGGTTAAAGAATGGCAGTGCAAAGGGAACACTCATGTCGACAAATCTGCTGACAAATAATGCTAACATTATGAACCTTCTCGGTAACGCGAACGGACTTTCGCTGCAGCAAATCATTCAGCAGGTTGGTACAATCTTTTTTTATATGTTTATTTACCTCTGCCTCTCTGTACCTCTTTATTTTAATATTATTACTCTTGTAATGTAAACATTTGTTATGAATTTTAGAAAAAAATTGTGATAAATTCGAACGGAACCCTGATCGACCTCGTTCCCTTAAACGATGATAATGAAGGTGTCGAGGCAAAGGGTGACAACGAGAAGCTGTTGGAAGGCCCGACCGCAAACGAGAGCGTGGAGAGTGGTAACTCTTCGGAAGCAACTGTTGATGAGTCAACGCATGTGACAGCGCAGGTAGCGGTCGTTCAAAGCCAAAGTCCTGGAGATGGTACACCGCAGTACATAACTGTGACTGGTAAGTAATGTTGCTTTCGTTTTGTTTACATTACTGATTAAAGTTAAATCAAACCATAAAGAAATACTAGTGCAGGTTAAGTCAATCAAACCACTAAAAATACGTACAGTCAACTGGTTCTCTTTTAAACAGGGTTTTATTGCCTTTATGAGCAAATTATCTAATTATGATAATTATTGAAAACACACAAAGCATTTCGATATCAGTGACTGATCTAGCAGCGAGAAGTCGTCAAAGAGGCCTCTTGGATGAAAGGCTTAATCGTTTCGCAGAGAGACGTCGTATTCGTTTCTATCTATCACTAGAATTTGTAATTCCAATGACCTCGTCTACCAAGAGATCTTATCACAATCGCCCGCTGTTTTAAACGTTGTTTAGTGATTTTTTTTTCGTGCCTGGGTCTTAAACTACTTTTAATATAAATTTAAATTTGAGAGAAACCTCAAAAAAAGAAAAAATAAATTAATTAAAGCTATCCTTCTGGAAAGGTTTAATTTCGATGTAATAGAGTTGCATGTACAAATTTTTTCAAATTTTGTGTTGATTAGACCATCCAAAATAGCCGAAAAATCGTAAAATGTCTAGGTATTAAAGGTATTGAAATGCCTGCGGTTCTTATGTAATACTTTGGATGATCTATGGCTATCTTGATATTTCAACGACTTACCTACCAAGAAACTTTACGGCTCTTGGCCGTACAGTTTAAATGATATATTTTTAAATTTATATTTATTTTTTACTTTCATCTCACTTCATAATGTTTCACACAAACGGTTAATGGTTGTTATAACTTAATCTCCAAAGAAGCAATACTTGTTTTTTTGCTTTTGCCTTTTTTTTTTGTTGTTGACGAAATGATAAAATGGATGTTTATGGGAATATGAAATTTTAATTATTACAATTCCAAACATAACAAAATAGAACATGATTTTTATTTAGTTATATTACACAAGACTTTTACTCGCGTTTCTCTCAGAGATGAACCATGGACGAGAAAAACGTGCCCAATATTGCTGAATATTTCCTACTGGCAGTAGAATTGCTTTTTAGAACAGGCAATTTATTATCAAAGAGTCTTTTTATCAGATTTACATTAACATTCTTTTTAAAAGTATGTTCTAAACTAACGAAGCGACTAAAGTTTACAAGGTATAGCTACATTAAAGAAACAATATAAAATGTTAATTATTATGTCAACGTTCTTGTCTGTTTTCTTGGTTACTTTAAAACGCAAACCATTATGCTAGCTTATATTCGCAAAAGCTAACTCGAATTCGAAATCATCTTTTTAAAATATAACACACTCAATCGTGTGTACGTATCCATTACTGACAAACTTGTGCCCTCCAATGCTATATCATAGTATGTAGTCAAAGATCTTTTTCCTCGCTGACGCTTTTTGTGGCGTTTTCTTCCCGTTGACGTATGTCCATAAATCATATCCCGCGGAGCATGTTTTGCCACCGGTTTTGGATAATACAGTGAAGCGCAGTTGATTAGAGCATACGTGCAGAAGCTAAGGTCATTGGCCCAGAAGGACAAAAAGAAGACTTCCAAAAATTGGAGAAATATCCCCGTTCGTTTGCGAAAATTCAACGCTCGGAAAAATATTTCGTTTTTCCGTAAATTGTCACTCTGCGTGACGGCACGTGCGTTTTTGGATGCTACCAAACATTCACTGTACGTAGGCTTATTTGCGTTCTCCGAATCAAAGGGCATTGATCATCGGTGACGTGGAGGGGGGGGGGGATCTCTTCGTCCGTTACGGCTGGCTACCATCAGCAATAGAGCATTGGCCCATACGTATGTGCTACTCGAACTTGGGCATGGCACCGGTGCGTAAATTGTTCTCAGAATTATTGGAATCGAGCGCGGACGGAAAATTGTACAAAAAATGTCAAGCTTCTCCTGCGCCTAAGGTAGTGTTGCGAGTGTGCGAGAACGGGCACGTCTAAGTCCAATGCCATTACATGGTTTGCTTCAGTGATCCAATTTCGATGACGATTTGAAATAATGTATTGACGCCCTTTTGGCATCTAAATTGCTTTCAATCACATTCCAATCTTCTCTAGCTTGCTTGGAGTCATTGCACCATTATCGCATATGCGAACATCATTTGAACAGCGCAATCATGTCAATTACTTAAAACATAACAACATATATCCCTGGAATTGAACTCTACCGCGGAAATGAACTTTAGGAGAAGAACTTTTTGTGCTGGCTTTCGCTTGTTTGTATCTTTATTTATTTTCAGTTTCTTTTTTTCTCTTGAGCCTGTTTGGCTTCTTCGACTCATTATGTTTCTACAGCGCAGATAGAATCTCAAATGCTATTATTGTGATGTTGTTGATATCGTGAACCCTCGCACTATCGTCTATCGTCCTAAAAAAAACCTGTCCATTTTCCCTATAACATACACGTTAAATCAGTGTTGATAAACAACTCATCTTTTGATCTATTATTATCTCGATTTCATTTCACCTCTTTTTGCTGATGTGCCTTGCTGCTGGGTACGCTCTAGTGCGCAACCCCTCGACTCCGTTCGATGGGTTGTAGTGCGGGTAGCTTAATTAAACGTATCCTGTTTTATAATAGCAAGATATCGGCATCCGTGTGGCCGGCTATCGTTCCCGCCTTTTGTCGGTACGTTCTCGCCGCCTGACAGATTTCGTAGGAAAACTTGTCAAACACGTCAAAATACGCTGTAATCAGACACGCTCACTGCAACTGCGAAACCCAGGGCAGGACGAGACACGACTGTGTTCCTCGTTGTAACCTTGAATAGGGCCGATTTACCGTTTACCGCTACTTGAGTTCATCGCACGGTCAGGCCAACCTAGGCATCGGTACAATTAAATGTATCACTTTTAGCCTAGCTCAGCCTCCCGGGACACGGTAGGTTGACGGTGGTAATCCGCCGCACCTTCTGCTCTTCCACACTCACTCACGCACTCATTATCTCGTCAAGTGGGTTTTTGGCGCGCCCTCTTCTACCAGCTACTAGCGTAGTCCTAGCGCAGGAAGCCATCGAAGGATGCGTTAAAGAAAGGTAAGGATCACAAATTAACAGCCATATTTCCTCTCTGGTGAGAGGGTCGCGGTTGGCCACCCCCGTTAAGATTATCATCAACAAACGGTACCGGTTAGCTTTGGGCTGGTTTGAAAAACTTGCGAGTTGCTGATTATAGGTGGCACACCGCTGGGTTGGCTGGTGGTGGTAATTGGGGTGAAATTGATACGGTTTCATCTTCCCTAGCGTGTATCCTGCAACGTCATGACAAGCAACCCCTGTGTCACTCCGATCCTCGGAGTGCTTTTCTCAATTTGTCTACATTCGCACCAAAAATCACATGCCATGGTGCGTATATTTCTTAGTCGTGGAGCGTGCAAATGTCCTGCCACTGTACTACAAACCTGTTCCATAGCTGGGTTGCAAAAGAAACTCAGAGTTTTCTCTGTTTTTCTGTACTACAAAGAGCCTCTCACTCGCAAAACCACAAGCAACCGTGTGTCTTTACTCTTCTCACGGTCCAATGATCCATCCTATCAAACGCGTCCGAAAGATATGTATACGATGCTGGCAAAGATTTTGCCTCGCTTTCAAAGAAAAAAAAAACATTTTTCCGCGCATCACTCCCTTGGTGTCCTTGCCTTTTGTTGTTGTTCTCCCTCCTGTACTCTATCAGGCGATAATCTTATCGGATAGCACATCAAGACGAATGGCGAATGGTGAAATGCTTTCACCGTGCGCGCTAGAGAGGAGAGATCTCGAACTAATTAAAACTCTTAACTACAGATCTTGCCGCGCGAAACGACGTCCTATTCGTGGGACTGCTAAGTAGAATCGATGTAAAGTTTTATCTTCTTGATCTAAATTTATTGCACGGTTTGCTGGTGATAGGCTGTCGGAGAACGTGCGGAGGACCCAAGTTTTTGTCGCGATGGAGAGCGAGTGAGTTTGTGGTCTTGTTGTCGATTTATAATAAGTGTGCCATGCGTAAGCGTGTTAGCGAGCGGTGGAAATTAGTTTTGCTGAAATTATCGAATGCCGATTTCATTTATGCTCATTACTCGTTAACGGTGAATGTGGTGTATGATACGAACTTCCTGGCACTGCTGTAATATGACGAGTTTGTGTGCTCTGGGTTCTTTGGATGTTCATACGAGTTGGTCATGCGTTTCACGCTTTTATCACTACGCTGCAGAATAGTTATGGAAACAGCAGTTGAGGAGCCCAAACTCTGATCTAGAGAGTTTGGCCCAACAATTCTATGCATAGTGTTTAGAATGTTTTCGTTTCTATGCTGGCGCTAAAGGCTTCTTGCCTTCGCTTGCTAGGAGCCTCATGATACTTCAAGTGTGAAATTTTTCATGATTACATCATACATCCTTGTGAAGATTATGATAATAGTTAACTTTGTGTGTAATTAACACTTAAAAATCCTTCAACGAATAGAATTTCTAATCAACTAACAGTTCGTCATCATTTTGAACATCTTTCCTTTACAATTGTTCGTTTGTTTTATTCATTAAAGTGCTTCTCGAATAGCGAAACATCCTCAAAATCGCGGACATACAATAAAAAGTCATTCAAACTGATACTTTTATAGCAATCAAGCATTGGTTTTATACCAACGTACTTCACCGGATTGTTTGTAATTCCCCGTGCCGTGCTATGTGTCTACAACAATGGATGGTTTGTCGTACAATCGAAAACGAAGTCTCCATATCTATCCTATCCTTCAATGAGTTTATTATCCTTTTGGCTCTATTCCGCACGCTGGCTAGAAATCTTCACAAAAAATCCTTTCAGCCGGATCGCCGTGTTTGTGCGTACTTCGACCGATCCGAGTTACCGATCAAAAAAGGCAACAGGGCAAAAAAAAAAGCAGGGAAAGTTGCATCCGAGGACCGTGTCGTACGGGTGTGCTGAATGTTGTGCGCGCTACATTCGATAAGCACTGCATCGAGGTGTAGTGAAGCGAATGTAATCCTGAAATAATTAGTCTTGATTGGAAGAATTATCCCTCTCCGCGCTCGGTAGGACTTCGGCCAAAGTCCTTCGTCCGGATCGGACGCTGCACGCTGCAGACCCTCGCGAGCGAGTGCGAGGGTCCCATGGTGTGTGCACGGGAAAGAACTATAGCACCGCACCATTACTTGTATCAGCGCACTTAATAATGGGAGGATTAACAACTCGAAAATTATATCGCGTACCTCTATCACTGTGATCACTCTCTAGACTGCTGTAGTTGAATTGATTTTTTACCTTTGATATCTTCAGAAGCGCTATACCCGTACCACTATACCCTACTCTACTCGGTAAAGGGAAATAGACACACGACAAGCGAACAGAAGCTGTGAAGGTGTGCACCAGCCCGAAACATATGCTGGGTGGAAGCTGTTGGACAACATTTGCGCATCAATTAATTAGGATTACGCAGCGGGTAACGGGGTGCGTATGTGTGTGTGTGTGTGTACTCATCCTTACCTTCCCTTGCAAAAGGGTGCGTTCGATAGGAAGGGATGCAAACAAATAGATAAACATAATAACAATAACAACAACAAAAAGGGATACAGAGGAGGGCGCAGCATTATTGGTATTGTGTCAGCCGTATTGGCAGTGGCGAAGTATGAGAAGGGAATCTCGTAGCCACCTGTACGATTAGTTGGACGGTACTCTTGAGCGGTGAGTAATGTTGCCTTGTACGCCCAGGACTTTCAGGGCTGTCGGTGTCGGAGGACTCAGGTTATGCAACACGTGCCTTCCGAGAGGGGCTGCTTGATGCTTGCACGTGCATCGAACGGGTAATTGATACTCGCACACTCGTCGCAGGTGGCTCTAGAAATGGCCGCTCGTGCTAGACGAGTCGTCGGCCAGTCTGCAAAGATAGCTATCGATGGCTGCCTCTTGCCACTTGTTTTGTCATCATCTTAGTGGTCTTGTAAAATTATTGATTTAATTGCTCTACTTGGTGCCAACAAGGACTTCTACCATTATTCTTCTTCGGTGAAGCCTGGTGTATTGTAAAATGAGTGCAAATTGTTTTCCACATCCATCACATTTGCTTCGTGCGGCTAACGGTGATGCTATCGCATGTTATGGCGCGCAACAGGTGTTCCGCTTCCCATGGCAAACAGGGATCGATATCTGAGCCGATTGCTTCGGCTTGCGAATGCCATTGCGTCCGCCATTGTCTGATGATTTTTATCGCAAAATTTTAAAACCGAACAGAACAAATTTCCATCGATCGGAGAAAGATTACGGGTAGTGTTGAAGAAGCTCACAAACATTTTAGGGATATCATCGTGGCACCTGTTTCGGTTCGCAGACCATTCGCATTGTTTCGCTTATCTCTTTGTGGTTAGCGAGAGCACAAATATTGTGTAGGTTAGTGCATCACAAATGGTGATTTCACGTGTTCATTGTAGTCTTCTTATGATTGACAATAATTCCTAGATGTAAAGGTGAAGCAATTGACCGTTTTTTAACCGAGTAACTAAAATATCCGTTCAAAAGGTTTGAGATAACCTAAACAATCCTTTGATCTTCCCTTCAACATATCAACATAGTTTCATTTGAAGATTTTCTGACCAACCGGTTCCAGTGCCGCATCATAACGATGTTTTGCAATAGTTTTGAGGACTCCTGAAGAATCTCGAAAATCGCCGGCAATGACTGAGCTGTGCGAAGGTCCATGAACTTCCAAAATTAAACGTCCATCCATCCGTAAATTATTTATACATGGAGCTTCGAAAAAACCGTTTTAATAATTGCATTCCACTATTAATATGAAACATTTCTCTCCTGCCACTACGATACAGCCGGCAACCACAGCAAGAACTCCCCGATAAACTTTGCTACATCCTTCGTCACTGGCGCTGCTTAATACTTGACCAAATTACCGGTATTTCCGGTGGAAGTAAGTAGCTACATTTCCTCTTTGTTCATGACCCGGAAAACTCCCCGTGTGCGGTGTAAGAATTGTGTCCATTTGTTCCAACAATATTTGCCCGACTCGTGCGGCAGTGGCAGCCTCCCATTCCAAAGAAATGTCAACTTCAAAACAAGTGCGTTTTTGTTTTGATGTGCATCGTGTGTGTATGTGTGGTCTCTCTTACCTTGTTTGATGAAAGGTTCCATCGGGAATGGAATCTTTGAAATATCCACCATGATGCTGCAGGTGTGTAGATGAATCGTCAGGTCGCTCTGTCGTCACCTCCACCGATTTGTTTGCCCTGTGTGTTTGCCGTCCGACAGGATGAACTGGTATCGTAAGCAAACGAACGAAGTAACGTACAAGGAGATGACGGCCATCATCATCCTGTCACAGAGGTGCCGGCGTACCGCGCTTTTCCCCGGTCTTCTCGGGCGTTCTCGGTCATGCGCACGAAGATCCGACGCTGTAATGGAAATCTGCTCGACTTCTCTCGCTCATTCCTGTTCAATGTTTCCCCTCGTTATCAGCACACCGTCACGCATCTCTTGCGGTGCGTAACGGGGCGGAGCTTAACTTGCCAGGCTCACAGATGCATGCTGTGCCAGGCTTAAGGATACGTACCGCGGACCCGAGCACACTGCCATTGTCCGTTTGCTACGCCCATTTTACATCACCCGGCTTGCCGGTGTAAATTGCTGTGCTGTGGGAACTCCACGCTGTGCTAAGCATATTGCGCCAACATTCCGAAATGCAACTCATGGAGATGATCCCTCAAGGTCGTCGGCAAAAAAAAGACGGAGAGAAGGATCCTGGATATAGTCATCGAGTTTGCCAACGGAGAATAAGGTGGTGAGAAATCAATCACGGAACAATTAGCTGTATCGTGTGTCCTGTTTTTGTAAGCTATTGAAGATTAGGTCAAAATATGGATAATCGTCGCCTAAACAGTTCTTCCTGGAAAACAATGTGAAACGAAATATAGCTGATCTGGAAGATCGGCTTTTTATTTCGTAGCGCGATATTTTTTGCGACCGTATGGCCACACCTATCGGGCTGCTATCCTGCTGATGTTCGTTACAACAGAATCTTTGAGCAAGAAAAGAGTTATTTTCCTTTAATATCCGATGCACTATGTATTATGAAGTTCTATTTTCTTTCTGCTCTCTAACACCCTCCTAAATGTTGGAACAATGTTACAGTCCCACTAATTGTTTACCGATGATATTCGGTCACTGGCTCGCTGTTAACAAACACCGTCAAACATGAATCAGACGACAACGGACATTACAAATAACCAGAACCGCCAGGAGTTGTTGATCTTTTCGGATTGGCTTGTGGATATTGGGTTGCGGAAGGGATTACTCGGTTCGGGAAAAGGGCTGGAGTGAAGGAATAGTAAAAAAGGACGAAAGTGAGCAAGCGAGACACAGGACACGTTAGACAAGGAAACCATTTACCGAGTGCATCAGGAAACAGATAGCAAAAGGCTCTCCAAGAGGGAGAGAAACCCGGGTGAGTAACAAAGCGAGAAAACCAAGCGGCTGGATGCGGGATGCTGCGTGACTGGTGCGGGCGGAAGGCGTGCTTTGACCGTCGGGGCGGTGGGAGAGTTTGGCAGGCAAGGAAAATATTTGTCGGAAAAGTCCTGACGCGCGGTGCACCAGGGGATAGATTTCGGTATCGAATTCAGTTCACTCTACACCGTCGCGTCGTCGTGGCCCGTTGCTAAGGGTCTGTCGCTGTAGTCGCCACCGTGAAAACGTACGCTAACGGCGCATTCCATCAGCAAGGATAGCCAGCTCGCAGCAGCAGTAGCAGCTGTGTCTGCCTACTATCAGTGTGCGTGTGTGTTGATAATGTGGATACTGTGCGATTTGGGGGATTACCTTCCGGAAGAAGTTTAGTTGGTCGGTGATTCTTTGTCAGTGTTTGCCTTACGCTGATAACGATTGAGAATTTGGAAGCTACAGTTTTTCCGCAAAAAAGGACACAAATTGTGTCACTTTGCCTGGAAAATCATAACATCCCTTCTTGTTAGTGGCAACGTGGCAAAACGCATTTGCTGCTCAGGATAGGCCCTTCATAAATGTCCTTCGACACTTCGTTGGAAATACATGTTTCGTACATCCGTACGAATATAAGCTAGGCCAGCTTCGAGTCCAGAACTGATCGAAGAAGTGAATTCACTTTCACTCTCAGCTGTACCAGACAGACAAAAAAGGAAGAACGAGGGTCTTGGTAGTAGGTGATGGACAGGACAGATCATCACCGGAATCGAGTTATCAATGATGGCTGATAGAGTGCAATAGAGAAAGTGTGCGCTTTTCGGAAACAAAAGCGAGTGAAAGTGAGGACGAAAGAGCGAGAGCAGTAGCAGTGTAGTGTGCGAGCATGAGCTGGCCCTGAAGATTTCATCCCCATCGTGTTCGCCATTTGCCATTCAATACATCGGAGGGCACAGCCCATTCCCCCCAACTCCCTCTTCTCCCTCCGTGTGTCGCGAGTTCGTTCGATATCGATTTTGTTCGATTGTACGCCTCTGAGCCGCTTGGGCGGCTAGCTGCTGAGCCACAATCTTCAACCCAACCATCCTTCATCCGTCTACATTCGGGCGCCACCTCTCATCGTCTTTGGTGTGCATACGAAATCAGGCCACTCGGAGATCGAACCCTGTCTTGAGTGGCTCCGCAGCATCCGTAGTGATGGTAATGGTGTAACCTACTTTCGGCAGAGATCCCATGGTAACTTCCTCCCGAGACGCCGAGGTTCAGTCGGACGCCGAGAATCCTTGCAGCTAGGATTACGGAGGCATACGGACCAGCTGCTGCTAACGGTGGCTTTCGGTGCAATTGGTGCAGTTATAGCTGGTGGTGGGGTAATGTGTGAGGGCAGGACCCATAGACGTCCTTGAGACAAGTACCAACACCCCACCGGGCGTGTGGATTGTAATATGGATTCCGTTGAATGAACTCCACACTGACCGACGGCTAGTGCAATCGACCGGCTTCTGCTGGATCAAAAATAGGTAGTTAAATCATTGTGTGGCATAATATCCTTCACCCAACCTTAGTGCTTGTTAGTGTTTGTGTGTGCGTTTGTTTTTGAAAGATTCCAAGAACTGTGAATATCGAATGTATTAGAACTAATATAAGTAGGCTGAGATAACAAAGTCCGATACGGATATCAAGCGAAGGACTAAGGTGTGTCTACCACAGTACAAGGTGCCTTGGTTATTATCAACATACAACATTTAAAGCAGTGCTAGTAAATCAAGTCTGCCGTCATGATGTACAACAGGCGTTGCAACAATATGTCCTACTGCGGGAAATCCTACTCCCTGCACAACTCATGTAATGTATACTTTAAAATTACTTATTTATTGTATTATAATTTGTTCTTTGTTGTTGTACAGGGATTAGAAAAGCTACGAGTCGTATGAGTTACACTTAAATTTGAACCCCCTGTTGTAAAGAAATAACGTCGTTTACATTTCAATTGGACATGAGAACCTCGTGCATTTTGAGGTCTCTTAAAATCTTAAAGGGACATTCCGAAACTGGGACCCTGAAAATGGTAGAAACATGACAAGCATCCTGAGCACGACTATGGACAAGTAGCATAAGAAGCATGGAAAAATATAATGCTTAATACATTATTTTGCTTCCCGTAACAAGGATCAGAATATAAACGTAAAGTCCTCGGCGTCTTCTTTGGCACTACCGTCCCTGGATTTCTTAACTAGATGCTACCCTTTGTTGAATTCTTAATTATACATACAGGGAGAAACATTTAGAAAGATCTTATAAAAAACCTGTAATTTATTTAACGCATTCTTCACTTAAGCTGTTTAGAATGGTACAAATGGTGTTACAATGGTAATAATAGTTTTTTAACATAGTGCTCACTATCAACGTTCGGATGGGAGTTGATCTCCGGTCGTGGCAGCTGCCAGACTATCAGGCCGCCCTTTTCCATATTTCTTCATTAAAATTTGCGGCAATTGTGGTTGTGTTGTACCTGAATAACTGCATGAGTGCATCTTATTTTCTTTTTTCTTTGACTCCACAACCTCCTCAAGATGCCTTAGTCTGGCATCCTTGATTGTAAGTTATCAGTACCTGGATCATCAGTCCCGCTTACGGTAACAAAATTGTAGATGTAAGATGACGAGAATAGCTACGAAGGATGTATTATTTTGTTGCCAAATTCTATAATTTTATAGAAATAATGGTTTATTCGCAACCTTCTGACTTATTTAAAGCTTAATCCTGTAGCATGGAAATAGGGTTATGTTAAGTATTAACTTAACAAAATAATACATTCGTGGGTTCGCTTTTCAGCACGACTTTGTGGTATATGCCTGTGTCGTACCTCAATTATTCGCAAGAGTATATCTATTTTTTATACTAGAACCTGCTCGAGATATTTGGCTTTCTCGAATTCTATGTTTAAGGAAAAGTGTAGAGAATACAAAATTGAATATATCTCCTTTTGCGCTGCTTGATTATCTTCTTACAATGATTATATATATACTTCTGCAGCTTTGGTTTCCTCCAAAGTTGTTTTAATGCTATTTATCAAGGATGGGTATATTTAAAAGAAACTTAGTGAAAAGAAGTGTAGTACAGCAAAAAATTGTTTTTATAATTTTCAAAAACCACCGAAGACATCGCCAAAACCCTATTTGCAGTATGGTCCTAATAACTTAAAACAAGTGGACAATTCCAGCAGTCACTTTAGCGTTAGGATGACTTCAATGCTTAAAAAGAACGATAACATCGATGGCAAACGTGCCATTTTGTTTATGGAAGCAATTGTGACTGTAGTACGTGAAACCATAACTGGCTAGTGATTAATTGGCCACTGTGTTTGTACGCGTGTTGCGAAACAAATATCAGTACGAAAAACTTCGGCTACGTTATTGGTCGTTTAACGATTACCCGGACGGTATGTTCATCTCCATCTTGCACAAATCGCCTAAAAGCAAGTTAATTTTTGTAGTGTTTGTTGCAGCTTCCGGGCGGACGAAAAACCATCAGCACTTTTACGATAATGGTGGATTTAATTCGCGCGAGCTTGTTTTACGACAAGCTTCCTTTTTTGTAGCCCTTTTTCGATAGCCACCGTCCGTCCGCGCATGGGGACGGCCACCCACTACAACGCACGCCTGGTGCGGTAATGTAATGTACGCCATTTCGCAGAAATCCAATCAACATTAAATTTATGTTTACGGTACACTTCTTGCACGAGTTTGCTCTGTGTGTATGGACTCCCGATCGCAGAAGGGTCACGGCGTTCACGCATTCGTTTCGCAGATATCCCTCTGCGACGATGGAGCGCGAAGACACGCTCCGGGTGACTGGTTCGGCATCTTTGGGGAGGTTATTATTTTTCTTACGTTTAAGTCGAGCAATAACAATATTCTTGTGTCATGAGATTCTTTTCATCCGACTTTGGAGCCATTCATCTTACTCCGGGGTTTGCGTTGAGGGTGGTTTTAGAACGTAGCACCGTTTTGCACAGACTCACCTATGTAGATACGCCTGCAGGGCAAGCTGGAATAAGAAAAAAAGTACATTAGTATTTTTATGTGTTTATGACGGGACTCGCGGGCGCTCAGAAGAGGTCCTTAAGCTTTTATTGCGTTACGGCGTGGCGTATATGGCCTTTGTGTTTGTATAGTTCATCCTGTTTTTATTACTCCCGCGCGCGCACACACACACACCCGCACACATGCCAAAGCCTTGCGTTATGAGAAGGTGCTGTGAGAAGGAGTGGAATCTCCCTTAATCGAAATGGTCGCATGTTTGGTCTTGCTTTCCATCCATCTTCCGGTAAGGCCGCGGTTTGTATGCTGGATGGTATGCTGGCCGTAAAATGAATCCCTCCGCAAGATGGGCAAAACCTACCAAACCAAGCCGCGTCATCGGACAGCAGCAGCAACAGCGCTGATGCTGCGACAGGGGCGTTTTTATTGCCGAGTCGTCACCGCAAGTGCCTTCCAAAATGGCGTACGGTACGGTACGGTACGGAGCAACCATCTTGTGCGGCGTAGCGCAACGCACACAAAAATTGCTAATCGAATTGGTTTTTCCGCTCACAACTGTTCGCAGCATGGCAGGGTACACCAAATTGAGAAGGGGTTCGCTTACATTTGATTGGGTGTATCGATTTGTTTTGTGAAGTTGCCTTTTGGTTCTTCTACGCTACAGTCATGTGCATATAATATTTTGTTCTTTAAGGTTTCCTGTATCTTAGGAATTAGGTATTGCAGGCATCCGATACTTGCAAAATGTATTTGCAAGATTGTAGATTGAAAGTTCTGGTTATTCATCTGGATTCGCAGGATATTTCAACAGGACATGGTTGGTCGCAGGACATTTCAACGCCAATTAGAAGATTGGCTCTTGAAGTTATAGTTAACAAAACGTATTTTCTACGCCATTCTCAACCAAAATTGTATAACATATATCTTGGTTAAACGGACCTATTAGGGCCTTTTTGATACTACGTATTTAGCTAGTCAATTCGCATTGAAGAAGAACGATGCTGAACGGGTTTGGCACTTGGTTCTGTCGTATGAGGATCTGCGTCGCTATCGCCTCAACCCACGTGGTAAATACTTCCTTCCGATATGTCGCAGAGAAGGACACGACGCTCTAAAACACTCTTCTGGACATCCATTAATCCCAGCAATATCTTAACACTAATCGAAGGTCTCCACTTCAAGCCGCACATTAAAGACATTCGCGTCGTAACCATCTCGAGACAAACGCACGGAATGTCATCCGCGGTTTGGATTTACGAGGGAATCTCAATTCCCTCGCAAGCGATTAGCGGAAATGGGCAAATGAAGCGTTTTGTCTAATCATTCTGAAGTCAGTTTCACCCTCCGGGAGGCTAGAAGGAGCATTTCGTGGAACTATCTCGTAGAACTCGATCCCCCTGAGAAAAGCAATTGCCCAGCAGACCAAACGCTCTGCTTCTGCTGCTATATCTCATCATTCATTAAACGGTTTTTGTGTCGCCTTCACATAAAACCTCAACTTTTGCTTTTTGTCATGGAAAACCCGAACCCGGAAAGATTACATGATTTCTTGTGCGGCTGCAGCAGCGATTGATTTATCGTTTTATTGCACCACGACGCACCACGATAGTAGTGTGTCCGTGCCCGGTTCTGCGTTTCCGTCTGCTAGTTGTTCAGCCCGATCGTTCCGTAAACGCGCTGGGATTGCAGCACCCGAGAATTAGAGCAAATTGGAGACCGAGCTGAGAGCAGTGCTGCACGTTTGCACAAACCGTCTTTGAAATGTGGACTGGTGAATGGTAGACACACATCCTGTTTTCCCAAAAACCGATTCGATATCGCACACCGCGCACAGCACACACTATCGCCCATTGCGTCCGATTGCCGGGATTCGTTCTCGGAACAGGACGAGATCGACGATGACGGTTGCAACCTTAAATTGGTGTAATAAAATCCCTTCGCCAGCGTATTCCGGTTATGTTTCTATTTTCTTTTGTTGTTACTGTTTTTTTTTGTTATGAAGGATTCTCGATATGCGGTTCTGTTGTGCTATGTGCTAAAGGGCTACACTTTTTGAGCTGCATCATGCCGGGTTGGATCACCAAGGCAGTCCTGCTGCAATGGTTTCTGTAGATTTCGATTCGTTTTTTCCGAACGCGCATCGTTTTTTTTTTTTTGGCGAAATTTTCGTTTTACCGGACAACATTTTTGTTTTGGGTCACGGTTTCCACCCCGTAACGAATCGATCCTCAGAGTCCGGGTGCACCGCAGGATGTTTACAATGTTTTAGGTACAGTTTGGTATTTTTGGCGCTGACCAGCGCACTAAACTGAGCTGCACTGTGTGTTGTTTTGCATGGTGTTGTGATGGAATCTATAGTTGTTTTTATGTTGGAAAAAATAGCCTCTTTTTTATGTTCTTGATTTTTTATGTGTAACTGGGTGGGTGCTTGAAGCGTTTTACGAACACAACAAAAACATATTAAGCGATACCATCCATCCAGAAATGAGGTCTAGAAGTTACGAAATTGAGCTAGTAATGTGCAAGCCTTTCTGGTCACTCTTGAGGATCGGCCGGACAATGTAAGGACAGATCTGTTCAACAATTACTTACTCAAGAATAATCGTGTTGTACATGTCAATTGTCCAGTGCATCTTAAGCAGTTTCAAAAAATAGTGTCGAATTCAGTAGTGACATTCACGTTAGTTTTTTAAAAGCAAGTATAACCCACTTTTTGTATACAGTATAGAGGCGATTGTAGTCCAAGCCTCTATAAATTGAACGAAAAAATTGAGCATAGTCTAGAAATATAGTTTCATCAAAGACTGACAAGAGGAAGGGCTGACTAGAGGTAAAGTCAAGTCAAAGAAACCATTAATGGCAGAACAAAACGTCTCGTGGTTGAAGAACCAAAACAGTAGAAAAATTCAGAGTCGAAAAGTGATTTAGTTTCTATACTACTGAGAGCTTTTGTACGAATTTCCGGATGTTTAATGACCAGAAAATGACTTTTCACAGTGTTTCGATCCATATAATGGAATTATAGAATTATAGAAATTTGCTTTTTTTAATCGAGTTATAAATCTCCCCTAACCGATTGCAAGATTCCACTGTATAATTGGAAAGTTCCACAAGAAGCTTGCAATATTCCATTACCCATTTGAAAAAAATCTATAGAGCGACGCAAAGATTTCGGCATACGGATCGAAACCCTACCCAATGGATCGAATAGCTACCCAACTGGTAGCCATTCCTCACTTCGGGAGAATGGATTTGATTCGATAACCGGTCCTGCCGTGTGCAGACCAGCTTCGTTATCGCCATGACCATCGAACCTTCCCGTTTCTCATTTTACAAGAAAGATTTACTATTTCCGAGTATCATATGATAAGAGAATTCTGATGAAAACGACCATTCCAAGGCTCTTGAATTTTCCCCAAAAAAGCGCTTTACGAACTTCATATGCATTATTCGTTGGCAAAATAATGAAATGTGTGAAATGTAATCGTTCTACTTAACCGCAAGCAATTTTATGATTTTCATTGTGCAGCGACAAAATGATTCCGAAATTTCGTTTCCACCCCAAACCGGCCATAATCTATGTTATGTACTCTGGGGATCGCGCGCGCGCAAAAAAAAAAAGTTCAAACAATAGACATCTGAATGGGGGCCAGGACCGGCAACGCAAAATACGAAACGGATTCTTCCGTTTTTCCACTGATCCACTGTTTTTATTTCGCTGAAAAATGTCTCCCGTGTAATGCTTTATCGACATGATCTTGTTTTTCGACATCGACCAATTCTACAGGCATTTGTGTTGAAGTAAAATCCGGCCTTTGATTGAGCGCGCCTGGCATTGGCATCGCTGTTCCTATTTGTTCAACGTCCTGTGCTCTAAAAGTACTCGGGAAGGACATTCAGCCTGAAAGAACGCACACACAAAGGCCGTTACTTGCCCGGCAGCGTCACAGTCAGTCGGCCATGTTGGTTGACGGTGGAAGTAGAGCGGGATACGTTTCGGGATTTGATTCAGCGAAGCAGTCATGTTTTTTTTTTTTTTTTGCGATGCTACGTGTCACCTCCGAGAGTTCCTCCCCTGCTTTCATTCACATTCAATTCTGTTTGCCCAAAAGGTTGTTCTTCCACGCGCACGGCATTGAAGTCGTCCGCCATACCCTTGGCGCCACTCAGCTTCACTCCGTGTGCATGTGTGCGGGCAACCTTTCCTATTCATAAAGGGAATGAAAATAAAAATTCTTTCAAGAAAATGAAAAACCATCATCATCCCCCTCCGCAATCCTGCTTTCCCGAAGGCCGAAGAATGGAGACAACTTTGTGCCATAACTTTTGGGGCTCTATTCAAACGACACACAAGGAGAAACTGAGAGACGGAATGGGATGGATAGCTCCTGTGAAGCACGTCCATTTTATGCACGTTAGCACGAAGCAGCTTTCTGTTGGGCAGCAGCTTCCCGGATGAAATCCAAAAATATCCACACCCACAGCATCACGGGGGCAAGGCAATTGTCCGAATCTTCGTCCCCAAAGTGTACCACCGTTCACGCTTGGCTGAATGATGTTTTCCGCTGACACAAGCGCACGGGATAAAAATTCATCCCGCTGTTTCCAGTCTGCTTTTTCAGGCAACAAAAAGATTGGTGGATGGATGGGTACATCGTGGGAGAGAGGCCTCCTCGTTGGTTTCTTTCCCCATACCGTCGGATCAAAACCATTTTCCGCACATTCGGCATCATCTATTTGTTGGACCGATGTTTCTGTCATCCCTTATTTTTCGATGTCCTTCCCTGGATTCCCCAAGTCCCTCCCGCGTTTGAAAACGTGATAGCAGCCATCTGGAGTAGGGATGCATATAATAACTGCTAGAATAGCTCACGGGGTGGGCGAAATTTAGCCAGAGATACGAGTGAGAAGATAAACAAAGTACGAGTGAGCGAGACAGAGACTAGCAGGAAAAACAGTATTCTATCGCTGAAGAATAAAAAAACAAGATGGCCGCAGGATACCCTCGAAGGTACTGCTATCGGCCTACGGTTCTTTCGAAATGATCCGTTTATGTAGTCTCCTGTACTTGTAAAATCGTTCCGCATATATCCATTAAGTTTGTTCACAACATACACACACACACACACTTTTCCCATTTTACTTTGTCACAATGGCACCTGTTTGTTTCATCTAGTAATTCCCATTTCATGTCCGACAACAATTGACACAAAAAACAGTTGTTTATGACACAACTCGCTAACAAGCAACTCTGCCTCGTGGTCGCTAAACTCACAAACGCCGACCACCAAAACGGACCAGTCAGTGTTTAAGCGATAAAAATATTTAATCCGCTTTGTTACAAAGCTCTGTTACAACGTGTTGTTGAACACAGTCATCAACGATCGAGAGAATGAAAATTTTCAACAGATGCCCAAATTTCTAGGCACTAAAAACCTAATCACAATATTGCAAAAAAAAAAAAATTAAACACAGTGCGTTGTTTTCGTTTTTCTTCCGCAGTTTCGTCGCCCGAGAGTGTGCCGAACCATCACACGTACGTACAGTATGTGGACTCCGAAATGTACAACACTTCCGGCCAGGGACAGACACAGATGTAAGTTACCACTTATACACCGAATCACAAGTTATCCTTCGATTGAAAATTTCTATTGCAAAAAAGTGTTTGAAAGTTGTTTTTTTTTTTTTTTTTGTAAAACTCAGTCTCAATTTCGATCCAAATCCTTCATTATCATATTCAAGAATCGATTGGTTAAATGTTAAGCGTATAGCAATCGGGACAGATTTGTTGCGAAAACATCTTGCTGCATTGATGGCACAGAAATCAATAATTTATATTACAAACAACATTTCCAGGACATATCCCGTATATTCCGTTGGAGATTATGGCACCAACGGACAGCAACAACAGCAGCAACAACAACAATATTATGCTACGGCTGGCAGCTACGGTACGGCGGGAACTGGCAACGGTAACGCTCACACCGATGCGACCGGTACCGGCAATGGCACCGCAAACGGTTCAGGCACCTCCGGAACTGGGCCCAACACTGTCAACGCTAACGGGACCGTATCGTCCGGCAATGGTGGGGCTGGTGGTTCCGCTGGCGGTAACGCTAATCAACAACAGTACATTGTCCCAGTGGACGAGGCGGTCCTTCTCGGGTCCGGGAACACATCCGGAACGCAACAGCAGTCCGACTCGTCACCACAAAACATGACGGTAAGTGTGTGTTTGTGTGTGTGTGCATGTGCGTGTGTGTGTACGCAAACATCGCGGAACATCGTTCCGGGCAAATATGAAATAATGACCACGGATCGATGCAATCGGCCAACCGCAACCAACATCACGCGTCCTCGCACACCATTTCCCCATTCACACACCCGCCTCCATTTACGTCGTCCAAAGCGGGATTGATTTCTGGTGAAAATCGTGTCCACCAGCCAGCCACTGTCAGTGAAGCGGACACACACGGTGGCGCATACGAATCCGCAGAAGTGCCTTTGGTTAACCGCGGCATGATGTTGATGGAGCCCGCACCCGCACAATACACACGCATGGCTGATTGTTATCGAGCAGGAGTGTTGTTCGCATCGGTAATTGATAGTGGGCTTAACAATGATGCTGCAGCCAGCCACCTTCATGCCAGTTTTGTTTTCGTTTTTTCTTTTGCCTTTTAATTTCACAATGCAGCCTTATCCTGGTCGGGCGGCGGTCGAAAAAGGGACAGGAAGGAAGGTTATTTTTTGCCTCGGTTCTGTCGGATATTTTGGTTTTCCACATTTGCACCCACACGGTCGGCTGTGGGTTTTCTCGGACGGAGGGGTGAGGTTTGTGAGGATTTTTGTCGTTTTTGTTTGCTTTTCCACACTGGCAAATCCGTCGTATTGGTAGAGTTGTTATTTAATTAACTCCCGCACCTGGCGAATGATTTGCACGCGTTGACATCAAGTGTGCGCGGTTCTTCCCAACCATTTGAGCCGTTCAAAGCGGAAAAAACAAAAGCCAAATTGGAAATGGGTAGTAATGCGTGCGATGCATGTACGATTGATTGTCGATAGAGTTATCATATCATCCGGCAATTTCACCATCGTTCGACGTTCGGGAAGGTCGGTGCTCGGGAACCAAATGTTCCGTAAATTCAAACAATGCGAAATTGAAAACCTTGTGAGAACACACAACAAAATGTTTGATATTTAATATCGAAATGGGATAATCATTTTTGGTTATCACTTATTGACAATGAAATACACAAATAATTTGTTTGATAAAATGTCTAAATTTCCTATGCAAACGATATCAATAGGAAAACATCAATCGTAATTTTTCGACGGAATGCATCTACTCAAACGTCAACCAATCAAATACATACATGATAAAACAACTTGGCTACAAAATGGATTTAGTGTAGGTTCCAAAACAATTGTATAGCTTCATAATAACGTGAACATTACAGGCTAGTTTAGATTGACAATGGAGTTACAGGATATGCGGAATAAATGGGATAGTTTTTCAAGGGAACAGAAATCATTAATGACAAGGGGCCAATTTTTACTTCAAATTTGCTAAAAACTCTGCTGCTCGGACGTAATTAACAGATTGTTAGATGATCTGCTAGGAATCTTTCTTCTAGCCATCTTCTAGTAGCATCATGAACGTTGCAAGTTCTCACTACATTGAGAATTTTACTACGGTCATTTTACACCTTGTTTATGGTCGGCCGAAATCCTAATGATGTAATGCAAGTACTCTGCCTAAAAGCTAGACAGTCAACCATCGTTTGTGACATGTTTAATATGAATGAAGAAAGCTTCAAACATTCAAATATCGACTTCAAATGAGAATTTAACCTTGTCAGGCGTTGTTTATCCTTGTTGTGGGCCTGAAAGATCAGTAGCTTCTCCGTCTTGGCTTTGGCTAGGAATAAGAATAAGGTCCACGGGAGAATATTTTTCCAAACATTCTCTTTTTTACTGTTGAGGTCAGCTAAGAGACTGTTCGATTGAGGATGTGTGTACCGTTAGAAAGATATCTACTACAAAACGCCATTAGCAGCAGATTCTTATTGGTTGTGGCACGCACTACTTCGCCTTAGGCATGGAAGATGAGTTTTGTATGACAATTTTCAACTTGGCCTGCTATTTCTGGCTCATATACAGGATATTGTAGGGTGGATGTTCCTATGGAGAGTAAAGGTTCTTCTCATTCGTTGCTGCCGTATTAGAAAGGCCATTCAATTCTGTAGAAAGGACCTAAATCTGATACTAGATCGATGAATTCTCTAGGAAAAGACGTTTTAAAACACGATGCGGTTATAATCAGACGTCAGGATTTGTGTCATCATTCTAATTAAAATATGTCCGTTAATGTAATGCATATTTTACTATCCTTACTGAAGGCGCCTACCCTTTGGTACGACTTATTCTGATTAAAAAAAACTGTGCTGCTGATTGCATCATATTAAATCAACTAAAGAATTCCACTACAATTCCAATCATCCCCAACCTATTACCACCATTGGCAACAATGCATCTCCATCTTCTCACCTATTAAGCTCATACCATTTTCACTTCCATACTGCACCTAACACCTGTAACTAACACTATGCTCTCGTTCTCTATTTCTTTCTCTTTCTTTCCCGCTCTCTTTACTGCTCAAAAAACAAATCTTTTCGCACTCCGCTTATTGTAAAACTGTGCGTCATTTCTTGTTTCCCACTGTCTTGGTTCATCCAAACCACATTTGCTTTGAAATCAACCTTCGTCATCAACAACATCCAGGACGTAGCGTCCTACCTGCACGCGCACCAAACTGCATCCGTCGGTCAGGAGCTCGATTCCACGCCCAACCTGACCCACGCTGCCCGTGTTCTGCCCGCCACGGTAAGGACGCGCCTATACACTCATAGCCCAACAACAGCTCTCACATCATGCGTTGCTTAGCTCTCCTTCATCTGTATCTGGTCACATGTTTCGGTAACAAAATCTTGACCAACTAATTCATCCGTCTTCTCGTTTATTCGCTCCGCAGGTGAACTGGTTGATGGAAAACTATGAAACGGCGGATGGCGTTAGCTTGCCACGGTCGACGCTGTACAACCACTACATGTGGCACTGCAACGAGAACAAGCTGGACGCGGTAAATGCGGCCAGCTTCGGTAAACTGATCCGGTCGGTGTTTAGCGGGTTGCGGACGCGCCGGCTGGGTACGCGTGGTAACAGCAAGTATCACTACTACGGAATCCGCATTAAACCCACATCGCCGCTGGTGCATGCCATCGAGTGTAAACCGCAGCACGGCGGGTCCAGTGTTGGTGGGCTGATGGTTGGCCATCATCAACAGCTGACCGGTAGTAATGGGCTTGGCGGGGGTGGGGGTGCTGGTGGTACAGCTGGTGGAAACGGTGGGATGCATGGCCATGGTGGTGGTGGCAATCACGCCAATGGTATACATGCAACCAACGGCGGTACCATGGGCCATGCTGGTGGTGGAGCAGGTGGACATTTACAGCATGGTGCTGGGGGTGGAAATGGAGGCGGAGGAGGAGGAGGAAGCACCGGGCACGGTATGTCGATGCACCATGGGCGAAGTGGCAAGAAAAACAGCTTCAAGGCAGAAATGCCCGAATCCTGTGCACAGGTAAGCAAGTGTTTTGTCATCACCTAGCATTACCAAAAATTCATCTTATTGTCTTGTGCTTTGCAGTATCTCGGTGACCCAAACGGTGCCATACCGCAGTTCCCGATCATTGATATGATACACCCACTGCCGGACGATATTACGATGGAGGACGTCGATACGTTGCGCTCGATCTATCGCGAACACTGTGAAGCGTTTCTGGACGCCATCTTGAACCTGGACTTTAACATGATCGAATCGCTGTGGCGCGAGTTTTGGCGCGCAGAAAACAACAACAACAACGGGGACGAATGCGAAGAGGAGAAGTATCTCAGCAAGCAGAAGCTGTACCTGCTGACGCAGTGCGAACCGATCCAGGAGTTTGTGAAGCATGTCGATATGCAGTTCTACCAGAGCATGGTGGATGTGCTGATACCGGACGTGTTGCGACCAATCCCAACCGGTTTAACGCAGGCGATTCGCAACTTTGCGAAGAATCTGGAAAGTTGGCTAACGTCCGCGATGGGCGGATGTCCGGAGCCGATTGTTGCGATCAAACTTACCGCGGTGGCTGCATTCGGCCAAACGTTACGCCGCTACACCTCGCTCAATCACCTTGCCCAGGCGGCACGTGCCGTACTGCAGAACGGTACCCAGATCGCACAGATGCTGAGCGACCTAAACCGGGTGGACTTTCGGAACGTCCAAGAGCAGGCCTCCTGGATATGTCAGTGCGATACTGCGATCGTGCAGCGGTTGGAGAACGACTTTAAGGCGGCCCTACAGCAGCAAAACACGCTCGAGCAGTGGGCCGGCTGGTTGCAGAATGTGGTTGACGATGCGTTGCAGGAGTACCGGGGTAAACCGAGTTTCGTGAATGCGGCGCGCCAGTTCCTGCTCAAGTGGAGCTTTTACAGCTCGATGGTGATTCGAGATTTGACGCTACGCTCGGCAGGTAGCTTTGGAAGCTTTCATCTGATTCGGCTGCTGTACGACGAGTATATGTTTTTCATCATCGAGCATAAGGTAGCCAAGGCGACCAACACAACACCGATTGCGGTAATGGGTGAGGTAGGTATCGCCGGTAGGGTGGGGGAAATGACGGTGAAAACCTAATATCCTATTGACAAAATCTGCCGATTAAGAACGCGTCGTTTGGATTGCATACATTTTATTTTTGTCATTTTTGTTGCATTTGATTTTTTTTTTTTTCAGAAAACAAATTCCCGTCCCGTGCAAGACGATCTCGATCGTGTGCTCTACAACAGCGAGTACGGTATGGTGAACGTTAAGCTGGAACCGAGCGCCAAACGGATGCGCAGTTAGTCAATTAAACGCGAAACCTTGTCCGCTGCTGTACTGTAACGCTCCACGGATTGGCACCAATTGAAGCATTCCTTCTTTTTTTACCTTTGATGAACCGTCGGCTATCGTCGTTGGGCTTTGCATTTAGTATACCCTAGTGGCTCGTAGGCAGGCGTAGCCGATAGCCGTATCGACAACAGAAGCAACAAACTTATCCTGCCAAACGGTTTCACGTGCGCAACGAAAATCACGCACGCATCCCTGTGTTTGGTTTGGATCTTTTGGAGGTAATATGTAATATGTGTGTGTGGATTAGATTAATCGTTTAGCAAACAGCAAATCAATTAAAGCACATTGTGCTAGCGGGTTTTATTACGTGTTTCCGGATGTAGCTTTGGATTATTTATTTATTTTTTTTAAATTAAGGATTGCTGTGTGTGCTTTTTTGTTTCGCACGGGAAGCGCGCAAAGCAACACTTCTATTCTGTTCTGTTCTGGTTAAGTTTATTGCAAGATTCAACAAGCACAACAAGCGGAGAAGATACAGAAAGCGTAGATGATACTGTCGGTAACGGATGGTGGCAATATTTATTAAAGAAGCGTATCGTTAGCAGGAACGAAGGTAGATAAGCTACTAGAAGACGTGTATATGTGCCGCTGCCGGCTGTGGGGTAAGTGGGTTGAACGAAAGTTAGCCATTGTTAATAATAGAGCATTGTATGTTATTTTCTGCGCCATACCAACTAAAATGATAATGATTCTTCGTGCTAGGAAACAAACGAATGCCTAAGTACGTCAACAGAACGGAGGTAATTGTTGAAACGGTGTTTTAAAAGCTTCGACAAAACGGATTCACGTAAAGAGACTATATTTATCTGCCTCCGTAGTTACACAATTCCTTTTGGTTTCGGCCCCCCAGATAAACGAGAGATAATACGACGAAAGGTACGAAAAGTGAAGAGTTAAGAGTATCCAAGAAAATTGGGTGTGAGATTAAACTTGTACCGAATTATTAAATATGTATGTGCCTGTATCGAGATCATCAGTAAACAAGTGAAAATCCACTCACAAAAATACACACTGCAAACATTTATATATAAAACACACGTCGTATACTCATGTGAGAGAAAGGTCGCGCGCGCGAAACATTATTAATTTATCCGTGTTGAAGCTAGTAGCTCGGATGTACGATGAAGGGATGAATTTTAAACGAGACGAGTAGCATTAAAGCGTGCATAGACTACAGAGACAAATGATGTTTGCCATTGAACAATTGAATAAGAAAGGCAGGAAGAGTCCGTGATTAGTATGTGTTAGTAGAGATAAAGCTTTGGATCGAGGCTTAAGGATGGTGTGTGTGTGTGTGCTCGGTATATATTTTGTTTTTAATTACGGAATTCTGGTTGTGCTGCAATGCAAACCAGAACTACCCAACGCTATCTAGTCGCGAATGTCACCAAAAACGGTATTGAGTAGAGAGCGCTGACGACCAAACCCGGTCGCAGGCGCGCTTGCAGAGTCATAGATGTGTAAGTAAAGTCAAACCAAAACAAAACACAATGATGATGATGATGATGATGGGAAGAACTGTTTCGAAATAGCTTTTTCGACTTGTACGTTGTCTCTTGTGTCATCTGGTATCGGAATTCCCGGTAAAGCGCATAAGAGAGATATTGTGCAATTATTTTTCAGATGCTAGCAGATCTTTAAAGGGAGTACAACTTAAGCAAGATTATTGTAAAATTAACAAACAAACAAACAACAACAAAAACCACACACCTAAACTAACAAGCATACGTTTAGGACTTAATGGGACGGACTGCACCGAATTATTTTTGTTTATTTTTTTTTTAATTTCTTCCGTTCCGTCGGACGGCATATGGGATGAACGTGAATGTGTCTGTGTTTGTTCCGCAGCAGCAGTAGCTCTATATGATGATATATTTTATAAACGAAAACCGGCAAAACAAATTTGAGAAACGCAAATACAAAACGTATTTGTTGCGGTGAGGGAGGGAAACCGGTGCATGTCCGAAGCTGATATGATTCCTTTGAAACTATTTGAGTGAAATAAATTACAAAACAAAGATGTGTAAAAACGGATTGATTAATTTTGTTTGCATTTTTATAGTCTGTTCGTTAAAAAAACCCTCTGAGGAGAATTTGTGTGCCTTCTGTTATTAAGGCCAATTTTGGTAAAAGTTTCTTGACTTATTTTTGCTAATCTTTCGATTGATTTACTTCTCCATTTTCAATGTCCATCTACCCCGCGAAAGAAAAATATTAAGGATGTAATCGTTGAATGAAGGAAATATCATTGGTGGCATTTTTATTTTTAAGGCTATATTCTTGAAGCTACTGCTCCAAGAGAAATTTCTTTAAGCTGGAAATTTGACTCCTGCAAGCAATGATTCTGTTGCTCTTGTCGATGATGTATATTATTCCAAGAAAGCTTCTTTGATTACTGTAAGGGAGGACCACCAACCTTAATGCAGCATCCTGAGAAATCTTCATCAAACGAAGCACCTGTCGCAATGGACTTAAACTTAACCACATAATATACTTTTCTGAGTCCCATTACTCACTCACATGCGCCTCTGGGACATTAACCTTTGTCCAGAACTGATTAAAATGCCTTGGCTTTCTTCAAACGCTTCGAAAAATTAATGGCACCAGATGTTTGGAAATGCATTACAACGAAAGCAGCATTTTGCAACTAATTAAACTCGGCAGATTACAGTGAGTTGGTAACGGTTATGCGATACCATACGACAGTCAAATTCTTTCGAATTGTTGGCATGAAGCGAGGAGACGTGTAAGGTTGAAACTAAGATCACATCGGAAACAGATCGTGAAATGGTTGTAACACCTGATAAAGAAGATTTGTATTGATTGAAGAAGTTTGCTTATGTAAGTTAAATTATGCAAGTAACAAGCACTGCCCAATCAAGACGAAATTATCCTGACTTGTGGCTCTCCAAATATGCTCTATACGCGTATGAATCCTTGTTGTTTGGTAATTCTTCCAAACAAATGATCCTGTGGGAAAGAGCTACTGAAATAACTAGCTGTTCATATCGCATAATTTGCCTTGCAGGATTCTATTTAAGATTTGCGGATTGCATACTTTTTGTACCTTCGTCTGGACAATGCGGTTAGCGTGTGCACATGTGTTTTGTAAATGGTTTTCCACCATGTAATTATCAGTATTCCTAAGCGAATAAAATGAACTAGCATCACAATGACTTTAAAAAAACACGACTGAAGAGTAATTAAATGTATGTTTTTGTATATTCTCATTTGCTATGATATTTTTTATATTATAAATAATAAGTACAGTACACCATCCCTTTGGCAAATGTGCCACGATGTTGGAAAGGATTTTTAAAAAGACATTGCTGTTACTTTTCGCCTGCGAAATATAAACAAAAGGAGAAATTCGTTTCATTCGACTAACTATACACGTTCGCCCAACCATTCCACACGATGGATGGATGAGGAACGTAAAAAATTAAAAATTGTTTCTACATTGAACACATGTTGTTTGTTGCGTATTTCGTGACGCTTCGACTTATCGTTCTTTCCGACCTGATTCCACTTCTTCAAACGTGTATGCAGCACTACAATTGGAACGAATGCGTACACTGTGCAGTCGAATTAACGTTGCACTCGGTTCTTCCTCATTACATTGAATGCACTCTAACCCGACCTACTTGCTGCTTATCAATCGTTGTGGTGTTAATGTTATTATTTTCCGTGTTAAGCATTTTGAAAACTCGATTCGTGCTGTGTGGGAACCGTACAATGCGTCACACGGTTCTTAAACCTTCACCAACAAATGGACGGTATTGGCGTGGCGACGCAGCGTAGCCTTGTGCTTAAACTGTGACCAACAGTCCGGACACTGGTACGGGAAATCTTTCGCATGAATCTGTATATGGTCAGCCCACTGTTTACGCTCGTGAAAGCTTTCGCTGCACACCCGGCACCGGTATTTGCTGAACGCGAAGCAACTACGGCTCCGCACATGCCTTGCCAGGGACGGCGCATGCTGGAACTGTGCCAAGCAGTTTGGGCAGTGATGCTGTCGGTTGGCTAGGTGCGCCTTATTACCATGCTCCGTCAAGCCGGCCACCGTGCGGAACGATTTGGGACAGTAGCGGCAGTGATACTTTCGCTGCCCACCTGCCGTTGGACTAGGTTTGTTGTTCGTTGCCGCTGGAGTTGCTGACTTCGGTTGCTTTGATGGTGTCGGCGAATAACGCGCTCCATCCGTACTGCTGCTGTCGTCACCATTGGCAACGACCGTCGTCACTTGGATGAGATCATTCACCTTATTGCTACGCACGCGAAAGTGGTAGAAATCCTGCACCGCCTGCAGACACCGGTGGCAGATGGCACATCCCGCGTCCACCGTGGAGGAGAGCTAAAAATAAAGCACTTGTTTAGCGAGGAACCAATACCGATTACAACGCTTCTGTTGTTTCCTCCCCCCATTTCCCTGGTGGTGTGTGTGTGTGTTTACGTCAAGGTGAACTAGAGTCGTCACCTTCAACCGAATACTGCATCGAAGCTGCACACGAAGGGATTGCATATACGCTACCTTGATGTTGGTGCATTGAAAGATTTTCTCGACCAGCTCGGTCGAGCTGTTACTACCATTTTGTGCCAATGAAAACACACCCAGCAAACTATCCTTGCCGAGACAAAGGCGGCAGTACGTTTCCGGTCCAGCAGTGGGACTACAAAGGGAAGCAACAACACAAAAATAAACACATTACATCCGGAACAAATGCACATTTTGGGACGATTTCTGTGCAAAAATATTATACTCACATCTCCATCGTTAGCTCCATGGTGGATGAATGAGAAGTCGTACCTCAATGCAAATCTTTGTTCAATATACTGCAAAACGATCCAAGCAACCAACACGCTGCGGCTGCTACGGCTGCTATTGCTCACGACAGGGCTTGTAAATGTAATTGTGTATTTCACAACTTGCGTTGGTTGCTTCCGCGCCACACTCGATGCGCGTACATCATCGCTTTGGTAACGGCTTTGTTTAACAACAACCCGGCCTTCTAGGTGCTCGTACGTGCGGAAGATGCTGGCACCAACACACGCATCGCATCGTAATCAGCTGTGCTGTGGGGTGGTTCGCGTCGTGTGCGTGCACCCGCTTCCCGAGCAACACAGCTTTTTTTGACAGCTGACCATACAAAGGTGTTTGTTTGTTGTTTTGATGTGTTTTACAATTTCATTTTTGCGCAACAACAGCTCCTGCTAAGTTTTCTGCCTACGAGCAACGATGGGTGATCACCGGAGACGTGTGTTGGATCTTTACAAACGGGTAGGTGTGTCACACGTTCAACACACGAACACACTGCTCTCAAAATGTTGTTTGTTTTTCCTATTTCCCGGACCGGGATATACCCCACAGCTGCAGTATATGGGCCGCGAGTATCCGGGCGGACCGGAAAAATTTCGACAGCGGTGCTACAACGCGTTCAAGCGCCAAAGCACCGAAACCGATCCGGAGAAGATTGAAAAAGCGATCGGATTGGGCGAGTACGTTGTGAAGGAAATTGAAGCGTTGTACAGTTTACGAAAATATCGGGCCATGAAGCGCAGATATTACGATGATAAGTAGTGGATGTGGATGTGGGAAAAGTGACACAGGGAAAGGGATTTGAGAGTGAGGGAGGGAGTGCTGATAAGAACGGAAATTATTGATATGACCTTGGAGATAGTGGCACGAGGGAAGTTGTCTTCATCTGGAGAAGAGATGTACATAATCACTAGCGAAGTCACAAACGACGGCCCGCTTGGTGCCAGGGGGAGAAGTTTTTTTCCTCAATGTTGTCGATGAAAAGGATATTATTTTTTAAATAGGAAGACTTAAACCGAAAGTCGAATAAACATACTATTTTGTAGTAGAAAAGTAGGAAAATTAAACCATTGCACATTGACCTTAAGGTGAATTCATCGTAAGAACATCTACCGAAAACTATGTCTGAGTGTTATTTGTATTTGTATTAAGGAGCTTTTTCCTAAAAAATCATTATGGCTGAACAACACCCTGAACGAAGTCACTGTTTGCGGTTTCATATTTACACCCCTCAAATACTCTGTCAAATAAGGGGATTGAAAAAAACGCAATGCCTACTTCACATACGTTGCTCACCACTGTATCCGTCTTGTACGAAAGCTTGAACGCGAGTTGTACTAAAATTAAGCATTTATCGGAACTTTTCATGTTCTAAATTACCCAAATTCTTTGCACGCCGGGAAATTCCCGTTTGCAGAATTTCAAAAGTTATGCAGGGCAGAGCTTCCTTTCCGTCCAAATTCTACTGAAAGATAATGAAAGAGATAATAAATTGTAAAGGGTTGAAGTAACTCTGAAATGAGATCTCGGAATCTCAGTGGTGGACAACAGAATCACTTACATCTGTTCATGTCCCTGTTCGCCCCTTTTGGACGATCGGATGAAGCCCCTACAACGATAAGATTACTTCTTGTGTGAAGCCATCGAATACGTTAGTTTGTTGAAGCATAAGGGCACTCAAGGGCGACAAGATGTTTCCAACCAAAAGGTCCTTCGACGGTCGGCGGAAGCCTCTTCCTCTTACGAAGCGCAGTGGCGGATCAAGAAGGTCAGCTAGAATCCTAACAGCACAACAAACTCTGCTTCCCGCAAGAGTTCGTGGCCCTCTGAATGAACGAAACTTATAGGAACATCTGCCACTGACGTATGGGATTCCACGCAGCTGTTTAATTTACCCGGCCCCTTACGAAGAGTCTTTTGGAAGATGAAACCCATAGTTATTCAGACCGTTCAAACGAGAGGCGATCACTTTGAAGTTTGGAAACATATGAAGAAAGCGCAATCAAAAGCTTCCACAACCTTTAAGGATGTTTTGTGGCAAATTCTCTATTACTAACATTGTTATAGCACATAAAGTAGTATTCGTTGATAGTAACCCTAAAAACGCTTTTTTTGCACCATTACTAATCTTAATAAATAATGTATGTTAATAATTTAATCTCAATCTTTAATAAAATTCTTATAATCTCTTTAATAGGATGCCTATACCACATTCCGCGTCCACCGTGGAGGAGAGCTTTCTATGAATAATCTTTAATAGCATTTATTGAGATTATCAATGGAGCAACTAAAGAGTTTTTGGGTTACTGTCAACGAACACTTGTTTATGTGCTATAAAAGTGATAGTAATAGAGTATTAATATTTGTTTAAATTTGCCACAAAAAACATCCTAAAAGGTGTTCGAAGCATGTGATTCTATTTCTTCATAGTGGATTTGTTGATATTATTATTAATAATTAAATATAATTATGTTACCTGCGTGATGAGAGTTGTGATCATCCAGGGCAAACTTCTCTCCTACGGTATAATTGGCGAATTCCTCAACACGTGCAGAACTACCTCGTATTCGTCGCCGATCGACAAAACGTGAGCTTCTTTCCTACAGAAGTTGGACGACTCAACGAGTATCATTCCTTCGTCAGAAGCTGATCGTATTCTTCATCAACCATCGGACAACCTTTTCTTCCTATGGAAACACGTGTATTTCGCAGAGCTTGATTCTCCTCTCCCATAGTTCCCCGGTAGCCAGCTTCATATATCACCCTGCAGATAGGTGATCGTGATACAGAGCCAGTTCCCACGCTAAAAATTCCGCAACCGATATTAATATGTCCCCCCTTCGCGATATGTACCGTACAGACAATCTCAACTACACAAAATATAGAAAAAGCGCATGTAACACCACTGCGTTCCATTTTTCAACAGAAATCTTTTATTATTTTTTTAAAATTGTTTCTTTTTGTTCTTTTTTAATGTTTTTTTTTTCGTTCTTTCTCTCCCCTCCCCATCCCAGCAGTGAGCTTTCGCTCCCCGTCCGTATTATCACTTAATAGAAAGAGTACATCATTATTTTTGATACAAAAATGTCAGCTTCCTTTCCCCGTACTGCTCCTGCTGCGCGCACTAATTTTAAATTCTTACACCCTAAAATAATATAATACATCTTACAGATAGCTCTCTCGCTCGCTCCACTCGATAAGACTTTTGTTGATAAAAATAATTAAAAAAATGCATAAGGTTTCTTGTTTCCTTTTCTCCACCGGATTATCGATTGATTACTCGTCCTCTACTGTTTTATATTACTTTTTTTTGCATCTTCATCACATCTTGCATCTTGTTTCGTTCAATGTTTTTTTTTTGTCATTGGCGAATCTTTGATTTTAATGTAATTGTTGTGGATTGTTTAAGATGTAATAGACTGCTCCCTCATCGGCTTAGCGTGGTGCTGCTACTTTTATCTCTATTTCTGGCGCCAATATAATTTTATACGCACCATCATCGTTGTACTGTACAGTGAATGAGCGTGTATAGAGAAATGCCAATCTGTTTTCAACGTTAAATTGTTGAAAACAATTGAAAATAAAAAAAAAAAAAAAAATTAAAACACAAACACAAAAAGAATCCAAACCCGGTCTGGTTCTGTGTACAGAACAAAAAGCCTTTCATGGATTGGTTGTAAAAATAATCGAAATAAAATATTTAACCTAAGGACACTGTCTGCTCCAAAGGACACCAGCACAAGAAAACATTCCATCAACAACGAGCCCAAGAGAGGATACTCATAGAGAATTGCTTTATTCGCGCGTGCTTTAGATAGAGAGAGTGTTAGAGGCCCGCCCTTGCATTGAATCCTTAAACCGAGACTTTGTACTGCATTTGATTGTGTCATGTCTATAACACATTTCATTATTCTCTCTTCCGCTCTGATCTGATTTTGTATGTTTGTTCGATTTGTTTGAATTTGTAGCCTAACTTCTTATGTTATTTGCACCTCTTGCAAATGTAATTCAAGAGATCTTCTTCTACTACTGTACCCACACTTGCTCAAGAGCATCGTTTTTGTGGATTGATTAAATACATTTCAATTTTCTAAACCTATACCACCCATGTGCTTTTCTTTGTTGATGGTATAATGGGAGCGACAGTTTGCGGTTGTTTGGATGAGTACATATACAATAACAACAGAAAAAAGGACACTCATCAAACAACACCAAACTGCCATCGCTTTCGCTCTATCTGATTTAAGTCATGCGGGAAGAGTTGGGCAAAAATGAAATGTACAATCAATCCATGATCGCCGCCGTTTGGTAAATACTGTTCTGGCAATTTTGCATTTTGCAGATTAGACCGTACACACGGATGCTTGTGTACGAATTCTACTGTTCTGCTGTTTCTTATCCTCTTCCCTTAATAATCGTTAATATATAACAACAAAACTAAAAACCGCGCGATTGTACATACATGTTTTTTTTTTTTTGTGATCAGGTATACGATTTGTATTGTATTGTATGGGTTGATTGCATAGTGAAAAATAGACTAATTTTAAAGGCCCATGAACTAAAAATAACAACAGATAATTAAAAGGATTAAATTTTGCTTGAATCATACATTCAAAGAAGTATGCTTCAAGTGAGTATGGACACCCAATCAAGGGAGCTGCCTCTTTGTGGGTTTTGCCAATTAGTTGCTTTTTCGTATTGGCTACAGAATGGTGAAATATCCTACAATAGAGGATAATTAAAAAAAAAATTATTGCTCAGGTCTGTTGGGTATTTCACTAACACAAAACAACGTTCTTGTCCATGACATTCTTCGCCAGATTGATCAATGTTCTGATCCTTTGTTTCAAAAGACTTATTATGATAATCCTTATAAAAATCTGCTGCATTAAGAGCATTAAGAGATCCTAAAACACTGTAGTGTGATAGGAAGTATCGCTCGCTCATGAGAATGTTCTTGTCTTTCTCAAACGATGTCAGGACCTTCAAAAGCTGAGTGGACGATCGCCAGGGTGTAGGTCCACCTGCTAGAAAACCTGCTTTAAAATCAGTATATTTTTTAATGCATTTTTGCTTTAGAACTACTCGATTAGTGCAACTAGTGCTGTGTAACAGTAACTAAACCCTTACAGCACCCACTGCAGTAATCGAATAGTGCCTGTTTTGCCGATTGTAATAAACAGATGTTCTGCTCCTTCCTTCTATATCAGGAGCTGTATTAGTAAAAGTGTATCTTCCCATCCTCTTGAGGTTTCTCTCCACACTGTTGAACTTTTGCCTTTGTAATGTAGTGGTGCCGTAGCGATTGCTTTTTTTTATATTGAACCATTGAATATGAATGTCACTCTTACTATTGCTTTTATCCTCTTCTACAATCAGTTTCTGTCCTGTGAGGTGGTGTGTTGTCCAACCCATAAATCGTTGGCAGTGAATTAGATTGTGTTTTGCTTTTATTGTAACGCTGTAAGATGAATTGATTTCGCCCTCTCCGACGACTTCGAAGGTCGTGTTTGATTGGATATACAAAATTATTTATAAAACGTCGGGAGCAGGATTGGAATCAAGACGAATTGAGTTGGAGCTCCTAACTAATACTAATACTACTGTACAGGTGGTGTTTATGTTGTAAACGATTGTTTTTTTTTAATGGTGTGACGACTCTCATTTTTTTTTCTTTTAAAGCAAGATTAATAATAAGTAGCTTCTATTCCTCTTTTCTCTCTGTCGCCAGATTTATACATATTACTTTTTTAACTTAAACACGAAACGGAAATTTTCGGCCGGAACGAATCCTAACGTTGTGTTTTATGTTTTTGCATGTGTCATCAAATAAAACACATTATTGAAGTTAAATTTTGAACTTACCCGAAAAAAGACAGAAAGCGTGCTTCGCTTAAGCCAACCTTGTTATGATCGGTACCTTTCGCCGGATCGTTCCCTGTTGCTGTTGCCTTAGTTGCTGTTGTTGAAAGTGTTGCTGAAAGCTTAACCCCATTACGGTGCCACCGTTGACGGGTGTTACGGTGACGGAATTGTTGCCACTGCCCTGCACTATCGTCGGTTGCCGGCTAGAGATGACGTTCACCAAGCTCGCACCGTTACCATTCGCGGATGGAGAAATGGTGTAGTTAACGTCAAGCCGGGCACGTTTCGCTGGCGGTTGCTGTTGCTGCAATTGCTGCCGGTGATTGTGATGATGATGATGGTTTAGAAGTTGCGTTTGTTGCAACAGTTGTGTTTGCTGCTGTTGAAGTTGCTGCTGCTGGGATACATTGATCGTCCCACCAAGCCGGGACTGTTGCTGCAGTTGATTAATGTATAGCGATTCATCTTCATCTTCCAACGAGAGAAGATCCTGTTGGGTGAACTCGAGCGCAAGCGTACTGTCCTTCGAATCGACGTTGATGTTTTCATAAAACTCCGGAACCTAAAATAAGCATTACAACAACCGTTAGCAACAATTTATCCGTGGACATTACGGCTTGCTACTTACCTCTAGCTCGAAGTCACCCGGATCGCCACCATCCTCATCACCATCGATTAACGATTCTGGCGTGTTGATAATAAAGCTTTCCGCTTCCACATCGATCGTTTCGTGCTGCGGTTCGATCAACTCCACATCATCACTCTCATCTTCCTCCTCGCCGCCCTCTTCATCCTCCTCTTCCTCTTCCGCATCCACAGCCTCCTCGTCCACCTCTTCCGCATCCATGTCCGACGGACCACCGTCGCTTTCGAGATCCTCTTCCACATCCAAATCCTCCTCCCCTGTGGATCCATGCTTCATCTCGCCCCGTTCGAGCGCTTCCAGATGTTCGGGATGTACCATCGCACGTCGAATGGCTAGCGGATCCTTGCGGGACCACTTTTGTACCTCTTCGTCCATCTTAACGATTTTTGCCGGGTTCATCGCCCACAGGCAACCCTTACGCTGGCCTCCATTTACGGCCGGTTTTTCGATCTTCTCGAAACATTTGTTCAGGGAGAGATTGTGTCGGACGGAGTTTTTCCAGCCGGTCGGTGCCGTCTTGAAGTACGGGAAGTGTTCGCACATGAAGCTATAGATCTCCGACACGGGCAGCGAACCGGAGCGCGAATTTTTCAATGCCATCGCAATCAGGCATGAGTAGGAGTACGCGGGCTTGGGGAACTCACTCTCTCCTCCCAGTGGTGTAGCAACTCCCTTTGCTGGCTTCTGTTTCGTTCCGGTCGGTGTCATTGCTCGCTGGATATGTCTGGCAACCATTGTCGTTGGCGATCCGTTGCTACCGTGCGTTATGGTGACCATGCCGCTGGAAGGCTTACCGGCGGACCCGGACTGTTCCATGATCAGGCTACGGTTAAAAGCTTTCGGGCTGGATGCTCCACCATTGCCAAGTCCCATCCCGTTGCTAACCTTCTGCACGCTCTTTACGTTCTTGTACTGTACGCTGTTGGCAAACGTGAGCGCACCGATACCGTGAGCCAATTTGACGGTATTTCCCTTACCAAGCCCAACACCAAGCCCTGGCGATCCGGATGAAGACGTTCGGTGGACTACCGTCGTTTCACCGATTGTCACATTATTGCTGCTGGAGATAAAATGATCGCTAGCACTCTTCATCACACCTCCATTTCGGACGATGATCGTTTCCTCCTTCACCGTCGTCATCTGTGAGCTCAGATCCTTGCGCACGTTATCCAAGGGGGTTGAAGGAGCAAGTGACGTACAGGAGATGTTACCACCACCGGCACTTACGCGAGTGATCTGTGCCAGGCTGGATATCTTCTTCGGTTCCTGTACCGTTGCCACTTTGATCGTGTTGGGTGAAAAGGTGAGATGACTTTTCCGTTCCTTCGGGCTCGGTAGTGTAGGATTCGAACCCGCCCCACCGTGTACCGTTGTGTTGAGGTTAATGTTTTGCTTCGGTGACTTGAGCAGCGATTGGGCGACTACCAGCGCATTCAACGTGGAGGACGATGAGGTGGTGGCCGATAGAACGCTACCGTTGGTAAACGGTACCGCGGTGGACGATAGGACGGGCATCACGTAGTTGGGGTTGGCGCAGGTACCAACGTCCGGGTAGAGATCGTTACTGGCCATGCCGAGAGTGCTGCTGAAGAAGCTGTCGCCATCTAGTGAGCTTGAGTCCAGCTCGAGCGAGGGCAGATCGTAGTTCATCAGCGACACGAACTCATTCACGCCACCCACCACTGTGGTCACCTCCGATTTGATGTCAATGTCGAGCATGTCCTGCATCGAGTCGGTGATGTAGAGATCCGACATTGGGGTCTGAAAGGATAAAAAGCAAAGAAAGTGATCAAATATAAGTAAAACAGTTGTAGAGAGCTTAGGGAGTTCAACGGAAAATTTAAAAAATGACTAGACTTGCATCCAACTTGCGTTTATCGTTATGCAGGAAGGAACATCAGGCGGCTCAGACTCAGGCTCCACCACACAACATCGAATCTTGGAAATTTATTGGGCAACAGGGTTTCTCATAGACTTCATGCAACAAAGCAACCCTGACTCGACAGCAATCTTGTTTTCCCATCGTACGCACGGCCATACCACACCAACTCGCACACTAAGGGTTGATTCTCGGGTTGCATTGTATGTTCCAGCGCGCGAGCGAGAGCAAACAAAGGAGAGTATGCCGGGGCAAAAAAGTACAGTCGGTTCAAAAGGGATCGTTGTAAAAGCGTGACAGCAGGACCAAGAACCAAGCAGAGCGGGAAAATGTTTTTCAGTTTTCAAAAAAAAAGCCCACCCTGTGCTGGAAACGAACGACCCATGGCGAAGGGATAAAATGCACAATAAAGGAAGGATGATGTAGATAATTTTTGTTTCACTCCAAAAGCCGTACCAGCAAGGGGGAATAGGGAAAAACGAAACCCTCGGTCTGCAACATGGCCCTTCTTCAAATCGTACGTTCAGAGTGGCGTATTTCGCTACGCACGGAAATTCTGGATGAAGAGAAGCAACTCCACACTACACTCGCGTACACACAAGGGCAGGAAAAAATCCCTCAACAAAACAGAACAGCACACACAGCAGGCCATCGTTATGGGTATGTAGGGGAAACACGGAAAAGGGCTCGCAGCAACCACTAGGTACAACAGAAAAAAGGGACCCTTTTCTCCCTTTTGCTGCTGTGAGCGAGAGAAGCAGCAGCATAAGCATAACCGCGAGTGTGCGAGCGAGATAGCGCAAAGCGGGATGAAACGAGCGAGACACAAGCAGCAACTGAAGCCGGCCGGCTGCGCGGCATCCGACAAACAAACGCAACAAAATATGCTACCAGGCGCATACACATACATACGCATAGAAATCCCGCGCGTTCAGGGCAGAAGGAGAAACCACGAAAGTACAGTCGCGTCAAAAGTTGTGCTCGAGCATGCTGAACAACTGGTGCGCTCTTTTTGGCCGTTTCGCAGCGCCCTGTGCAACTCTCGCTCGCACGTTCCAGTGTATGTGTTGGGTGGGGTGCGGTGTTGGGATGGGGGTTGGTTGGTTTTGGTGTTGTTGTTGTTGCTGTTGCGCGCGTCTCTCGCGCTCGTTGTTGCCCTTTTCCGCCGACGCAAACAAAACACTTTTGTTGTGTTGCTGCTTGCCCGATTCGCGGCAAACGTTACACAGCGGAGGAAGAATTATGATGGATTTGAGGATGGTCTAACTAATGCGAGTTATGCTAGAGACATACACACACTCACACAGACAGGCCACGCACTGTTTGTAGGGGTGAAACATGACTGAAAGGGGAGAGTTTCATCCAGCCAAGATGTATTTTCCCCCCGGAGTGGGTGGCCGGGCTTTGGCTGGCTGATTGGATGTGGATATCCACACACACAACACCGAAGCAAATTGTGTGCTTGTGTGCGGGTGTGGGCTGCAACAAATCGTGAATAGTTGGCGCGGTTACCAAGAACGTTGCTAAGGGTGATGTGGTGGTCAGTTCGCTGCCCTCGAAGATGAGGTTAAAATAAAAACAATTCTACACCACCGCATGCAATTTCTCCCATAGGAGGCGTTTGTTGAAGTTGCGCGCAATTTCACCACCCTGCTGAACCTGTAATTCAATTTTTTCTCTCTCTCTCTCTCTCTGTCTCTCTCTCTTTGGGTAAATGTGGCAGCCGAGACGGTCTGTCACACAACAGAACTTAGTTTCGATTCCTATCTAGACCTTCTGATCGATTCTTTTACGGGTACAATAAAGTCATGGAAATCAGAAATTGTAGCCGACGAACTCTCGAAGTTGTATGGCCAAAGAAGAATTCAAATTTATCTCTGTGACTCATTCTGAGAGCCGAGACGATCTGTCACACGATATGACTTAGTTTCAAATTCTATCCGGATACCTTCTGACTATCAATTTTCAAGCATGTCCTCATCTCTTGTCAAGCCAAGGAAGTCATCTCTTGAAGTTGAATTCAAATTTCGCCCAGATCAGTTAACTTATGATGACGGAGAATGACACAATCCGGCAGTCAACCAACCCCCAATAACAACATCAACAACAAAATTTGCGCGCAATCTTTGATGACACAACCACAGAGTGTGTGGCCCGAGAGCGAGAACATGTGTTGGTAAATTGTGTTTGCATCACATGCAACATAAAATACAGCAAGCAACAACCAACCAACCAACAAACAAATCCCTTTCCTCCTCCCGGGACACGCGTTGTTGGACAGAGAAACACAGATACGAAGACGAAGAGTTGATAACGGAGAGTTGACACGAGCGTTTAAATTTTTGGCGCGAAAACCGTTTGTCAAACCGTACGAATGCTTTCTTGCATCATGAAATCTGCATGAGGGGGATCATGCGAATGGACTGTCAGAACTGTTGGAGGGTAATCTATGCATTTGTCTACTTAGGTAAACCAAAAAGGACACAAAAAAATATGCAAGTCGAAAAAAACCCGTCAGCACTGGATGTAGGAGAGAGTATACGGGATTCGGTTTGAAAACTGCTGATACAAGAAATCAAAACATCCCGTGTGTTGTTACCGGTCGAGAAGGGTGTCTGAAGCGTTTTTGCTGCTGCTGCTGCTGCTAATCACATTTCAAACTCAATCGAGTTACGGAAACTTCATTCCGGCATTCATGACATGCACGACAGAAGCCGCAGAGAGAGAGAGAGAAAAGGGTTGCGAGAAGCGGGAAAAATACTATCAAGTTTCGTCTTTTGGGGCGGATGTGGGGTGGCACCCATATCTCCGAGCGCGTTTTTTTTATTAGCAAATCTAATGAATTGACTCAGAATTCCGGTCAGACGATAGAGGCTCGTGTTCCTTTCCTGCACATCTCGCGCCATAAATGTGTATGTTGACAGTGAAATTAACAAGTATGGACATGTTTTCCTGTTCGAATTATCCTCAAGCTGGGAGGCAATCGGGACTATTTCGCGAGATTGAAAGAAGTGGTTGGATGAATTCTCTAACGGGTATCTTCTCTCGCATAACGTATGACATTTCCGCGCCAAAATGTACAAGTAGAGTCAGATTGCATACATGACCATCATCCGCTGTACATCGAGTACCAACTGAAACTGGACGGTCTATACTGAAAAAGACTAATACATTTCAGAAACTCGAAAATAATTAGTTTAAAAATATGCTCCCTAGTAGCGGATATGGTGGAGTAGAAGTTGCCATCAATTTGGGATATTATTAAAACTTCCAACAGTCGATATAATACACCACAATTCACACCAAACTTTCTCTCCATAAACGGGGACATTGTAGGGGACATCTGGAAGAGTTTCGCGCCAAAAAACCAGTGTTGCTGCTTCTTTGCGTTCTTTTCCTTGTGATCCCCCCACGTAACTAGGGAGGGCAACTAATACTTACGCAAGAACCGTCTCGTATCATATCCACCACACTGTCGGAGATATCCAACAGTGAGAAAGAAAAAAGAATCGAGATGCTGTTTCAGCACTTTCTCGCACAGCATATTTTGCGCGCGCTTTTCGTCTTTATGTATTTTTGGAGGGCAGAGACAGAGTAGCGACCGAAGCTACCCTCCTAAAAACCTTCGTCTCCTGCATCTTCTCTTGATCCCTGTGTCCTGCGAGAGCAAGTACTGGGTCCCCAATGGTGTATGAATGATGATGATTGCACCCCACACACAGCACAGTACATGCTGCTGCCATCATCATCTCATCATAATAAAAGGCCACCACCACCACCATTGCCGCAACTTCAATTATTTTAAGAATCGTGCGTGAGAACACGACACAAGATCTCGTCGCGCGCGGAAAGTGGCGAGATTTTGCTCCCGGTTCGTTTATTGGCGGGGATTGGCTGGCTGGGCGATGTTCTGTGCTCACCGTACGAACAAAAAAAAAAAGAAATCTTGTGAAGTCGATCCCCTTACCAAAACCTCCAGTGAAAAAGCGCGCCAAACCGAGCGGTCATTACTCCCGGCGGGCGTGATGTTGTTTATTTGTCGTTCGCTGCAATGTTTTGTATGTCGTTTCGACTGCCTTTTCCGACCAGCAGCAGCACAGAATCCGCCTCCCGGGACCCACATACTCTAAATAGCGGTCCCAACTATACACAAAACAGCAACGAATTTGAATATGAATCATGCAACTCCAGTTAATATTATGCAATAGAATATGTAATATTCGTTTGTAGTTGAATGGGTTCTTTGTCGGGAACGATACGGTGTGTTGTTGCTACTGTGAAAGGGTATAGGAAGAAAGATGATACTAATCTTAAGCACTTAAATCATCAATCAACAGTCGGAGAAGAGCACTTGGGAGGAGGAAACATAACTTCCTAGTCTGGATCACCCCACGCACCGGAGGGAAACTTGTTAAGTGGAAATATCTAATAATAATTCTCTCCCCATGGAAACGGCCCATGAGAGGGAAGTAGCGATCTTAGTAGCGGCATTCCAGTGCCCGTGTGTCTCTGTTTCTCTCCATATTCTTCACCGAAACTCTTGCTTCTCTTGTTTTTTTGGTTTCCGCAGGAAGCAGGAACACATCTTTGAAGTGTCAAATGTTGAAATCAAGTAAATAAACCTTGCTAGAATACGGGGACTTGAAAAGAGTTTGCTTGCTTGCAAGCTGAAGTACAGAAAAATCGCTAGCAATCGGACAAAAACATTCACAAACTGACCAAGACTTAGTACACATGAAACATCAGCACTTTTACTGTCTTATCCTTATCCTCCCCGATCATAACACGATCAACGAATGTTCAACCTGCATATGGCTTTGCTAAAGGAAGCAAAAAGGAGGCTCTCTCGGATGCTCGAAGGGAAGAAGCAGAAAGTGACAGATGCCTTTCACGGTTTTGTAATGACGACAAGTGTATTCCCTTCTTTAGAGACTTACACTTGCTCGTGCTACCACGGGGCCAAGGGTACCGGGATCATCACCAAACCAGGAGGAGGCATGCGGCTCTGTGCCTATTTCGCCCCGTCTCGCTCCCGTAGTTTTACTTCCTACCAGCAAGACAAAACCGGGCACGTGCTCGGAACAAGAGTTATCCACACCCTATTTTTCCGATCGTTCGAGCAGCCATGCATGTGCGGCAACCGTGTACCATCTGCCACAAGATCCCATAAAAATATGGGGTAAAAAATTGACACGATCGCGTCGAGCTCTTTTCCTCCACATTGCAAACCCAACTACGGACAAGATCCTTGGAAGCACGGTGGAAAGAGTAGATCAACAAGCAGAAGGGCAAACTTTAAACTGATCATCGATTAGTGTGAACCGCTCGTGTTGATTAATTACAGCAACAGTGAGTGCACTAGAGTTTTATTGTTTCATTGCTGTATAACACAGTAGCGGACGTTGGATTGGGAGAACTTAATTTTGTGGAATTTTTAAAGTGAGTTTATCATGTCGATCTGTTCAAGAAACGAAGTAATTGAGTTGTGTAAAACTTGTCGAAGATCTTTGAAAAATGAGGAAAATGTCATTGCATCAATCAGAAACCCGTCTATGCCTTTCGGACCAAAAAATATATACATTAACGTTAGAAATTTGTGAACTCCACCAAATCAAATTTAAAATTTGATTTGATTTAAAAAACCTTGTCCTGTTGAACACAAGTTGGATGTAGGGATTTTTTTCAGGTTTTTGATTCGTGTTTTTGAGGATTCTTTAATTTCTGGACGAAAACAGATTATTAAACGAAGTTCAAGATAATGCTGATGCTGATTTTTTCCCTATTTTGCATCGGTTACACCCACCCCAAGCAACGAAAAAAGGTGCTACAAAATTGAATTTAAAGTTGGTCTAATCGTTTTGTCCGGCACTGTTTGTAAAGTTTGGATTTGAGGACGCACGCACCTAGATCCTCATGTAGAACGTTCATCCTCATGTGGAACAATTTTCCACCACCTCAACTTTCAGGGACTGATGATCATGTTTGAGTGTTTTTCACAAACTGTTTTACTAAACACTTGATCCCTCCTTTTGACATGGTTCCTTACATCATGGCTCGTTGACTCGCTTTGCCCCTTTTTTTATGTAGACAGAGAACGATCGTTTCTTTGTTTTACACAACCATTATTTCAAGCATAATTCTGGCACGATCGCGAGAAAGTGCGATCACCAACACAGAAACCCAACAACATACTCCAATGCTCGGTAAAGCAAGAAATATTGTGTGATGGGGCCGCGTGAGAATAGAATTAAAACCATGGTTCGAATCTCTCCACCGCTTCCACGCTTCAACACGCACACACATGGTGGAAAAAGTGTGTGTGTGTGTGTGTGTGGGAAAATTTGTAAAAATCAACCAAACGCAACACACAGAAAGTTCTCATTCGGGACGAGATTTCGAGACAGAAAAAAGGCTATCGCGGTGGGAAAAATGGTCACAGTCAATCAAGTGTGGCGATGGCGAGAGCCAGAGTTCACACGAGGAGCTACCATGGAATACGGCGATTCGTTAGGGTGTTGTGGCCGCTGCTCATTTCAGTTGTTGGAAACGCTTCAAAGCGTAACGATTATAGTTTTGAAGTTAAGTGATAAAAATGCCCATGATTGATATGGAAATAATTGAAAATTGATTCTCATACAAAATTATATTTTACAATTTTCCGCTCATAACACAACACCCTCTTTTCTGATTTAAACTTAAACATTTTTCCATGTTGCTTTACCCAACTGCTCCGTCACCCTACTTGGTGCTCAGTCTTTCTATGACAAGTCATTTTTCATCCCACGAAAGGACGAAAAATTCAATCTGGTGTGTGGTGGTGTGCTACCGGTGAACCCTCTCGCAGGAATATTTGTTGCAGTTGAAGCGACATTTTAGCAAGATGCCTGTACAACTTCTGTACAACCGTCTGTGCAAATGAATCACCGTCATACCGGCAACCTACCGAAACACATCCTTCCCTTCGCGTTCTTTGAGATCCGTGAATTTTCCCCATCTATCTACTTCCCATTTCCCGGTGCCACAAACACCGCACACTTCGAGAGAATCCTCAAGCAGAAAAAAAACCCGGCACTTTGGAACACTTTTCACCGGTATTTGCTAACGAAAGAAGTCAAAAACACGCATGCGTACACCTCCTCCAGTTTCTCTATTCCTCCGTAGTGTGTTCCGCCAACCGTTTACCATCGTAATGAACCTTCCATGAAGGCGGGAAAACTTCCACAACACCGCACCGGAAGCAAATATGTCCGTCCTCACAGCACAAGTGGGAAATAGACATATTGAGAATGTTATGAAATAAATTAAATTTTATCCGGGACTTTTCAAATATTGCAACAGAGAGGGAGAGAGAGAGGGAATGGTTGCGCTGAAGAGGGCGAAACCGTTTTCCTCTAGTAAGTGTTATCAATAGAACTATTTCAATAACAACAAAAAAGTTAAATCTTAGACGTGACAAATTAATTCCACATTTATCCGGTTAGGATTCCTCCGGACGACGTTTCCCGCCTTGTAAAAAAGTGAAAGTAATTGATGATTTTTCAAACTAATGCCCATATAGACCGCTCACACTCCCTTCTACATTCCTATGCCGTTCATCACACCCTTCTGGCGAGGCAAAGAGAAATTGGCGCCCAGTTTGAATTGCTTGAAGGGCGCAAACTCCAACGTGAGCACCATATCATCATGATGGCTTGTTTTTTTTTGGGTTGGGTGGGGGTGGAGGGGAAACAGAGGTGTGCAGATAGAATGTTTACCCCCCGTAATATCGATCGATTTGGTTTGGTTCTCTGGGAAAGAAGCATTCACCACGAGAGGCGGGAAATCGAATGTTTTTCATCCATCAGAAATTTCGCAGATTTTTTGGAGCGACCAGAAGATCCGTCGTTTTGAATCCGAAATCAAAAAACGTCCGGGGAGTTAGGAATCCTGGAGACGCTGCTTTCTAACCCTCAAAACCGGGTTGCCGTACCGAGTGCCTGTAGCGCAATTCTAGAACGAAGAGTAATCGTAGTGTCACTTCCGGAAAATACCAGGCGCACATAAGAAATGAGTGGTTTCTTGACTCGGGCTGTGAGGGTGCCACATAGCTCCATTTTCTCCAGTCACATCGAGTCCTGTGGCCACCGAGTAAGGATATTCTTTACCCTCCTAGACAAATTAGAATGCTCTGGCATGGGCCTCTAAGCGCTCGTTGGAAGGCAAGTAAGGAGGCACATACAGAGAGAGAAAGAGAGACACACACAAGCAAGAATAAAAAAAAGAACCCCACATTTGAATTTTAGTGCGCATGCGGCACGTGGACACATTTGTAGGACGTTTTTTTTCTACGGTCTCCTTTTTCACTTCAATTTCCCTATCCTTCTTTCTTCGTTTCCGGCTTGTCGAGCCGCAAGGGAACCAGGAGTTTGGTGGAGTGTGTATGTGTTTTTCAACCTTCCAGCCCGGTGTTATAACCCCCCCACAAAAAAGTGATTTCACCTGCATGGTGCAGACAAATGGTAAAAGGGTGCCAGAGACTCAATCGAACCGATACAAACCGCGAAAGTTGAGTCTCTTTGAGCGTTGCCTGTCCAAAGCCGGACGATGAAAATGAGGGGAATGAATATGCATTTTATTGCCTAGCTGTGGGGTTCACACTTGCAATGTAAAATATATCAGTTAAAGGTGAGAACTGGACACACCTTTCAAGTACAAATAATTTAAAAATAAAAATACATCCTGTCCTGCTACAAACACCACTCCGTCGCGCCTACCCAAACAAGGGAATAGTTCTGTGCTCGGAAGCAAACTATCGGCAAATAAAAACGCGCGAAAAACGGATCCCTCAAGGAACAGCACAACACAAGGAGAGAAAGCAGTTCCTTCTGTGCTCTACAAAAGCCCTTCTCCGGGTGAGATGCAACGAAACATTTGGGACCGTGTTTCAACGGTCGTTCTCGTGTGCTGCCAGCCTGATAATTCGTAGCAGACGAACTCTTTCCTTTTGCAGACGCGTGAGACAAATGACGAAATGTTCGCTCACGGATGCAACTGCTCCGGCGTCTGGCCTATGCCGGTATCGTCGTCGATCATGATATGCAAGGCAATATTTAAATGCAATGCGGTTTCAGCGTACGGTGGCGCGCTCAACGAGCATGCAACAGCGACGAAATGTCGCTCGAAGGTTATAGGGAACATGTTGGGGAGCTTGCAAGATTCAAATACTGGTAGAATTCAGTCGAAATGGACGGTTTGACCAAAATCAATTGTATCTAGTGCAAACGCCCAAATGTATGCAATTTTTTGTATGAACAATTCTTACAAACATGCCGTTCTCTTCTCCATTACTATATCTTATTGAATTAAAAATTATCACACGTGTAGTAGAAATATAACTCAGCTTTTCGAAAATACCAAAGCTGGGATAATGCAGGAAAAGGGATGGGGCGTTGAGGGAACAACAACATGTTTGCCTTTCCATAGTTGAAACCAAAGGATACAACCTCAAAAAAGCAATAACGAATTACCTCACCTAACCTAAAGAAAAAAGCTCATCCCAAACCTGGATGATAATTTTGCGTGTTAAAATAAAAATTACTTCAATAAAATCATAAAAAGCTCTGCACAACAAAAAGAAAAACAAAAAGAGAGAGAGAGAGATAGGTGCGAAAAAAGGATTAAACGTTGCCTTTTGATTTTTCCATTCTTCCATAAAGACGTTGATGAGATGCGGCGCGAAAGGAAAAACTGCTAACCCAAAACATCCAGAACGAAAAGACCTTCGGAGAAAAGAAAGCAAAAGCGCCAATAATCGCACTTGAGCGCACCAGGGTCAGCCGTTTTGCAGGTAACATAGCAGCCACAACTCCCGGTGCAATTAGTCAACGTTTCTGCTGGACCTGACGTGGTGTGTGTGTGTGTGTGTGTGCCTTTACAGACCCGAAAAATCTGCTTTTTTGTGGGTTGTGAAACTAATTGTTACGCTTGTGCAGATGTTTGCCTGTTGTTTTCGGTTGCAATGCACCTCGGGTTTGGGTGATGATCTAGAAGTAGCATTTTTTCCCTTTGATCAATTCACTATGTTCGTCAGTCGGGGAGTTTTAAAGATAATTTTCCCAACACAGAGCAACCGGCACACACATGGTAGTATCGAGATCGCTAGCCAGATTGTTATTCTGCATGATGATCTTCCTCTCTGGTGGTATGGGTGGTGGTCAAGAATCGTCCACAAATCCCGCCCGGAATCACGGCGCACCTTGACGTGTGTGCTCTCCAAAGAACACACTTCAAGCGATCTCTCCAAACCGAAAAAACCGGTTCCTATCCAGGGTTTCCTTTTCGTAAAAAAGTTGAGCATTGAAATCTTTTCTTCTTTTCTTTGCCCATCACCATCGCCTCCTTGTTGTGGGTGATATTCTTTTGGCCCACGACGATGGGGGCCTCTCCCTTGTTCGCTCGTCTACTAGCATCAGGCCACCATATCTACTAGCCCGATGTTCTTCGACCCACCCAGGAGAGATCAGCATGATGAGCAACTCTTCTTCTGTGCCGCCACACCAATAACCGCAGAACAACGGAGAATAAAGAGCTGAAAGGAGCAAAAAGTAGAATTGGAAGGAAAATATTTCACACGGCAACCTCACCAGGCACACACAGCACAGGAAGACCTTCTTCGTTTGCGAGAAGAGGGATGGCACGGAGCAAACCTCGACGGCTTTAAAAGGAAGGTCTTGGAAGGGACGGGGTAGAGAACATGCCACAAGGGGTAGTCCACAGCACTTCATTCTGTCCTCTCGTGTTCTGCTCGTTTCTTCTACCTATACAACCCCTATATTCCATTATTGTGCTTTCGTTTGCCCTTTCCCGGGTTGGGACGGAAAGCATAAAACTCTACCGTCATTCCTCACCATGTGTGCCCTTACCCCGCGGGGTGTGTGTCCCTTCGTTTGGTCGCTTGTTCTCTGCGACCTGGTGTGGAGGATCGTCATCAGAACAGCTCAAGACTACGAAAAGTGTTACGGCAGATTGTGTAGTAGTACGAAGGAAAGGAGGGTCTCAACAGCATTACCCGATGGGATGAGAGGTACGTGGATGCGCGGTGGGGTGTGTTTTTATGTGCCTCTGCTACTCTTCCTGCTTCGGTTCGTTGCGTTCGTGCGATGATCATCGGTCGTGGCTTTTGGGAGAGTACGCGCGCTCTGGGGCTCGGTGGAGTGTTTTTAATGTTGTTTTTTTTTTCGCTTGCTCGGTTTTCCTTCGTCGTTTTGTTGCTAACGAGAAGATATCTTTTTTTTTTCATTCTCCTGTTTCCATCCTGCAGAGCTTTCATAGGTTCTGCTTTTGTCTTTCACGAAAAGGGGGACGATGATCGAAAGATGCCAACACGAAATTACACTAACACGCGGGAAACTCAGAAAAGACAGTGATTGCGGCATGTGTGTACTAAGAAATGAGGCAAGCAAAATTGTTACGCGCTGAAGGTTCTCCCTGGTGGAGAACAAAGAACGCATCTCCCGGTCGCTACCAACTTAAGTGATCGCTCTTTTGTTTTTGAATGGAAATATGAAACAATCGAGAGTCAAGGACTTTGAAAATGACGATTAGATTTTAAAATATTTCAAGAGATATAATAGACAATCACTAGAATTAACGAGTTAATAGAAAACAACATTAGCTAAGATATATCAGACACATAATCGTATATAAATTACAGTTTTAAGTATAACGAAAAAAGAAAAGTTAAAAACGGAACGCCTCATCTCATCACCGCACAAAACAACAGCCGACGAGCGGATGGTGTAAAATATGTAAATTAGAAAAGCTACGCCAGAAGGAAATCATCCACCACAACACTACGGGAAATAATTAAATACTCTAAACATAGAAAAACACATTCATTCAAGCTCTAAGATAGCCATCTCACTAGTAAAACTTCCTACAGTTACGATAACCGTACCACTAGAGCTGCTCCCCCTCAAGCAAAAACAACGATCCGCGAACAAAGCGAGACCAAGAAGCCGAGAACTATTCAATTTTGTCCGCCTGTCTCGCCCCACAGATCTGGTTGGAGCCTCCTTTTTCTTGTGATCTCTCATGGGCTTAAGGTGAGCCACCCCGAGAATGATTTTAGCGCCGTCGTGATCTTCGTCTCCAGCTTTGGTAGGTGGTGGCAGCAATAAATGGGCAATGGTTTTAAAGTCGCCGCAATCCATGAAAGATGATGCTTCCTCAATCCAGCAAAAGTCCCTCACATCAGAGTCATGGGTTGCTTTTGAGAGGTTAAAGTCGTATACCAAAGCGACCCAGCTGAACTCGATCTCTAGCAGCGCTTAGAGTGGTTTTGGGACGATGATAAACGAGAATTGCACTACGAACGAAGAACGTCAGAATCGTTCTTCGTTCTCCAACTCATGCAGATAATGCTAATTTTTGTCCTCAAAATGTGCAATAAAGGTTTAACATATTGAGCTGTAAAAAGGAACTTAGCAAACAAAACGAAAAAAAGGCGCCTGGCGCTTTCCCATTGGGAAAAAAATTGCTGAACAGATTTTGACTTGATGTCACACCGTCATACGATCAACGGGTAGGCGCTTTCATTCGCAAGCGGCTTTCTCTCATGCATAAATTAAGTGCTAAATGCTAAATTCTTCCTAATAGTTTTATTGGTGCCGATAACACACTCTCGTTTTAATTTCTCTACCCTAGAGAGTCCCTTGTTTTTTCCAAGGTTCGTGGCCCAATTCCGGATGGTTGCAAGAAAAGGGCCCCTGTTCTTCCCTTAGGCCACAGATACCATTCAGGCTGGATATTCAGGCCCGCACATCCCATATTGCCCAAGAATGCACCCGAAATAAAGATTTATGGCCCCTGTCGGTGGAAAAGTCCCAGCATTTAAAAAGGTGTTCTTCTCTCTATTTCGCTCTTTTTCCCCTATTTTACATCTGTTACTTCCTTCTTTTCAACTATGGCACCACCACCAGGACACCAAGCGGTAAACAAGGACATCGGAAGGATGAAAAACGAAAAAGCAGATCCCTTAACGCTACAATCTGAATCGCTTGAGCCAGAAGATCTTTTTTTTTTCGAGTCCTTTCACGCTTGTCGTTACTCTCCGCTTCTCACAAACAGCACGAAAACTGACCTTTGGTTTGCAATGATTTCCTAATTTTTCCCTCCACCGTGCACTGGTGTGTGTGTGTGTGTGTGTGTGTGTGTGTTGCCTTGGGAAAGAGGCGATTTAAAAACAAAATAAACACATTCCACTCGCATACCAGCGGACTATTAACAACCGAATGCATCCATGGTGTTGAAAGGTTTTCGTGTCCTGGAAGAAGGGTAGCAGAACGATCGGGTCGAGGCTTATTAGGTACGGGAGAGTCATACATTCGCTTACCTGAGGAAAGCAAACCGAGCCAACAAAAAAAAAATCAAACCCTTCCAAAAGAATTTACGGGTGACACACACAAAAAATCTGAATGTGCGTAAAATCAAGTTAAACCCGATCGTCATTCATGGGAAGCAGAGATTTGCTTTTCGACTTGCAGGCATTTTTTTTAAATGCCTTCCAAGTCGAGCCGATCCTCAAGGGAAGGGGGTTGAAATTTTTGATTTTTCGGTGTGAAATACCGATGCCGTTGACCTACTTTTCGTCCGTTAAAATATGCACACACCAAAGAGACATAGATTTTGGTTCTTTAAATCGAGAAGATAATGAGGCGAGCTTCCGAAGATCGCTGCTACTTTCATACAACTCCAAGACAGATTGAGAAACTATCGAGTTCTTCACGAGGGAATTCTGCTCAGACCAACATTGACTACGAAAATATGTCGATCTTGTACTAAATTAAGTGTACACCCTTGGAATAGTAATCAGTAGTCGCTCCTCCCGAAGCAATGTTTCCTTCGTACCATTCCAGACAGCATAATAGGGCAGTATACGGGGAGGGGAGAGGCTCCTCAAATAGGCCGCAATGTGTGTCCTTGGCTCGTCGTAAATTTCTGATCATTCTCCTCCGACTGACTACTACTACTACACTCCCGGCGAGTTGTGTGTTCAGGGCCACCGCACAAGACCTCCGGGAGCTGTTGGAAGTAAAAGAAAAAAGCGCGGGAAACTGAACAATCGTATCGATTGTTGCTGACCGGACGACGAGAAATTCTTTAACATCCCTTCTTATGCCTCCTTCATGGCCGACCGGAGAGGATTGTGCACTGTATAGAGCAACATCAATATCGATTAAATTTAGCTCACAACACACCAGAGATCAAGAAGCCCGATTCTAGACGACCAACTCCAGTGTGGAGGCCAGTGTAGAGATGGAAAAAAGGCGCGCGCTCGCATATTCTCATGTGTGGCTTGAAGTACAAAACAACAAAAAAACGTGATCAGGACCGCGTTCTTCTTTCTTTTCTTGTCTGTGCGGTTTGACAAGACCTTTCCGGAGAGCCTGACCTGATGTTGGACCAGAATCGTGGTGGGGGCATATGGGCATATTTAAAACCCCCCAAACACACACACACACACACGCAACCCAGGGATGCAGAGATGGGTGAGGACGGAGGGGACACACAGGAAAACGTAGCTGGCCGGGCCAAAAGTGGTAGGGGCCTGGGGGAGCATACATTCATCGGCAATGATTATCTTTCATTCTCTGTCCGGTTCCCCAGTTTCGCTTCTCTTGGATACATTTTCGCGCGAAATCGAACAACCTCCGGCTCTTCTGGGCTGGATGGGAATTTGCGGTGCAGTTGCTGTGCGTTCGGTCGGTGCCTACTACTCTGCGTTCCTTGGAGGAGGAACGTCGAGGCAACACGTTTTTACAACATCTGTTGTGTATCGAGTGAGTATGTGATGGATTCGCACAACTTGAAAGAAATCCAACAACATTTATATGTGTCCTAACGAGTTCAAGAACAGTCTAATGGTGTATTTTTCCGGAGCACCTTAAAAATAGCCACGTGCGTGTTGCAGGCATTTGCGTGAAACATTAGAGAGACCCCACCGCACACCGCAACAATACAACACACACACAAATACATCCAGACATGCGATTCACGCACAACCGGCATTTTGGCCTTGAACTGTGCCGCGTGAGCTGTTTCGCACCGGTTCCAACAGCGATTTCTCATCTCTCATTCTCGTAGGTCTATTTTTTTTTTTGCCGGCTAGCTGGCTGGTGGATTCGCGCGATCGGTACCCGAAACCCATCCAAACAGCAATAAATGAGGCTGGGCCGGAGATTCGCGGGATGAGATGTAATACACACTGAGAAGGCACAGACGACAGTCATCATTCGCATATCATTTCCGGTTGCTCGCGATAACAAAGCAGGCCGCCGCGATGTTTACTATTCCAAAGCTACTCGAGGTGAGATGGTTTCTCCCTCTCTCTTTTTCTCTGCCTCGCGCACACTTTTTTACACACATTCTATCTCGCTCCACCGTTTTCGTACCAAATGCAAGTGACATTCGATGCAAAAAATGACACAATTCAGCAAAAAAAAGATATTAACGCCACAGCACAACACTTTCGCAGAATCGAAACGTTTTGAAGTGCGGGCAGATGTTCGAAAATGTGGTGCCTCACACAGCCACAGATATGCGGGTTTTAAGTATGTGCCTTTCGATGATACACGGTCGCAAAAAAACCCACATAAACATCTGTCGGGGAGTTTGCCGATTCGTCGCACTCTCTTTGCTTTTTGGCGGGGTTTTCATTCCTTTTAAACGTCCCAAACTCCGGCCTGAACATTCTTTTTGACAATTTTTTCGTTTTACTACTTACGCTATATTTGTTCAGCGCGTCGTGGAATCCCGTGGTTGTGTCGTCCAGGTCATACATTTTGCAGCCTTTCTTTACCGGTGATAACAGCAAAATACGCGGGCACTTTTTGATCAACACCGCACACACACACACACTCACAGGAATTTGCTTTTTAGCAAATGCTTGCCGATTTGTACTTAGATTCACACGACTTTAGACACCACGGGCACAGTGATGGTGAACGATGATGATGAGGTTGGACCGGTCGGTGTAGTGATACAGCGCGCTGAAGAGGATAAATCCATACACAACAATGTAATTCACAGGCTAACGAACTGTTCTACCCATAGCTGGCTGGTTCAGCAAAAAATTCTGGCCGTGTTACGATCGTACACATCGGGATCGGGTGGGCAATTCGATTCCAAAACTATCTGCCGGAAATCGGTCGGAAATAAACAAACTTTTGTTAGCCGGAAACGGGGACAATTCACACATCAATGAAACAGTGCACGCACACACACAGAGAGAGGATGAAGAAAAAGGAAACGTAGAAAAACAATACACCGAAACGATAGAAATGGGCTGACGCGATATAAACAAAACAGGAAGAAAAGGTTCTCCTTCCTAACGGTTCCCCCTTTTTCTTTTCGACTCGTTCGTTCGTTCGCGCGCTGCTGCCGACTGCGAACGTTCTGCGCGCGCTCTTCGACAGTAAATAAACGTTGGTGCGTGTTCGTACCTGCTCCAGACGTCTCTCTGCGTGTACACAGGAGATTCGCCGTCTCTTTTCTCTCTTGCTCTCTGCTACACACACCGCACTCACTCGAAGTGCTTACGTGAGCTGCTTAGCTGTGTTAGTGTCGGCACTGCTTCTCGCTCGATGAGACTTTTTGGCGGAATTTTTCTTCTCACCACACAGGGGTACAATATTAACACCTCACACGAATTCTGGTATTGTTTCACTTTCTCCACAACTGTGAATCGAAATCTCACCACACACACACAGTCACGCACAACACGGCGGCGACAGAAATGTGCCTAAAATTCAGCCACAACGACGACAGCAGGCTCGCATGCAATTGTGAGCCTTTCCCCGCTCACTATAGTGACTCCGGGGCGGAACAAAGAACCCAGTGAGCCGCCGTTCAAAATGGCCGTCCGCGCTCGTCGTTCTCTCACCGGACAGTCGTCGAGTAAAAACCGGCAAAATGGATTTTACACCGCACACGAATGTATCACTAGAACCCACTCGCCATCCAATGGCGACACACAGACAATCCACTTCACCGGTCACTTCCCAAGAGATGATGTAACAATGGGAAATGTGATAATTTTACCGTAGAAAAATTTGCGAGGGAAAACCAAACCGGAGCTAACCGTGTCAGTGAGCTGATTGTGTCATTCAAAATCGGTGTCGGTTGCGTGCGTGTATTCCGTACCCGTGTGTAAGTTCGTAGAGGCAGATCCAGCTCGCACAAACACACACACACCAATGTGTTTTGTTTGAAAACAGATTTTTTTCGTCGTACAGGGTGTATCAAGCGCAAGCTGAAATTTGGAGAGTTTGGAGAGTTGAACTTAAACTCGGAAAAGCAAAAAAATATATCTGTACAGTGTGGTGAATACGAGTGAATCTTAAAGTTGAAGGCATTTAATCAGCAAGCAATGCGGAACGTTGAATAATTCTAAGGGGAAGCAGTTAGAAGAAGCAAGATTTAATATTACACATAATCTAAATCAAATAATCGTTCTAAATCAAATAGGAAATTGCTATACTAAGTTAGGAAATAAATTATTAACGAGCTCATATAGCAAATGATCACCAAATTAAGCATCAATATTAAAAACAATGTTCTAATTAGAATGCTATAGCTATAGTCTACACGAAAGATGGTTCTCGTGGCATATCAGTACACAACCACACAATCGGCCAAGTCCTTTGAACGAAGCTCCACGAAATCTCTTGAACGACAAGAGTCTAATAACTGATGCCGTTGTTGCTTTACCCCGATTATAGATTATTATAAGATCAAATTAGTCGAATGCTATGTTCGAGCACAGACATGCCTGGAAAGTAATGAAATTTGTTAATTAGTTGAGTGCCATTATTACACAATCTGGATGAAGATATGAAGACTGATTTCTCATCAAGAATAACTCACTGACTGCTTAACTCGTAGGGCCAATTCGATAGAGTACAACTTCATCGAAAATTCGTAGCATTTCAGACAGTTCGGGCATCGAATCTGACTAAATATTTTAGTTAATGGTAATTCAAGTCACGGAAGTCAGCAATTCCTGAGCTGTTAGAACCAAAGGAGAAGAAGAGGATGTTAGCAACCTGACCAGCACAACGAGTTCAAATATAAACCAGCTAAAGCAAACGAATCTGAGAAGACAACAGTTATAAACTTTAATCAATTTTAAATCTGACCTTTGGTCCAACACAAGAAAAAAAAGTAAAACGTACGATATGCCACACTACACAGATGATTCAGACAACTTCTTAAGCTCAAAGTGCTAACCGAATCGTTCACATTGTGCATTTTGGATTTGTTTTCATTCTTCTCGCTTCGCGCTCGTGCAACGTTGTTTTCTGGGTGCTTTCTGAGCACGTGCATGCATTTAATTGCGCTTCAAACAACAGCTTTTCGCATAGAACAAAAGGGAACCACGAGAATAGACTCAAACCCACTACCCACCGCAGACAACATCCACCATGGTTAGTTCCAAAATTAAACCACCACCGTCTTCTTGCATTGCTAACAGATTCATCATCTCGTGCTACCTGTTCAGAACACAATTCCGTCTCGATAGGGTTCGAAATTGTAAACAGTCGAGTGAACAGGTTCGATGGTTACCCGATCATATGATCGAGCACATCGAGCACCGAGAATCACGAGACAGTTCGTAAGCATTGTTGGTTGACTTTAAGCAGGCAGACGAAGCTGCATCGGTAGAATGCATTCGTGAGCTGCCATTCGTCTTTTCCGCACATTTCACCTGCAGCAATCGGTTGGAGTGGTTCTCGAGTGGGAAAGTGAGCTGAGTTCATCAACGTGGACAGACTAAGGGAATCATCGGCTGTGACGACAGTAGTGACATACCAGTGTATTAAAGGACTTTAACTGAACTATTTTTCAACATGGTGCTGGATTTAAACTTCTCTCGTTACGATAACACGACGCCATTTGGTTTTAAACTGATCGGTGGTGCTGATTTCGACGTGCCTTTGACGGTGGTTAAAGTGAGTTTGGACAGTGTTTTTCTTACACAGTTATTAAAAATCCTTTCAAAGAGTATCGCGCAGTTAATGTAGAAATTGTACACAAAACCACCAGTTGGTATGATGCACAAGAAAAAGCATAAGTTATAAGTTAGCATAAAAAGGGTATGTGACTTCTGTTGCGTAATCGATGGTGATCGTCTATAGTTGTGACAACGATCCTTTACAAAATGATAATGTGATTCTGTATTACCTATGCTTCGGAAGAATCATTTACATCCCATCAGTAAACTAACATTCTGAAAAATTGCTCAGAAATTGTACTTAAACCTCGTTTTTTTCGGGGTATTGCCTCAATGAAATCTTAATGTTCGAGACGTTACGATTTAACCCCAAAACATGAAACCCAAATTAAGAGACCGTCTCAAAATTCGCTACTGAAGTGATCGAAGGGTCGTCGATAAAAATAGCGCCGAAGCGATTTAAAATGTCAGCAAGACATCGATCGACCGAGCCTCATGATGGTACCGATCACCGTGCTGCTCTGTGCTCGAGATTTTCTATTTCCACTAGTGTATGAAGCAATCGAATGAAATCCTTGTTTGTGCACTTTACAGATCTTACCCGGAAGCATCGCCGAAGATGTCGGCATGCACATTGGGGATGTGGTGATGCGCATCAATGACATACCGACGGGCAACATGTCGTATTACGATGCACATCAGCTGTTGGCCTGTGCCGGTAACCAGTTCGTGCTCGGCATCTTAAGGTTAGTCGAGAGAGACCGGACAAGGTCCTGGCGCGTATATTTCACTAGCTAAACTATATCCTCTACACAATGTATGATGACCATCACGCAGGGCACGCGATGTAACGCCGTCCCAACGTCTCATCAAGGAGAAAACGCCGTCTGGTGAGGTGGAGTACATTAACACCTCACCGAAACCGTTCTGGACGCCAAATGTTGGCAGCCCATGCCCTCTGGGCCTATCGAAGGAGGAACGACAGCAACAGATCGACGAACAGATCCCCGAGATACCGATCACCGATGAGCAGATTGCCGAGGTCCTCTCGGGTGAGGCCGAAGTACTCAAGCAGCACAACGTGATCGGGTAGGTTGCCTGATGCCTTGACTGTAGGGGTTGGGGAGGGTCAAATTTTCCTTCACCTTTTAGCCCACACAATGCTAATTGTAAATTTGTACTGTCACCTTGTTGTAGCGTGAACTTTAACAAGATGATCCCCAAGGCGGGAGTGTTCAAGCAGAGCGAAGTGTTCAAGACGCTCAACAGCGAGCTGGTGCAGAGCGAGGAGGAGGACAAGAAGTGGACAACCTTCCTGCAGAAACCGCAGCGACCGCCGCCGAAGACTCCCGAGGAGCGGAAGCTCGAACGGAACCCTCCGACCGAGCGCTACCAGGTACGAATTGTGAAGCAACCGAAACCGAAAATTGCCCCCGACTACAAGCCACCCAAATCACCGGTAAGTGTTCGGAGTTTGCGATGCGGAAGTAAGCTTAAAAGCGACCTGCGCCACCCGATGGACCCATTGTCAGTGGTTGCACTGTGAGCTGAGCTGTGGTACGATTGCATATCCATACAACCAATTTAAGGAACCCGAGCCGGAACCGGAACCGATACCGATGTACGACGAGTACTTGAACGAACGGCAGGAGGTGGAGGTGGAAACGATCAAAACACTCGTGGAAGAGCCGGTCGTGCCGGGCGAACCGAAGACAGGTAACCCCGACGAATATCCTGGCCCCTGTCCCTGTCCCTACACCTGCTCCGATGGCGTTCACTGCGGTGAAGAGGAGTCGGACACGAACGCTAATGATACTTCCACTGCAGGTGAAGGTAGTGTAGACCCGGCGGCAACCACCAGCCCGAGCGAAGAGGAACCCACCGAAGAGTTCCGCGAACAGTTGCAGAATGTCCAGAAGCAGCTGGAAGCGTTGTCTGCGTTGCCGAATACGATCCAGGCTACGATAGCCGCGCTGACCGAACAGCTAGCCGCGTTGGCAGCACCGAAACGGAAATCCAAGAGTATCTCACCCCGACCGGAAGGTATACCCGTATTCAGAGATATGCTGTGTTTGTGTTTGTGTGTGTGTATACTTGCTTTTTAGGTTCATCTTCCCTTTCATCGACGACAATGTAGCCTGTTGTGGGAACAAAGACACTAGATTCGTTGCAGGACCTATTTCATCCAATGCCAAGTGGTGTCCTTAGCAGTGGACTGTGTAAAGTGCGCATGTCGCACCGGGTCAGACCCGAACGAAGCGTTCTGATCATCTGACATCACAACACCCACCCCGAGCCCCGATGACGCGTTATTGAGTGAAAGTGTGTTTAACCTTACCTTGCAGAAGCGGAACCAATTGTGGGTGAGGGCACTGAACAGTCGGCGGCACCGGAAGGCATCGTGCCCGAAGTGTCCGAGACGTTCGAGGTGACCGAGTTTAGCAGGGCGAACAGCAGCGGTGCCGATCAGTCCTCATCGGTTGACGAAGGCGAACACATCCAGTACACAGAGGAAGAGCTCGCGCAGCTAGAGAAAAGGATGAAGGAGCACGATATTGAGTGGACCAACCAGAACGATAAGGTTAGTTGGCACACTTTTGCATTGTGTGGCCGCATCGGTGCACAAGCCAGTGGAGCCAGAAAGGGGTGGCTTATACCTGTACTACCTAGCACTACTAGAACTGTAGCGTAACACACAGTTGGTGGCCTCCTGTTTGCTAATCTACAGTGAAGTTCCCATTCCACACTGTTAGCGATGAGCGAAAATTTCGGCAAAGTGTTTGATCAAAGTTTTTTCTTTCGTTTTGTTTTGTTTGGAACATTTTTCCTGCTCTTCAATTACTGCTCTACTGCCATACACATCTCCACCTGTCGGAATGGGAATTGATCGACACGCATATGTGTTTTGTGTGCTAATCTACGAACACATACGAAATAACGCACTACACACCGTAACGCAAACCTGCTGGATCCTGAATCCAACTCGCAAACAACAACACCTGCGACACACGAAAGAAGCCAAAGTATCAAACGATCGAGTGGGCAATCGTATCCCAGCGCTATCGAATATTTGTGGACGAGCAGGAGGAAGTTGAGTACGTTACACTACCATTGCGCATCTCTCAGGACCTAGTGGCCTGCGGAGTGGAAGCTTCGGAACCAATAGTCACCGAATCTCAGGCGGTGTTAGCTTAACGCACTATCTCTACTACTACTACGACCCAACAACCATCCACACACCTCAACAATCTATACTCCGAAAAACGAACCTGCAGATACTTTCTGCCACCGATTTTAGTCACACACTCTGTATGACAGTAAACCTACCAGCATTACTTATATGCTCTCTCGAACACGTGTACACTAATAGCAATAAATGTACTACGCGCTAAAACTTCGTTAACCAATGCCAATGGTGATGGGTGGTTTTGCTAGTCTTCGGGACTTGCTTTTCTGTGAAGAAGCACCAAGGACACTCGTGCCGTGTAGCCGGTCTTTATGTTTGTCAATCTGTGCGTCGGTGTGTTCTAATCGCTCTCTATCTCTTTCTTTTACTATTACTATCCTCTGCCCGATCTGTGATCATGTCTGATCTTGACGTGTCGTCTTGCACAAACACGTGCTCGTTTCCTCGTCTTGTTTTGTGTCCCGTATTTTCTTTCCGTCGGTTGGATGTATATTACTTCGGCAGGATTCCGACAGCTCCAGTCAAAACAATGCCAGCGGTGATCTCCGTACCGCCGTCCAGGACGAGCTGAAGCTACAGGTGGTAAAGAAGAAGAAGAAGGCGGTCAGTGCGTTCGGGCCACTGACACCACAGGAACGCCCAATCTTTCTGCCCGGTGGACGCAAATGGCGCACGGCCAAGGACGCATTCAACGAGCAGTTCATCGCGGAAGTGATCAGCTCGCAGGCGGAACTTATTCAGGGCACCACGCTCGGGTAAATGTCGATACCAATTTTCTGTTATCCCTGTCCCCAAATTTTCAGCTATCTCAGCGCGCTCATCTCGACATCCGACATCCGTGTTCGTGTCCTGGCGTCATCATCACCGAGCCATATGGAGTCGTATTTTCTTCCCGTCCATTGCGTCGTGTAATGTTTTCGCACATGTTCATTTCGTGTCTTCTTCTTTTGTAGCAACTTCTACGAAAGTCCTCATCTAGGTTACGACGACAGGTAACCACCGTCTCATATGTCATTTGCGTGCGACTTGCACCAGAGTTTCGTTTCATGTCACTACGCATCGCTGTTGTTACTACTAACGTCGTGGAAACTGTCACTAATGGGCTTTGTGAGTGTGTGCCCTTAGCCGCCATTACACGTACAGGATTTACTAATGTAGCCAATAGTTCTCGCATCATCCATCTCGATATCATCTTGTCTAACAGCACATTCTATGTTTTAGGTAAAGTTCTGGAACTACTACTGGGCCGAAGGGAAGGCGAAATCACCGCACGTGTACAGGTACGTCAGCAGGGACACTTGCATGCCTCAGTATTCCAGTAGCCACCCTTCCGCATAGATCCATCTCGATCATCTTCATTGTGCACATGTTCTTTTCTCTCTCTCTTTTTCCGAAGAACAACGAGTAAAGCGAAGAAATTCTCCAACTGCGAACTGTTGGTGGAAAAGTTCGAGAGTGAGCTTTTTAAGTAATACTTCGGGACGAGGTAAGTATGCCAGTTTTCTCCAAAGTGTGAAGATCACTGTGTTGTAGAGTACTTGTAGTCACCGTCGCGTTCCATTTCAATGTCTGCATGACCTAACTGTTCTTTCGTTTAAATCTCTTATCTCTCTGTCTGTTTAACGAGTAAAATGTCTAACACGCCCGTTTTCTCCTGGACAGGGTTAACTTCCTCAAGTACCAGAAACCCGAGAAGGACCTCAGCTTCATCAGAAACAGCGACGTCTACAAACTGGTACACGATATGGATCCCCCCAAAAGTGGCATAGAGCTGCGCCCGGAGATGGTAGTAGCCGAAGAAGATGTGCGAAAGGTAATGAAAGACGAAACCATATTCCAGCCTCGCAAGTCGAAGGTTTTCCTCTATCAAAATTGACACCCGTACCACCTACCCCAAAACCAAACACCACCCCTACCTCTCTCGCGTGCTTTCGATTTCCTTACGTTACTGATGACAACCCGTTGTTGGCTTGCGTGTGTGTACCTGTTGTTGGGCTTGATTTCGGCACTGTTACTGACCTTTTGCAAACATCTTCTTGCTGCGCACGTCGACGTCCACCACCAACGAACAACGTCCGTCCACCGAATCAACGTATCTCTTCATTGTACGTCTCTCCTTTGCTCGGACACGCACCCATCATCAACTCATCGGATCTCATCCAAAACTGCTATATTCGGCCTACTTCCCCCAAATCACCTATCGTTCCTGCTGCAGTGTGCATCACCCTGCTGAAGACGCTTCTTCAATAATGTCCCGTGTTCTCTGCCTCCCGTTCCTTGAATCCTTTCCCAGATAAAATGATGTATTATGAAACAAAACTTCGCAAACATCATCCGTGCCATATGCTACGTTTGTGTTTCTATCGACCATTTAAACCATTACTATCCACACTCGTCTGCGCCCTACGAGGACGCTCATAAGAACGGTGGTCTTTAGGCTGCGACAGATAGGGCTTCGTTTATAGCTTTCATTTCAATTCTACATACTAGTGTTCTGCTGATTAGCAGCAACATTCTTCACTGTTTTCATTATATCGCGTGATTGTATAGCACCTATCGGTGAAGAATTATCTCTCTTCACTTCTATTCAAGTATATCTAGAGACTGGTATTTCTATGTAAATAAGTAAAATAAAAATAAAACACCATTTACCTACACCGGTTGCATTGCGTTTATTATTAACTGCGAAAGTGTTGAATCGATAAACAACTTTGCGTTTAGCGCACATTGCTGCCAAATGGATAGAAAAAAGGGGTTCGACCCACGTGAACATCTTTTCGTCGAGCAACTTTTGCTGGCGTAAGGCCAAAGTTGAAAGCACAAAGAAAGCGTTGAAAGAAAGCACTCGTCGAAAGAAAATAATAGATCGATCGGGAGGGATTGATGGGTTATTTGCACGGTAGAACAAAGTACAGCAACGATCAAGGTTATTTGCAGTACATATAGAACTGTCCATTGACGATCAAATTTCGATTGATCAAATATTTATTTTTTAGTCTTAATTATATTTTTTTCCTAAGGGGAACATTGTAAAATAACATATTTTGGTAAAAATATGTTCGATCGAAACTTCAAGGTAATAAATTGAGTAAAATTAATACAGATGCTGCTACGGTCAAGACCTTCGGAGTAAATTTTTTGTTCACCACAAAGAGATAGTAGAAATAAAAGCGCTTTTTTCGACCCGATGGTATAGGCGACAGCGGCGCCGATCTGTACTCGAAGGAACTGGGGTTTAAATCCCATCCGGACTCGTCTCCCCATAGAGAGGACTGACAATGTATCTACGCGATATCGGCCAATATCGACGACGACCAGGCGTGACCTAGAAGTCCGTTGAGCCAAGAAGAAAAATATAGGGTTTTGATTTTAATAAATTGATCAAAGTAAATCAACGATTTGTTATCTTACTTCAAAGTGTTCTCAAATTAATTATCACATTTGAAATCAGGTCATCTGTCAGCATGAAACGCTTTTTCAACCTCGAGTGTTCTGCACTGTTTGACTTTATTCACCCTTTGCTGAACAGTCATTCCTGCTTACGGTTTGATTATCTAGTTTGGATGAGATTTGTTACCCGTGTTTACGTGTTAGCTCACTGTATCTTTTTTATGTAAAATTTAAATACTTTACATTTTTGGAATTCATATCGGTATTGCAGTATAAATTTCACCCAATTTATTCCACAAAAATCACAGAAATTGTTTTCCAATGAGCTGGAAACCCTCCAGGACCAGCTCATTCGCTCATTCGCACCAGCTCACCAATGTCGCAGCTCATTCGCAATGTCATAACACCGATATAACGATTGCTAAATAAATATAACAGGTAAGAAAGAATCAGTGCACGGTAGCGTTTGAACTGCCGTGGCCTTTAACCTTACGCCCAATGTAAAGTTGAAGGCCCCACCACGCAGCAGTACATTACATGGCGCCATGAACAAAACAATGTTGCCCCAATTAAACGTTTACCCACGGAAGCCTTGACGAAGGATATCGGCGGTCATTAGCACGGGAAGGAAGCTCCCTAATAACTGGCACATTGCACAGTCCACCTGCTGTTAAATCACGCACAGATTCGAACTAAAGCTCACCGGTACCGGAAAGGTGAATAATATTTGCACGTCGGTGCGGTTCGTCAACACACGGGAAGTGTCGCTAATAATAGCCCATTTCGATGAAACAATCGATTGATCGTGAACGAGATTAACACTGTCGGAAATGAATTAAAAATACTGTGATGACTTGACAGCAGCTCAACCACACACCCTCGCGCTAGCTGAGTTGATATGCGTTCCCGGTCTCTGCTTCGCATCCTTAGGAGACGATGCGTTAGATAACCCGTTTGCAATAACCCGATGCTCGTTAATTGTGGGCCGATCGAATTGTTTTGCTCGGTATCGGAAGAGCGCGCGTTCGGGCACGCTTTGGTGCATCGGGCTCGCGTTTGACGGTGGTGACATTGAGTGGGAAGATAATTTAATGAAGCATTACGAAGGCACCCACTCGTAGCAAACTCATTCGAACGGTAGTGTCCGATCAAAGCACAAAGCATCAACCATCAGCTAACGGCTTAGTGTCCATAGCTCAACTTCAAGTGGTATCTCTGGTCGCTTTCCAGAAGCTTTCAACGCAAACATCAACACAATGGATGTGCAAGTGGATGCTATGGAGATGGCCCTGCCGCCGATAGAATCGTTCAAGAACTGCGAGTATCATGTGCGTGTTTCGGGTACGACCGAGCTCGATCGTCGCGTTATGTCATTTGTGGACAATCTGTGGGGTTTCGAGGTGACCGGTGGCATCGATCAGTTCGAACCGCTGACAGTGATTTCGGTGAAGCGTGAAGGGTTGGCCCGGCGGGCCGGTATTCGGGTAAATGATATCATCACAAAAATTAACGATACCCACGCGGAGAAGCTGACACTTGCGCAGGCACAGGAGCTAATCGCGGAATCGGGACGCACGGTGAAGATCTTCGTCAGCGGGTATGAGCAATCAGATGAAAAAGCACAATAGTTAAAGATGATGTGTGAGTGAATTTCAATATGTTTTTGCTTCTTGTTTTTTTCTTCAGTGATGTGGATGAAGATAGTGAAGATGAGATGACAGTGGATTACTGGTTTAAACCTTGTAAGTACTTTGAAGGGAAGCTCACAAAAAAGGCGCAAAACAAACACGTTACATCTTCATGATCATTACGGTGCCTATTAGACAGGGCAAACTGACGACGAACGTTTATAATCGAACAATCCTTCCTCCCTGAGCCCATTCTCTGTCCACTCATGAGCTTCATCCCGTCTATGTCCTATCCCATCCCGTGTCCACCTGCATTTCGCAAGGATCGCCACTACCCCACCCGTTGATCAAGATGATGGTTTCTTTTCCTCAGTAAACGAAGCCGACCGTTCGATGCTGGATTGGGAAAATCGTCTGCGCGCTAACAGGAATGTGAGTACACTAAAACAACACTGTAGCGCGTGTTTCAGCTAACAAGCAATCCTTCCTTTCTAGCCCGACAAATGGAACGGTGTGTGGCCGTGGAATGATCGCAAGAAGGTGGTCTACAAGTAAGTCGTTTTGCTTCCCATGGCATGCGGAACTTGGCAAGGAATCGGGTCCGATGCCGTCGCGAAAGTTTGTGCATCCGAATGGTTTGACATTCAATCTACATCCGCTCATACTACCTCCACCGTTTTTGTGTTGTCTTTAGGGAGTCCAACTGCTATCTCGTTCCAAGCGTAGCGGAAGAAACACGCGAACGGGAACTGAAACTGCGAGCCACCGAAGATCAGTACGAAAAGCATTTGAAGCGTGAACGAGAGCAGGCGGAAAAGAAGGCCGAAGAGGAGCGGCTAGCTGAGGAGGCCCGACGCGCCGAAGAAGAGCGTCGAGCGGAAGAGGAACAATTTTTCGCCAAATTCGAAGCGGAACAGAAGCAGCGACAGGAAGAGGAAGCAGCTAAACGACTCCAGCAAAGTGAGGCGGACCAGAGCACAGCGGACGCGGATGGATCGGTTGAACAGGAAACAACGGTAGCTGATGCCGAAGCGGATAAGTACATCGATGAGCTGATGGACCAGGAAAAGGTTCTCGGTGAGGTCAGTACGGATATGATCGAGCCAGAGGATACCAGCAGCACGGAAAATGCTTGAACAGAGCCAACTCTGTGCAAGCGCTTTATTTTGTAAGGAAAATCAAGCTTGAACATTGTGGAATAATGACTACGATATAGGATATAAAAGTAATTAATTACAGTACTTTAAATAAAACAAACCACTTGTACAAAGACTACTGTCAGTGTCGACCATTATTGTGAGTTAATTTATTTTAATGGCAATTGGTTGTGTCGTCCGTAAATTTTATCACATTTCAAAGAAGAAATTACCTAATTTTTTGAATATAAATCAACAATAAATAATAGGGTACATAGGGTAAATGATTTATTGTCTGATACATTGTCTGCTAGCTAAGTTCCCTTGAAGTCTGACCCATTTAAATTACACGACCTCCAGACTACACAAAGTCCTGTTTGAAGCTATTTGCAACGAGTCTATTCTCTTGAAGGCTGATCACACATATGTTCATTGCTCAGTACTAAACATATCCGTAAAATTAGAATTAACCCATGAACGTAACGGGGACATAACAATTTGATGAGTCCACACGATTAAAGTACGATTCTTCAGTGAGGAAAATATACTGACGACGTGATAGACTAAGTGACAGTACGGCGACATGCAGTCATACTTAACAATAAATAAAATAAGCGTGATCGACTAAGACTGAACATTTTCGATCGTTCCCAAATAAATCGTTAAAATCAATCAACCAATTAGAATTCATGTCCATGAAAAGCAGGATATGGGAAGCAGGAATCGCCAAGATCTGCGACGTTCAAGGAGCTTTGTATCAAAGGAACAAACACATCTTAGCCCCTTCTATCTATGCATAGAGCACCTCGTCCAAGGAGTTTCGACTATGACGAAAGATCATCTATCAATAGGCTTTGAAGTCTAAGTTTTGGGCGACCCGGTGGTGTAGGCGACAGCGGCGCCGGTCTTCAAACGGCAGGACCGTATTTCAAATCCCATCAAGTCCGTACCCCCGTAGTGAGGATTGACTATCCAACTACGGGGTATCGACAAGTCCAGTAAGCCATTTCGATGGAAGGTGTGACCTTGGAGGTCCTTAAGCCAAGAAGAAGTCTAAGTTTTATTAACCAAGAGGGCTCGTATTTGAAGTTGCTTTACCAAAGATTTCTTAGTCAAAGTGCGTGTCGTCCGAGCTTCATATATGATGAAACCTCGCAATTGAACGAACTTCAAAAGCAATTCATCTCTACTAAAAAAAATCGAAATAAAAGAGCGTCCCTCGTTAGAGCCTCATCTATCATAAGTTTTCTTAATAAACAAAAATATATGTGGTCCAACCTTCATTTCCCAATGTGCCTCAACATCGGCTATCGTTAAACATAGTCATCAAAATGCCAAGAACCGTGGTCAGAGTACTATTCACCACAATCCTCTTGAAGTCTAGATCTACAGCTGAACATACCATTACTTTCCAAGTTTCCACCTCGAATAATAACAGGTTGGCTGATAAGTCCCCGGTCTAACAAAGAAAAACACATTTTTTTGTCAAAATTCGTTTTTATTATTCAACATAGTTCCCTTCAAGAGCGATACAACGATTATAATGACCTTCCAATTTTTTTACACCATTTTGGTAGTACTCCTTCGGTTTTGCCTCAAAATAGGCCTCAGTTTCGGCGACCACCTCTTCATTGCAGCCAATTTTTTTCCCTACGAGCATCCTTTTGAGGTCTGAGAACAAAAAAAAAGTCGCTGGGGGCCAGATCTGGAGAATACGGTGGGTGGGGAAGCAATTCGAAGCCCAATTCATGAATTTTTGCCATCGTTCTCAATGACTTGTGGCACGGTGCGTTGTCTTGGTGGAACAACACTTTTTTCTTCTTCGTTCTTTTTTCGTTCGTCAAGCAACCAAAAGTTGCTTGACAAAAGACGCTCTGTCTCACAAACTAATTGACATACAGACGTCAAATTTTGACACGAATCATTTGAAGGTTGGTGCTATATAAAAATAATATGCATTTAATACTAGCGGCGCATTCTATGTGTCAGACCGGGGACTTATCAGCCAACCTGTTACCGCGTGTACGCGCCTTCACTTTAAGGGTCCCTAACCATGTGTTTCACAACCCTGGTTTTATAATTTCTACTGCACCCTTCGGCACGTCACGATCAGTTGTTCAAATCCATTTGATATCGATTCGATTGCTGGCTAATAACGATGCTCCCGATATTATCATGCCATATCATGTCGTTGCATGCCATATCATGCTATATAAACTATTTCAACCATTTTTTGAGGATATACAAGATATAAAACAATCAAATACAAATAATAAAGTGATACACCAAACAGCCACTCGATCTAATTCTTTTACCGATAAAAAAACCCAAATTTATGGTACTACATATTTATTTGGGGCATGAAAAAAAAACTCAATCCAACAGCTAGCGCAAACTAATGAAATGAGCTTCTACTAATAAAATATTTAATCCACACAATGGCGCCGGTAATTACAAAGATCCTTTAGTTGTTCTATCGGCATCAATTGTCAATAAACCATGCATATTTCTGCATTACCATTCGCGAGACTTCTAGTGCATTCCATTCAAAGCGTACTCAACACCGAAATGCATCCCGAAACTACGAACGTCTGTCTCGCATTTACCGACAACAATCCGAAGTGCATACCCATGTTTCGTGTCCCACGACTTCGCGTGCATCCAATGTCAGCCTGCTTCAGTAAAAATTTTCGCCTTGCAGAGATAGATTTTAGTTTGCCTACCGGTGCGCACATGTGCACGTGTGCAGTGTGACGATAACGCTGCTTGCAATTAAGTGATAGATTATTGATGCACCAGATTGGAAAACTATAATTTAGTGCACTTAAAGACTGACTTCAAAACCATAGTTTTCTAGTGGACGATTGAGTGATTTTAATTCTTTAAAGTGGTTCAAGCGATAATCGAAGATAGTGTTTTATTGTGATAGGTTTTCGATTCTGCCAACTCCGTGTGTGTGTTTAAAACTAGGCCACGAATACGTAATCATTGCTGTAAGCCTTAGGCATTCAGACGACGAACGACGCCCTGTCTGACCTGGCATTGACCAAATCATCGGAACATCATCTCCATTACATCACACATTGAATCGTGAAAATGCCCGAATTTGTCATTGAAAAGCGCAATATTCCAGTGCTGACGGTATCGTCGAGAGATGGACCGGTGGTTAATGAAAATAGTGACAATCCGCTCGGATTTCGTATCACCGGTGGAGCCGACTTCGAGATGCCCATCACCGTGTTCCAGGTGAGTGTTTAGATGTATCGATTGCGAACTTGGGTTGGCTCATTAATCAAGAGCTAGCCGGAAGCGTCAGTAATTAGAGATTTTAGGGGTTCTTCGTTCCAATGTTCGAATGTCTGCTGCTCAGGACCGTGGTGCGTATGGTGGTTGCGGTCGTGCGTACCGCGTGCTCAAAAATAGATCCTATTGCCACCGAATCTATGCTAGGCGCAACATCGTACGCTGAACTCGATCATCAGTGATCTACTGTGGTGCATGGTGCCACTGTCAGTCAGTACACGCATGAGGATAGGCCGACAGACACCGGCTATCCGGCGATAAACATAACCTAGCATTCGAACAGTTGAATTGAGCGATGTCGCCGGCTTGAAGACAGACGTTCATGTATTTTTTCGGCATGCGCACGATCGTGTTTGCGTTGATTCTTCTCTATTTTGCCATGCGCAGCTGACCAACCACAACACAATGTTTTGCGACATTCGTTCCGTTGCCGGTTGATGTCGTTTTTCTTAAATTTTTTTTTTGGCAAGTGTTTTGAAATTTATTTCACACACATCTCGACGTCACTAGACTTACATGACACGAAAACAAACTCTCGAAATATGATCCACTGCAACACCGCACGCTCTCGACACATTTGATGCCACCGGTAATCCCTCCCGCGTTTCATAACATCGGCGAAGATAATACTAAGACAATGTGAAATTATTTACCCACCTCAAGTACATAAGCGTGCAAGCGAGGGAAAACATAATTTCGAAATCATATACAACACACACTGAACAAGGGCTGAAACAGGTTGAAACAAAAACATGCATATTAAATACAGGGAAACACACCAAAACTACCTCACCTTTATTGTCGAGCGAAAGATCGTGAAGTGTGGAGATCCCGGGATAACCCATTCTTTGGGCCATCTGGTTCAGTGTTACGTTGATAGTCACCGTAGAAGCAACGCTTAGAACCCAATTGAACTTGTGCTGTCCCGTCAAGCACATTCTGTTTTTCTTGGCTAGAGCGTTATTGGATCCTCAATTCTCCCATAAGTGGGTAGAACAGTTTAGCATCTGTGTCACGCTAAAAGGATGGCACTGGACGAACCGAAGGTGGCACCGGAAGGTGACCAGCAGCCACAGGACAGCAATGGAACGAACGAGAAACGCGACGACGCTCCCGACTACTACAAACGACCCAAGTTCAAGCGAAACATCATCCCGTTCGACACCGAAGACCTGTCGGTACGAGTAATCCGGGAACGCTTTCTCATCCCGAACCAGGTGTCTGAGGGCAGCCCGGCCCAGAAGGCAGGCCTCACGCTGGGCGACCAGATCCTGAAGATCAACGGTGCTGATGCGTCGGCGATGCGCCTCGCCACGGCCCAATCCGTCATTAAACAGGCCGGCGAACAGCTGCAGATGATCGTAGCAAAGTAAGCATACCCGTGTGTGTCTGCATGTTTGTGATTCTTGTTATCCCGAACGGCCAGGGAACTGTGCACGCGTATGGATTTCCCGGGATAGCAAATTTCGTGCTGTACGTCAATCGAGAAGGTTTCCTAGCTTGCCCCCCGAATGTGGATCGTTAACACGTTACAGAGAGTGTCCGCGAGTGAAGAGTGATTATTTTGCTGATAAAAATAACCGGAAATTTTGTCGTGAAAATCTAGAATGGCTTGAGATGGCACGAGACGGATGGACCAGATGGCCATCTCGTTCGTCCAACCGCAAATGAATCGCTCGGATAAATCGCGTAGCATTCGTGAGGGATGATGTCGAAATTGTTTCCCTAACGCCCTAGTTAATGAAGGCTAGCCCTTTCGGTTAGTAGAAGAAGCAATAGAGATGTCCTTGGAATGAAAATGCAGCAGCCGTAAATTGAAAGACTGACTAGTATCCTTCGTCCTTAGTGTGTGTTTTCAAAGAAAAATAGCAACAAAATATGGTCCACTGTTCTACAGAAACACTGGATATGTTTCTAAGGCTCCATCAATTTGTTGTCCAACTTTTACAATTCCCTCAACAAATGAACAAAATGTTAATTGATCATTCTCGCCCTCTTTACGCTATCTAATGCGACCAAATACATTTCCAATCACAACAATCCTTGACCGAAGGGCTGCCTCTGTTTCGAAACATTCGTTCAACGAACCTGCATTTTCAAACATCAACAGGTAGAGAGACAAAGTGCACACGTAGCACGTGACGTCACGTGTCACCTGTTTGCATATCCCAACGGCAGAAAAATAATGCGTGTCACAGCTTTTTTTCTTCTTCTTTGAACGAATGTCCATTAGGACATTCGACGTATCGTTAACGGATGGGTGGCCTCACCAACCAAGCAATTGTTATCCAACATCGCTGTAGATCCGTTGAACCAGAAATAACTTTTTTGCTTTCATTCGCCGTTTTTCATGCCCCCATGGTGCTCGTCAGCTAACAACAACAGTAAGCGACCAGTGCCTAAAGCTAGGGCTATCGCGCAAACGCGCCTTATCGATGTGGGGTAGTTTCTGTATTGTAGATCAATCCTACCTTCCACTCCAACCAGCCTCACATTCTCAATCGGAGCTCTTGTGGGGCAGGACTTTGATGATATCTGTTTCATGTGATTCTATTTTGATCTCGACTGGTGCCAAACATTAACTCGGTCGAGATGGATTTCGCGCGTCACATAGCGAGAGAGAGAGAGAGGTGGTGGACTTACAACGGACCTACTGCCGAAGCAAAATGTATTGCGTTGCAGAAATTAATTTTATGATAATTGCTAAGAATTGCATCCATTTGTTTCGTGAAACGTCACGTATAAGATAGCCGTTCTATCCTTAAGTTAGGTTAACAACGTGAGCAATACCAGATAAATAATTTTAAAGATTAGGAAATTAAACGGGAACGAAGAGATGTCGGGAAATTTATGAGACAAAGTATTGAAAGTTTTCATAGCAAAAAGAAGAGGATCTTTACGATCTGCTGCAGTGCGCCGTATTGAAAAAGAGAGTCAGAAAGTTCTGAAGAGTGCGGAGGAGAACATAATTGATTTAGAGCAACTACGACCTTCCAGAGATTCAAGATCAAGTATCTGACTGACTTCTGCCCTCATTGGACGAAGGCAACAGGATCTCCCAGCAGTATTCCAGCAATGATCTGATCATGCTAATCTTTTCTGTATCGTTCCAATATTATATTTTTATATGTTTAGCCTGAGCTAAGACATGAATGATCTGACCAATAACCCGAAAAATCTCTTTTAACATTAGGATTCGAAGAAGTTTCGTGTCGCACATTTCACTACACCGCGTGCCCTCCTAGACCTTCTGCCTATGAAGTTAATGTGTGGAGGGTAGGTGGAGTCTATGTTAAACCAAAAGCTTAGGTCCTCAACGACAGAAGCTTGGTTGACTGGAACCTGGTCGAGTAAATAGGGATGAACAAAAATTGTATGGATTCCATTACAAATTAAGTCTTCACACATGGTTTTTCCCAATATCCTGCTTACAAAATTGGCTACAAGGTCATGTGTTCCCAAATCCAACGACCCGTGGGTGCAGCAAAGTTCGGGAGGTCATTGCGTGGGTCCAGGTCTCTCAAGGGTCGCACTCGATTCCTATAGGAATGAATCGGATTCTGCTACTACTAACGTGTTCTTAATGCTTGAAATCTTGATATTTGGCGAAAGAATGGTTTTCTAATCGCAGCTCCTATTTGCCCTTCCAGAGACGACGAGAAAAATCGAACAGCCGAAGAGCAAGGCCAACCGAAGGAAACACACGAGGTCAAGTTCGTAGGTAATGAGCAGGAGCAGCAACCGGCGGCCGATGTCACTAACAAACCCGCTCCCCAACCTAAAACCGACGAACGTGGTATGTGCTAATGGTTTGCCCACACTGATCTCTCCAAAGCTCGTTCAGTTGGCCCTTTCCTACGTAACCGGCACGTCGGGCAAAGGGTCAACCACTAACCGTGTCTTACTACTTTTCCCTCTTCGTTTTTGCCGCATCCTTGCCACCCTTGTTGTGTGGAATGGACAGAAAATTGGACGCAACCCCCGGAGCGCAAGGTATGGCATCCGATCGTATGGCAGCAGCCACCGCCCCCAATTCCACCAGATCTATACGGAAAGGATGCACCGCACCAGCAGCTGATCGCTAACATTCGCCGGTTGCTGACGGAAACGCGCGCCAAGCCGGAAGAGCGCCAGAAACACATCGAGCGTATGATGCTGTCGCTTCCGACCGGTTCCCGGCGGGAGGAGGACGAGGACGAGCTGCCTCAACCACCCCCACCGAAGCCGAAGAAAAAGAAGAAGAACAAGGGCAAGGCTAAGCCGAAGGCGGCTCCACGACCACGTCTGGACAGTGAAACGTCGGAGGATGGAGACGTGTCGGAGGCGGTTTCGGCGGTGGAGCCGGCTGAACCGATTCCGGAAGAAGTCAGTGCCGAGGCATAGAGTGTGGAACGGTGTGGATGGAACGATGGATCCCACTAGCACATACAGACGATGAAGGCACACTTACTGTGTAGGAGTAAATAACAGACTATCTCATATTTTCCAAGGCAAGGTGTAGAAGGGAGTGTATTAAACGAAACGAACATGATTTGTTAAAGCTTTGTTGTGCTCTTTGATCAATGTACTTAACCTCGATTTGTTCCGATGTTGAATAAAATCGTTTCTTTTTTTCTTTTTGATACATTATTACACCTCAATTTGTTGTGTTTTTTGTTGGGAAAGGTCATAAACAGGTTCACTTACCTGCCTATGTTTTCTCTCCAACATTCTGCCAGTTCCTAGCGATAGTCGCCGATCCAGTTTCGATTCGATGTCGTCACACGATCATCGTTCACTGTCCTGCGAGTCCTGCGACAGTCTGAGCGTGCAGGCCGTCGAACAACAGCTGCGCCAAATGCAACAGCAGCTGAACGAAATCAGCGTCATACCGATGCAGATTCAGGCTACGCTTAGCTTCCTCACCCAAACCTTGTCCAAGTTTGCACCACCCGAGCTACAGCAGCAATTACCGGAAGCACTGCGCGTAACCACGAAGCAAGCGGCGCAAGAAATGGACGACTTTGTTGGTGATAAAGATTCAACACCGCAGCAGGACGAAACTACCGATGGGGAAGTACCGGAGCAAGAGACGTACGCCATCACGTTGGAGACACTGTTCGATGAGTCAGAAGTTCTTGATACGATTCCGGCACGTGGAGAGGTTGATGATGATGATGATGATGGACAGACGCAGGACGACGAGACACCCGAAGAGCCTGAAATTAGTGAAGAAGAGCGATCGCGTATTGAGAAGTTGGAGCGTATCATCAAGCTACAGAAAACTTGGCCCTGGAGTCAGCAGGAAAAGCCTATCCATAAGTAAGAAATGCTTACTGTCCTTTGCAGGAATAGATCGATTTGTGTATCCATTTTAAATCTGTTTTCTACTTCACAGACGCTCTAATTGCCATTTGGTTCCGAGTGTCGCATTGGAGCGGTCGAAGATCAAGCAACTGACAAACATGGGGTCGCTTCCTTTCTACAAGCACGGATACCTCACTCGGGTTTGAAAATCAGGCGTCTACAACGAAAACAAAAAAAAGCCTTTACTTCTTTTGTTTTACAATTCTAGTCTTTAACGATACATACTTGCCTCTTACTTTCAGTTTGTGTTTTGTTCGAAATAAACTCGTATTTTCTTCTAGATGCTTTGTAAATCGACAAGATGCATTGGATGACAAAATAGTAATACGCGACCAGCGATGGGTATGATTATTCTTGGCGTTTAATACAACCTATCAGTTGGTTGGGCGGCAAAGGCGGCTAATAAAAGCGGCGGCTAGACGCCATCGCAGCTGTCAAACAAACCGTGAAAATCAACAGCAAACCGCACTACAGCATTAGTTTAGAAAAGCTTGAAAACGATTTCGAATGTAAGTATTATCAGCGAAAAATTGCAGCCCAATTCGATGATAATTGGTTTGTTGTGCAATTCACTTTTAGGGCGCTGGCAAAACCTAAATCGGAGCTTACTCCCGAGGAGCTCGCGAGACAGGAAGAGGAGGAATTCAACACCGGTCCACTCTCCGTCCTAACGCAATCGGTGAAAAACAACACTCAGGTTCTGATAAACTGCCGCAACAACAAAAAGCTGCTGGGACGCGTGAAAGCCTTCGACCGTCACTGCAACATGGTACTGGAGAACGTAAAGGAAATGTGGACGGAAGTTCCGCGTACTGGCAAGGGCAAGAAGAAGGTGAAGCCGGTGAACAAGGATCGCTTTATTTCGAAGATGTTCCTGCGCGGTGATTCGGTGATTCTGGTACTTCGTAATCCACAGGCAACAGCGGCCGGAAAGTGAACCGTTTCCTACGATCCAATAAACTAGCTTTAAGTAATTTCGTACAATCCACGTTTATTTTGAATGTAATGGAAAAGAAATACAACTGTAAGAACCAGCAACCATCGTACATAAAAAAAAAAGATTTCCCCCAAGGAAACGATGCGGCAGCCTTTAGTCCTTCTCAGCAATTGCCGTCAAATGTACCTCGATTTCGTCCTCGGTTAGTGTGCGGAATTCCGGCTTATCCTTGCTCACGATGCCAATCTCGATTTCCGTTGGCTTGAAATCAACTGCCAGCACTGTGGACAGGCAGGTGATGGCTAGCTGGATCGTTTCCTCCTCGCCAAAATCGGCCTTGCGCTTGAGTTTCTTCTCCAGATAACTGTTCGCTTCCGTTTGCTTAACACCTACCGAAATGGCGTGATAGCCGCAGTAGTATCCAGCGGGATCCGTTTTATACACGGCTGGACCATTTTCCGCGTCATACGCGATCATTACAATGCTACAACCGAGCGGCCGCATCTCGGCATTCTGCGTGTACACCTGCGAAATGTCTGCCATTCGGCGGCAGAGCACATCAACCGGAATTTCATAACCGTACTTGTACCGCCAGTTGGCCGCTTCATATCGGGCCCGTTGTACCTGCGACCGGCTGTCCGCAATGCGACCGGTCATAACACAACCGATTTCACGGGTAATGCGATACAGGTGCGTCACAGTAGCCGGGTCGATTAGCTTGTCTGGGATCTTCTTCTGGGTCGCTACCACTGCACAGTCCTTTCCTTTGAGCGCAATCGACGTAAGGCCTTCCTGGTTGATTGCCTTGAAGGCATATTCTGTAAAGAGGATGAATTATTATCCGAAAGGTATGCGTAAAGGTAGGTCAATTATCGTACATACCAACTTGGTACAGGCGACCTTCCGGCGAAAAGATTGTAATGTGACGATCGAAACCGGCGCTACTTCCACGAGACATCTTGTTGCCAGTAACGTTTTGTTGACGAAAGAGACTAAATTATTCGTATAAATCGTACTAAGTGTGATTTCCTTCTCGCGAAACTCAACAAACAGGATAGATGACCGACGAAACTCGGATTTGTGGGGTTAAAGATGATTTGTTGTTTTCAGTTTTAAGACGCTTGACAGCACGACAGGTTGTGAGCAGTGACAGCTTTTGACATTTCCGAATTTGACATTATGGCAGTATCTACGTTTTATCTACATTATTTTGGATAAAATAATTTAAAAAGCTCGTTACCGTGAGTGAGATTTAAAAAATGTTAAGTTAAGTATAGTTAAGTTTTCTAGCACATGCGTTGAATTTTGCGTAGAAGAGCTAAGACCGCACCGCACCGCTCCGCACCGACGTTAACTAAGACCGCAAAAAAAATTTACCAATAAAGCAACGGAGGTATCTAATATTATTTATGGGTTTTACCAATCAAATCACGACAAATGATCGGACTGTCTTCCTACACATGGGACTAACTATTCAACTACAGGTAAACAAGGTAAGAACACCAGCGACAGCGGATCAAGACTGCTTGAGGCTATCAAAACAGAATCAATGTCAAGAAGAACCTCGTAGTGAATCCCTACTAGAGCGTCCTCCGATAGGCAAGATGGACTATTATTCGTACAGGTAAAATCAAGCTAAGCGAAGCCAGTGTAATGGCAGGTTTCGAGGTTGCTTTGCCAAAACAAGCAGAATAAATCTAGTTTTCTACTTTTAATTTTAAAAATTATAGTTGTTACTTGGTAGTAATTTAGGATCAAGAAAAGTTACATTTGGCTTCGAAATGTTTCAAAAACCGCAAAATGAAGTACTGATGCACGGAATATTTGACTACAAATTAATCTACAACCTTCATTCCCTATGGATTTACACAAGCGAAACTTGCACAGTCAAATTTTGGGTCTCCTGTTGTTCCCTTAATTATAAAATCTTCTCCATAGATATGTACACCTCTTCATAATTGGATTACTTGAAACTCTCCTCTATCGGCAATGCGGTACTGTAATGCTGAACTGTGCCAAAAGCATGTGACCATCCATTGAGCGTATTACACTGTGTACATGTGTGTGCGTGTATGTCGAGAAGCATTTGATTGAGCTGTGCTGCATGGGAGGTGCCTGCATCCATTGCGTTACGATATTTCTTCATGAAAAATGCATACTAAGCGTCGTATTACATTCGATGTTCATCCGACGATGGGGATTTGATCTTGTGGAGCGGGTGGTAAGGTCAATTGTGTATGCTCGATCTGGCAGTAGCTTCCGGTAGCTCTAGAATCTTTTAACCTTGATCCAGATTTGTAACCGGAGCACTCAGGCATAAAACCAAATATTGATGAGGTACAGTAGAGTTTGTTAGCTTCGTGAGATCAGCTTACATGTGCTAGGAAAGGAGCTTAGCTCGCGTAGATGACTCGGTGCGGTACTGGTTTCATATTAATAATTGCTCTACACTGCATGCGCAAGTTGTGATTGAACTCACCCGATAGGTGTTTGAGGTTTCAGATTATTGCGTTTAATGATTCGGTAGATGTTATACATGATATCCTGCCAGTAGTTATTGCGTACCGAGCTGTGGAGTAACGCTTGTTTGTTAATATTGTATTCATTGCCCTTTACGATGAAAACTGTGGGATCAAAAGGATATTCACATCAAATATATCTTTCGAATGCAGAGATTCGTGGCTTAGCATTTACGGGACAAAATATTTCTTATGAAATATGTTTATTAAACCAGTTCAGCAGATTATAGTCTATGTCAATAACTCCATACCTGCATAACATTAACACAAGTTTAGTATATCCGTATTATATTCAGCAACAAATTCACGCTCCTATTACTACGTTTACCGCAGATTCAAGTTCCTGATTAAAATTATGTTCTGAGTCTTTGAATCTTTTATAATTCCTAATTTTTCTTAAGAAGGATTTTCAAATGTTATTGGATATTATTAACGGTGTTTGGTAAGCATTTTTAAACGAAACAAGAATTTACGCGCTGCTTCAGTCAACGTTTACCGTCTACTATGTTGTACGAAAAAGGTATCCAATCTGCATTTCAACGCGCCTAAAGTTAGGCAATCATGAAAAGCATGTCGACTTTTAAAAATGTTTCTGTAAATTCAGTTTTAAAAGGTATTTTTTCAATTTCTGATTCAGTTATGATACTCTCATAATTATTTAAATCCTCTAGGCTTCGTAAAGTGATTGTCTAATTAATTTATTCATGAGTTTCTCGCAAATAATAAAGCATTGCACTACAGAAGCTTCCATTCAAATTCCGATTCAGAGCTTATATGAGCTATACATTTCAATTAAATGAACCCGCAATTAAAATACGAAAGAAAAAGTAAATTACACGTATGTATTACTACCTAGAAAAGTAGGAAAATATTATAGAACCACTTATAGTAGAACCACAGGTACTCTGCACTGTAAATAATTGCCGGAAACCGGAATGTAACTACTCCTGTGAAACACTTCCGGGAACTTTTAACCATGGGAGGCAGACAAGAAGAAAAAAGAATTAAATAATATAAGAGGTGCAGCTATTTGTCGCCTTGGTGATTATGACGTAGTACGGAAGAGGTTTCCTTCGACACAAAAAAAAAAAACAAGCTGCGACCGTTATGGCATACGATCTCTCTCCCTTTCTCTCTCTCCTAAAACACTTTCTAGCTATGGCTGTGTCTACTATACACCCACGCAAATAAATCCTGCCCGAAGGCCATCGTGTTCTAAAAATACACTAACCATCCCGAACCGCAACCCCTGGCTCTAGTCGAAGGGCTTGGTGAAGGTATTTCTTTTACTACTCCTGTCGGGCCGTTTCGTCCAGCCGTCGTACCCTATTTTCGTACGTGCATGGCAGTAAGGCGAACTTCCAGTTCCGCGTAGTAGTAGCAGCAGTACCACATTCAGAACTGAATAGGCATGTCGGTTTTGCCGAATGTGGCAGGCAGGAACAAAACCCATACGCCCGCGTGTATGTATCTGTCGGCGTTGATACAGTTCTCGTGTTGCAGCACGATGCATTTTGAGGAGCACAAAAAAAAGCTGAGGACTCCCCGAACGACGTGCAACATTCTATGCCGTGGTTTATCAAAAGTGGAAGAGTAAGTTTTGCATACTTTTTGAACGACAACGCAACGGTGGCACAACAGAAAGGCAGGACACATGGATTCCTAGCAGTGCTATCGCATACTTTATTCTCTTCCGGGGTATGGTCTGAAGTGGTGGCAAATGGTTAACGGCGGGCAGATGTAGACAGGTAGCGAACAGGAATGAAATCTACATCGAAAGGAATCTTTGAGCTGTGGATGGCCATCCTTCGCCATCTGTGATGGTGCGTTAGTTGGTAGTGCGCTTTGGACGCCTTGATCCATGACGCACATTAGCAAAACGGGCCGGAACAAAGCATTTGGATGGGGGAAAGAATTTAATTAATGACAATCTCGGCGATGGGTAAATTGCCGCATGCTTGTGCTTGTTGATACACACAATACACAGCTTCTTTCTGAATAGGATGTGCAAATAGCGTTAGGTTTAGGATCCCTGGAAGCGTTACCGCGTGGTTTGATCAATGGAAAAGAATCTAATTATTTTCACTATGAATGGTGTTAGCGGTGGATTTTTACGGGCTTTATGATAAATCATACTTTGCAGGGATATTTATCACGTGTACAGCTGTATTCATTGCATAGCAGGCTTCGATTTTGGAGCGGAAAACATTGCCGGCAGGGAGCAATGCTTTGTGTTAGCTTTTGCTGTGCTGTATGATTGCAACTGAAATTAATTATCTGAAATAATCTAATTGTTAAATTATAATACATAATGTTTTACAGTATGACTTGAAAGCTATCAAGGAATCAAGGAAGCTTTACTCAGCATGGCCTTGGAAGAAGTTTATTTAAGTATAATTTTCTAATTGTCCAAAACAAATTTAGTTATGAAAAACGCTATGATGAACCGAGTATGCCCGGGATAAAGCAAGAATAAGGAGGAAATACCTTATCAATATGATTATAGAATTTGTTCAACACAAGCGGTGTGAACAATACGGCACTGGACCGTTCTAATTAATTATAAATAAAAATAAATAAATAAGCGCTATGATAGTTAACTCTCCTATTGACTAAATTGCCTTAAGAACTACTACCAAGAGATTTTCCAATACAAATTTGCCTTAGAAGTGCCCTAGTTGGCAGATTTTGCCATTAGGATCATCAGATTTTATTCGACCTTCATTTCGATTAACAGGTTGTGTTGATTGCCTACTCACTAGGCGCGAATGGATGCGTTATTTGAATCGTCCTTCTTCAAATCGTGAGTTGATTCCTAAATCTTTAGGTATCTCATACGAAGTCTAAATTACTACGTCAGTAGCGAAACTTTACCCTTATTTTTCCTCTTGATCTGTATCTGATTTCCTCTTGAGTCTTCTCATCATCTCTTACTAGAACGACTTTAGAATGAGCATGTCTGCGGGGACATTTCTAGTCTTTGCAGTAGACTTTTATTAGGTTTGTTACCCCGAAGATAATTTAGCGTTCTGGGATTGCCGTTCCTTTGGCCAATCCTCATTTATTGTTCCACTACTTCCTTAAGCTTTTTTCTTGTATATCCTATTATCCATCCCATGCCTATCGAGATCGATCCAATAATATAAATTATTTAACATCTGTCTGTCATCCATATAGTATTCTTTTCTTTAAGAACTTCTAGTTGGTGTTAGCCTCGTTGTTAGGTTTAGTTAGGTTAGTACAAACCAAGTCCAACCATTAAAGATGTACAAGAAATTTAATGAAATTTACCTCGTGGTAACCTCCAACATCTATCTCGCGAGCAGCTCCCAGTCAGTGTTTTATTTGGAAGCTGTCGTGATCTGTTGAGCGAATACGCGAAGCGGTTGGTTGCCTAGGTTACATCCAATATTTGAGGTTTTGCACTAATTAAGCTTAATCGCACTCCAACAAATAATGAGCTCACTGTGCAGCATTAGTACATACCGGCTGCTAAGCTCAGTTGGAGTACGTATCACACTTTTGGTATCTTCTTGGATTCTTCGTAGCTGTACGTTCCTGACTGATTCAGTTCTCTAATTAATAGGTAAATTTAGTATTCGAAATTGCAACTTTTCATCATACTTTAACCCATAATAATCGCAGCTCCTTTATCTGCTCACATGACCCGTAAGCGTAAATGCGTTTGGACAATGAAGAAATGGTATGGTGTTTCTATCTTAGTTTAAATATTACAAAGATGTCTTAACGAACACTTTAACAATTATCAGATTAAAATAAAACAAATTTAACATTCTCTTCCGTGTTTACTTCCCTTGTAAGCTTTAATAAACAAGTTTAAACTAAACTAGTAAAATATTAAAAATGGTAGCTTCAATCTCTTTGCTAATTTTTAAGTCGTTTTTCCGTTAATTTAAATTGACATTAATTGTATGCGTATGCTTCTTAATTATTACATGCATTTTTCTCATTTTTTCAGTATGTTTCAGTATTTCTATGGTTGGTTTTTTAAAAGCTTATAAGAACTTTGATTCAATACACCTCAAAACACCTGTGAAAATAAAATAATTTCGACATTTTCTTTGACTCTTTTATATACTGCCAAACTGTGTCTTTCCGTTCACCTTTGCGCTTCATCTCATCGCGCGATTATGGTTGTACGCTAATAGCACCACGTGCAGGACGCAGGTTCAACATCGCAATGGTTAGGCACGCTGATAAGACGGAATTGGCAATAATTTGTGGTTCCCTTTGAGCCCGAAACCAATCATCACCGAACGTCACAGTTACTCACCGTTCGGTACAGCAAAACCTCCCCGAAGACAGCCTGTAATCATGCGGGGTCTCAGTCCACACGATCGAATCGTACAGTGTGTGTGCGTGGTATCTGGCGGTCTATTATGGTTGGAACCGGTCGATTGGACTGGTCCGGCCACCAGTATGCGCGTTAGTCGCTCGAGTGCGTTCGGTCTGAGTGGATTGCGCGTGCGGTGTTTGCTGCTGGTGCTGGTCCAACGTGTTAGCGCGAGTTGTCTGACCGCGAGCGACCTTCGAGGTCACCAACGACACGGCAGAGAGGGGCTCGTCCGATTCTGCTTCGTTGAACGCGTTAATGCTGGTGACGACGGGGTGAACTAAGGCCATGGGGTGGTAACGCTACTGTTTCGCGCATGTAGCACCAGTATCGATAAAGTCTTCACAACAAAGAAAAAAGGGCAATAAATTGTGGTATATGCGTGTATGTGTATGGTTAAATAGTGCTGATAGCGACCGTCCAGAAACGAGACATTCTTCAAGCCAAATACGGGGTTCGTGAAGAAAACTTGTGTGACAACAGACAATTATGACCGATATTGGCGAAGCATCGTCTCCGTCGGTCGTACCACTGACGGAGGACGATCCGGAACAAACGCCACCAAAAGACAAAGGGCTATGGCGTGATCTGGTCGCCTACTGGATACTGGGCCTGTGCAACAACTACGGGTATGTGGTGATGCTTACAGCTGCACACGATATTCTCAAAGAGCTGGAGGGAGACGACGGTGATCATGCCAAAAGTGCAATGTTGGTGAGTATGGTGAAAGCGTTTCGGTGGGGACGGTTCGAAGGCGAGTTCGTTTTGGTGTGGAAACCCGTGTACCACTCGGCCGCGTCTGTTTGAGTGAGTGTTTGTATTTCGATAGGCACCTCTCCTATATGCACGTATTTGTTGGACGTAGTAGTACAGCGTGGCAACGATTTATTTGCAAACAAACGTGCGAGTTTCACAGCTGTTTTGGTCGTTCGTTCACAACAAACATGGTAGAGTTAGAGGTGCCCATGAAGGTTTAACCAGTCGATGAGCTGGCCCCCGCTTAAAACGGGGAATCTCCCCGAACTGCAAGCTATTAGACTTTCAACACGTGAATGTGGGTTTGTGAGGAAGCACCGTCACGTGGTCTCTTACTATTGGACAGTCAGGTACGACAGCGCGATGCGTCCGCGGAATGATTGATTAGCCAATTCTTTACCTTCTCAATGTCTCGGCCGTCTACGACAGCTACCTGATAACCGGACCTTAACCCTGATGGCATGAGACCTTCTTAGCCGTTTATGTAGCGCCGGGCGTGATCAGCCTACACAAAACGGTCACTTGCGCTGTTCAAGGTTTTGCTTGAGGGCCTATCTGCCAGCGGTACGATTGACAGTTTATCAGTTGCTTAATGAGTAGGCGGTGGTACAAGATAAAGACAAATTGAAGCAAATACTTACGAGACAAGCCACACAGCCGCATACCGCTTCCCGGCAATAACAATCTTAATGTCCGTTGGAGATCACAATGATTTTACAACTGTCCAACGGACGGCTGTGTTGGTGGCAATGATGGGACCCCAAAGATTGAGCGTATCGTTTTTAATTTTTGATAAGATTATTCGAACACAACCAGCAGCTGGTGCAATAATGTTAAAGTTGCGATTGGAATAATAAATTGGTAAATTGAATTACTATCTGATCATGTGTTGTGGGGTTGTTTTGCCAAAGGGAGCAGTGTCATTATCAGAAAGCATGTTTAAATTACACATTTCCTTGTTTCATTCATTGTATTGTAGCATCAGTGCGACAGACACGATATGAGTGAAGAAACTTTAAGCTTATCACGTTGAAGGGTCAGTCCGTGAATTTAAAATTAGTTTAAAACATTCGCTGGAGACAGGAAGTAGGATATTGCCATTAGGAAGGCAAATACCGTGAGTGAACAAATTTAAAAATTACTTTATTACAAAATAAACAGAAAAAGCTCGCAAACAATTTAAACAACGGACCTCGTATAGCTTTCTTTAGTTCAACAATTATCTTTACTGGCTGTTAGTGGCGCAAAGCTGACAATTTTACCAGCGAATTGTAGTAGCATGATTAAGATCCACGCCATCATGAGCACAAAATCGGCCCGATGCGTGGAAAGTGAACAATTTTCTAAAGCTATTACAGCTACATGGAAAACTGTCCCCTAAAGTCCCGTTGCTGAAAAGTTCCACCCCATACAGTCAGGTTGTCGGTTCGGTAGAGAGGCCGTGGTGAAATCATGTTTCGAAAATCGATGGTACTGGAACTGGAAGCAATAAATGCACAAAAGGCACCCTCAGGTGCTTTTCTAAGCGGTGTCGCTTGCTTTTCGTTGAACATTGCATGGGTTTGATGCTTACGGGCACGCTGAAGTAAATAGCCAGCTGGGAATGTTGTATCACATTTATGGTTCTGTGTTGCCCAGGTTTCGGGTGAATCGGATTGGCTGCCATTGGTTGGTTTGGTATTGATAATAAAGCACATTTTTTATGCTTTGTGAGACTACTTTGAAGAGATATCATGTTTTTAATATTAGTGAAAAGATTAATAAACATGAACTGACGATGAAGCCGACAACTGTTTAAATAAAAAATTATGAGTAAATAATAAATAGTAATAATAATTCTAATAACAGTAATAAGGAATTTAAATGTTAAACTTATAAGGCCCCGCGCCACGGGAAATTTTAAACTGTTGAAATCAAGGTGATTGTAAATTGTAAACAAATCTCAATATTGCGATTTTAGCCTTTTCTTCCTTGGCTCGAGTAGATATTTTGTGTATGCGCCAGGTTCTCACGATCAGAAAACGATCACAAAATGATAAAATTTCCCCAAACACTCACGAACATGGAACCATGTACGAGGATGCTTATTCTGATATTAATGATAAAGATGCTAGCACAATATCTATTGAGTAAATTATTTTATTAATTATATATTTGAATATGATCAAGTGTTTACCGGATGAGTTTGACAATAGTTCCTTACAAATAATCTTAGTTCTAATCTTATACTAGCCTAAGCTTCATTTAATTGAAAGTTTAGTTGATAGTAAGTCTTCGTTTTGCTGATTCGAAATCTAGATGCAATGTCATGTTTTACTGCAGCCTCAATTTTGAAATTTAAAACATAGAATTAGTAAGCGAAAATTTAACCATCCATGATGAGTGGCTGCCACAAAGTTTTGTAAAAAAATTAAGAATCGAAGTTCGGATTTGGGTCCAAGTTTCACATCAAAAGAAGTCACCAAGCACCATAGAATTAATTTAAAACTCATAAGCTTTTGGTTGTAGTTTCTTTGTAGTTTTGACCATAGAATTATGGTCAAAACTTTGAAGGAAACCCCACATATGTTTTTATTGCTGTTTTTCAGTACTTTTACTTGTACATGAAAAAGACATGATGAAAAAAAAACAACAAATACTTGGGTAGAAAACGTCCCAATCCAGCAGTGATGAATTTATTAAAATAATCACGAAAATATAGTTAGTTTTTCTCATCAAAAACTAATATTCAATACTGTGTACGAAAGTTTGTGCCCTCAGCTAATCTGCGGTCTACAGACGCAGTCATACCGTGCTTAAATCGTTACAAGATTTCAAAATTCCAAAATGCAGGCTTCTTTTCAAAAGCAGTCATTTCCCAGCCATAAAACGCTTCACAAACCATTCGCCGCCAAAAACGCATTTCAACGTTTTAACTACTTCACCGTTGCTGTTACTGCTGCTAATGAGTCGGGCACCATTCCCTCAGGAAGCGCACAAAACGCGATGTTCGTTTGAGTTGCAATCTCATTTTTCCTCGCCATCACGAAAAACGAGCTCGGGCACACGCTCAATCTGTTGATGGACCGGTTGGAAACGATTTACGTGTAACTTGCTGCTGCTTTTGTTCCTCCACAGAACGACTACGGCGTGGCAAATACGACGGCACGGGCCGATGACGTTACCTTTGGCTACGAGGCACGTCCGTGCAACAAGCTCTCGACCGGTGCAATTCTCCTGGCGGACATACTGCCGGCGCTGGCCGTCAAATCGATTGCATCGTTCCTACCGCTGGCGAAACAGTACGTACAACAGGCAAACCTCGCCAGGCTGGTGCTTTTCTCACGATTCACTGTTTTGGACTGTGTTTTTCACTTCTGCTCAATTTTTTTTTGTAGCGTTCGAATTTTCCTGTGTGTTGTGGCCGCCGCCGCAGGCTTTCTGCTGACGGCGTTTGCCACCGTCGAATGGGTGCTGTTCGTCGGCGTTATAGCGACCTCGTTCTCGTCCGGGCTCGGTGAGGCCACCTTCCTAGCGTATGCGACGTACTTCAACAAGTCAGTAGAACAGCTTTTATTAGTTTTTAATGAACGCTGTGTAACGAGCTTTTTTTTTCTTCCTACCACGCGCACAGAAACGTTATATCCACCTGGTCCTCGGGGACGGGTGGGGCCGGTATTGCCGGGTCTCTCTCGTACACCGGACTGACGGGACTCGGACTGACGCCAAAGACTACCATACTCATCATGCTGGTCGTGCCGGGTCTGGAAGCGGCTGCATTTTGGTTGCTATTGCGTCACAAGGACACGGACAAACCGGCCGTACTGGAGGAGGCGAAGGAAAAGCCGGAAGAGGTTGACTACAGTACACTGCCGGCGGACGAACGGCCGCTTGAGAACTGGAACGAACGCATCCGTTACATTCCTTCGCTGTTCATCTACATGATTCCTTTAATATTGGTGTACCTGCTGGAGTATTACATCAATCAGGGACTAGTAAGTGGTCTTGAACACTAGAAAACATTCTCACAAAATTACCGATTCTTTTCCCTCTTCATTTTTCCCACACAGTTTGAGCTGGTATACTTCCCCGGCATCTGGCTGTCCCAGTCGGAGCAGTACCGTTGGTACCAGGTGATCTACCAGATCGGTGTGTTCATATCACGCTCGTCCGTCAACCTGATCCAGTTCCGGCAGGTGTGGATAATGGCGGTGTTCCAGTTCCTGAACGTGGTGTACTTCACCTTTGAGGCCGTGTACTACTTCACGCCCTCGATCTGGATTATCTTCGTGCTCATTCTGTGGGAGGGATTGCTGGGCGGCGGAGGCTACGTTAACACATTCTATCGCATTCAAACGGATGTGCCGGCGGCAAGGCGTGAGTACGCGATGATGGTCACATCCATCTCAGACTCGGTCGGCATTGCGCTGGCCGGTGTCGCTGCCATACCGTCGCACAATGCGATCTGTGATCTGCCGGTGCCCGATCGGTTGCTTTAAAGGGGAGCGAACGTTTCAGCCGAGCGTTTGTTTTTTAGCCCGAGGGAATCAGGGATGTTGTTATACAACACAATATAGTTGTAGCACAAAATAGTCAAATAAATAATTTGTGTACCGTTTTACTTACACATTGTTTCGCTTGAAATGAATCGAAGGTCTTGAACCAATACGAAGTTATTGTTCCATGGTAGTAGGAAAAACGTTGTTCCAACAAGGGTCCTGCAAGGGTCAAAGAAGCAAAATATTCTTTAACAAAGCAATCAAGATTTAAGCTTGCAAGATTCCGTTTCAAATCACCTCCTAACATCTTCCTAGAAGAGATAACGCCTGAAGTTATGCAATTTGCTAGAACAATTTTTAAAAAGCGACATTTTATTCAAATGCTGTATTCGATCATTTGGCTTATTGTCTAGTTTACTGTATGAATACAAAAGTAACCAATTTTTGCGTTTTGATTTTTAAAATAACCAAATCATACCGGTAGCCTCTAACGAGTATGTTAATTTCGACCCTTAGCGGTTTGTTTTGGCAAACGAAACAAAATGTGCAACATTTAAATTCAGTATCCTTTTGAGTCTTGAAAAACATAAGTTATTGAACATAATAACGCGTAGATTCGATAAAAAAGAACCTGCTGCGGAGCAAAGCTGAAGTCGTCCTTTTATTGTTGGAAGAAGATTCAAACAAACCATAGATTTCGTAGAAGGCCTCTTAGGTTTTCAACTTTACGGTATGTGACGTAGCTAGCTGCCGAATAAAAGGATATCCAACCCAAACAGGATATGTCAGTAGGCGGACCAACTTTTATCACTACACCCCGGTCCGTTATATCCCTAAAAACGCGTCTGCCCTTACGTTTCCGTCCGTCCGGCAATACCGGACTCTAGCTAAGCAGATTTGAGAAGCGAGCTAAATTATGCAAACATGTTTTTATCCGGTTTATAAACTATCCGCCCCGGTGCGGTAGTTGCGTGTGTATGTGTGTGTGTGCCTCTCGTCCTACCTGTACGTCCGTGATGGGAAGTGAATTTTAGAAGTTTATCGAGCTGTGTACGAACGGATGCTTCTCAAACTCATCGACAGGACTCCAAGAGTCCTCGGGAAAAACAATTTGCGTTGCTAACCTTTGCACCGTTGGCCGTTGAAACGGTGAAACGATCCTACAGGGTTGATGCAAATAGTTCGTTCCTCCCCCTGGGGAAGCGGTGTAGGAAACATACCAGCGGGTTTTGAGGTTTTGAGTTTCACCTTCGACGGACACCGTATGGTATCCCGTGCAGGGCTAGTAAAAGAAAAATAAGAGTTTCACGTTTCCCTCCCGGCCAATCCCAGCGTTCCCCGCGCCGGAAGTAATGCAATCTACATAGTTTCATGTTTACATTTGCATAATTTTGCTTGCAACCTTATGTGCCAACGGTGCGACGCACACATGTGTGCTAAGGAGGTAGGGCGAAAAGTTGTGCAAAGTATGCCCGATATGCCATTGTCACATCGGTGCCATCGGTTATCGGGTGCCGGTGGGTTACGGTGAAAGTTTAACACCCTTTAGCACCGTTTTGTGACCGAGTTGATAGAAAAGGTTCGACGTAATTGGCAAGGAAGTGGTTTTTACAAATCATCATCTTCGGTCCCGTACCGAGATCGGCGTGAGAAGGCTAGAGGATTAACACCTGAAATGAAAGGTTTTACATGATCGAGTGGGAGAGAACAGTAGTGGGTGCCGAAGCTATTGTACGTGTTGTTAGTACATATCCGCACACGTGAATATTGCTACATACGTCATAGCACTGCAAATAAGTTATTGGAACAGAAATGGTTTCATTTGACATGCAATGATCAACGTTTTTTGGAAAACTATATTAATTATAAATAAATAAATTAATTAATTAGAGCTTTGGTTAATTAAAAGTTTCGATTGAATGCGTATCTTGCATGTACATAGACAAATATCCGGTGATGTCTTTTAGTAGATTTCGAGAGACGACTCACCACAACTATAATATTGACGTGACTGTTATTGATCGTGCAACACATATAAGGGATTTTATATTGCCCTTCACACTAAACTGAGCTGTGTCCGTCATGCCAAAGAAGTTATCAGCGGCGGCAATCACATCTTGGGATTTGTGCTGCGTATGTCTGGAGATCTCAGGGACCCTACGTGTATCAAAGTTGTTTACTGAAGCATATTGCGATCCGTACTTGAATATGCTAGCGAGGTTTGGAACCCATCGAAACAGCGCCTATCCGAACGCATTGAATATATTCTAATACTTTTGTGGGATCCAGGTTTTGCTCCTCGGCTTCCACCAGTTGAAGGAAAAACGAACGAATAGACCAAAAACTTTTCATCGCTTAGCTGCTAACGGAGATATCGATTCTCTTGCAACCATTGCGCCCAAGCTCGCTGCTCGACATTGCTTGTCGTCGAACACACTAATCAGGCGATCCTCTGATCTCAATGGGCAGAGTATTCAACGTGCTATTGCCTCTTTTTGACTGCCATTACACGACCGACACCTTCACAGACCGGCTGTACTTGAGACAAACGCGTTGGAATACTGTTTATGATATTAAGTATGTATGTACACGGTAGGATATGTTCTCCAGGACTATCATTTTTCATCGAATTAAGTATTTTATTTATTTATATTGTCGTATATATCGTATTGTCAACACTGCATGTGACACCTATGCATATAAACTAGATTAACGGGGCAGTTCTTCGCTGTTTTTTGCTTTATCCCGGGCATGCTCGGTTGTGGGTGAGTGTTGAGTAGGTGGTTGATGGCCTGGTCTATTTTGGTTGTTGTTGGTAGATGTATTTGGTGGTTCGATAGTTGCAGTTTTCCTATTGATGAGGGTTGAGTGCTATCAGTTTGGCTATTGTGGTGTGTTGTGGCTAATGATTTAACTCTTGTCTAGACTGTAACAAACAAGCAAAACAATTTGAACAGCACAAACATGGCTTCGCCTGCGTACAGTATTTTCCAGTGCAGTCCAGCAGTGACATTCCAAGCTCGCTCTGGTCAGCGTCCAATCTAAGAGTGCGAGTGCAAGAGCGACTCGACAATGAACCCGTCAAACACCACGAACCCAAAGCCAACGCAGCCAAACTTGTTGTGCCAAGGCTGGACTGGATTAGAGAACACTGTACTATGGAATACACCTTCCTCCTTTTTACGGTAGAGATGTAACAGTCTTTGAGTCAACGAATCATCCGTGGCACTACAAAAAACACATAAAACAAAGACAACACAACATGTAACAAAAAGGGACTGTCGGATTGGAAAGATGATGGGGATTCGGATTCATAGGACAAGACCGTTGTCCCTGGCGTATCGGAAGATGAGCCTCATTTCACTAATTTCAGTACCCGGTCGTCTGCTGATATTCTCGACTGCGCTCAACAAGGAGGGTCTTGCGGTTTCAAATTCCACGCAGGACCGCAGAAGGTAATCCACATCGCCACAGCAATCACATAGTTTTGTCTGAGCCAGAGTTATACGCTGTAGATGAGCATTTGACGCGAAATGATTCGACATCAGTCGCCCGGTCTACAGAGAGGCTTTTGAACCAAGGCCGCAGGGACACTTGCGGAAAGAAAACGAATTAAGTATATAAATAATAAAATTAATACCTTTTCATATGGCAAGCAGAAATTGAGCTGATAAATCCATTGATATTATCGTTTGGACATGCTCTTCATTTGTACGAAAAAGTTTCGCTAAGTCGATTCGAAAAACCGCGGTACTCATATTCTTTTGTCCTGTCACCTCTCAGGTGTATTCTACATAACCTATATGTGGCTGGAGGCGCCCAGTACTTCAAAGCATTGAGAAAAAGTAAACAGTTAATTGGTTTTAAAAACCATACCGTAATGCATTATGCATAAAAGACATATTATTGCTTTTAATTTTCTTTTTTACTAAAGTATAGTTTAATAAGGTTTCCATTTTAGATAGTCAATTTAAAAAAATTCTCCACTGAGTTTCTTCTTCTTCTTTGACTCTCAAACCTCAGGTGATCTTAGCCTGTTAATACCGGCTTCTCGTGACTTGATTGTTACCCGTAGCTGGTTAGTCATTCCTGCGTACGGTGAGACGGTCCGGAAGGAGTTTGAAATCCTGTCCTGCTGCGTAAAGATCAGCGTCAATATTTGCCTTTGACATAATCATAACACAAATATTGAAGTAATTATACCTCGATACGCTGAAACAAATGTGTCAATGATACGACAACGGCGCCAGTATACAAACAGCAGGGCTGAAGTTCTAACCTCATCCGAACCGTTCCTCTGTAGTGAGGACTGACTATCTAACTTCGCGGTATCAGAGCTAGTCTAGTAAGCCATTCGATGGCCGACGTGACCTAGTAGATCGTTAAGCCAACATGAAGAATATATGGTTTTGCGTTGTTCGATACTTATATTTTATTTTAATATTACTTCTATAGTTCTTCTTCTACGCTATAGGTGTTCTAACCACAAGTAGAACTACGAATGAAAATTCGTGCAAAATAAATGCAACAATGCATGGAGCAATTGGTTGTAATGGAAAGCAGCTTGCAGTGCGTTGCTCCGAACAACGCAAGGAACACTTCAGAGAATTAAAAGCAAAGCCTTCAGTGAAAATAAATTACCACCTCTCGTCACCATGCCCGGTTAGGGTGGGTTGTGGTAAAACATTTGTACATGCTAACCAGAGTGGAATGAGCCCATTTCTCTCATTCAAGACACTGTACAAGATGAAACCTTTGAAAGGAGTCGCTATTTGCACTTGATTTTACTTCTTTTTTTTTGAGGTAGGAGTTTTCTGAGCATTGCTCGCCAAAAAAAACGCTGCTGCATTGAAAAGTCTCACCAATGTACGTTCCATTTTCGGCACAACTCTTTATCGGGCCCCACCGCTTTTGATAGGCTTTTGTGCACGTGGGCTCGTTTGCCATTCCACCACGACAGCTCGCCGCCACTCGAAATGTCAAACTGATGTAATATACGCTTTCAAGCGTTGGTTCAGTTGGTTGGTACAGTTGCTGGGTTGTGTATAGTTTTTCGTCGTTTCGTCGTTTTTCACATTCTCCACAAATGTACGTGTGCACGATGTGCATGGATCCTGACGCTACCCAGGGCAACCCTAGCCCAAACGCTAGCAGGAAACGACAAATGTTCCATTTTCATATGGTTCTCAATTCAATGGAGGCAAATTTGAATTTTTATGAAAATTGGCTTCCTTCCGCCGTCGTCATCATCTTTATGGTTTCCACTGGTGGTGTTTGTCGTTAAAGTGGTGCGCACGGTTTTGAAGGGTACCCCGTTGGTTTGAAAAATGGTAAGCGAGGGAATGAGACGGCCTGCGCCGGGAAAGGGAAACCGGGGTTTCGGATATTTAGTCATATGAAACATAAATCTGCACCGTATGTAAAACTTGCAGAAGGAACCGGCGAGCCTTCAGTGGAAGAGCATTTTCACCATTTGTTTAGCCATTAACCATTCTTGCGATGTTGGGGTTGGCGGCGGAAGCTGTTCCGGGTGGGGTAGGAAATAGAGAAAATAATTTCGAAATTATCCCCCGGAAAGCCATTAGTCTCCCGGTGCTTTGGGTGAACGTAGAACACGTTCGTCGCACTGAAAATGCTTTTGGAACTTGGTGGCATTCGCAGGTGGTGAAGCTATGGCCTTGTTCCCTGTGCAGAATATTCAACTCGGAAAGCGTGGTGAAGATAAATCAAAAACATATTCCACCAGGGATCTTTCACTGGTTTCGTGGATCCTCTTGGAGCTCCCTTCAGCGAGGTCAACTCGAGGAACCCGGACCGACGACCATTCCGAAGGGTAGATACTAATAAACCCACAACTCTCCCAGCGGTCATTTTGGGAGTTCTATATCTATAAATTAGAACCGATAAGTGTAGCGGAGAGATAATTATTTGTCCGTTCACCTGTGTCCAAAAAGGGGAAATGGCGCTTGAATACGCATCCCCGGAGTCGTTGGAATCGTTTAGTCGCCTTCTTGCCAAAAGAATGAAATTACGCAACGATGAGAGAGTGTCCTCGCTAATGAATGTCGGATGCCGGAAGTCGGTATCGGACGAGGGCGTTCCTCACGAACTGATCGTCCCTGCTGGAAATGGAACTTCACGTAATATCCATTAGCAAGTTCCTGGGAATGCTGCTTACCAGAGAATGTGTCCCCATTATGCAAAGCAAGAAAGATGACCTGGTAGCTCGCCAAAACCCGCACAACACAACAGCACGGCCCTGCTCAAGAACTTCAAACACAGGACAAACACGACGGCTCCCAGTCGTTTGTTTTAATGGCGCTCAAGGATTAAAGACACCCCGTCGTGCCCCGGTTCAGTGTGTCGGTCATTTGTATCGAATCTTGGAAGGAGACACTACGGTGGCAAACGATAGTCCTTAAAGGAGACAAATGGTGGTAAGCCTCTCGATAAGCTGGCCCCGTAGTAGCAGGATACCGACACATGCCGTTCCGAATGGCCGGTACCGCAGATAATCGTTGTTGATTGTTGCATTTAGCTGGGCTATTAGTTTGGGAGCAAATTTGACACCATCAGGGAAGGATTTCACGTCGTGGAATTGATATATTCGATAGGGAAGCCGGCTAAGAAGGGTCGGGCTGATGGATAAACGTGAATGGGGAGTTTCTTAATTGATCGTATTGTGATATCTTCGTTTTAATTGGATGATTTGATATGTTCTCGTGTGGCGCTCCTTCCAGCTTCAAATATAAATCTGTTTATGGGAAGATTGAGTTAATCGATAAAGTTATAATGAAATAACTTCACACAAACTCGTAACGATACTCCTAATAAGCTTTTGAAGGAGCAAAGATGGTATTTATTTCTAGGGATATGTATAAAGTGATGTTGCTGCTGTGCTATGTCCTTTGAACTTAATTAAAAAAACACTATCCGTGGGCCCTCTGTGGCATCTCAAATAAAAGTTGCTCTTGTGGACTCAAATAACGGCAAAATAATAATAGAAGAGGATTTTTCATGTTTATTCTTTACATATGGAGTAGAGAAAAGTATAATGAGTGGGTTTTCGCTTACTTAAAAGAGAGTTAAAATTACCTTTTAGATTTTTGGATTGTGGAGAGTTGGCTGAGAATATCCTAACATTGTTTTTGTAGTAACTTTTATTACTATTTTGATTATTCCCCAACAATGGTTTAACATAAAGTTTACTGATGAACTTGCTGGGTCACGCCAGCTCTCGAATGGTTTACTAGACTGCCGATACCACGTAGATGGGTAGTCAGTCTTCACTACGGGTGGACGATCCGGATGGGATTTGAATCGGGGTCTTACCTTGTGAAGATCGTTTGCAGTTGTCGCCTCCCTTCTGCGCCAACGACAAACATTTTTCCATTTGGTCACCTCCCCTACCATGCTCGTTGTTGCTTGGTATGGATATCAGAAAGGAAAGAAGACTGAGGACAAGTTTGAAAGTTAGAGGCAGTAAAAACACCGGTCTTCACACGGCAGGACCTTACAACTAATTCCGTCGAGACAGTCTCTACGTATGCAGAACCGGCTATCAAAAAACAGTCATTGAAGCCAGAAATGACATGCCTAGACCTGTCGAAATTGAAGTGCCGAGGAAGAAATCGGACAGTCCGAAAAAAAACTTAAGTTCTGAAGGATCTCTCACATTTCTTTTGGGTTAAAGCAAGACCGGTCTCCTAGTCCGTTTCTTCATTATGTTTGAAAGAGCAGGAAATACAAGACATCTTTAAATTGTTCACTTCATCTTGAACAGATGTTTCGTCTGCTCGTTCACATGAGAAACCTTGTTATATGAGGCATATTAGAAATATTATTTCTGTTTAAAAATTGTCTTACTTTTTTTTTTTTTTATATGTAAAACGCTATTTATTCAAAATACATTATTTCTTATATCTATCTTATTTCTAGTGCTTCCTTTCAGTTTATCATGTGTTCTAGTAGATTCTTATCAATGCTATCAGTTGTATCTTCTTCAGTGACTGTGATTATATAATTTATAAACATGGACATTATTTTATATCTGTGATTTTTTTTCAAAGTGCTTAGTTCCGGTTTGCTGAGTTCATTAAACGTTGGTACTTTAAGTCGTTTTTCGTAAGCTATTTCCGTAAACATATTCCATAAAGAATTAACCGTGTGACATTCTTTAAATTTGTGTTCCAAATTTTCTTTTTCTCCACATTTTTCGCAATTTGGGTTCGTTTTCATTCCGAATTTGTGTTTCAGCTCTTCTGTAAATATTTTTTCATTGACTATAAGGTAATAATAACTTCGTTGTTTTGAGTTCAAACTATTTTTGTTAATGTTTCTCCAAATTCTATTCCATTTTAGTGTTGGGATTTTTGTCTGTATATGAGGTGTTGGCAATGAATTTACTATTTGTTTGTATATTCCCTTTGCTGTGGGTTCATCTTTATTTTTGTTATCTAGATACGCTAATTCTGTTCTTATTGGTATTAAGCAAGGATAGTATGTTGGTAGGTCAGAAATGTTTGGAGGATTATCTTTTTGATTCAAGAAGTTGCTGGTAAATGGCATTGAATCTTTTTCACGAATGTGTCTATTCAGTAATAATGTTTTGAGCTTTAGTTGTGGTATTAATAAATTTAGCCCTCCTTTGGCTTTACTCAACGCTAATTGAAACATTTTGACACGAGGGCCACCGTTTGTCCACATGAAACTACCAAGTAGGAAAGTTATTTTTGCCAGATGAAACTTACTAATAGTCATAACTGAGCCTAGATACCACAGTTTTGATGTTAAAAACGTATTAGCTAGTATGACTTTCTGGTGGATGTTTAGTTCCCTCATTCTGTGTTGCCTCACTAATTGGGCAAATTTGTGGGTCGTGGCTTCCCAATTCAATTTCATGGTTAATCGGAAGGAATTTGTGAATAATATGCCCAATATTCTTATTTTGTTGTCGTCTTTTATCCAATCGGTTACAATCCTATTCCTGTTGTTTATTAAGCCAATATCCATTGCTACCGACTTGGACGTGTTCAGTTTGGATCCAGATGCTTTTTCAAATTCCTCAAATGCTTGTTTAATGATTCCTAATTTCTGAGCATCAGTTATTATGATTGAAATGTCGTCTGCGTAGCCATTTACTAAGTCATCAGGGCTGTTGCATATAGATTCTAGTTTGCACAATAATGGATGTAAGTAAATTGTAAACAAGTGCATGGCTAGTGGATCCCCTTGCCTAACAGATTTTTTAATTAGTATCGGGCCGTTCTGCAATGATCCATTCAAATATACTGTCGATGAAGAGCAGTTGTGTATTTTTTTAATTAGATCTATGAAATTTTCTTGAAATCCCATGGCTTCCATGGTTTTATATAGGTATTTGTGATTAACTCTATCAAATGCCTTTTCCAAATCAAAGGAGATGAGTTTACCTAATTTTTTTTTGTCCTTGAAGCTCATTATTCTATCTTTAATTGATAGTAAGGCCTGAAAAATATTTTTCTTCTTATTGCAACATTTCTGAGACGATGTAATTAACTTATGCTTTTCAATTATATTTTCAAGTCTGAATTTCAGAATTCTGCCAAAAATCTTATAATCTGCATTTAGCAGAGTTATAGGTCGCCAATTGCCGAGTTCATATGTATTATCGTTATTGCTGTGATTTTTCGGTACTAATACGATTATTCCTTCCACAAATTCGGGTGTAATACGATGGCTAAGTGCATCGTTTAGAATAAGGTTTAATTCTTTATGGATGATGTCAAAGAAAATTTCATAAAACTCGTATGGCAAACCATCTCTTCCTGGACTGCGGTTTTTTGTACTTGTGCGTAAAGCGTTGAAAATTTCCTCAGTTTCGATATCTTTTGTCAAATTTCTGTTAAGAACACATTGATTTGGTATTTTTGTGGATACTGAAGGCTTTGTGTTGTCGCAATTTTCATTCTCTGAGAAAAGTTGTTTGAAGTATTCATTTACTCTAGTGTGTATCTCGTTTTCATTGTCTATTACTTGATTGTCAACACGCAGCTTTTTAATGAACATACGATTTTTCCTTCGTTGGCATAAATGAAAAGTTGATATTGGCTCGCCTGCTATGTAATGGTTGCTTTCCTTAATATAATTTTGCGTATGTATTCTTTGTAAATTCAACATTTCCGCTTTTGTTCGATTAATAATGATTTTTTCGTTTGGATGAGTTATGAACTTTACATATGAATTGTTTAGTCTGTTCTGAAGCATTTCATATTTTTGATTATAATCTTGGTAATGAAGCTTGTTTTTCCAAAGGAAGAAGCTCTTGATTTTGTTTTTTGCTAATTGTGTCCACCATGTGATCCAATTGTTGTAATTCCTTTTCTGTTTAGTCCATTTTATCCAATTTTCTTTAAATTCGGTTTTAATTTCATGTGTTATAATGTGTTTTCTAAACGACCACAGTTTGTGTCTTGGTATGAAGAAATCATCCTCATTTGGTATCGCTATTCGCATTATATAAGCCCTATGGTCGCTAAAAGAAATACTTTGGATGTCAACTGATCGAAGATACTTTTTTAAGTTACGAGATACATATATCCTGTCAATTCGTGACGCGGAATTAGCAGTAACGTACGTAAATTCTTGGTGTCTTTTTATTAGATTCCATGTATCCACTATTTGCAAATGTCTAACTGCGTTACACAGAGCTGAACTGTAGTTTGAGTTCCCTGTCGCATCTTTTTTATCTATCACGCAATTAAAGTCGCCTGCTATGATTAAAGAATTAACAGGATGCCTTAGGTGGTGCGCTACATCATGTTGGAAAAATCTTTCTCTTCTAGTTCGATTTTGAGTGCCCGATGGTGCGTAAATATTTAAAAGTTTGGTTTGATCAAAACACAAGGATATGATTCTACCGTCCAAACTTTTTTCTACGTGTGAATACCTTATTTCCTGCCTCAAGGCAATTGCAGTTCCTCTTTGCCTTTCGTCTATATTTGTGATTATTTCATAACCGTGAATATGTTTGAGAGACGAATCGTTAACCTCTTGCATGCATATTATATCTAAATCTAGCTTCTGTATCGCAGATGCTAGTGCGTAGGTTGTAGTGTCATTTGAGATGTTGCAAATATTTATACTTCCTATGCGATACGTTTTATGCATGCCTTTTCTCTCTTCTTGAATAGTTCTTTTCCCTCTAGAAATCTAGTTTTCTTGTTTTTTCCCTTTTCGGTTATATATATAGGTAAAGTTATACAGATTTTTTCCTACCTTTTCCGTTTTCAGGCGTTGTAGTTTTTGTTGCATATCTTGTTCGACCGCGTTTCGATTCGACCGTGATAAAGTCTGTTAGTTTTTTATCCGCTTGTCTCTTGACGGATGATGATCGCGATCTTTGTTTGTTATTGATATTCTCTACCTGGTTTGGAGTGTGAGTGTCAACGAGGTTAACAGTAATTACATCTGTGTCTGCAATCACTTTGGTTTTGTTTGCAGGTTTGCATTGTAGTCCCGAAGTGCCTGGTTGAGGTTCTAGCTTCTCTTTCGATGTTGCAGTGTTGATCGTTTTGGGCACATTATCTACTGTGCTAAGATCAAGTCCATTTGTCGTAACGTCCGCATACGATTTTAGCCGATCATTCAGGTTGGATTTCTGTGTAGTTAGTTTTCTGCTGCTTACACAGGTCATCCCGTGATGTACGGGAAGATCACACTTTCTGCATGTGTGTTGCTGGCCTCTATGGGTAGCGAGTGTGGATTCACCGTTTATACGCATGTATGATGGTATTTGTTTGTGGATAATCATCCTGACGTAACGATATCCCATCGGAAGACCAGCACACGCATATGCGTCGCTCCAAACACCTTCGGTTACAGAGATAACCTCTCCGTATTTTTGCATGTGACATTTTATGACTGTGTTGGTAACACGCTCCGAAACGTCATGTATCTTCACTATCGTTGACCCGTCATCCATTGTTACTGGTATTGGATAGTTGGTTCCTTTACAGAGGATGCTGTGTTTCCCATCGTTTTTTTCGACGAGGTCCAAAGCGTAGCTTTGGTCTTTGAGGTCTACGTGACAGCATACTGACGAAGTCCGTAAGTGAATTCTTTTCACCTGGTCCATTACCAGGCCTAGCTTATTAACGGCGAATTCAATCACTTCATTCGTCGATGGCCTAACAGGAACGTTAGAAAAATCCAACTTGATGCTGGAACGTCCCGTTGCCGACATAGTGCCGGTCTTTTAGATGTGTTAGTATTCTTATCACTTGTTGATGGAGCAAACGGTCAACGCGTCCGTACTGCTCGAGATCTAGAACCGAACTAAAGGTGAAGATGCCAACGACACATGGTTTTCCCAAGTGGTCACCCACCTAAGTACTAGCCATGCCCGATGTTGCTTAACTTCGGTGATCGGAGGTCTTCACACGGCAGGACCTTACAACTAATTCCGTCGAGACAGTCTCTACGTATGCAGAACCGGCTATCAAAAAACAGTCATTGAAGCCAGAAATGACATGCCTAGACCTGTCGAAATTGAAGTGCCGAGGAAGAAATCGGACAGTCCGAAAAAAAAACTTAAGTTCTGAAGGATCTCTCACATTTCTTTTGGGTTAAAGCAAGACCGGTCTCCTAGTCCGTTTCTTCATTATGTTTGAAAGAGCAGGAAATACAAGACATCTTTAAATTGTTCACTTCATCTTGAACAGATGTTTCGTCTGCTCGTTCACATGAGAAACCTTGTTATATGAGGCATATTAGAAATATTATTTCTGTTTAAAAAATTGTCTTACTGGAAAGAGTATGGCTCGAAATATGTCATTTTATAATTGCACCGTATTATGATGATACAAAGCGCTCTCCAATAAGCACGTTAAAGATGTGTCTTATAAAAAAAAACCAGCAGTTCAAAGCATAAAACATTCTCATTATAATATGCAGTCACGGTATTCAAAACAAGCTTCACCAGCTGCAGAAGTCAACCAGATACACCACTGACTGCGAAATGAAAAGCTCTTTAGAATAGTATCTATTTCCATGCATTCCCACGGTACCCGAGTTGCAATTGCAAACACTTTCGACACCGATACGGGCTTCGTTTGAAGTCATAACGAACCGAACGAACACACCATTGCTCCTCAGCTACTCTAAAAACAACGAAAAAAAAAAAAAAAGAAACCATTGCACTTGCAGCCAGCTGGTAAAGTTTCAAAGCTTTTAATCTTTGCGTCGCAAACTCCCTCTTCTAGTGGACTCGACTTCCACCGACCGTCCACTTCATGCCGGAAAGTTGAAAGTTTTCTCGCTTCATTCGCGCGCGCAAACGTAACCGAACAAAACTTCTCGAGCGTTTTCTGCGGTCTGCGAACAGGAACTGGAGTGTGAAGGTACCGAGCGAGTGTCTCGGTAGGAAAGTGATAAAATCCCTTTCAGCGGAAGCCATTGCCCCGGGGGAAGCTTTTTGCCCGGGCTGCGGTTATGGAGTTGCTCGAGTGGTAGAATTTTAATTTTTATTAATCTTTCGTTCGCCTCTGGGCAGCGAGGGCTCTGCTTCAGGACGGTCGGTGTTGGTGAAGCATTTGGTGGAATGGGATATGATTGTTTTTTCTTTTTTTTTCTACCTCCACAAGACACTTGCCGATTTCAGCGCTTAACCAAAACCGAACGAAGCCAATGGGGCTGTTGGGACCGGAGACTGCAGGGAAATTAAAAACGATCCTAATGTATTCCCGTTTCCGTACGCTTAACAGCCACACGCTCGAGACTGAGGAAGAATGGAGGAGGCAGGGAGAAAGGAAGTAGAAGTTAAGGTTTGCTGTCGCCGGGCAAGTGTCTCATTATGGCCTCAGGTTTTCCTTCGTTAGGGTACAGCTTCGTGCATAGATGAGGACACGTTTCTTGTTAGTTGCCTTCAAAGAAGCATAGCCTCGCCGTAGTGAGTAAACAACTCTTGACCGTTCGGTCAGCCGGGTAAATGGGTGTGCTAGTTCTAGGAAACTACTCCTACACGAGCCTAGAGAAAATGAAATCCCGACCGTTGCTCCCATGTTTATGTCAGACGGCTAGCTTAAGTGTTGAGCGTGTGTCCTCTGTTTCCAAAGCATGTGAAATGGCCGAGCTTACGGATGATTAAAATTCAAGAAGGCACACCATACTTTTGGTCTCGTTCCTGAATGCTCCGTCAACGTCCTATGATCTACACGCTTCATAAATCAAGGGGCCTACTAATGCCATGAATAAATGCATTAGCACACTGTTCTGGCACATTCGCCCCAAGAAAACAGTTTCCAAAATGCGCTAAAAACCTTCAAGGAACATTCATTTATCATCTTTGAACCCTTTTTGATTTATTCTCAGTTAGTGTTTTTAGTTTTGATGGTGGTTTTAGGTTGATTTTGTGTAAAGCTATTGTAGTAACAAAACCACAATATTCGATGGGGTAGCATTTCAACACAATTTCGCCAGACAAAAACAAAGACTTGTTCACAATGGACAGTAGGTAGTACACAGATATAAGAATGTATATCAGATCAGATATGACTTGATAACAGAATTTTAGTGTTTTGTCGTTTTTGTGTAAATTTTTTTAAACATTTTGAAAAAAATTGTTTAATAATTGCATTTGAAGTATTTGACAATATATAATGAATAGATGCAGGATCTGAAAGATGAAATAGTAATGTCCCAAGAATTTTCTTAACTCTGCTGGTTGCTCTTTGCTTTGTATACTTTTTGATATCAGCATTTAAGAGTGTGGATGTTGACAAGAAATTTTGTAAAATTATTGTATTTACTCGAAGAATATTTTCGACTTACAAAAATTCCATTTCCAGGTCTTTCTCAGCTTCAACTCTTTTTAGTTTCTAAAATTATACTCATCCTACCGAATACCCGACGTGCAATGAAATGAATCATAACGCCCTACTAAGCAGTTTTCTGACTTATGGCAACGTAGGGCTTCAAGTCTTAAGCTCTCGAACGGTGAATAAACGTACAACTCCACACAGGGAACGTCAAATAATTCTAGGAATTAAATAAAACTTCCCAGCCGACGGGTTTTGTGTGTAACATCCAGTTCTAAAACTAAACTGACCACTCGAAGCAAGCAAAACCTAATCTGGCCCCACACTCCACCCCAGGATGCATCGTTCTTCTGCGTTGTGGTTTTCTAATCGCTCACAATGCGTAACGCTGGAATAGTTTTAAAGGATGAGACCGTTTCCATCGCTGTTCCTCGTTCGAGGAAGTTTCATTTCCTTCCCTTCGATTCATTTGTTGCCATCGTTTGGCTCTCATCGACACGGCACGGTGGTGTTGTCCATCCGCGGGGCCTGGAAACATGCGATACGAAATAAAACTGTTATAGCTACAGCAACTGTCGCCATCGGTTATGGGCAACGGTAGTCTGTATATAGTGTGGCGACCGCTCGAACACATGACACAATCTCCAGCGTCCAAAGCAAGCGACCACTGCTGCTCTGCAATATCCGCAGTGAAGCGTTTATATATTTTTTTTCCTTCAAGATGAGACCGACAAGATGGCTGCCATCGTTCGTTGGTGGGAGTTTGGGAGTGCGAATGGTGTCAGGGCTAAGAATACGCCCCAGTGAGTGAGATTAAACTTTTCACCAACTTTCTTTCTATTCCTCTTTTCGCCTTGTCGGTAAGGAAGACTGCGTGTATCATATCTTCCACATGGTGGTGCGTTCTTGTGCGTTCTTTGTGCAATCTCGCTGCCCAATCCCAAACCCGTAACATCCGTAGGTGGCTGTTGGTGTGAATCTCTGTTGCTGGTGTTAGTGATGAGGACTTTTTCCCACGACCCAAAGTTCGAACGATGTTCCCAGTTTTGTTGAAGGTTTATTTCATTTCTGGGGTTTTTTTTAAAGTTGTATCCTTTTCCGTTTTTCCCATTATTTCATGTCCGATTTGAACCCTCGTAGCACCGATATGCGTGTGTGCTTTCACAACTCAGGCTCAGAATAAAATCACAAGATAAGCCTACAGGTAGATAACGGCTACTGTCAGCATCATGGGCCAAATGGCAAGAACGAACGGGGTTTAAGGTAAATTGTACAGCTTGCCAAGTAGAGGAGTCACCTGCAAAGTGTGTGTGTGTGTGTGAGGGAATGTGTGGCGGGAGAGTAAAAGCGTTGATTGAAAATCGCATCGAAGCGAAACGTTTTGGGGAAGACAAAGATGGCGACCTTCAGCATATCTAGATTCAGTGCCAGTGTTCCCCGTGGATGTGATTGCTTGACGAAGCGCACTGCACCGGTTTGCTGAGAGGTTGGTCCCAAACAAAATATGTCTGCGGTTGATGGGTTGACGGTTCGGTTCACTGCCACCAAGTGCCAAAAGCTTCCAACTAGGATCGAAGTAGAACCCCCGTTTTGTGTAAAAGGATAGCTTAAACACACTTGCCGCGATAAGGATATGTCATAGGGTTGGGTCGTGGGAACAGCTGCTAGCACACATGAAACCCACAGGCATAGCTCAAAATTCCGGCACCATTTCTACTGGGGCGGATGGGAGACAGTTAACTTCAAACGTGAATGGAAACAGCTGGTTGGAAAATAAGCTTATCGGCACCCGTATGGCAATTAGAAGCAGTTGATAACAATACGCGCCACAAATCAGCATTCGTGCCACATAATTCAGGCTTAATTGCCGTGTAATTAGATGACTAATTGATGCGTTGAAAATATTCCAAACCTGCATGTGATATGACTGCGCGATCCACAGAAAAGTGGTTGAAGAAGCTGTGGAAACGTGAAACGTGGTATAATATGGTGAAACAGCTATCTGTGGACACGTTTATTTGCAGGTTAAGGCTATTAAATCACAACACTCTTCTCACTTATTTTGGCTTACCTTGGGCCTTTTAAATACTTGCCTCTTCTGCTCTTTGTTGAAGTTAAATATCTTCTGATAGCTTTGAAATAATATTTTTATCGTTCACCTGTGAAGATTTTGATCCTGAAGTAGCCGATGAGGTAATCGACAGTGCATAAAATTGATTGCATATATTTAGGCGTTCATCTTCGGTTTACTCTTAACAAGTTCTATGCTGAGGATAATAAATGCAAAAAAAAAATGAAATTGACGAGGTTAACAGTTGAAAACAAGTTGCTGAGAGCTTAAACTAACATATAGTAGGAAATATGAGGTAACTAAATCGATTCCGCAGACCTCAAGCTGTCCATCATACTCGTTCCGCTATGTCGACATTGGAGTCGACATAGATTATCTTCGTAGTTCCATTCACCTGCTTCTACAACACCTAAAATGCTTGAAGCGTGTCTTGTTGCCACTAGAAAAGCGGACCAGTTCAGTGCTGCAATAATGTATTAGAAATAATAAATACTTCACATCATCAACAAATTTCAGAGTTTTCTCACAAACAAACGAACACCGGCTAAACACTTGAAAGCAAGTTTTTCCATACTCCTTTATTTCTATCTTATTGTTCCTTTGCCATTTGTTGTTCTCTTAGATGTTTTGTTTTATTCTGTGTTTGTTTGTATGTATGTCTGTGTGTGTGTGTCCTTATCGGGGAATCGTTTTTTTATGTCTTTTGCATTTTCACCATGATTGGTTGTGAAAAGTATTTACTGTTCTCCCGTCAGATGACCTTTCTTGCAGGATTTTATTTTGTGCGCGGAAAGAGCTGTCTATGCTGCTGCTTAAATAAATGAAGCAATTGTGTTTGCAGAGTTTTTTTTAACAAAGAAATTCAAAATATCAAGCTGTTTTCGGTTCGGACTTTGTTTATTATTTCATTCGATATATTGTGCTAGGGAATGTGATCTGTAAGATATACGCAAAATTATATTTCCTTATGATATTTGCTTCAAAAACTTTTGTCAAAAAAGAAATTGAAGCCAATGTGTTCTTTGCAAAACTTAAAAGTAAAATTATTGAACCGTTTTTATATAGCGAGTGCCAGCACAGCATCGCACTATCGTGATCACTGCTTTTTATAGCAGAGACCTATTTTTCAGATATCATTCTTTCTTGGACACGTTTGTAGCGGCTTTACTCTGCTTGAGTATGTATGTATTTGTGTGTACGTGTACGTGTGTCCATGTAGATCCATCTTTCCATACTACTCGAAAGATCTATTTAAACTTCATCTTTTAAAGCATAGATTTAAGGGGGCTTTCCTTTTTTTCCTTAATTTGCGGAGCATAAACAATACAACAAGTCTACAGGATAGTATCGGATAGAACGCGTGCAAACCGTGCGGGGACGCTAGCCTGTCTGACCCGGTCCGGTCACCGGAGCGTTCTATCTAGCTGCCGATTGAGTGGTCGGAGAGAAACCATATCTGGTTGAAGGAAAACGAAACGCGTCGGCATGAATCATTTATCCTTTGCTTTGCGAGCTGCGACGACGCTGTAGCTTTTAGTTTGATAAGGACTTCCATTGCATCGCATTCTAGTATGCGAGTCGTTGAGGGCGTTGTACGAACCTACCCGGAGAAAGGTAAGAGTAAAAGTGTAAAAAATGTCTTACCTTTCTCCCAGGGTCTCAACAAGGTACGTACGCGCGGTACTTAAGAACCAACGTCAGACTCAACGTTTGTGTGTATGTATGTGTGTGTGTGTGTGCAATATTCTGATCGTGTATAAGATGTATGTGCATAAACCTAGCCTAATACTGTAAGCCGACAAGTGAACAAGTCTGCTAAACTATACAGTAAATGCATGCCAGCGACTCTTAAACGCAAAGGTGGAATAAAACGAAAATCTTACTTTCCCTAATTAACTCACATTTCGCCCTATCTCAGCTGTCACAGAGTTACAGATAGGACTTTGATTTATTCTGTACGTTAATAGCTTATTTTCTTATACACACACACACACACGCACACATACCTTATGGTTGGAAATGTTTGTCTTAAAATCTAGTTACTTTTGCTGGCCAACAGATGGCGTTTTTTTCCTTTCTTTAGCAGCAATAGTCTTTCCACTACTATTGTTAGTGTTTTTTGTTTTTCATCGGTCGGATTGTTCTGTCACTGTACACAGTCCCGACCTGTTCTTGGTAGTGGTTTTTCACAGCTTGTTTTCTGTCTTCTGTTTTGCTTGTAACTCACCACGATCTTCGATCCTTCTTCGTTACCGTTAGAAAATTGACTATAACTTGTTTCATGTTTATTTCTTCCCTCCTAACCTCCTTTTGGGTGGATGTTCTTCTCGGCCGCCATTTTTTGTTTTGCTCTCCTTTTGTTTTGTAGTTAGGTCTAAAGCCTACCGTTTTTTCATTGTTTACTTGTTGTATCTTTATGTGTAGTTTTGTGTGCGCCATGTGTGGTTTGAAGTGTGTTTTAAACAGTTGCTTATTTTTGTTTCATTGTTTCTTCCCTTCCCTTGTAGCTGTGGGGATTTAGCTCAACAAGTGCTCTTGCTCGTAGTGATTTTAGATTATGCTCATATACTTCTTTCATCTTATACGTTTAGCAACACTAGCAGCGCGCAGCAGACCAGTTGGCGATCGATGTATCCGTTCGGGTTTCCGACATCGAACAATGTTGACGGTTGTCGGCTTGAATTTTACCCAACCCCATGTCCGAAAAAACATTCCCCATTTTTAGTAAGACCGTGCTACTACTTGCTCTTTTTATCGCAATTTCTATAAAGCAAAAAAAATAAAATAAAAAGACCTACCATGAATCACAAATAATAATACACATCGGGTTCTACTTCGACGACGAAGACGCTACATCAAGCAGAAACTGGTAAAAAATGGTACAAAACAATAATGCTGGGAACAACTCCGGTGCGCCGTGTTTTTCTCTTCCGTACGTCGATGGCAGCATACGCCCTTCCCGTCCCTTTTGGCCTTCCGCCATATAAGATATTGTCATTTTCTATTGCTTATGTGTTTTCATAGAAAACTTACGTTAACATTTCACTGTGTTTGCGCATCGGAATTCCGTGTCCCCGGGGTTGATGGACCGGTCGACAATTTCTTACGATCGTTACAGAAAGCAAAGCAGGAAAAGAATAGGAATTGACTTTGCCTCGAAAAAAAAATGAGCTAATTAAGCAAACCCGTGTGTCAAGGATACAATACATAGCACAGCATTCAAATCTTTCACAGGACGTACGGTCTTCGCTACAAGGTGTCTTTTTTCGCTATTAAAAAACGTGTTTTAAAATGTTTATTATTGTCATGATTTTGTTTGTTTTTGTTTGTGCATTAAAGTTTTCTAAGACTACCGTGTTTGGGTGTTTGGTGCAAGTCGAACGTGCGTTCGGTGGGAGGGTTAAAATTCAAGCTTTCCAAGTTGCGTGAGGCCTCTCGGTCGACAACCGCGCCGATGGGTGAGTGAGTAGGTTTATATGTGCAAGATCGTAGTCTTTTGACGGCAAAATGGTTGATGAAGAATAATGAAACTTCCTCTCTGAACAGACGCCAGTCCATCAACGACTGCCATACAGCACGATCAAGTGAAACAGATTTATGACGACGTTCACCATCAGTTTGATATGTTGTTAGCATGTTTGTAGTGGTTGGTTGGGATGGGATTAAGCGGGTGATACTTTCTAAATGCTATGTAATACAGCCAATAATACTTTTAGCCCCTTACAGTCCTCAGGAAACATAGCCAACGTCGCCGGAACGGATAAGCCTAACGGTGCGCTGCTAAACGGTTGTGTTTTGTAATTATTTTGTCATTTGTCTTATCTGGTAACGAGTTGTCTCCTTTAGCAGTTTCCTTTTCGCTTCATTGTCCCAAAAATTTGTAGATTAGTTTTGGGAGTTGGTAATTGCATAGATGCGTATTTAACATTTTGTATTTATTTTTTGTTTCTTTTTTTTTTTGAATTTGTGTTATTTTGTTGTTGTTTTATTCTTTTTTGTTTTTTTTTTGCTCCTATCGTATTACAGTATCATTTTGCTCTTTGTTTTCTTTTCATCCCCAACATTCCCTACATGAGCATGTTCACAATCATCGCCTACATCTCTTCGGTAAATATATATATTGTCTTCGTCTTCTGCTTGTGTTCACAATACTTTGCTTTCTCTGCTTTTTTTGTTTTGTTTTTGGTTTTACATAAGTGTCTGCCACCACACACCACACACACACACACACCCACGATGACACGAGTGTGCGATGCCTAACTCGAACCCAGCGCGATCGCACTCGATCGATAGCAACTCATCGTCAGCCCTAGTCTTTGGCGAAAACGGAAACGGAGTTTGCCCAAAAACTGAACAGTAAAACTCCTGGTTGTGATCAAGCGTGAGGACGTGTTCTGAGCGTCCTGTCAGCGAAGTTGCTGCCAGTTAGAACCAAGTCTCGAAGGGCATTACCATTCGAATGCAAAGAGAGAGCGAGAGAGAGAGAGAGAGAGAGAGAGAGAAATAGCAGTGGAGCAAAAGGAAAAGAAAGTTTAAACTAATAAAAGATATCGGGATTCGAGACGGTTTCGATATGTCAAATATGTCGACGACGTCGACTTTATAAAGTTTAAGACGAAACACTAACGCAAGAAACCCATCCATCAAAGAAGGGTCATGTATAGAGTAAGCAGACTAGGTGAAGGGTAGACAGAGTTTGTAGTTCTCGATTCTTAAGGCATCGGCTGGTGATTCAGTAGATTGTTGTTGACGTGGTTGGGGCCACCGTTACTCGCGGGGCGACGTTTCGGTGGTGCACTGAGTCGCCGATCCGTAATCGCTACAAACGGTAAACGCTGCCGCTTCAAGCGTCCATACCCACCGACCGGTTGGGGTGACGCGACACGGTGATACACGAACTGGCCGGCCCGGGACGACAGCTTGTAGTTCGGATGGTGCCCGTCGGCCGGATGACCTCCGCTGGAAATGGTTGGCCGACCGTACAGTAGATGAGGGCCTGCACCACCACCACCACCACCACCGCCGTCGTCGAAATCGTCGTGGTCCGCCGCGTGCTTCTTGTCGTAAATGATGTGAATACCCTCGCCGGGCAGTGCGTTCGAGTGTATCGTCGAGGATTGGATCGTTTCCTGGATGTAGTTCCGCTGCAGGCCCTGGGCCTTCGCCTGGTTCGGTCGCTGCTCCTCGAACAGGTCCTCCTCCATCCAGTGGGGATTTTTCCTGCGATGGTACTTCCGCTCCCGGTGCTTGTGTGCAGTGTAGTCGGACAGGGGTGCGATCGTACCTTCGAGCAGATCGATCAGCTGCTTGTTGCGCCGGTTATACTTCTTGATGTACGGTGGGATGTTGTCCGGTTTGGTTTCCGTCTTGAGCGAAGTCATCACCTTGTCAAAGTTGGGCCATTTCTCTTGGCTGCTGTGCCCGTTCAGATGCGCCATTATGTCGTCGTTCGTTTCGAGCTTGTTCGAGTTTTCGTAGTAGTTGATCTGGCCCTGATAGTCGGGCTTTAGGTCCTGCATCTTTTTCCAGCGTTCACGCTCACGTTCCAGCATCTTGCGGCGATAGTAATCGTGGTGAAAGTTATGATACGGCTGGTGATACAAGCCTCCCCGGTGGTGGTGCGTGTGCTTGAAGTTCTTGTGCTTCTTGTACAGCTTCAAGCGGTACGATTTGGCCTTCTTTTCCATCTGCTCGAACAGTTCATTTTCACCTTCACCCTGGCCGGTGGCAACCGCTAAGCTTGACTGCGTTGGTTTTCGTGTTGAGATATTATTGTCTATAGAAGGGAAAGGAATTATAGAGGATGGTATAGTAAGGTGTATAAGCACTTGGAACTTTGATAGAAGACACTATAGATGTATGTTTTGCTGTACGATTTTACAATGAACTCAATGCCAAAACTATTCCTATTCTAAGCTAATAAGGCAGCTCTATCTGGGATAGGTGGCTCGGAAGAGAACAGTAGATGGGAACGATTATATGATAGAGATTATCATTAAAGAGCTGGGATGTGCGGTCAAATGTACGCATAGCACAAAGCAAAAGGCCATTACATCGTTGCGTACCAAGTACCAAGAGAACGAGAAAGATTAGGAAGGAACTAATGAGAGCAGCGATAATGCATCTTTACAAGGGAAAAGAAAAGAATGAAGGAGGTCTGGTTACTGGATTGTCGTGAACAAAGGAACTGCAGGCCGAGCTATCGACACCTGTCAACTTAACAGAGTAGTATAGGATTTGCCAGGCAGCATCTATCGATAGCCGAAGGCGTTCAAATCACTGAACAGCAGTCCCACGGCGACCTGACTAGGGAGTAGAATAGTATCTCAATAGTTGGTGAAGGTGAGACTAGCGTTCAGTCAAACACCAACCAACACCTTGACTCGGTTAACAGAGGTCTGAAGAATAAAGAGGCTCTAGAATCGCGGAGAGAAACCCGCCATTCGAGATTAAAGGATCGAAGGATCGAGATCCATTATATCGAATTTTACAATACTATTCTAATGAAAAACCAAAGGCTACCATTTTAACGAAGTAATTATGTTGACTTTATTTCATGAATTGCTGGGTTATGCCTATCATATGATGTCATACGGTTTCCCCGTTTATTTGATGAGGTCCATGTCCCTACCATTCTCGGCTTCTCTTTGATTCAGAGGTTTCTGTACAACAACTCGTTGACATCTCGGGACGGATAACTGTCTTACATCTTTACTCCTACGGATACTGTACTTGGATGTTTGAATGTATCTTTTAACCTAAAACTTTATGTTACTGGAGCAGTTGAACAGAATTGCTTTATTGCAGTAGAAATAATCAAAAGCAGTTTTAATGTTAACGATCGCTTTTTCGAGTAAACTAAAGATCATGTTAAAGAATGTCGAAAAATTAATACTTGTCACTCTCCTAACAGGAGCATCCAATAAAGCTTGTGAATGAGAAATTCGTTTTCCGAGAATGATTAATTTATTGCTCTGGAAAAGCAAGCCAATTTCTCTCGTAAACTCAGCACCAACCACAATCATGCTAAGAACATTAACTTTGGCATGTACCTTGCTGCAGAGCGTAACCTTTTTTTTCCAAGGAATCATAAATTACAATGATTAGTTTGATTTATCTTCACTCACCATTATCGTCCAGTATTTTCCTTGCAAGATCACCCCTTTTCTCGCCATCGTCCTGTCCGCCGTTCGCAGCGTTAGCCAGCAGGTACGCTCCATCGATCGAGTTCAAAAAGTCGATACTGTTGCTGAGCAGCGCTGCATCGGAATCGGTACGAGACGTACGGCCATCTTGCCCATCGTCGGTGGGCATATCCTTCGCCAGATAACGACTCCTCTCGATCGCATTATCATCCTCCGATTCTGTATCGACCTCACCACCGTTGCCACCGTCCTCTTCCTCCCCTGTCGGTTCCGCATCAAAGCGTCCTCGTAGCGTACCGATACGTCCTCCCACCGGATCACCGCCGTACCCATTCGCGTCACCGTCGTCGTCTAGCGTCAGCTCGGGCAGCTCCTTTTCACCCTTTGCCACTGACGCCAGCTGCTCAATGTCACCGGGCGTCTCCTGTCCCGGGGAACGGTCGCGTTGGCGTGGCGAATTGCGAAATTCATTAAATGGATTTGCCTCATTTACATTGGCGCTGCGCGTACCGCCAGCCCTGCCGGGCCCGTTCGCCATTGTCATGCTCATGATGTTGGAGAAGTTATAAATATCCGCTTCATCTGGTGCTAGTGCGATGAAATTTTCTTCACCCCCATCGTCAGCGGGCGCGGGACCGATGGGGCCGCCCAAGGACGATTCTTCACCGTATCCATCCTCCACACCGTTCTGTCGCCTGTGTCGATGTTTGGCCTGTTGATCCTGTTGTGTGTGTGCGTTGGACAGAGCAGAAAAAAGAGAGCGAAAGAAAACATTATGCACAAAAGTCATTGGGAAAGTGTTGGTACATGCGGCAATTAATTCCGGGTTGAGCCTCAACATACCCTCCCACCCCACCATCCCTCCATCCGGTGCAACTTGTTTGAATGAACGCTTGTTTGGCAAAAGTTTGAAATAAATTAAAAAGATTCCAAAAGGGCAGTGGAGCGCAGCAGAGCGACGGGATGGTACAGGCCGAAATCAATCACAGCATTGTTTTAAAACGCACTTCGCTTTACTGCTGGCTTCCGTTTCCCGATTTACCGACTGTTGTTCGTCGGTGAGGCTCGATCCGGGACCCATTATTCAAATATATCTAGAAGCTTGCTTGTGCCTCCCAAAAACTGCTTCTTCCCGAGGCTTGGTGGCTATTAATTTAGCTGTGGAGGCAAACGGTATCGCTAAAGTTAGTTTTAATTAATTGAATTTTTAGCCACGCTGCTGGCACTGAACGTTAGGGTTTGGGAGGTAGGGTATACTGGTGATGACGGATTTGCGCCCAATGTGCCCGGTAGTGTCGGTCGGAACCGCGAGTCAGCAAATTTAACCACAATTCGATTGATTAAGTTGATGTGCGTAGGTTTGGTTTTGACGTGAATGGTGGGTTTTTGCAGTCTGGCGTGCAAAACGGGGACGCTTGTCATTGACAATAGTGGGCTGAAGGTTTTGCAGGAGAGCAAAAATAAAAAATAAATTTAAGCGGTAGCTTTAGCGAATGTTACACAACGATGTCCGTTCACCTAATATTGTTTTTCTGAACAATTTTGGTTTGTAATGTAGGTCGAAAAGGTGATGAATATAGTTACAAAAACTGCTAACTGAACAAGCAATGGTTGAGTCAAAAATAAATATTAGTAATTACTTTAGCTTTTACCGTGCCTAGCAGATCAGCTTTCTACAGAATGATTGGATGAGGTCATTCCAAATAAGAATGTTCAAAATATTGGAGGTGTTTTATTAGTTTGCGATTCACCAGTTTTTTGCTCCGTAATTCTCCAAATTCTAGTTTAGAGAGTAAGTAATCATATTCTGAATAATCTCATATATGAATCTTTTCTCCAATTTCTATACTGAAACATTCAAAAGATTTTGCTTTGAATCAATCTTTTATTTCACTAATTAGTATGACGGTACGTCACTGTATTGTTTTTTTTTTCATTGTTGATTTCATCTATAATTGCTTTGAAATATTCCTTTCTAAATACCACTAAATATTTGTTTGTTATTAGGTTGCCGTAAAAATATTTTTCTTCATTTTGTTTTAAAAATATTACAGGGTGGCATCGTAGAAGTGATACACTTATTCGAGTGCCCCTTTATTGTGTTTTCTTTCACTGTATGTCAACCACATGGGTAAATTTTAACAGATTAACTTGTTTATGATTACATACACTTTGCGATTAATCCAGGTTTTTATTAATCTACAATGGATTCAAGCCGCAAACAAACACATTTTTGCATTTTGCAGCAATATTTGTCAAACTCTTATAGATTAAGCAGAAACTGTCGCATCTCAATTCGAGTCGATTATTCGTCTACCGGACCTTCAAGCACTACGAAGAGATAGGCGCGGTTGTTCCAATAAAAAAACGGGCAAAAAAACGTACTCCAGAGCTAATAAAAAGGTAAAGGAACTTATCCGGCTCGCTGGTTGAGATAGATGGCGCAATGGAAGTAGAAAATTCATGGCTTAACCAGCAACAGAGTTGTCGACAGGTTGACCAGACCCTCGCTTGCTGCTGAAGGCACACGCAGATCACAACATCATCTTTTTGGACGAAAAACAGTTCACTCTGGAGGTATCCTTAAATAAGCAGAATGATCGATAAAAGAGCAGTCGAGCGGTACTAAAATGCGTCTACGGTGATGGTATGAGGAGCTATCTCGACCAAAGGGAAGTTGCCGCTATTATTTATCGACAAAGGCGTGAAAATTAACAAGAAGTACTATTTAGAACACGTTCTGCAAATCCACTTGAAATCATGCGCTATAAAGCTTTTTTAGAAACGATAGCTTTTGCTTCCATTAGGATTCAGCTCCAGCCCATCCAGGCTTCGAACGTTCGGGAGTGGTACAAGAAGCATTTGCCATGTTTCATCAGCGCATCGGAATGGCTTGCTTCGTCTTCAGATTTGAATCCGTTGGACTTGACAATATGAGGATACATGCTCGGAATCTTGGGCGTCGTCAAATTTGGACGTCCTTAAGAGACGGTTGTTTAAGATATGGACCGAAATGGATGAAGTTGTGCGTGTGGCCTGCAACAATTTCGAAAGCGCCTATGGGTCGTTATTAAGAGTAATGGTTTAAAGAATTTAAATAAGTTAGGTGAAATGAAAGCTCATTACTAATTTATGGTATTTAATTCGATTCAGAAGAGATATCAAACCTGGTTTCGTTTTTATTACATAAACAAAATGTATTTCTCCCACGATGCAACCCTGTAGAGATAATTGGGACGGTAGGACCGGGATTCAAATCCCTTTCCCTCTTTAAAAGAGGATGGAGGACCCAACTTCGTGGTATCTAAAAGTCAACTGAGCCATTCGCCAGCCAGTGTGGCTTAGTAGATCGTTAAGCTTGGAAGAAGAGAAAAAGCAAAAGTCTCCATTTCTACCTGCAAATGTTCCACATCGTGCTGAACAGAGTTTAGAAATGGTTGACACATTCATTGCAATTCATCCCAAAACTACTGTAACAACAAGATATTATCGCAAAAGAGTTTGGATCAAGTATTCTAACCTTTTTTTCAACTAACTGCAACCAACTAATCTGAGCTTAATCATATCAACCATTATGACTAATTGCAGATAATAAAACGCAACAGAAATACTACAGCTGTCCGTAAGCGCTGATTGTGGCGCCTCTGGGTACAACAATAATGCTGCGTACTTTATGAAGCGAGTAAAAATCACGGCACCATTATGTGAAACACAATCCAGTAAATTCCTTCACCATCTCATCGCTAGCCATCGCATATTGATGCTCATGCCGAAGGAAGGTCGGCAGGGAACGTTATTTTCATTTCATTCCCACCTACAACATTCTCCCACACATTGACCACACAGTGTGGGCTCTCGAGACGCGCGCGCGAAGAAAACGAAAAAAAAAACTCACCTTGAGCGCTGGAGCGGTCCCAGCGTGGGAATACACATGAAATTCTTGCAACTCTCACCGACTACACACTTCGCAGCCCTAACGATCATCGATTTTTATTCGGCGCTCTTATCGAGATGGAAAATCTGCTTTCAATTTCCTTTATCATGCTGTGCGTTCCATCCGCTCGCTTTGGTTTGCCGATGAAAATTCTTCCAATGAGTATGTCCACCGCAGTATCATGATGCCAGCATCGTCCTCATCATCGCTACAGCTATCCTACTATTAAGTGTGCAAGTTATGTGCGTACAAATTCTGCTCATCCACACTTTCCGGCGCTTATTCTTTGAGCGGAGTTTCCAGTAGCGAATGGCAACTTAGCGCAAGCGGAAGACGGGCGCTGGTGGTGGTGGTTCGTATTGTCATCCATTGTTGGTGAAATACAATGGAACGGCTTCATAAAGTCTGTTTTACTTCTCAATTCCCACCACATAAAACGTAACCGCTTGTCAGGGGGTGTGTTTTATTTTTTCGTTTGCTTGTGAGAGCTTGTACTGAGTGGTGAGAAAATATAAGCCCTCACGAATTGAGTGATTCGCATTGCCAAAACAAACTTTACACTCGGGTTGGCAGTGATGGCACGTTTGTAAGTCCTAAAGGATGTCCATTTGTCTTTTGGTGGGTTTTTATTTTGTCGTGCAATCAATGATGAACTTGATTGTCTGGTTTAACTGTCTTTCTAATAAGCAAACAAAAAAGGAAAAAGTCAGTTTGAGGCTTGGTTGGTTGTTGTAGGGGATGGCAAGTCATTTTAGTTTCGGTATGCCGTACTTGAAAGATGGAAAATCTCAAAACGGTTGTAGATTTTCTTTTAATCACATTTAGACAATTGTTACGTACGTAACGGTCGGTTTGAAGATGATCAGAATTATTGTAACTTATCGCAGGAAATCGTCGTCATTGGTCAAAATAAACATATGATTTTGGAAACGACCCTACGTACGAAACTGTCGGTAAGATTATTTGGACAAGAAAAAACATGGAACGCGCTAAGAAATAGGACCAAAATAAACATTAACGCTAGCCCAAGAGCGATTTTACAACCTGCAGCGCATTAAAAGGGACAAAAGTAAATAGGATAAACTGCATGCGGACCAACGCAAAGTGAGTGCAATTAAACAAAAAAGATGTTGCACGGAACTAAAATAGGACCTACCACGAAATAGGAAAACACGTACAGTATGGGAACATAAACAAAACAACGTCAATGAAGCCCATGCAGAGATTAGATAAAAAAGGTTCTATCTCTCTCGTATATTTTGTTCCATTCTAGCATTAACGAAAATTGAAAGTCTGTTAGTGTATAAGAAACGTAACTTTGTGAATAAAGTTAGTATTAATCTGAAACTCAAACGAGAAACGTTACGCTTTTCATTGACACAGATTTCTACTCGGATTTCTTCCGAACCCATCCCCATCCGAACGTTGCTAGAAAAAAAGAAATTCCACTTCTGCTGCATAACTCCCGATGTACGGAGGAGAACTAGCGGGAAGTTCTGAAAATCTTAATTCGATAATACTTTTGGTAGGAAGTCTATTCTGGCTAGCGGTTGAACTTAGGAACAAGCAGGCCAAACCTTCGCGTGGCCTGGCCTGGTTCCGTCGCTAACAACAATAATAAAGTTGCATTAATCAAAAGCTTTAAATTTTTAATTTTTAAATGTGAATATTACCAAAGAAAAACCGAAAATGGGAAAATAAAATTCGTAGTACATAAAATAGCAGAATAAACTTTGCCGTTTGCCTCTTCGATAAAAACGGTTGACTGGAAGCGTATTGAATAATTTAACTTTCTCTCGCTCTTTTATTAATGCAAAACTGCAAAAGCTAACAGAGCATAAAGCAAACAATTTGTCAGAAATCAATAGCATATTTGGACCAATAACGCCAACACGCTCAGTAGCAGGGTAATACACATATTGGGGATTGCGAAAATATGATGGAGACGCCTGGTGTTTGGTGTAGTAGCACGTGAACCATCGCAACGCAGCGGTACAAAAATGGATGGATAGATAGCTGTTGTAGCGTAAAGTATAGCTTATACGTACTGAAATTCGTATTCAAGTGGGGAAAGATAAAGCGTTTTGCTTTTTTTTTCCTGTGTCCGCTGTCAGTCTTTGTTTGCTTGTTGCATTTACACACACACACATACACATTTTTAGCGATGCGTGTTTTTTGGGGGAAAAATGGTAAATCGTCGACCATCACTCATCCCCATTCACGAATTGTTGAATGCTGTTTTTTGAGGTTGTTTGGATGGAATAACAGCAGCATAAAACACACATACATATAAACACAAACACACAGCTAAATCCAGAAGCTCAACGTGAGGGGGAAAAAAAAACCGTTCCTATTTGTTGGTCTCTTGAGTGTGTGGTTCGGTAGGCAACAAGCGGAAAAGATGAACAGACGCACATTTATCTGTTCTCTGTCAACTGGCAGTTTCGAGAGACAATAGCTACACTAGCATTTCGATGCCACGAATTTTTTTTTCCTTCCCTTGTCGTCGCTCCGTTGGTGACGACCAACTGTGTGCAATTGAGTGTTCGATCGATTGAAATGAAGTGGAGAGATCGTAGACAGCAACAACGGCGACAAGGACATCGATGACATAGAAGGTCATAAATTTACAATCCACCCCTGCTAGCCCCGAGCATGCTGCTCCAATGCTGTCCAATTCCAACACACGCATGCTTGCGTCCGTAGCTTCGGGGAAACCCACCGAAACCCACCGAACGTGCCAGATTACTTCAGTGCAAGCAAATGGCACACACACACACACTAGGCATAGCACGTCACAGAAGTAAAAAGAAGCCAAGATAAACAAGATAGATGGGACCGGTTACGGTTCTCTTTTTGTCACTCGTTCCAGTCGACGGTTCCAGTTTCCAGCTCGATCGATTGATTTTGGAACCCGCGTCCGCGGTGCACGGGTACGGGATGGCAATTTATCAGACAACGGGTGGCCAAAAACCCGGCAGCAACATGATGGCTGTCACAGCACCCGTCAAACGGGACAGCCGCCCCAACGTACGATTTTGCTCCCGAGCCGGAATCTGGGGCGTGGGACGTGCGTGAGATAAATGGCAGAAGCCGAAGTGAATTAATTCGTGCCGCGTGTCGATGATGAGTACCGCAGCAAGCGAGTGCCTTAACATAATTTGTAATCATTGTACGCTGGCGTAAGGTGCTGTAGGCTGGGATGGTTTGAGTGTGTGTGTGATACGATCGATAGGATCACTCGACGAGATCCTTGCGGTACGGTTTCCGTTCTAATTAGTTTACATACACACACACATACATACTGGCACACGTTTGCGTTTAGTCAACATCCGCTTGTGCCAATGATTTGAACTCAATTGCTCCCATTTAGGCAAACTATTTAGGTTGGCTGACATTAGTCGACATGACGAGGTTTACTGACAAACATTAGCGATCATGCGTGCGATGTTGTCCGATGGGTTACGTTTGCAAACGATGGTGGGTAATCGATTTCGATTAAGGAATTGGGCGTGAGAAATCAAGCTCGTCTAGTTTGTGGTTCAATTTTCTGTGTTTCAACGATGTGCTTATTCTATTCGTGTGGGTTAGCATTGTTTTGTATTACTATCTTTTGTATCACAGACAATAAAAAGAATCATTTGAAACATTGCATGCTGCCTGTTGAAAACTGCTAGAAATATAATTATCTACCTGAGGATCGATGTCGTAAGATTATTCTTTCAATTCAGATCTAAATGCTCTGTACAATTATGTACGTTCGCAAAATAGATTTACGAGATTTTGAGAATTTTCAAATAATTGGGGCATCACCCCATAACAACATTAATTCTTCTTAGATGAGGAGCATATCGCTGTACTCCGAGTCAAATGTTAGTCGATCCTTGAAGCTTCAAGCTTCATGAGACTTGGACTAGTCCTCATAGTAACAGGAACCTAATCTGCCAAGAGACGTTTTGACCAAGTAGGCTTCGTTCTCCAAAGGAACTTATCGATCAAGATACCTTAAAGTCCATAAAGGTCATATCGTCCAAAGTTTCTTGTTGTATAATGAATCCTTATCATAAGGATAATTTTTAATTTTAATCCTTAAATTCTTATCCTTATCATAAGGATAAGGATCATAAGTTCTATGTAAGGTCCAATAAAGTCAGTCAAAGTGGTCGAATGCTAACTTATTTATTTTAAATTTCAGACAGGAAATATGAGAAATTCTTTGACGCACTAACAAGGTAGATGAAAAGGTAATTTTATGCAACAAAAAAAACTACTATTAACTAAACATAGCTTCTACCATGTAGTACGTGGCGAAAATTTTACTTTCTATAAAAATGTGGGTAGCAGTTTCGTAAAAGTTGTACATGTTCCTAGCGAATCATGCTTTAAAGGAAAGCATACCTTTTCAAAGACACAATGGACGTCGTTATGCAACACGACAAGAAGGCAAACGCAAGACCCAGACTATACCACCTTTCCGCAAAGGCAAACCTGTGCTTTCCATGCCCGTTTTTTGTATGCGAAAGTGAAACATGCGCTGCGTAGTACCAATGATATGCCAGGCTCGCCGTACCTGTGGAATGCACGTATCGAGCAGAAATGTTTCGAATTTTCGCTTCTCCGTCCATCACCGCACCGCTTACCACGCCGACCATCGTTGGACGGGGCAGTCTGACATTCGCTTCACTGTTGGATGGAAACTTGCAAGAAGCACGATTTCATTTTTTTCCACCACTAGTTTTCTATTCAGCCAAAATTTTACCCTTTCCCATCCGGAGGAATGTTGCCCATACATCAATCTAACAACGAAACGGATATGCTTTTACTTCAGCGCGTCAGCTAACAGCGTAACAATTCGTGCCATTTGTGCCAGGCAAACCGACCAACATGCCACAGCGGTAATGGTTGTACAGTGAAAGAGGTTAAGCTAGAGTGCCATACGCCATTGAACCTAACATTGGAAAGGAAAAGAATAAAAAATGAAACATGGTAAAAGCAAAACAAAAACGATTCTCAAACCTCAAAGAATTAGACCCATTAGGTAAACCAAAAACCTTTGCCCGGAAGCTGTGCTATCGATGGCATATTTGAAGTTGAATTTCCTTTTTGGGGCGTTGCTAGGCAACCGGAGGAAACCTGCTAACGTCCTACCTGGTTGCTTTGATTGCCTGGGTTTTGTTGTTGTTCTTTCTCTTCCGGCGAACTCTCTCCCACCCAGCAGAGATGTCCTTGCCCGATTTTTCGTTCCGAGTCGTCGAGCCTTGTTACGGTTATTTTCTTTAGTCATTGTGCGTGTGCCAAGACGCGTCACCCAACTTTCGCTACCCGTGTAGACCGGCAGGACAATCAATCCTAGCTCGGTGCGGGGTGGGGCATTTGTTGCATGCCACTTCACCCCGGCGTCTTCCTTCCCGGTGACCAGCCCTCTTTGATTGCGCTCGGAAGTGGAGAAAAAGGGTTTCCGAGAAAGATTTATCACCAAACGGTTAAGGTTGTCAGCGAACGGCGAACGGGATCGGGTTGGGAAACCGCATTGAGCGCTTTCCACATCACCTGCTAGCACGCGCGTGCAGAGGATAAAAAGTCGACATAAAAATAAAACTTTCTTTCTTGGTGGGACGTAAACTGATCCGTGTTTCCAGGGAGGACCACTGGGTAAGTACGCTGAAAAAGGAAGAGAGAAGCAACAAAAAAAAAACATACACATAAAAGGGATGAACTGAATTTGGGACCGAGGGAAAACGTAAATCAATTACGCTGCCAGCAGTCGTTCAATGAAAATTCAATTAGGTTCGATGTTGTTTCACCCCTCCCGGGCGAACGGTTTTCAAGCGTCCCCAGCTCGGACGGTGGATTGTTAGAGAGAGTGGTGGGCAGTACGCTACCTTGGCAACCGTTCTCGGGGGAATGATTACTCTCGCTCGATCGCGAACAGTCCCTGCCTTGGCCCAGCGCATCGGACGCCTCCCGAAACGATAAGTCGTCATTATGGTAATTTTATTGACTCCCGCTATAATCAGATTAACGGGGAAAATTAAGTCCATACATGGAACCTGCCGGCTAGATGGGTGGCACGTGGATAGTGATGGAATTTGCACTCACCGATGCAAACCTGGTACCTGGTGGGTGGTAGCCATTGGCGATGGCTGTTGAGAGTCGATTGCTTGGTCGATTGTCGATTGAGGTGCTTGAGTTAAATGTCCTCCGGTGGCGTTGATTGATACAGATGAGTTTAGCTTTGCTTACGCGATTAGCCACCGGTCCGGTGATGTTTATGAAAATTTCTCCCTGGGGTGAAATTTATAACGTGACCCGATTGTAAAGTAAAAAATCTGTTCGAGCTTTCGTTGCCTTTGCACGATGTTATGTCAGAGGACACACCATTTCCATTATTTAATAGAAAAGGTTGAAGTTGAAAAATTGTTTGAGGAATTAAATAGAAATGGAAAATACGGCCAAGAGCCGTCATACTGAAATGTAAAATAATTAAATAGAAAATCTTTAAGACATTCTCATGCGAGCTATGTCTCCTTTTTTTTTTTTTTTGTTCAACGACCATTAAATCGGTCGGCAACGACCTTTACATAAATAGCTCACGAGATTTATTGCTACCAAGTAGTTGAAAAATCAAATCCTCGGTACGGTGGACCGGTGAGGATGTCGCCTTAACCACTGGATCGCTCCACATCCGACTGAATTATATGAAGGACTTATCTCATTGTGATACTTTGGAAATGACACTTTGGAAGGCAATGCTAGTTAAATGTTCATACAAGTATTCCTCCAAAATCATAAAAATTGTTGTAAGCTTTTTATTTACTTATTTTTGGTTAGAAGACCAATTTTTGGATTAATTTATTGCTGGAAAAAGCTACCAATATGGCCAGGCCATTCTATTGGCTTGAATAAAAATTGAAAAAGCATGAATAAAGAAAATAACATACAAAAAGAACGCCAAAAGAAGGATCGATCGAGTAAATAAAAATTATTGTTAAAAAAAACAGTGTAGAAATGAGAAATAATCTATATTTCAGCGATGTATTTTAAGACTCAATTTCCAGACCCTAGAGTTACCTGAATAAAATTGGTGCTTTTGCTTAATGTTTTTTTTTTCTGCAGGGATGATTCATGACTTATTGGTTAGTAAACACACTAGGCCCATTAAAGTAAAGCAAGATCCCACACAAGAGCAAAGCCGATTTCATTAGGTCAGCTTGGATCATAAAAGTTTTACGGTCATTCCTTTCTCATGAAAGGGTAAGTTAAACCAAGCTATTAAGTCAAGAGATTATTCAAATTTTTATATTTGTTTCGTTAGTAAGTAGGGAGATTGTCACTTGAACTTGACTAAGCCTTTTAAATTACTCCATATAAATTATGGAGTAATCAAGAGGTACATTAAGAGGTACAAAATTCGAGATTTTAACTATCGCAAGGTGTTCTAGGACCGCAAGACAACTTTGAACTATTTTTGTTAGAGTTTTGCAATATGAAGAGTTGTAAATATTACTTTCGATGCCCCATGATAACATCTTTCCCATTGTGTTATGCCTGTTTTCACTCTCTACAATATGTTCAACCGATCAATGGATGAATTATTATTGCAGCGGATAGTTCCGAATGACAGCCTACCGCTTTCAGACGCATCACACAAGCTGACGGCATCACAAACGAGTGAAATCGTAGCAACAGAAACACGGAATAACGCTAGCACTACTACTTACGAGACCACAGAAAAACTTGACCAATAAACAAGCGGCAAGTACAATCCACTTGGTAGCATAAATCGTCGTTCCGCCGTAGGATAATATCAAACGTGACCAGCCAGTGAAACCCTTCTGTCAATCAGAGACACTTGATTGAGTGACATTTGTGAACGATAATTAGTGCAGCAAAAGTGCATACTGCGCTGATGTGAGGGGGAAGATGATTGATGACTGAAATTGATTGCGAGTCTGAAATTGAGGTTAATTATTTTCCTATTTAATGCACGGGTAGCACGGCAAAGTGCTTTTAATTGGATTTTTCTTTGAAATGTTGTTGTTTTCTTATTACTGTGAAGTTTTTGAATTTCTTGCAGGTTTTTGCAGTTAAATTTTTTTTTCAATAAGATTTTTTTATTTTTTATAAAATATTACAAATTCTTGATAAGCCAAAATGATATTTTACCACAGGCACATTTTATTCGTTATTTCAATTAATCTTACGGTTTTTAATGTTTAATAAGGAAAAGCAAAATCTTTCAATTTGTCCTGAAATCGCAACAGAATTCCTGTTGCATACCTTCCCCCGATCCTTTCTCTCATTTCACATAAAAAACGGCGGACACCCACAGAATGGTTGATAGAAAGCTTCACAAGAACACAGTCCACCTAATGAAAGCCTAATCGTACAAATTGGATCGATTGCCGTTAGCCGATAAGAATACGCCCGGGAATGGGCAAAGGTATCCTTTTCTGAGGGTTTTTTTTATTTGTTTCCCACCCTCACTGCATTCGTGTGTGACCCTTTTCCCCTCTTCTTGAAATCAAAACGCTTCGGTGTAATCATTGATTACAGCACTTTTATAACGTTTTCCAATTTTCGGACGTTTGCCTTTACCGTTTCCAGCAACCAAGAACATGAACCCAAACATTTTCCCACCGCTTTGCTAGTGTGAGAGAGAGAGAGAGAGAGAGAGAGAGAGAGAAAGAGAGAGTCTTTTTGAAAGTTGCTTTTTCGTCTAAATTCAATCAACTGGACAGTTGGGTGGTCGATCGCTTACGGTAAGATCAAAAATCTTTATCGGTTTCTCTTCCGCTTGACCGGGTTGGTTAACTTTTTTATTGTGTTGCAGTATTTGGGCGCTGAAGGGAAGGTTGATGGGAGAGGTTGTCTGCATTTTATATGTTTGTAACACAAGCAGCTCTAAGATTGGAAAGAATAGATTAGGATGTAGAAAATGATTTTTTGTAGTTAAACATTTTGTAAAGTATTAATCTTAAATTTGTTTTACTTCATCGTCTATTTCGATACATTCAGCTCTGCTATTAAATTATTGTATCATTCTTACTAGGTCGTATTTTTGAATATAATGAATGATACACTTTATTCTTTGTATACAACTCCTGTCTGTCTAAATAAGTTATTGTGTGTCTTTTTCTGCCTGAGGTCATGAACTTCTAGCCTGCATGCTGAAGCCTCAATAATTACACTAGTAGTGGTAAAATTAAATTTCACAAGAACAGTAGTAAGAACTATTCTCCCCAATAAATAACCGAGACTAAATGGGTCAACCTTTTTGGGGCTCGTACGATACAAAACATCTTACAAGCTCTTTATGTCAGGTGCACAAGACCTCTTCGATAACGCTGAGAAGCCTAGTAGGTAAGACCTATGATACTTCTTCGATCTTTGGGACTATGAGGCCTTCCGGAGACGAGATCTTTTGGTCAATAGGATCTCTTAGGCAACGAGAACTCCTCTGTTACGCAATAACGTGGTAAAAAAGGTTTGAATGACGAAGTCTCTACGTTTGCGATTTTTCTTTTGGATCCCAAGACCCTTTGGTCCTTTAACTGCCGTTTCCGCTTTCAGATGAGATTCCTTCATGTACGACATATCTTTATAACTGACGTCCGGTAATATACAAGATCCTGCTGAAATGAAAGCCACTTGCAAGGCAAGTTCCCATCGATGTGAATGTCTTTTCAGAGGTACAACGTACGTAGGTAAACTAGACCAAAACCCACCTGGCCACTTGATACTGCGATCGAGTTAATTTCTAGATCCATTGGATGACCATTTAGGAAAATGTTCTGAGCGAAGACATTATCTCTGCTGTGTTTAAGAATAACCAAATACTGAAGAATTAGCCAAAGTGAAGTAGCCGCTTATCCAAGCTCCATTGAAGGCATATTTCCATTGAACAGATAAATAAATGATAAAGCTAGCTTTGAAGAATGTCCAAACAAAAAGGAGAGTCAAAGTCATCTAAGCCTCATCTAAAGACATGCTGTAAAAGTCGTCGAAAGTCGACCAAACGTGAGATATCACCAGTAACACAAATGCTTGTTCGTTAAAGAAAATTAATGCTTTGGCCCTTTTTTACCGGTTATACCGTAGATTTCCAAAACCTTAAACCGTACCCTCAGAACCAGAAGAAATCAAACGTGTGTTTTTAGATCGTGCGGCAAACCGGTGATGGTTTTCCATCGAATTCCAACCAGTCTCCGGACTGGAAAAGATGCCTCTCTTAATGATGAAGTTCTTCGCGCCAAACAAACGAACACACTCACATACACCAAAGGACGTCGAAACCGGTTTGGAGGATGATGATGTAATCGGATTTGCGAACTCACAAACACACACACGGAGACGGTACATTACAGCCACCAGACCACACAATGCGCAGTAACCCCAGGTTACTCTAAGGCTCCCACTGTCGGCTGCATCCGAAGAATGCTTCCCGATTTTGCAACGGGCAGAATATGTGTGTTATGTCCGTTTATTTTTACCTATTTTCTGTGTCATAAAACCGTCGCTGGAATGGATGGAAACGACTTACCTTGGAATTGGGTTTTGCTTCCGTTGTGCTCGCTACGGAGGGTACAGAACCGGCTGCAAAATAAAAGAGAAGAACCAAAAATAACGATCAGATTAGATAGTCAGGGTTGTGGGTTGTGGGGGGGTACAAAAAAAAACATTGAAGGTTTAGCGAAAACGCAGAAGCCATAAGCCATACATGTGTGTATGTGTGTTGGCGCATCCGGCTGTGGTGCATTACCGTTGTAGGTTAATAGATAATCGATGGATGGAAATTTCGTCCTTCATAACGAACTTGTGTGCTACTCTCGGCGTACAGCTTACGGAAGGACGAGTCCCGCACGCAGGTGATGATTGATGTATGATTGCCAATCATGCCGCACCGGTTGGGGCCATCATTTTCCCTGTGTCTGTGGGCTGTGTTGTTTTATATGATTGGATCGAATGCAGTGAGCGCAATGTAGGTCAACCAGCAGTCGGCTGGCCGATTTCGATTTTCGCCCAAAATTTCGAACCCACAATAAGCCAGAAATGTTTTACTGGGTCATCGTCCAGATACGTTCCACAACGGGGGTTTGGGTTTACCGAGAACGATGATGAGTTTTTCAATTTCCATATCCCAATCTGCCGAAAGGATGTGTTTTCAGCCCACTAGCAACGGCCTGGACGAGGTTGAGCCGAAACTGGAAGCCCCGTAATCTGGACAGTGAAACGACAAGCACAGCACGTTGATAGCAGCATCCGATGGTTGCTGTTAATTAAGAAACTAATTTCAAATTTTCTTGTCCCACTTTATACGTGTGTGGGTGTGTGTTTTTCATTTCCGGAACATTCGCGTTCCGGAAAGGGTTGAAATTGGATGGGAAAAGTCAGGTACAACAAACAATCTGGACTGAACCTTGTGCCACAAAAAGGCATCCGTGTGGACTAGGGCAGGTTTGAAGAGGTTCTCCACTGTTGAAGGCGGGGAATCCCAAGTTGAGGTTTCCCTTACTAGCGAAAAACCCTTCAACAAAATTTTGTTGCTCCACCAGCGAAGCTGCACTTTGACAGGGATAAATTTCTCAACTAATGATCGACATACACACAGCCGCACATGCTGTGAATCTTGGTCAAAAAGGATCGAAAAATGCATCCTTCCACCAACCCCCCCCCCCCCCCCATAAAGGATCATTTTGTGCGATAATTTTACGGTCCACAATTCCATTTTTATTTGCAATCATCTGCTGATTATGGGGATTGCTTCATTGGTCTCCTCGCTGGAAACAGGGATGGAAATGGAAAAGAAAAATCGAAACAGAAGAAGAAGAAGAAAACCCCATTTTCCACCATGAGGTTTTCTTCCTGTTTTGTGAAATAAAATTCAGCTTCCAACGTTTCTTCAAGCCAGTCACCATACAAGCAAAAGATTCGTTTCTCACGTTTTTCTCCATCCAGACGGAAGGTAGTTTAGGTTTTACATGCCCTCCAGCATGGTTCCATTACACGCCTCAGTCTCCTTCACCCTCTTCCTTCTTGTCTTTTCTCTTGGCAGCTGAAGAAGCTCCATTCAAATGGCAGCGACTGCGCAAGAAAAAAAAACCTTTCAATTCACGTTCTCCAAGCATTACGTGGCGAGATACAGCACCGTTGGCTCGATGGATAGTGGTAACAATTTCAAATCACGTTCCACCGTCGTCTTGATATGGAGCCACTTTTCTTTTCGTGCCAAAGACAACGTGAAAAGTAGCAGCAGTGTTCTTCTTCTCTCTCTAAACTGAAACTGAACTGAATTGAGCGGCAGTTTTCTTGAGAGATTTTTTCTTCTATTCGTGCAGCGAAACGTGCGCTTTGGTTGATTTTTCCCTTTTTGCAACGAGGTAGAAAATGGGATTTTCCTCTTTTTACCCATTTTTTCAACACTTTTGCCAATCGTAAAGTCTGCTAAACCTGCATGTTGCATCCACGTCGGTTGATCATATTTTTACCTACCGATTGTGGATGAAGAAGCAGAAAGAGAAAGTGTGGTAAATGGTGGAAGGAACAAGGTAAACCGTGCCAGCCGTAGTAAACGCGTGCCAAGATGATGAATAGTTCCGGGTGCGGAATTATGTGCCATCGGCTGTGCGAAGGTGCAAACTTTTCCCTTTTTACAAAATTCGTTGACTTATTTTTTTTTGCGTAAGGATCCAAAACACCCAGGGATGTGGCCGGAAGTGACTTGCTGGCTAGGTACATCGCACAGATACCACGTGGTGTTTCTGCTTCATCGAGCGTGACTTGAAGCTACTGGCCCCCGAGGAACGATGACGATGACGGTTTTGATTTAATGATGCCGATGAGAAGGTTGAAAAGCTGCTGGACTCTTCTCGCCAAGATAATCGGTACTGGTGGCTGGTGGTGATGGGACGTTCCACTATTCCACGATTTTTGGCCACCTTTTACGACTAAGAGCCATCAGTCAACCGTTGTACTTGATGGGCGAGAAAAGGGTTTTGTGTGATGCGATGATGCAACTTTTCAATGGATTAACTTTGTGATAGCGTAGGGTACTAAAGGGTTCCTCGGATCGTGCCAGCTGAGTGTAAGGCAGGCTAGCAAGAGTACAAAATATGAGCTTAAGTTTGATGGTTCGTTGGGATTGTTTTGAGGCAGCTGACGGACGGCTACAGTGAGGAATGCTATAAAATGTAGCAAAGAACTTGTGCATGTTTGGCCATTGAGGATGCAATGTTAAGTTTAGAAATCAGTATTAGTTTCTACTGGAATCTCTTTTATAAAATAACTTTTATGAGCATTACATTTTGTGGCGAACTGTATGCAACGGGGAATGCCTTCATGGAAGAAACTATGCATTTCAATGAAATGTAACAATATAAATTCAATACTAACGGCTTAAAATATTAAATCGGTCACTCTACAACAAATAATTGGTTTTGATTGTTCGAAATTTGTTACACATGGCTTCATTGTTCAAGAGAATTGTCTATTAAAAAGTTGTAACCAAATTTCAACTTCATTGTTACTAGTAAAGTTCTGATTTGCCAAGAACCATAGTACGGACTTCCCAGCGAGCAGGGAATAACTTCTCTATTAAACCGCATATGGTGAAGGAAATGTCTCCCTGCTAAGTTGAAAGGTAAATCTTACTTATAAATTAATTGTAAGCAATACGGCCTCGCCGCCCTACATGACTCAAACAAAAGAACTTTGTATCCAGACTAGTGATTGCTGGTTTGGATTCTCTTTTGGAGCTAGATTATTTCCAGAATCAAATTTTGTTTCGGAAAAACGGCTCCATCTTCTTCCGTCTTCAAATAGAAGATACCTCGCATATATGAAATCTGTATAGTTCGCATTTACATTATTTACCACGCATATTTAATGTTCGCACCACAATCTCGGGACGGCACGTAGGAATAAAGGACAGGGGCGTCGCTCTTCACACTGAAAAAAAAACCGAGGTTCAATTCCCTTTAGGATCTTTCCTCCGTAGTGAGGACTGACTATCCAACGACGATAGTTGGCCGGCGTGTTCTGGTAGATCGATAAGCCAAATTTAAGAAAAAGCACAATCGAACTCAATCCTCTCAAAGTTACATTCGAACGTTAGTAATTACTCTGAAAAAAAAGGGCCAGAAATTGAAACGGTTCAGTAATCTGAATAAAAATATGATCAAAATTGGTATCAGAAACGGTTCTGGAATTGTTTCCGGAGTCGGTTCATGGTAGCTCCAGTTCCGATTGCCTACTCATCCATACGGAGCTAAATATTTCGAGCCACAAACAATTCAATTTCCAAGAACTTTTTCTTGAATGTTCAGAGCGATTGTTCGATGTACAATAAAATATGCCTAAGGATGAAACTTTGTAATGACAACGCCATTACAATCTTCACTTATATCAAATGTAAATACGTACTTTTGACACATGCACTGTTGATTTTAGAAAAAACAAACTGCCAGGCTCCTAATAGGATATTAAGACTTGGGGCAAACATCCAAATTACTAGCTTTGCCTCTAATGACTCTCTTTTGATAATGGTAAAAGCTTTAAGGCCTTCTTGTTACTAAAAATATCCGTTTTGAGATCAGAAAGCTGTCATATCCACTAGATGGGGATGTGATATTAAGCTTATTAACCTGAATGTGCTCACAATTCTTGCAATGTTAAGTGATATGTTTGAGTAGTCACGAGTTCAGCTTCCTACATATTGCCGGCAGCAGGCGTATCATTGTTTGAATTAAACATACATGTATTTTTAGTAATACTCAAGTAACATTTATTTATATATTGTATTAGTTATTTTGCTCTTTTTGTCTTAGTAAAAAGCCTACCTTTAAAAGTCTTGTTGCTTTTTATAATTAAATAATTAAAGCTCTTTGTAATTGTCGTTACATACTGCAGGTTGATGAATTTCATAACGAATGAAATATCGAAGACGTGCTGATTTGGGTGGAAATACATCCTCAAAACACACACACACACAGCATGTAGCCACAGAAAATTACTTTCGCTAAAGACGCCGAGCCGCTGCAAGACGACCTTTCGCTAATGAGGCAAAAGTAACTTTTAATGAGATCAAGATAGCGCATCCAGAACTGTGCGGATGATTGATTTTGCTCCCGTCCGTTCGGTTCGGCCAGTAAAGCACATTCGCTACTGTTGCTGGAAGGTGATCTATTAAAGCTAAGCAAGCACGAATGTCCATTATCAGCGCAATAAAGGACAGAAGACGGCGATGAAGACAAAGAGCACCACTAAGTAGAGGGATGCTTTTCGCGAAGTGAGCATTTCCAGCACAATTGCAGCAATAAATCGCGATTTTATGTTGTTATTTAACTTGGTCCAAAGTTTCGCACATTCTCCCCTTGATTGCGCCGGTCTTTCGAACATTGTTTTATCTGTTCCGTCCCGAAACACTGCCCGAAGAAGTGGGAAGATTGCTGTAAACATTGCTTCGATCTGCCTGGGGCGTAACTGCGTTGGAAGTGGGAAAGTTCTCGGTTCCTGCTTTGACAACCAATTCCGTATAACTGTCGTGGCCCCAAGCGAGAGGTATGATGATATCGATGGTCTAGGTTGTTTGGCAGAATCGAGACAACCCCCTTGCGAGGAGATTGTGTTTGGCTGGTATAATTTACCTCTTTCATGCGCAAACTTTGCGGCAGATGGAACGGCCAAACTTTTGCTGTCCGTTAATTGAGTTTTGTGCCGGTGTATGCGACCCGACAGGGAAGGGCAGGATGGTAAGGACAAAATTCAGCTTGTCTTTTAACTCAGTGTTCGCGTGAGAGATTAGCGGTGGTTAGTGCGAGCAGAACGCAACAGGGCGGCAGTATCAGCTCTCTAATAGCGATCTTCTTTACTGATGGATTTATGCAGCAATCTCAATTTGAAGCTAATGAAGCGCATCGCTTTGGGGCTTCGGAAGGTACGAGTACGGTACCGTTGTGAGGCGCAAATGAATTGAAAATTTGTTTGGTGAATACGACGGAATCGACGTAATAAGCATTGATTGAGAATGTGGCGATGAGACTGGAGGGAAGATGTTATTTGATTGAACTGACATCAAAGTTAAATTGTGTTTGGGTATATAAACAGATAAGATCTTAAATAGGAATGGTGGGAATCACCGTTCAGTTGTGAAAAATTCAATTTGAACCGATCAACTTAAGGTTGTGCAGGATTCTCCAATTCCATACTAGGTTACGGTGCCGATTTTCACACGTCAGGATTATGTATCGAATCCCATTCAGGACTAAATGTCCAGCTACAATAATCCGACCAAAAATGGAAGGGAAATAACATTTTTTCAATTCACATTGATTTGTAGACATTTTCTTATGTCATGTGGACATATCAACGCCGTCACTGCGTATCTACTTGGACTTCAACTGAAGCTTTGTGACTGTAATTTGTTGAAAATTTCTCATACGGGATCAAAAAGCCTATTTTTTTTTCAAATCTACCGCAAAGGGATTCGCAAGCTTTGGATGCAGTCCATGTCTGTGTCATCAGTGTACGGTGATTCGTGCATGAAATTTCGCGTGATGGTCCTCAAAGATTCCAACTTTGAGTTCCTGATTCTTGTGTCAACTTGCTGAAAGGACAGACCAACCTATAGCTAGACTATGTCTATGGTTTTCAATACAAATTTGCATAACAGTTCCTTTTTATTCAGATCTTGTCAATAGGGTACTCTGGTGTGTGAAAAATAACTCTTCTCAATCTGGATTGTTCTATTTTTAATTCATGTTCATAATACTCTGCTTTCCAAATAATTAATTTCTGTCTTATTTCCTTATAAAACCAAGCCCTCAGATGAAGGTAATTTCTCCAAATAATTCATGGGAGTTTTTTATAAAAAGTTCTTCGATTATAGCTTTACAGCTATAGCTTTCTACGGTTCTTTCTTGATATTTTACAAAAAGGGATTCTTCCAATGCATTCACCCACAGCTGCTTGATTGTTTGAAGGCAGAACAAAACTTTTTTGAACTGTAGGAATTACATATCATAATTGGCTAACTAACAACACCAAAGTCAGAAGTAAGCAACAACAACAAACTGTAGATGAATTAAAGAGTTATCAAAGATATTAATTGCTACAAGCTTCAACCAGAAAAAAAAACTTTTAGAGAAAATAGGAACATATTTGCCGTAACAAATACGCCGGTTGCTTGTTCATAGGGAAAATTCTTTAGCAAACAATTCTATTACACATTTAATCTACTCTTCTGCTTTTGTAGAACGCTGTAGAATCAAACAAAATGAAATACATTTCATTCGAGATTCGCGTGAAAACAATACCGACTGGGAACAATACGATCCGGTAGCCTAGGACACTAAATTAAATAGGACAATGAATCATAGCCAACGTACCGGAGCATTACGCCGGAGCCTGACGAGGGATGGGAAAATTAATTTTACGTCTGTAGGCGTTGCACGAAAATAGACGCACGTTAATATGCGGTCCTCGGTAGTGCTGCAATCTCGCCATTTGCCCACGGATTCCCATCCACCTGAAGCGGTACGGTACGGCGTACCATGTTTTATAATTGATTCTTATCCCTCCCAATTGTTTCGCAAAGTCTTTATCAACAAATTCTAGCCGAGAAATGTTGTGTAAGCACGCGGCCAGTTGCGTCGTTAGCGTCCAGGTCCAGGCAACGGTTTTCCTTCACATTTCTTCACCCATTGCAACGCTCCTCTAGCCGCCGGTCGGGTTCACGCAGTGGAAATAATGAAGCAATATTTTGACAGCTGCAAGGACCTTCTTAGCATCTTCGGGGTACTCGGTCGCCGTCACGGTTTTTGCGCGGCCAGCTGTGGCTGTGGAAAACTTTCCTCCTCTCCCAGCCCCGACCCCGGCAGTAGCCGGGTTGATGGTTTAGTATAATTAATTTTAATCGCTGCGCCAACGGTTTCGCCTTCGCGGTAGCCTCCCTGCGGTCGGCGACCGACCGACTGGGAGGGCTAGCGAATGCCCACGGTGGACCCGGTTGACTAATGGGTGGCGCAGGCAAAACCGTTGAAACTAGCAGAATGCTGACTTGGCGTGCGGTAATTGAATAAAATTCTAATGAGCGTTTTAATTTACTTTAATTAGCGGTAAAATTGCCACCCTGGTGCCAGCCCGTAGCGCCGTGAGTACCGTCGGTTAATGCCGGTTGCTATGCGTGAGCCTGAGCACGGCTCACCTGGCGAAAAAGGTAGGCTACGTGATAATATGCCGGAGCAAGTTCGTTTCGCTCTGGCAGCTGGACGAACCACAACTGTGCTTTAATGATGTAAATGAGTTACGGTTTGCTTATTTTCAGCAACCTATTGCAGTCCGTATCAAAGTAGTATGCAAATGTGGAAGGCGATCTGGAGCGAGCTTTCATCGTGCACTCCGGTCGCCTACCCTGCTGATAGACCGATAGGTTGTGTGGGTCCGAAAAGGTGTGCAACCTGATTGAACTGTAACATGATTACGTGGTGTTACAGAGCCGATGGAGACACAGCTGCGGTGAAAGCTTTGCACGTACACTTGTATTGATTCTCGACTGGTGACTCGACGGTGTCAATCATCGATATACGCGCGCCGGTGGGAAGATTGGGAAGACCAGTGAAGAAATGTTCTTCAGAAATTTGTCAAGAGAGACGTATCGGGTTGCTGCTAATAGGACGGAACACGGAGCCGTGTCGGATAATTGGAATTATAATTATGAAATATTTCTTGGAAATGTGTCTGAGAGTAAATGGATGCTACCGAAAGCTTGATAATATTTTGCACTGATGAGCAGTGGTTTGGATCCCTTCCAGGTAGTAGGACTATAATTAAAATGCTTAAATGAACTTAGCCAGCAAAGGCAAGCTTTGGTAGATTGCAATTAGATTTGAAGTTGGTACATTGTGCCTAGCATTGTTGCACGATTTCCACCCGTTTCTATGCGTTTCTATGCTTCCTCAACCCCTTCGAATCCACAAGCTTGAATGTCGTTGCTATCGTCGTTGGTTGTTTCACAGCCCATCCCTTTCTAACATTCTACTGCCTTTCTTCGCTCTCGCTCTTCTGGGACTTAGTCGTTTTCAGTTTGTGTATTTGGTGAATTTGATCAAAGGCAGCTAGCTGCATTGCAAAATGAAAAAGTGTGAAGGTAAGTCGTACCGATGTTGGTGTCCGTATTTTTCATCCATAATTACGGTAAATTTCATCTTTTTAGATAAAAAAAAAATCCATCAGAAGTCATCCGAGGACACTCAGCGAACGATTGGGATAAAGATTGCTGGCAAATTTGCAGGTAAATGAAGCGAAAACAGTCTGTTTGGTGACGAGTGATTAACAGTGGTTCGTGTGTCTATCACTTTTAGGAATTTATCTAGTTCAGCACTGAAATCCTTGTGTCTACTACCGAATATTGTATTGAATGCAGAATAAGAACTTCAGCGGAAAGAACCACGCGAGAACGGCAATGGATTTTCAGCCCGAAACGAAATCGAAACGATGGGGTAAGTGCAAAGTGCCAGTGTAAAAAGTGCAGTGTTTAGAGCAGTGCAATAAACACAGAACAAACGTTTTCCTGTACAAATCAAGTGTGCGTAACCATTTTGATCCGAACCGCTGATATGGAGATTTGGGCTTCCATAGCAGCAAAGGTAGGGTGATGCATGAAACCTCACAGTGTGACATCCGCCATTGAGCACAACCTGCTCCTTAAAATGCGAGTGTTTCATTCATATTAAGATGTTGCAACAATGCTAGTTGGGTTGCGGAGTAATCGTAAGAAAATGTTCTTAATGTGCTGTACTTATCGTTCCAATTCGTTCGTTGCAGTCATCCGACGGTTTGTCGAACCAAAATTATGACTGCGTGTAGCCTAACCACTAGGCACCAATAATAGCTGTAACAACTTTCATTTAATTTATTATTAACATTTATTACAGGTCCTAACATAAATGAAAGTAAATCAATGAACCGTTTTTCTTAATATATAATAAACATTTCAAAGACAAGGTCAAAAATGTGCTGTATAGAGTTATAAAGAATCCAACATTACATTGTTTTATCATTGATGCACAGGCTTTACTATACCATTTTTTCATATCAAAACATTCTCCTAGTAACGTCTCAGTACTAAAATTACACAAGGTTTCCGATAATATGTAAAACGAATAACGTCGCATATTGGATTTTACAATACGCTTCCCTTAATATTTTAATTTTTATGTTATGGAAAAACATATTATAACTTTATGTTATAACTTTTATCTTTATGCTGATATAAAAGAGTTCAAAATACTACTTTCAATAAATTCAAACACTCCTCAGAATTTCATATATTATATTTATTAATTTAAATGTTATCGTGCCTGACAAAATATGCAATTGAAAAAACGTGACTTTTTATACAAGAATAAAATACCAGTGTGTAAAATAAAATTTCAAATTCAAACATTTGTTATTTTAGTTGAATTAAAGTTTGAAGATTGCATAACTATACAACCTTTAAAGAATTCAAAAGTAAAAATACTTTAAAAAGTATATTTTCTGGTCACAAAACAATCTCAACAGAAAAAAATCCGTTGCTTAATATGCAAAGTTTTTCTTTAATGAAAGATAACGCTTGATTCATCATCCACACGTAACGCGCATTGGAAATAAGTGCTTTTTTCAGCCACCGGCACCGACAGCAGGAAGCCAGCGCACCGGCAAGATTAATGATACAAGAATGGAGTGAAAATTGCATGGCAATATACGTATTTCACCCTGCACTCGTTTCTCAAGTGGTGCGAATTCTTTCACTGACACTAACAAAGCAAAGCAATAGTGCCAGGCGCTACAAAGCTGACGATGCTTCCCGGAGCCGTACCGTTCTGCAGCATTTTTTTTTCGTCTCATTTCATTTCATTTCTTTTTGCTTGTGCCATTTCCTCTTGTAAAGTAGTTGAACATTTCCACTCGTATTCGAGCTGGAGCGTGGGAGAATGTTGAAAAAGAAATTAACAGAATGTGTAGTGAATAGTTTATGAAGCGGTTCAACTGTACCAAACCGTCGCCTTCCTACACATTGGCTGACTTTGAAAGCCAGGATTCTGAGTTCAATATGTGGATTTAAGAGAGGGAGAAAGAGAGAGAGAGAGGGAGCGCGCGAGACTGAAAGCTTTTTTTTCGACTTGTAGTTTTTCAACCAGCCAACAAGAAATTAAAACAAGCATAACCGAGGAACGCTCAAAGCAGTTTGAATAGGTGAAGTTTTTTTTTCTCTCCCTTCCCTCTTCTCGTTTAATGTTTAGTTAAAAGAATTGCAAACGGAAACTACCACATACTGGAGTACTTCAACCAGCACGCTTTGAATCGGCATGCATCGAACGGACGAGGGAAGCCGTACAGTCATGAAGCATATAGAAATGCAAAGCAACGACAAATATCGATCCATTTATTTTTGCATGAATTCCGTGGGTAGACCACTTCAGACGAGATTTATCGTCGGTTCGGTCGCGCTTTCTCCTCTTTTTTTTGCTTTCTTGCAGTCTAACTATGTCTGTGCAGGGTGAAAGCTTTATATCTACTTAAGAATCCTGGCTACCAGTAAGAACCGTTCGTACGAAATGCGGTGGCTTTTCATCAAATCATATTTTTCATCTTTCATTCACCGTGCTTCAAACAACGATTTCCAGCGAATAGTGCGAAACCCACCGACATTCTGTGTTTGATGCATGTTTTGCGGTGTTGCAAGAACCTCCGTGGGCTGGTAGGTGGCGCTTGCTATTTATTTCATTCTTTTGCATGTATACGAAGACACACACACACCCTTACTCATAAAATCATACACTTTCATGCATAGCTTCATCACATCTGGCAGGGACAACACAGATTCCGAAGTTGCTTCGCGTGTAATACATTTTTGTGGCATTATTCATACACCAAGGAAGGGTTAGCTGTTGAGCTTTTCGACCCGGAGCTTGTAGCGAAGACCTGGCACGCGTTGTCATATCCCAAGCATGCAAAATACTTATACAATCCCAACTCAACAGTAACGCTGGTCACGGCGTTCATCCACGGCGAACGAGTTGTTGCAACGGCGCCTGCCGGTTATGCAATATTGTGTCAATGGTCGCTCTTTGATGTGACGGCAACGCAGGTGATTCTTGTGCGAAAGGGAATCCTTGCGCGTACGTGATCAAGCGTGATTTGTTTGATGCTTATTGAAAGACACGTTCACGCAAATGGAGTAAAACTATTACTGTAGCTTTCGGTATAATGGCACACGGTACAAAAAGCGTCACAAAGACGGTCTGATTGGGAAGGGATGAAAGAGTCATGTGTTGAGTGAATTTTATTCATGCAGATAATAATTTTCACACTATGATTCCGGGGATGATGGTTCAAAGCTAATCCCATTTGATGTTGCACCAGCGACGACTAGACGACGTTTCTGGGGAGGTAAAAAGCAACAGACAGTTGGTTTGAGGTATCACACTCGGTCGACATCTGACGCAAAGCATTACAAAGCGGAAGCAAACGGTTGATTTCATTTCAGCAAATTGTTGTTTGACTTTGCTTACGGTCCGTCGGTCCAGCCCGCACAGTACAGTGCCCTCCGGTAAGTTATGCATTGTGTTTTGTGGAATGCATTGGAAAATAAATGTGCCGCCTGGTCTTTTGTCACGTTTGATGGTCAGGGCAGCACAGTGGATGGTTCTAGACACATTTTTCGGTCAGACATTTCTGACGGTCTTGGAACAGTGCCAATGTAAATGGATCATATCGAGCAACGGCTTCTAAGGAACTCTCGTCAAATACATTGCCTAGCTCGTACAAAAGTGTATCTAGTGTCGAAGGTTCAATATTTGAGCAGACGTTTCAGTTGCAGCGAACCAACGGAGCGCTCGAGTGCTTTGGATCTCCGTATCCATATTTGTCCTTTTCGGGGTAAATGTAAATTCAACACGCTTCACCACAAAAGCTTCCACTTCAACCGGCAACACGCTTCGGACTTTAACGCTTCCATGTGTGAGGATGTTCTATGCTTCTCATTTAAATATGCTGGTATGGGCTAAGGGGACGGTAAGCTCTTTTCAAGGACACTTTGCCGTAGAGGTTTGGGTTTTGGGTTTCCGACTCCATTAAAATCAATTCCGGTTGGTTCGAGAAGAGTGGGTTGTTTGCGGGATCCGATTGAGGCACAGATTGAACGCCCACGTGCGTAAAATCAGGTTGTTACAATGTCATAAAACAAGTACGCACACACACACACATTGCAACTCGAGTGGAAGACATTCACATACACTGCATCTGCACACACTGTTGCGTGTGTTCGTCCCAAAGTCCGAACATAGAGAAGAAGAAAAAAACGACTCAGCTCCCCAACAGCTTAAGGAGTAATATAAAAATAATCGTAAAATGTTACAACTTTCTCTCCCATTATGCAATCAATTTTACAGCCTCCCCGTACTCACCACTTCATACTCGTTCTGCTCTTCAGTTGGTGACTTTTTCCGCGTCAAGTGCTGCATAAAGCAGTATTTGCACCGTACACCATAGTCTTACGACCGGAACAATCATACGACATTACACGGAAGGGCAGAACAGAAACAGAAGGAGGGGTCGGAGTTATTTTATTTCTTTGCCAGCACGCCCCTCTTCCATTTCCCCTTTTTTCTGCCTTCCTCTTGCTCTGCACACGCGTTTTGTGTCATCGCCATAATTTCGGGCCATCCTTACAGGGTCTGCCGTTCGCTCGGAGTGTTATGAGTAATTTCATTAACTCCCATTTATCCGCCCACCAACGCCTGCCGAAGGAGTGTCATTCGCGCGGAACTTCATGCCCTTGTCTTCTTGTGTAGGCTGACCGTGGACCGTTCTTTTTTTTTTATTTGTCTTCCCCTTTTACGCTGGTGGCTATAGTTCACGAAATATCTCACTCACTGCGGCTTGCAGTACCGAGGGCTTGTGGGTTGATTTTGAGGTACCGAAAATATAAACGAACCAACATCAAAAACTCGTTGCTATTTGCCACGAAATTCAGTTCGCGAACACCGCAGGCAAGAACGGTAAATTATCGTAATCATTTCATTTGCCCTTTAGGAAGGCTATTAAATGGTACTTCAGGTTATGGTTATAATACAGCGTCCACTTCTTCCCAATTTTTTTTTGTCGTCACTTGACGATCAGGGCCTGTCATCGAATTTTTTTTTCTTACGGTGGAAGATTTCGTTGGTAATAGAACAAGCGTGTGTCTTCGTTGTATTGAGTTGCGTCACGTTACCGTACAACTTCATCTGCTGGTGTTTTCAACGTGCACCTCATTGTTTTGCAATAAAACAGAAGAAAAATCACATTACGAGCTGCTCTCCTAATCCTAACTGCTGTTAAAGGGCAAACTGGGAATGGCAGAAGAAATGAAAAGAAAAATACCTGCTGCCCTTTAAAAAGAAGGGGTGGAATCACCTAAAGAAAGTTTTCTTAAAACTTTAACGTGTAGGGAAATGGCATCTTTCGCCGTATCTTCACACCGTTCACAAATTACGATTTTGTTTTGTTTCGATCCTTCCGTCACATTGGGGTCCCTTTTGCGTTTTCTTGTCCTCATCTTTCTCTTTCGGTTTGGGACCGTCGGTTGTTTTCGCATTCAAAAAGCTTCAGCTTGAACGTGCCGCTACGATGACACGATGGCATTTCTAGCACCGCTGGAGTGTGGCGCCATTTTACATCACCCAGCAACAAAAAGTTCCATGTGAGGGGGCGGAACGAAAGTGGTCGTCAACATTGACAAAGATGAGCCCTTCCAGAAAGTGGTCATAAATTATCCCACCCATCATATTCGGGGCCGTTTGAGAGCGCGGGGCAAATGAATTTATATTAAATTTGTTTTCTTTTCCAAGTAGCTTCCCGTTGGCCAACAAAAAAGCATAATTTTTTGTTTTATGTGTCGTTTCTTGGTGCCTTGCTTTTCTTCTAAAGTAAAGGTTGCGATGTTTCACGGAGCGGAAGCGGCCACCTCGCGCGTAATGAAAGTTTGTTTCGTAAGGGAACCTAAATTTGCATAAAGAAAAGTCATCCAGCATTGCTGTCGGCCCTTCCGCATCGTTGTAGTTGACCTGATGGTGGTTGTTGAATGGTGCGAGGGCGTAGACGTGTCGATCGTGTCTACACGTCCCACGCATCAACACTTTCAAGATACGCCTCCGGAGCGTCTCCCATCCTAAACACGTTGGATGCACAATATTTTGACGGATTTTTTGTTGTTGTTGTTGTGTAGCGCCTTACTTTGGGACAAACGGAAACAAATGCTTCTTTTTGCCTGTACCAGACCAACCCTTTAGGCTTTTGTTAACAAGGGTAAAACAACACGGCACATCCTATGGTTATGGGAGGGGATGAACGAACAGTTCGGGTTTTTGCTTTTTAACTAATCTTGCTCCTATGATGAAGGTATGACGAAGGTCGGAGATAAACTTGGCACTGTTGTTTGAGGCCTTAGATTTTGTAGCACACAATTTGGTACTGTAGAGATAATGCTTTTTGAGTATGTTATTTTTATTTAAAAAAATATTCTTAGAACACATTAGAATTTTGGTTCGTTCGTCGAAAAGCCGATTAAGATTATTAGAATTTCATTTTTAGCATGCAGTTACGTTGTTGAGGTTGCTTTCAAGCTTTCACATATGAATGGAGGCGCCTGGTGTTTCATAGAACGATGCACCAGGCGTCTTCACTACATGAGAATAAATCATATTCTCGACATTCTTCCAACATCTGCAGCAAAATTATCGCACACAAACATACGAGTTTCACACCATGAGACGTCATCTTAGGCATGTACCGTCTTTTGATACCAAAAACCTTCGAACAGATGAATTATCGTACAGCTAGTCAAGACGTGAGTAACTCATTTAGTAATATTCTGTACTAAGTAATGGAGCCCTCGATTGTTGGCAGCTCATAACACACTAGCGATACTACACGCCTTAACCACAAATACACTGGACCGATGGCTTAGGCTTAGTTCCGGTCAGCCTTTGCGTCTGTGTCATCTAATGAATCATACGTGACAACCATGGCAAATTAATGAAATCTTAAAGGACCCATCAGCTTCATCCCAACCGGCAACCAGAGGCTGCCACCGCAGTCAGGATGAATTTAGTCACAATTGTTCGGCATGAGCACGTTCTTGGTTCTCCGCACTGTCATCGCAGAAGTGTTAAGGATGGGGCCGTGGGACCGAAAGATGGCCCGTGACCAAGAAGCTTGTTTGTGCTGTCGCATAACATGAAGTGACTCCAGGAAGAACGGGATGATTTAGGGCCCTTAACCCCCACCTCTTCGGTACGTGCCGGTGCACCCGTTTGTATGCTCCCGAGTGAGAACACAAGAAGCAAAAAAGTCACCAGCTCGGCCGTGGTACTCCCGATTCGTGCCAGCGAACAAACACAAAGGATAATAATTAAAAGATAATCCAATTTAAGTTCTTTTTAAATTTAATTAACTGTCCAACCGAGACCACTCCACGTCTACCGCGATACCTTGAGGAGAATGTTTGATGTGGTCCGTTGTGAATGAACTGGAAACGGTTGGCGGGAGATAAAAGACAAAAACTCATCATCGAAATTAAGTCATTTTATCCCGCCCGAGACAAACATATCGCTCAACTAACATAAAATACCCGAAAGCTACTGCCAAAAGCTTTGCCATGATTCCAGCCAATGAGGAACAATACGGTTTACGGTGCGTTAAGCCCGTACTTACTATGATTACACAATGTGAATGCATAATATTATAGTAAGCAAGGGTGTGTGGTAACAATGGGGCGAAAGGAAACCATGTTTTTTTATGGTTTTGTTATATTCTCTATTTTAAAACTTCGCATTACGTCAATAGCTGCGGCTTTTTTCAGTTGCTTTCATCTGCATCAGTTACCCTCATGGCGTAATTGCACCATTGGAAAAAAGGAACAAAGCAAGAGCTATAATAAGCGAATGAATTTCAGTTTTCGAATAGATGCATTTTTTGCAGGAACAAAAAAATGGTAAATAAAGTTGCCAGACAAACAAATGAAATAATTAAAACGGATATTGTCTAGTGAATCAACATTATATGTATATGCAGTACCACGAATATTGTGCCCATAAACAGTACAAATTGCAATGATATTTAATGTGAGATTTGCCTCGTGCTCAAACATAGAACTAAACCGGATTGAGTAATGTGTAATCAGTGCTCAATATTTTAATTGTAAATTCTAGGTATTTCGAGCTAGCCATCCGGTGCCAATGGACTTAACAACAACTCGAGAATTTAACATTTTGAGCATTGAACATATCTCTTAGTGTAAAAATTTCTCACAGTGAGCTTTCGATAAGGTAATTTTTTTTTTCGGTAAATAAATTGTCCATTGCTAGACACCGAGTAGAATAAGAAAAGTTAATAAAAACAACAATTTTTATTAGTAACTTGCCCTGTAAAATGTTCGGTGTTTTGTTAAGAGTATCGATCATCGATACTCCGAACAAAGCTTGCTATTAATCAGTTTCTACGGTTAAGGGTAACATATCGACCATGTTTAACAAACGTAGATTGACCGAGAATGATTAGTAGCATCCTGTCTTTAAAATTAATATCCCTTAGGCGGAAAACAAGGCCTGCATTCTAATTTAGACCATATTTTCATTCAATTAAATTCAGTTCAAATATTTGCAGCGTTTTGCATACTGTTGTATTGTATGATGTTTCAGATGATGAACATTGATCAATATCTGTGCTCAACCATGGTCATTACGGGATTTTTGGGAAAAGATTTGACCAAACAAGATGTTCTGTGAGTTCAAACACAAGTTGTCATCATTGAGCAGGTGCACCTCATGTTGATTCTATACATTGTTACTGGTATCAGATGTAGCATCATATACAAACTATCTGACGCGCATTGTAACGACTTACCGGTATTTGATGTTGAATTACCCTGCACGATCAAAAAGTACTCTCACGTTGTAGGACAGTTGCTTTGCAAGAGGTGAGCTACCGAACGGATTTCCACTGTACCGGAGTGAATCGGAGTGAGGTAATTATTTCGATCCGTACCGACGAAATCATTATGAAAATGAACTAAGTATAGATGGCTCTAAATAAAATCTAGGGATAACGGAGTAACTCAGACTACAACAAACTGACGATAAACTTTTTGAGCTTCAATTTTTGGATACATTACGAAGTTGTTTTCTTACATTTCCACTACCTAGTAGTATCAGTCTATTGAGAAGAGTAGATTTTTCCAAGAATATGCTTCCTAAGGCCCCGACAGCACGTCAATTTTTTTTCCTACGAGCTAGAGCTTTCGGCCCGCTCTTCAAACGGCAGGACCGGGACTCAAATCCCATCCGTAGTGAGGACTGACTATCCAACTACGTGATATTGGCATTCTAGTAAACCATTCGATGACGGTGCGTGATCTTAGCAGGTCGTTAAACCAAGACGAAGCAGAAGAGCTTTCATATCGAGCTTTAACACAAACCCATGAATTGTGCGTTTTCTGTGGTTGTTGGAGAAATATTTGAAATATTGCCTGATAAGCTGTAAGTTAAGCGCTATTGTAGTACAAACGACGGCCTCAATGACTCACGGCCCGTTGAATTCCAAATGAAATATGAAATAGCTGTGGTGAAAAATATTCGAATATATTTTCAAAATGTTTGGGTTTGAGGTGTCAATATCGTTGAGGATCAGTTTTGATGTCTAAAAGTGTCATAAAATACCACACGTTTGTTTAACATTTACCTGTACAAAAAAAGACTTCATTTAATTTTAAACTTAAAAGACTTAACAATAATTCATAATAGCGATAGGATGGACATCATTTTAAAATTACAAGATTAAGATATTAAGCATAAGTGTGAAACGCTGTTCGATTACGACCAGGTATGAAACGAAAAGCGCAAAAGAGTTCTTTTCATTTAAATATAAGTTTGGCACAAGTGAAATATCACAATTCAACGGGTGTTGAAATCGCCAAATACGCTCACAATAAGCTCTCATGTGGACAAGACTCGGGTGGCAGTCAGAATCCCGGGGCTTATCTCAATGCCCATGTAGATGTCAGTGCTGACTTATCCCGCGAGCAATGGGTGAAATTTTAGAATGTTCCTTTAGTGCGAATGTTGTGTAAAATAGAAAATAAATGAGGAAGGAAAACACTTATAAAGCTTAAAAAATCTTTTTTGCAACAGCTCAAATAATATCATCAATTCTGGCATAATCTTTCCAAATGCTGTATTTTTACGTACACCTTATCAAATTTCCATTCCGTCCCGGATGTGCCCCAACCGCTAGCAAGCCTGATGTGCATGCTCCGTTAAGTGAGTTTGCAAAACCTTCAACAAGCGTCCGTTGTCTAACGGTTAGGAACCAATTTGGCTTGTTTACGTACGCCATCAAACGACCAGACAAGTGGGCAAGGGCAAATGTTTTGTTTTGTTTGACGCGCGTGTTATTGTTAGCTGACTGCTCCTTCCGACAGTTAGCGACACACCTAATCGCTGCAGTTGTTTGCTTTGTGAAAACCGATACCATCGTGTGATACAATCAGTTTCCCGCGAGAGTTGTTTTTCCTTCTTCCTCTATATCCAACACTAACTGAATCGGGGAACAAACGGATGTCGTTACCATGGCACCTCTAAGCGTTAGATGCGTATCTTGGCAGCGCGCTACATGATTAATGGTCTGAGCTTTGATTCACCTTCTGGCCACAGTGTGGAGTAGGGATTGTGTTTTTGAGGGAAACCTGGTTGCTTTTGTGTGTCCAATACCGATAGCGACACACACAACCAAATGTTGCTTAAGCAGATTAAGGACCAAATACGCAACGAGATGAAATATTGCAATAACGCGCGCAAGAGAGAGCTTTGTGTTTGACGACTCTATCGTTTGGATGAAAAGTTTTGTGGTTGAAGCGGGTAAAGAAAAGCGACCAAACCATGTTCTGAAAATTCTACCATTGTCGGTGTGCCTTTTGGGCAGAAAAATTAAAGCAAAGGAAAATTACTTCTACCCAGTTCTCGCAGACGATAGATAAGCGAAGGATTCATCAAAAATGTATCAAAGCGTCTGTTACACACAGCTCGGAAGCCGTAAGTTCGTCCGTCGTGTCCTGCCTTTCGTACGTTCGGTACACGAAACAACCGCTGGCGCTGACAGCTCCATTTCGAGCGTCGGTCGCCATGATGATCTCTTTGACATTTCGGACAAACATCAAAGCGTCCGAGATCGCCCACCCGTGGCAAGGCAAGGCCACCTCCGGAACGGAAGTTTGCCGGGCGGTATTTCAGAACCAAATCGACAGATTGCGTGACCACGAACTCAATTTCTTTATGTGCCGGTTTGCGTTTTTTTTTGCCCGTCCTTCTCTTTCATTCCAAGCTGCTCGTAAATGTCACTCAAGACTCTTATGCAAATGCTCGTGCCAGCAGTGTCCGGAAATGGGCTCTTCTTGCTTTCGCTGCACTGTTTGCCCCGACGCTGCCTGTACGATCGATTGACGGTTAGGGTGATTTTGTTTGTGAAACAGCTAGATAGATAGAGCGAATGATGGGGAAAATCAAGTCACGTGACTACGGTCAGCAACGGCTTGCGGAAATTAAGCAGGCAGCTTTTGATTCGAGAACGGGCCGTCTGTGCGAACCATCCTGACGATAAGTAGCGAGCGAAGATCGCTAGGTGTTTGTCGAGAAGTGAGACACCAGGGGGAAAATACCTTTCCGGGGAGTTCGCTTTTTTGTGTGTGCTTTGTGACATTCGTTCACCATCGTTCGGGTGGATTCACTGTGGGAGAGTTTTGTCGTGGAATATGGAACGGAACATCTGCTAGGAAGCAGTCAGATTATTCATATCGAAGGTTTTGTCTTACTACTTGCAGTTTCGTTAAGTAATGTTTCGTTGGAGAAAATTAAGCATTTTTTGCTCATTTTTTGGATGTGAATGATTCTTAATGGTGAACAATTTGACAAAGCTTATGACGCAAACTGAAACAAGCAACAGCGATGAGCAAGTGTCTGAAAAAGACGGTAAAAACGAAGCGCTTCGAGGAGATGGATCATGCTTCGAGATTTGTTATCTGGTTTGGAGAGATTCTACCATTAATTGGAGACAGCCTCGCAAGATTGATGAATGTGTAGAATGACAGGGAAAATGGTTGAAGCAAATATCAGGAAACAACATCTATCCTAAGCTATATTTAGCTAGCATTTTGACGTTTAGCGTCAGCTTGTATTAAATTCAAAGAATTAGAAAATTATTCGTTACACTTTCGCACCCAAAGAAGCATTCGCGTTGGGAACGAGTGTAATTTAAAAAGCATGTTAAAAACGTGCAGTGATGTTATTTGAGTTTGATTTTGTTCAGAAATCAGCCGAAGCAATAGTGCTTACTTGTAATTTCTATATGGCTTGAGAGCCATTGCAGAGACGTATAATGTGGTCGTAGCTGAAAAATCGATCGAATTGTTGAAATAGTCAGATACTGGATTTAAAAAATCGATTCTCGTTCAAAAATGGTCCTGCAAATTCTGTTATAAATGGGAAAACTGTTTCATCGTTACTGCGTCTTGACAATGTTATCGTTAAATGTCGGCGACGTGATAGATAATGAATGGTGTTTGCTATTTTTTCTAAATTTAAACAAAACCTTTTCCTCTCTTTCATTAGTCTAATCTTACTTGATTTGATTTAATTAATTTAATTAGTTTTTTTTTCAACCGTATAAAACCTTTTCGCTGAATGGTTTTCCATTGTTTCGATTCCACAAAGTCTTACGCTGACGATAAATAACAATTTCTTGTTTCCATGAAATGAATCCTCTTTGGATTTTTTTGTTATATTACTACACATTCCCTGTAGAATGTACCAAGCTTATATTTCACAACTGCGCTGCGTAGCGCAACCTTGCACAAGAAGGAGTAATTAATCAGCGTATTTGTTTATTTAATTAACACGCCGCAAAATGTTGGAGTATGGTGCAAGGTTAGCAAAAGCGTACGAAGCCAATTGCAAGAAGCTAAACACACAAACACACACATCAGCAGCAATGTATAAAAGCAAACAATTTTCTTTCTGAGAAAAGTAGCGACATAAGCTCTGTGCTCATTACGGTTCAATTCCTCGTGCTGTACTGTTTGCGTTTGGGATGAGTTTCGTAACAAGAAGCTGGAAAAGCAAAGGTCCTACCAAGTTTGCTAACAATAATGTAAAGCATGTCAACATGATTTGCAACTGTCTCAAGCATTGAAATGGAAATGAGCTTTAAACTGCATTCCGAAATAATATTGCCTAAATTACAAGAACTGAAAGGTGAAGACGGTGTTTTTACTACCTTAAACACTGATGAAATCATAAAACTGTACCCATAGATTAGAAAATTAACTTACAGAACTTTGCCAACTTTGGAAGCAACTGTACAGGTGTCTGTAGAGTTGTGCTAAAACTTCCAGCTTCTAGCAGCTAGACGCCAAGTCCAATAGTCCCACGCAGCGCGGAAAAAAAGTCAAGCAAAACAAGCAACCTATTTCCCGAGCTCGACTTTCTCGACTAATGAATGGTCGTCTCCCCCTTGAGGAGGAAATGAAGAGCACACAAAACTTTTTGCCCATACAGTGCTGGCATACAAAAAAACATAACGTGCCAACGATGCTGGGCTGCTACGTCATCACGGAGTCTTATCACGTTTCTGTTTTGCTTCGACCGACGCTTGTTTGTGCGCTTCCAACGTCTCGCACAGTTTATGGGACCAGGGTTGGGCAAAAAACATTCCCAGTATCTGTGGGACTAGTGTCGGCGTGATGGGGAGCGAAGAAAAAATAATTAATCTTTAGCAAATGTCGACAAGTTTCTAGTGTGGCTTAAGTGCTTGCTCTTGTTGCTTTCCGCTGAAAGAATTGAGTTACGGGTCGGTCGGATGTGGCTGACCGGGGTTGAGGGGTGGAAGCTTAAGAAAACTCCACCAGCAGCACATCAAAGCATCAGCAGTAGCAGCAGCAGTCCCTGTACAGCTTCTTCTCCACATCGAATCGAAACTGGAAGCGCGAGACGGGAAATTGATGCCCAGAAAATCTGGACACAATTTCGTTCGCTTAGCATGCCTCTGCAAACCTGTTTCAAGTTCGATTGTTTTTATTGATTGGCCCCAAAAAAGTCCGCCCGTTTGTCCGGACTTACATAGTTTCAAGCGTTTTGGGGTGTCGAAAATTCGCGCAAACTTTTCCCCCAATTGTTCCTTTCACTGTCCTTTCACTTTTACTTTTACGCCCCACAAAACGGATGCCGCGCCCGCAAGCTTTACGAATGCCGAACAAATCCAACAGAATCCTATTAGAGGATTATGCATTGCAATTATGTTTTGTTTGCCTTCGTTTGTACACGATTCGTTCATTTTCTAGCGCGACGGGCGATTACCAACGACGGTTACCGGTTGTCGATTGTCACAGCCACCCCACAAACTCGGGCGGGATGGCTCTATCCGCCGGTCGGCCATTACGACACGAAACCGAATTTTCCGTGGCGTGTCGGTAATCCGTTTGTCAGACCGATTGTTGCTGTCTGCTTTTCGGGCGATTCCATCAGCCACGACAACTTGCCATTATGTGTGCCGTATGGTTTGGTTGGTAGAAGAAAATCTGCTTAGGATTAGCACACGGCTTAACGTATGAAAAGGCGCAGAACAAAGGAATGGGAATTGGTAATATTTTGCCATCCAAATGCATGCTAGTTGTAGATTGTTTATTTAAATGATTTCAATATTATTTTCATAACGCTACGAGCGTGACTCAAACAAAAATTTTGACTAATTTATTGTTAACCATTTTTCGTCCATCTCTCTCTAGCCTTCTTTAGAACGAAAAACCTTTTCAAAATTCGCCAGTGCCAAATGGCCAATACAACAACGCAGAGACTGCCTATTTAGGCAATCAAACTAATGGGTTTTGTGTCAATATATTAAGGAGTAGACATATATTATACATATTTCATATTTAAGTTTGAGTATGAAGGCTGGGTGACATATTCTCCTTGTTTTTTTTTTGTCTTGCCTCAGGCATGCTTGTTTAACATTTATTATATATTTTAATATTATTAAATTCTACTAAATGTGTTTACAAGATTTTTAAGTCAATATGTTATTTATGTTAGAGTTACTGTCTTCACTATGAACTGTTGGAGAAAACTAGGAAAGGCTAAGTCATGAAATAAAAGGATTTTTGGCTTTTGGGTTTTTGGGGTATGAATCGGCTAGAACAGGCTCGTTTCAAGGATTAAGAGCCTTTTTTGAGACCATGTGGCTGGATAGTAAGTCCTCACAACATTTATGAGCTGGTAACGAGAGACCAACTCGCCATGCTTTGTTAACGTTGATAGAGTCCTCAAACTGTGCATTAATGGAGGTCTGTTGCATCTTTCAACTTTCAAGAGTAAAGTTTTGATGTTTAAACGAGGAGAAAAAGGAGGAATGTGTGGAGTGGAAGAGAACGCCTTCGACTATTTTTACGCTAGACAAATTAACGAATCAACTAAAATAGTTCCAGGATCATTGACATGATTAAATGTTGTTTCAATACATCAGAAAATTTTTCAGCAAAATGTTAGCCTTGCATAAAAGTCGATCATTTGTACAGGATTCAAGGCGTCCAGATTTCGGTCTGAAGCACTGTATGTCTGTAATAGGCTGAATTGAGCTCTGTTGTAAAAATATTATTAACCTAAAACAGATTTTTTTGCAAAACAAAAGCCCATCCAGCTAAATGGAGTGATGAATAAAGAAACACAGCTTCAGACCACGCTAATGGAGACGCCTGGTGTTTCATGCCACAATCAGCCAATCTCTTACCTCCTTTGCTCGGTAAAGCTTAATGACGTGAGCATTTGATTTATCGATGCTCATAAATAATCATTCCCATGTAAATTACAACTGAAAATTAGATTTTTACCACCCGATTCGCATGTAGAAAATTTCCATTGAAGTGAAAATTACAAAATGATACACATTGCTCGTCTTTCATCTCAACCCACTGCTCCCGAATAAGAACCTGCTGTAAGAAACAAAACCAAAACGACGGAAATAAATGATTGATGCATCAAGCTCGTTCCCGGCACTGTGTGATTGTGGAAAACGGTGGCAAACGATGGTTCCCTGTGGCTCCCAGCTGGCACCACCAACTATACACCTAATTGAATCCCGCAGCAACCCATTATTTACCACCACTTTTGTGTTTTTTCCCCCCTTTCCAACTGACCCCCAGCATGTGTCCTGCCCGGAAATTTCTGAACCGAGCTGCACACAAATAAAGAAAAACTCAAACATCCGCGACCATCTAATCCTTTTTTTCGCCAATTGTTCCTAATTGCTGACACGCAAGCTGCTATTTTCCCAGCAGTTTCCATCCGATGGAGTGGACGATAAAAAAAACAAACAAAGAAAGACCGTATTCCCACAGAAGCTTTATTAGTGTGTGTGTGTGTGTGTGTGTATATGCGGTGATTCACCACAATTTCCGGTCGTCAATCTTCCGCACTTTTCGCCCGTCGTTCATCATTTCGCGCTCTGTGTGCCGCGTGTGGTTGCGGCCGCGCCAAAGCAATATTCGCATTGCGATGATTGAAATTAATTTATTTTTAATTTGCTTTCTCACCGCTGCGTGTTTACGTTTACGACCGTGTGTCTGTGCGGTGGAGCAGATGTTCTACACCGTTCTGACACTCGGAAGAAGCGGACAGCGCGCTGCTATTCGTTGGGTAATATTTATCATTTTATAGTACCTACACAGGGTTGGCGCGCCGTGGCACCGAAAAGGCTGGGTTGGGGGAAACAAGAAACTCATCCATCTTCCATAGGAAAAATGGCTTTCAAGGATGCAGGGGCATGGGCATGGCACAAGGGTGGAACAAAAGGAGGTAAACGGTAAACGAGGAACAATTCAAGTCCTTCCAGCAATCCGTAAAATCCGTTCCTCTGCTGCAAGCACCACCGAAAACAAGTGCTGAGAGTGAAGGTAGAGATGCCAGCGAGTAGTGAAAAGGTACCATTTTCCTGCTCCTGTTAAAAACCCCGGTTTGGAGTCCAAAACACCATCACATAAGCTACGGTTCAAGAGCACAAGTTTATGAATTTATGAGCTTATCCTTTCGCAATGCATTAGAAGCTACGAGCGGCTGAGCTGTTGTTGCCAGGTTCGTGGGACAGAATGCCTCCCGCTCGAACCCCTAGGAATATCATAATTTTCATGTTTTATGAAAAGTTATTCAGTTTCAAAATTGTTGGCGAGAGGAGGGAGGAGGGTTGCATTTTTCGAGAACGAAACGAAATCCTCCCATAAACAGGCACGTGATCAAGCTGGCAAATGCAAAACCGCGTGCGTGCGAACGCATCGTTTAGAGGGCAATGAATTGGTTGGCGAAATTTAATGTCTGCTTTTTCGTTCGACAGTGATTTATGCGGACAGGCGACAAGCGTAACGGAATTCTTCACTACCACCCATGACTCCGGGCGGACTGCGGGAACGGCGTTCGTCAAACGTTCGCCTAGGAATGCCGACGTTGGACATCGTACCGTACAGATAAAAATGAACAAAAATGTCGAATCAAACCCCAAATGTACCATTTTAGACGAAACGTGTTTGAAGGGAGAAGGCTGGTGCTATAATGTGAACACTATAGTCCATACACCATAACTATAGATTAGCCATTTCGGACATTTACCCGTGCGTGAAGGCCACTCGGTTTTTCGATTTATGAAGGGTATTCGCTTGCGGGTCAAGAATAGACAAGCACTGCGATGGACGACGGTATTGCGGTACTCTTCCACCTATTACCCATCGTCATCTTCATCGATCTCCGGCGGGAGTGACCCAAATCGCGGTCAAAACCATAACCTGGTGAACGCCTGGGTCTCGGGAATTGGCTTTCGGGCCCACCAGGAGGTTTCTGCATAATTGAACTTTCTCAGACCGCGCCACAAGTCGGGTTCGGTTCAGCATAAATCGAAATGTTCTGTTCCTTTTTCTGCTTAGGCAGTACGTGACTGACTGGCGGGTTGCCTAACTTACAGGCGTCGGTTAGACGCGGCATTCAAAGTCGTTTGGCGACCCGTTTTCGAACGATGTATGTTTATGTGTGTGTTTGTGGTGCTCCCAATCGATAATAAAGCAATAAATGTTGTGTTTTCTTTCGCTTTCTACGTTTTTTTTCTCACCCCTACCAACCAAGGTTACGCCTTTCGATCGCTTTGCCGGGCGTTTACCACTTTGAGGTGAACTACCGGATATAGGGAAAAAAGGGATAGAGGCCAGCAAATAAGCGGCAATCATACAGCAATCACTTTTCCATAAAAGTGGAAGAAAACACTATTACCGTTTGATTTGATGAAAGGAAGTTGGAGGAGTCCAAGAATAAAGCTCGTTTCACAACGCGTTTGGTGAAACGGTTCAACACGAGCAGAAAACGGTACAAGGAACGCGCAGTGACTGTGCTTGTGGTTTGCAGCGAAACAACCTCACTTGCTAGCGTTGAATTATTTATGACAAGAAGCAAACTCGTCACACAGACAAAAACGGAGGTTGTTCCGAGGTCGAACGATGTCATTCGCGCTTGCCGCTTCTTCTACCGGCAAGTTGAAGTTGAAGTGCTAGAATGTTACCTCTAAACGCAAGACCTGCGTTCGTCCTCGCTCGTTGAACAGGGAGACAGCGTCAATACAGTAAGGGACACGTTGAGATTTCATTTTATTTATTTTGCTTCACCAATTTTGCCGGCTCAATCTCAACGGCCGGCTCCGAGTACGGAGACTTTGCTACAGCATTCCGAGAAAGCAAGCTCACCTGTTAAACGTGCACGGGGTACGAGAATATGGAAAGGATTACGGATGTGCTACTTGAATGATTTGAATAATTCCAAACCCTTCAATGTGTGACCCTTACCGAGGTAACCGTGGTAGCCCTTGGGGAAGGTAAATTTCGAGTGTGTGTGTTTGTGTGTAGATACATACATACTGCTTTGTACACGAACCCGCCCTGCCCGAGGTTTGTTGTTCTGGGAATTGAGCAATCAAACATCCCTTCCTGGTAGCATTTATTTAGGCCGGGTGCAAAAGCAATGATAAATGTGAGTAATTTCTTTCGTAAGAACTGCTGTGCGGTTAGAAACAGGACACAGCCCCTGACGAAAGCGATTGGCAAACGGTGGCATTTGATAACATGAACATGTTTCCAGATGATTAGTTGCTGATTGTTACCCTGTCTATGTGTCTTCTAATTGATATGCGTATCTTGATTGAAAGCATTCCTCTCTTTTGTGTGTGGTTGATGAAATATGTTACAGTCACATGGTGTTTACTAGCGACACAAATGTGGAATGGTACGTGTAATGGTTATCTACACTGAACTGTGCTTATGAGAGAAATTGTCAAATGGCTTTGAAGTGCGTAGTTTAAATAAATCAATTTACGATTGTTTGTATAAAAAAAAAGAATTTTTAGTGGCAGAGTAAGGGGCGATTGATAAGTATGCTGCATTTTTCAGTTCATTCTATAAAAGTAAAAAAAACCTTTTGTCATTTTTGTAAATAACTACTACAACTATCATATGACATTAACTACTACTACTACTGGCAAGTCGTCAACCTTTATATGGAGCAAGTCGTAACACTTAAACTAGAAAAATACTTCAACATGCCAATAGAGCATGCCCGGGATGAGGCAAAAACTCATGGCGTTGACAATAAAACGACGTGCCGAGATACTTAATAATAAATAAAAATAATGTATTTATGTCTACATTAACATTAAATAGATCGTATCTGGTGTGACCCGGTGGTATAGGCGACAGCGGCGCCGGTCTTTAAACGGCTGGCCCGGGGTTCAAATCCCATCCGGACCGTCCCACCGTAGTGAGGACTGAGTATCCAACTACGTGGTACATAGTTCAGTAAACCATTCGATGGCCGGCGTGTCCTGAAGGTCATTAAGTCAGAAAGAAGAAGATCGTGGATATGATTTTCGTTTTCGATTGAAGAAGAATTAAAGCAGAAGAAGGCAGAGGTCATGATGAGTCGTGGAACATTCTTAGAATACTTTTTCCAAGGTACGTACAAGTTGATGATTGGTTTGTGAATGTACAATTAAGTGTTCATTAAATTTATTCGTAAAACATCGTTTATTCGTAATTTACATGATTCAAGACTTCAAATCGGGAGTATGTGTGCGGATTGCTTAACACTTAGGCACGATGAGGAAATTTCACCAGCCTTGTCAAACGAAACTTTTTTGCTTACACACTCCAGCGTTTTTTTAGCCACACAAATGTTTTTTTTTTCTGTGGGTTTGAATTTTCATTTTAAATGAACGGAAACGGAACGGAAGTTGACGGATTGGTTGCAAAATATGGCAAAAACTAGAACGATTTGGTCCGAACAAATGTGGTAAAAAGAAACATTTGAATGCTTACTTTTTGCTTAGTTCATTGACGACCCCATGGTAATTTTTCTTAATGCAATATACACATGCTTCTTAATATCCACAACTTGACATGGATTCTGGTTGTTGACTATTTATTTACAAAAATGAAAATCCGTAAAGTGCAGATCCGAACAACTCATCCCTTTTATCGCGTCCCATCAAATCAATGATTCTCGTGTGCTATGAACTCGATACCAAGCATAAGAAACAAGACTGACTGGCTACTGGAATACTTCGTGCTTTCATTTCGACCTCAGCACGTGGTCTTGTCTCATCATTTTCTATGCACAACCCAATCCCAATCCGTGCTGCTTGAAAGCATCTTTCATCACGCACAACCCATCTTAGGGCTAGGACGAATAAAAAACAAAACACAAAAGAAACACCCCTGAATGTAGGCAGCATCGGGACGAACACCCAAAAAGTTGGCATTAGGTCCTTGTCTTTGCCGCCGGGTAAAGCTACTTATCGCATTAGCAAGGATTTTGGAACACATCTAATTTACTTCGTATCACTCGTCGTCAGCACTGCTGGCAAAGCAAATCCTTCATCCTTCCGAACGGCACACCAGCCTTGCCGAGTTCAATCGCTTGCAGCATACAACCTTCTTTCTAACGCCAGCCAGAGTGCCAGAATGTTCAGCAGGAAGGTAGGTAGCAGTCAGGAAGCAGTGGTTGACAGGTTGAAGCTTTTGTTGTGTGAGTGTAACGGCACGGGAAAGCACCAAATGTGTGGATTCCGGTAGAGTTATTAGCTTCACAATATGTGTATGTGTTGTGCAGGAGGACGCACGTGTTAACCTGGGGATCTGCTTTTGGGATTGAAGTCACACACGCTACCGGGCCGACGGGGACGAACTGTATCGAATATTCGGACGGTATATGGTAGGTGAAATTTAGCGTAACGTTTTACACGGACCGTGATGCGTGTGAGAGCCGCCGGGGCTTTCGTTAAAGACACGCCATCACGACGCTAAACGAAAAAAGGGACGGACTCATGGTAATATGTGCGTGTGTGTGGTGGGAAAATAAAACTAAACAAACGCTTTTGTGTGTGGGTGTGGACAAGAAACATGCTCATGCCACTTCCTCTAAGCAAACGGTGGAGTGTAATTAAGCTCAATTAAGCATTTCTTGTGGTGTAGATTCATATAAATGGCAACTACACACCATCCATTATAGCATAACCACCAGGCACACCGCGAAGGGAAATTCACGAGCGTACTGTAAAGCCCAGGTGCCCTTGCCCGAAGTGGCGCTACGGTAAAGCAAAAGAATCCAGCGCCAGCACCAAACACTGGAAAAAGCGTTACACAATTTTGCCTTACTGGTAGCTTGTAGGATGGTAATCATCTCGCGGAAAAATAGGTTTCCCAGCGACCCGAGCTACAACACCGTGTTCACCACCGGGGTTTGGTTTTGCATCTCTCGAATGGGTTTTGGAAAAAAAATAGAGCCAACCCCATATCTAATGGATCGTGAAAAATAATACAAAAGTTCAAGGCACAAAGTGACCTGCCTGGTTAGGTGGCGGGATAGAGAGGAAGAGGCCTGAGGTCACCATGGCGAGGAAATCTCGTTTTCTCCATAATGCCCCGTCGTGAATAAAAAATAGGCTTGGAGATTAATTAGTTATTTATGATGGCACGGGAAACTCGGGTTTTGGTTTCGCGCAACCGTAGGTGGAAAAGCACTTAACCTTTTTCTCCCTTCCTCTCTCGCTTTCATGCGTTTTTCCTCCGCTCTATGTACCCGGTTTCTGTAGCAGGTCAGTCGCACAGAGATCGAGAGATGGGTGATAAATTTAACCAAAAAGCAACTTATTTTCATCCAGCTGCAGTGCCACCAGTCACTGGTACGGCACAAAATAAATAAGCGAATGGGCAAAACAAAAAAAAAAAAAAACGAACATAAAATCACGAACGAATCTCATTTATTTCCACCTGTGCAGTGCCTAGCCTAGATAGATGGTGGCACCAGGTTTAATTGCATACAGCCGAACGAGCAACGCAGGCCGCAGAATTATTTTCTCCCAGGTTGAAGAACACGACAGCGGACATGTGTGCGATGAACAGGAGCCAATGTTCGGTACATAATTTATCCACCTCAATCCACCTCGGAAGTAGTTAACTTTCGTGTTCGTGTGATCATGTTGGATGTCCATTTACCGGACCGGGGTATTATTGGATCGATGCAATTGCTCACATCGCATTGGATCAAGCTACGGACGGGAAACGCCTAACAGTATGCAATGTTGTAAAGAATTTTTCTTTGCTGCTGTTTGAGTACAATTTGGGCAAAAAATCATGGAAAAATCTATTTTAACAGTTGGAATAACCTTGCCATAGCTCTTAGCACAAGCTTTTTAATATTTAATCGATGTAAAACATATTGATTCGATTGTTGGAATGATTATCGAGCAGAGACACAGAACGGAAAAGCAATTAATTTGTCATGCATCTGTTGCATCTGTTCATCCACTGCACTGATTGGCCAATGATTCATTTGTTAACTTTAAGTATTACTCAAGCATATTTCTATCACGTAATCCAGGCTGCAGTGTGGCCAATGAATGATGGAATGAATGTTAATTAGTATGGCTATTTTTTTGCAACGATACTCGATGTGCTTTCGTTTGATGGAGAAGGACGAGCAAAACATGTGCTGTTTTTTAAGTTGAAGAAAAAAAAGTTTAGAAATCACCAAATGATAATCATAAAACGAGTGCCATGTGATGCGTAATGAATCGTAATTAATTTTCTTCCAAACTTACCGAACCGTACCGTGTATACGTTGAACTTTTTATTCCCATCCAACATGGCACAAGAGTTTTGAGCGGGAAAAAAATTAGCTAAAAACATACTTTTTCACACGCTCGTACTGTTTGGCTAAAGCCGCTGCGCTGAGCTGAAGCTGACAGGATGACAACTTTCCACGTGAACCCGGCAAGCTTTCTTGACGTGGAAAAGGCGTTAAACTTTTGCTTCTAATTTTTATCTTCCTCATCATCATCGTCACCGTCACCATCGTCATCGTGACGACAGCGTTGCAAACGGTCCAGACTATGCTGTAGATTAGATGGCGTTTGAAAAGCGGCTCATGTTTAAAATTTACTAACACACAAAAAATTTTTTTTCCGTTTGCTTTTTAATTTTCTTCATCACACACTTTTTGATGGGGAAGCTTTTTTTTTCTTTTTTCCGAACTTTCCAGCCACTCCCTCAAAACCTGCGGCAAACAACTGTTGGAATGTGGAATGTTTGGCTACTTGTTTTCTAGCAGCGCACCAGCGTGAAAAGTAATGGGCGCCCGCGCGATGCGAAACATAAATTTAATTTGAGCGTGTTTTTGTTTCTTTCCTACTTGCTTGTTTTGTGAAACACTTTAAGCGCCCATACATACATACATACACGTACACGTGCTGAACAACTTTTCGAGTAGCTTTATTGCTTTAGCGAGCGCAACATAAACTTACTTATGTAGTGTTAATTCTGTTTTGGTGTGTTTGGTCTGTCTGTCTGTCTGCCGGATGTGTGCTAAACGCGTAGCCTTAAGCTTGAGCCACAGCAACGCAGAAAAACAAGTCATATGAAAACCAGAATTGAACCTGATGAAAACGTTTTCCTGGTATCTCGTATTTAATATAATTATTGCTTTCGGTGTTAAAAAAATTTACTAAATTATGCTGTTCACCGCCTACGCCAATGGGTAGGCAATCCGCATACCGCTGGCGGTAAATATGAAAATAGTAAATTAAAGAACAGTAAAACTGTACTACGATAAGTAAGGGTCACCATGGATGTAATGGCAGAACAACTGTTACACTCTTACTATTTTTTCATTGATTCTGCATATTAAAGCTAAATAGGAATCCAGGCTAATTTTAACAGGTTTGTAAGAACAACATAGCCACAAAAACATTTGTCAGGTGAGTGCGGGCGAAAAAATCTCTGGCGAGTTCTTTGTTACTAGTAAGGCACTGCGGCAATCTAGAGGCACAGCTCTAGAGTCGGTCATCTGCAACTTTGGAATAATGTTCTATTATATTCTATAAATTGGTTTAAGGATCCTTTAAGTAACAAAAGCCTACCGGAGGATCGAGCAGATGGCACACAATTTCGAGTCGAAACATTAATGAGACAATAACCATAATCATGATGCCATCATCATGATGACACCATATAATGACAGCTTTGAAATCATCCGAAACTCTTTCTATCTTGGATTAAATAATAACTTTAAATACAACACAGATGTCAAGATACACACCAGGGTGTTGACTGGAACCATTTTCTATAAAATATTCCTGATTCTGGAATAAGCTGGCCAACCTGACCAGTTAAAATACCTGTCGAGACGAACGAAGCTATCGAGGCGCATCTTAATACGCCTCTGAGATAAAGACTCATTTCAAATCTGACAAAAATCTCTTACTAGGTGGAATTGTAAGCAGAATGATGTTTAGCGTCGTATTTGTGGCGCTGAAAAAATGCAAATATAGACTTTATGCCATCTTTAAGAAAAGGAGAGGCGATGTTGAGACTCAAGTTGAGACATAGTGAAGGTTGGGTTGTCAGACATTGCTCAGCAGTTTAGAGGACTTTCAACGAGGCGCTTGAACGTTGGAAATTCAGATAAATTCTTCAGCAGGAAAGCCCCTGCTTGCAATGAAACACATGATGAGAATGATTTTTGTTTTATTTCTGATAGAACGGCCGTTTTGTTGATAAGAAAGCTTTGTGAAGCGAACAAAAAATCCTCTCGCCCCTGCCCTCTTGCAAACAAGGATTCTTCGTTGAGCTTTTCATTTCAGAGACTTATTCACTAGGAATTTTATTAAAAAAACGTTTCTACATTTTCATTCGTTTGGCAATCGGCAATCGAATAAATAAATCTGGTAAATAAAATGTGCTTGTTTGCCCGATTTTACACAGGATTTTAACGCCTCCATCAAACTGTATCACATTTCAGCGAAACAATTAATATGGCTCGCACCAAATGCTATTTTCAGCACCAGCACCAAAACAAACCAACCAGTAGGCAATTGTTCCCGGGCGAAAGACAAAAGAGCACCATTCTAATGAAACTTGTGCTGCCATTCAATTTGCGATTCCATTTAAACGTCCCAAAACGGAACCAAAAAAAAAAAACTCCCGCGAGCATTCGTCCGAACGGTACGCAAATTAGCTCTTATGACTCAGGTGACGCAAAAGCATCGTGAAGTAGTGGGCAGGAATAGTACGCCTCCCGATGCCGTATTGTCGTTCGATGAAGAGAATGGTGTACAATGGAGATTGGTGTTTTTTTCTTTGTAGCGCAAACCCACTCCCCGTAAGATGTTGGAAGGTATTGTGGGGTTGGGATATCCTATTGATCGCAGGCTGCCCTAAATATAGCCTACAGCGAATGGAGGGCTGGAATATGTGTGGTACCATCATTACGCTTGACAATTACCTGCAGGAATGGTGACATCAGTGGTACTGCTACTGCTGCTACTGCTGCAGCAAACGGTCAGTATGTTGATCGCCAGCAGCAGATGACATGCCAATGCCCGGGGACGACTTAGACGTTTCATGTTTATTTTCCCGCTCTCATACGTCTAAGCACATGCACACACGCACACAAGCAAGGTAAACACTAGCTTAAACCCCCACAAACACACGCTGACACACACGAGCACAATTTACACACGGACCTGTAAAACCTGCCACAGTAGTATACAATATCTGGCACACGCACCAGGCCTTACGCCTGGAGAGCCTCTATTTACTGGCACTACTTATCACGCACGCACACAGACGATACACGTTTCACCATCCACTCGAACAGACACTCACAAACACCCGGATGACGTCCTCCGCCTGTACAAAAGGATACCTTTTTGAGGCCTTCGATTTCGAGTGTCGCACCGTAACTACGTGTAATCGCCACTTATCGTACAACAATGCAACCGTTCAGATTGGTGGCTGCTAGCGTCGGTCATGATATCAGGCACGCGGGACAACGTGCGTCTGTTGTTTTCGTGGTCCGTCAGGACGCTTAAGGACTCGACACTTGTTCTCACCGATCGAACGATCGAGGACGCGTCCCCCACTAAAAGCACTTTGTCACACTTGTTGGTGGCATCGTTTGTGTTCCCTTTTCCAACACCAGACCAAAAACCGTCACCAACGTACTCCTGGGCCGGATGTCCTACTTGATGTCCAGCAAGGAAAAAACGCAACAAAAAAAACTGTAGTTGACTCCAGAGATGTTGCTCAACTAGGGCCAAACCGTTTTTGTTCCCCGTTTGGTGGCCTCGGCCACTGCCGACGATTACCGGACTGCTGCGTGTGGAGTGAAGAGTTGCTGGCGGGCTGGCGTAAAATCGCTTTCGATTTGCTACGATGCAGCTGGTACGAGCAAAGCTTCCAGAGCCTTAAACATCCAGACTGGTCGCGTGCACTGCTGTAACTGATGTGTCGGCTGTTGGTGTTCCAACTAGTTTTGGGCCCACAACAATCTGTGTGTATATCCGCCCGAAACTCAAACCACCCCAGCACGAACCACGATCGTAGGGCACGATGCGAGCTTGCCCCTAATGTCGACACGAGCTGGTCGAGAGTTGAATGAATGAAATCCCTCCTTTCCCGCGTTCCACGCCTGGTCGTCTATGCCTGAATGGTATGCCAACTGGTGCTGCTGCTGCTGCTGCTGCTACATCGGTAAGCTTTGTGCGTAGGCGAATCAATGGCCTTTTTGGGGCGAAGGCTAGTACAAGAAGAGGGAGGTTGACAAAGGACGGTAGGTTGGTGACAGTTCGCATGCGCACCGGATCGTGCAAAACGGGGTGATATACTCCCCCTTTTTCTGATAGACGAAGCGACCAAAGTTTCGGCAATCTTCGAACAGTCTCTGTGTGAGTGTTGTAGGTGTGTTGTTGTTAGTGTTTGTGACAGGACCCAAAAGCAATGCATATGCACACAGACAGCATTTCAGATAGCACGATTTGTTTTGATTTCGAACGGGGACAAACTTTCCTAGCCTTTGCGTGTGTGTGTGTGTTAGTGTACGGTTCAAAGCATTCTCGTGTGGTTCGTGTACACGAGAAGCTAGAAAGCTTTCACTTGACCGGAAAATAGGGGAAATGCTACAGCTTTTTTGTGCTGAGCCTAGCAAAGTTGCAATGATGGCGTAGCCGTGCTAGCTATTACATTGTATTGTGTGAAAGCAAAATGAAACAACAGACTAAGCATGTCTGAGCGAAAGAAAGATAAGGGAAAGAGCGGGATGCTAGGATGCGAAGATGAGCGATAGCAGGGCAAACACGTTAGAACACTCGCGCGAAACGAGAGCAGAAGTCGTACGTGTGAGTAAGCATGCCGGAAGAGGAAAACTTGAATGAAATCGGACACTTTGCTTCCTTCCAATGTTCCGGTCTGGTCTGTTGCGCGCGTGTGTGTGTGTGTGTGAAAGATAGAGGGGGAGTGTTGGCATGGCAGGATAACAATGACGCTCTTGCGCCCAACGATGGATGCTCAGGCTGGGCGGGGATGCTGTGATTGTGGAATTTCATGTGATGCGCCTACAGACAGTTGATGCCACTCCACAGCGCGATGGGCACCGTGGGTGTACGAATTTCGCGTGCAACGATACCGAAACTCGGAACTCACGGACGGCCCAGAGGCAGGTCCTGTGCGGGTGCATGGAATTTGAATCAATCGAGAGCTCTCTCGTGAATGGTGTCGAGGGTTGCTGTGAAGAATGGATTCTGTCGTGGTGCCGGCGGGGTGGGTTGAAGTGCGAACTGGTGGGACAGATTGAATTTCGGTATAGTTTTCCCTGGAATATTTAGTATAAATACATTCAGCTGCCATGGAATCATTGGGCTGAGGAGTGTCCGAAATGTGTCGCGTTTGAATTTTCTTGCCCAAAATCTCCGTTCAAGGATTGATCAACATTCATAACAGTTCTGGCTTGGGAGAAGTTGGGTGAAAACTATTCCCCCGTGCTGTATGAATAAACTGTATGAATTATTAAAAGGTGTCTTAAGAGGATGACAGGGCATAGATCAAGAAATTCGAATTTAATTCGAAGCTTTTTTATAGAATCGCCTTAAAATGCCAAACTATTTTGCAAATTGCGTAAAGCTTCACAGCACTCACAGGTCAACCAAAAACAATAAACTTTCCTTAGTCATTTAATTTAAAAAAAACTCTGAAACGTTCTGAATTCCTGTAAGCCTTATTTTAATCTCGAACATTGTAGCGAATCTTGTTTCCTGGAAGAGGAAACACGGCCCAATGATCGTTGTTTCGTCTATTCATACTGCATTACACTACACCCTCCAACTTACCTGGAGGGCTTTCGGACATCCGGGCGCACAGTGGATACAGTCAAAAGCCAGTTGTTCGAACGTGACACAAAATGAACTTACTTTTTATTGACTATTTAGAAGGTGAATTTCGATGGTATTATTTATCGAATACACCTATCTGAAGCTATTGGTGCTGTCACTTGCACTCCGTTTTATTTTTCAAAGTTGTTATCATATTTTTCAAACTTATGGATCTTGCATGTTGGAAATGCATCATATTTTTCAATTCTGTGCAATTACTCAATGAAAATTTAAAAAAATATTATAAAAAGAACCTGTGATAAGTGAAAACAGTGTTGGCCGTGGAGACGCCTGGTGCCCAGTGCGCACAAAGTACATCAAAATGTTTTCACATTAGAATAAAATATAAATTTAATTCCAAAACAACGAATTCTTTCAACACCACACAGACTGTTAAAAATGATGAAATAAATATATATAAAAATAATTTAATACATAAACACACCGCAAAAAATGCGTTAGCAAATGCAGTGTGAACTTTATAAAAAGTTTCGCGGTATTCCAAGTGGAATAAAAAATGCAAATATTTATATTTCTTACTTTTATTTTATAAATAAAAATTTAATACTAATTTGCTATGAATTTTCAAATCAACCAATGCTCATTGTGCGAAGGGGCATACCTTTCATTCTCATCGCATGATTCCTCTTCATCTTGATTGCCGGGATGGATCATGTGCAACAGCTTTCTTCAACCCGGGGTATAGTCGGCACAGCTCCCAGTGAGGTGGAAAACTATTCTGTCAGCGCAAGCGGAAAGTTTTCCGCCCGGTTGAAGGCGGATGATTGAAATCGGGCTTTATCGATCGGCAACCCCATCGAGCGGAAAGATGGATAAATAAATCGGTCACCATCGTCCTGGTCTAACCGCCGGGTTGGGCTGGGATGTACGTCCAAAAGGTCTCACTAGCCATCTGCTCCTGTTTAACATTTGTTTAAAAGGAGTATGAAAGAGAGAGAGGGCGAGAGAGAGAGAGAGAACAATGGGAACTGAAAGGTTGTACACCGCAGTCCATTGGTGACAAACGGCCTACGCATCAACCGGGACGGATGGGATGGGTTGTGTTGAGGTTTCCTCTTCATCCCTTGAATGAGTGATCCTGGTATGGTCAGTCTGATAGCCTGAAGGTTTGCTTTCGACCCGATAAGAAAGGCGTTCTATGGGCGGGTTAGTGAGGAGAAGTAAAAGCAATAAACCTCCCATGAACGGAATGAACGGAATAAACATGTAATCCTGCTCTCAGCATTGGATCGGATGGGTAAAAAGACCAAACCCCGGGCCGGACAGGATTTTGATACCTTCCAATTCGACAGATCTCCGAACCAGAAGGTCTGGCAATATTCCATAGGGTATGCAGTTGATGTGGAAAGACCACATCTCTCACACAGAATTCTAGGGCGAGTGCACAATAATTGCTTAAATTATCCAACAATTTTGCATCGTGAACTTTAGGTCGGGCGTTGGGCATTCGAACAGATGTTACAGTATGCCGTAAGCATCAATGACATTCCAGTCGTTCGATTGTTCAATCAAAACCGTGCGGCATCGCTAATTCTTATGCCTGTTATCTTCTCCAACATTTGTGTCGAATCTTTGTTTCCAAGAAACGCACTGTTGGGCAGCTACAACATGATCTCGCTGTGGAAATTTTCGAGTCCTGCTTATGTGGGAGCCGATGAGTTCCGTCTGTTGAGCAGGGTAAAGAGCAGCTCTTTCCAACGAATGGCATCCAATCATCGTGATTGTTGATGTAATCCTACATGATGGCTGGAAGATTGCTTGACGAGATATCATTACTAGAACGATCCGACCAGTTCCGAGAAATCGTTCTACAAACCAAGGAACGAAATCAAAAAACACAACATCAAATATTTGACCGTAAGGCAAACCGTCCAGCAAAATTTTCGAAACGTCCAATAACACACACCACCCAAAAAAAAAAAAAAAAAAGCATCTCTGCTTCCCACCAGAAATCAGGTCGCTTCGGCGAAAACTAGCACCTAAGAATTGCTTGCCCTTCCACTGCCGGAAGTCACATCGATACCACCGATGATGTGTGTTGTTCCGTTGCTGTTATGGCAGAAACAACAGGAACGGAATTCCATTCATCGAATTTTACTGCACTATCATCCACCCCTTCACGCTTCACCCGAATAACCCAACGGTCAACGACCAAAGGATGTACGGCGAGACGCAGTGGACGGCAAACGCTAGCGGGCAGAATGTGAACGGCGCGTGATGCGATTGCAGCCCACCCATTTGGCATCAGATTAAAATTAAATTATCCGGAAGAATGGATCTACGTGAGCGGGATTAGCAAAACGCTAGCCCTTGCGGGAAGCGCACAGCGCGCGGTGTGTCTCTCCCACGCGAAAAATGATTGTCCTATCTGGACCAAGTACCACGATAGCGTCGGCTAGGCATGGGGATGGGTATGGAAAATGGCACGGGTCTAAATCTTCAACGATAGACCGCGATTTTGTTAAGTAATTGTAGAAATGAAAACAACGGCTACAAGGATGAAGCTACTTTGTTGTAGCGCAGGGAGATTTTGAGCTAGAAGAAATGTGCTCGGTGTCTGTGGAGGAGCAACATAAGCTTCGTTTAATAAATTTGCTGGAATTGATCTGGAACTTTTCTTTTATTGTTTAAGCGTCAGTATATTTAGGCCTAATGTGTTTTGTTTGGACAAGACACAATCATCAAAACTAAGCTGGCAATAGGCAAAAAGGTTTCTTGCATGAATTTTGCACACTTGAGATCCTACTGTATCCTATTCTGTGTACTTTAATGCTGAAATTAGGGCCTTTTTTAATCACACCTTTACCTTTTATTGATGTGATATTCTTCTCTTTTCTCTTGATTTGTGTGATATATCTACTTCGCTGACTTTAAAAATGCAGATCTTATAGTTCTGCCTTGAACGAACAATAAACTTGCGATCAGGAAAATGCATAATACAGGGATATGGAAGCCCGAAAGTTACCCTAAAACCAGTTATTGCTATCATTGTCCGAATGTGAAGCATCCTGACAACTTCGTTGGAATTGACGGACGACAGCAATCGTGGACAGTTAATTTTGCCATTGAGAAGCCATTTAAAGTTTTAAATGCCTTTGAGACATTTGTAAAAAATTAGCTCAAGAAGAGCTGAGAATACGGCACCGACCGGCCGTAATACTCAAAGTTAAATATCTAAATGAAATTACTGCATAAATGAGCAACCACTTCCCAAGGTGATGTAGATATCATTTAAATTCAACACAATATTAATATAAGATTAGACGAAATAAACACATGAGCCCATACAAAACTCATCTAGATGAAAGATCAACTCACACACTCATAATGAATTTTGTTAAAATTAGAGCTACAATAACAGAGCTCGCTCTCTGATCGACGAAAACCATTATTGAGTCCGGACGACTTCACGTTCATGGCCGTCCAAGAAAGGCAATTCTCAAGCAGGCAAACTAAAAATTTTTCATTTAACCAGCTTCTTAACATTTTAATGAGTTCTGCCAGAAATGTGACTATCATTTTATTATCAATATTATTTCGAATAAACGATGATAAACATGTTGTGCGTTATTGTACATTTTTGTGTAATTTTTATTTCAGTTTGATAGATGTTTTCTATGTTCTATGTTGCTGGGGCGTTTGGGATAATTTTGACAGTCACCTACGGAGATTTTTCATTCGGAGATTTATGGCAAAATTAATCACGGGGAAATTTTTTTTGTTTTAGAAATAGTAGCTTACCATGTATTTGATTCATTTTATCCAAAATATCCGCCCTCGGCTTCTATTACGGCCTCCACCCGTCTCCGGAACCGGGAACAAGCCCTGGCGACAATTTCGCGGGGTAGGGCCGCGAAAACGGACCTGAGCTTCGCCTTGGTGTTTCTGGAGGTTCTGTTGGTGTCCCGTTCCACCGCGCCCACATGAAATAATCCATTGGATTAAGATCCGGGGAGCTGGGAGGCCACACATTCGGCGCGATGGCACGGAGCGGAATCCAACTGGAACACGTACGGTCTGCCGTTGGCCACTCTCGTGATCCAAGGCTTTACGACAGTGTCCAGCATGGAAATGTACCCGTCCGCGTTCAGCCTCAGCCCCTGCTCGAAAAAATGGGGCGGCATCACGTCCCCTTCCGATGACATGCAGGAAAACACCATCACCGTCCGGGGGAACTTGGTTTGCGGCACCCGTGGCACGTCCGCCGGGCAGTAAGCCAGCCACCGGTTGTTCTGGGTGTTAACCGTGTCGGCGGTTGTCGCGCCCGGCGCGGATCATCATGATGCATGTGATCCGCTTCCACAATGTACTCTTTTTTGGCATTTTTTATCACGGAATGTTTTTGCTGCTTGTTCTGTAAACTTTTGGCTGTCGAATGACGTATTGCTTGTTTTCCTATGCCAACTTCATCACGAGTTATAAACAAAAATGTAACTGTCAAAATTATCCCGAACGCCCTGGCGATCGAGGATCCTACTCAATAGGCGGCGATCAACTTATACGAGAAATTATAATAAAAAATGTTTATTACTTGAAAAGCATGAATAAAAATTTTACAGTCTTGTAGATTGCATTCTTTTTTGTCTCAATAGAAATAGTGTCTAAAAATTTGCAATTTAAAATCAAATTCTGACAATACGGCACTGGACCGTAGTAATCAAATGTAAATAAATAAATAAATAAAATCAAATTCTTTCGTAATTTTATTAAACAATCGGGTAATTATATTCAAGATAATACAATTTCAACCATCGCAATCATTCGATTTATCAAATTCACAAACATATTTTCACTAAATACAATACAAATAAACAGCAAAACCCGAAACATAAAAAGTTTGGAACATTATTCAAGCCGTATAAAACCAACCGGCAAATGGGTGTCTTTCCCAGTTTACAATCCATTCGCAGCACTCGTGATGGATGGACTGATCCTACGCTTCCTTTACGGAGGCGTTACCAGTACCATCCTTTTTCGCCTTTCACTAGAAGCTAATCAATGTCCATCCACTCATTCCCCACCCACTACGATCAGTGTGACGGAAACTACAGCGAACTGCAGCGTACCAGGTACCTTCCTCCAGTGCACCGTTAAGGTTAAGGTGGCGTACAAATAGAAACGCCACCCTGTTTCAAATCCTGAACAGCAAAGGACATGAAATCGTCCATTTCCGTGTTTTTATTTGCTTCTCAACCCCGTTGTCCTGCAAAAAAGTGCGACTGCCGATGGTTCGAACGGTTGTCCATTCGGTGCCATCGTCGCAGCCATCTTTCTTCTCTCGTGGACTGTTTGTATGTGTGTGTGTGTGCGCGCAAAACAAATGGCACTGCGAGGGCGAACCGTAAACTTACTTCCCTCGTGAAGCACCACTACTGGCACTCTAGCCTGGTATCATGATCGATTTCGCGCGTGAAACGTGCAAAACTTCATGCGACCACACAACAGTTTTCGCAGCAGCAGTCTGGCCGAATCGGAAATCGATGCTGCTCGGCAATCGAATGTACCGACGACGAGTGAGATGGTTGTGCCGGTGGGAACGAAAGAGGGGATCGGTGTGGTCCTCCTGTTGATTTACGAGCAACCGTTGCCAAGTGCCGGCATTCGTGCCATTCGTGCCCCGAAAAGCAGCCTGCCACAAAGTGTCTCTACTGGAAACCAGGAGAAACACAACATCGTCCGTGTTCCGATGCTCCCGAGCGAACGCAAAACGCACCAACGAACGAACGCACACGTACAAAACAGACCGCAGCGTTGCGCTGAAAGGGAACATCGAAACGGCAAAGTGAATAGATCACCCGGCGCACACTGCAACTGGAAAACCAGGGGCGAAACCCTTACCGTACGGGCGCTAGCAGCACTTTCGGTACGGAGGAAGGTCAATAACGTGGCAATAAATAATATTTGCTCTGGGTGCGCCATCTGCCTCGACCCAGATAGCGGCAATTTCCGGTTTTCGCCAGAATCGAATTCGTTTCGCATGGGGCTTCCGTGTACCTTTTTCGGTGTGAACCGGAAAACGAAGAAACCGGAAGGGACCGGAATGGCAAAACGGTTGTCAGTCGGGCCAACTGAGTGGGTGACCGGGAAATGGGGCAAAGAACAGCTCAGGAATGCCTCACTCCACACACCGGAGGAGTGAGAGGAAACAACAACAAAAAAAAACTCCCAAGGACGGCCATTTCGGTTGAAATGTTTCATTTCATTCATTTTACCGATGATTGGTTTGATTATTGTGAATAATGTTTTGCACGAACCACGTACCGCCGGAGTGCACGAAGATTCGTGGAAAGTCCGACGATGCTGCCCGCTCTGGAGCAGCCAGTTTGGAGCTACCAAACGGGCAGAATGGTGACAGTCGTGGAGGTTGTGATAATAACGATTCATGCTCGATTTACAGATTTGTGAAAGTTAAAAGCCGCCCAGCGCACAATATGAAAAATGATTTGTGTCTGTTTGGCGTGCTGGTGTGCTGGGTCACGCAAAAGAGAACTATAACGAAAAATACATTTAGATCAAGGATTTCATTTTCAATGATATTTTGTTCTAAAAAAACTTTCATTTTAAATTTAAAAAGATAATCATTGAAACTTCACAAGCCTGTTTTAGCTCTAGAAAAACTAGAAATTGCGGATATGCATGGAGTCTAAGATTTAAAGAGCTTAACAATTGATTACCTTTTCACTTTTAATAACTACAACTCAACATGAAATGGCAGACGGAAAATGCGACCAGTGAAGTGCTTTCGTAATTTTTTTTACTGTTCCCAAACTAAACTGCGCCGTACCGAATTGACCGATGACCTATTTCGTTAATTAACTTCAACAAGCAAAAATGAAAAAAACCTCGCTCATTGACATGCGAGATGCGTCTCGGGGCCAAAATTAATCGACTGCCTGTTACATACGTACACGGACACCACTTTTCGGTCTTGCCTGCATTGCATTGCCACTTTCGGGCTCGTCAGCCGGGTGATAAATAATCCCACATCACTCTTTGGCAGGGAAAATCTCCGATAGATGGCATTGATGGAATGGAATTGTGGAAGCAACAGGAACCGTGAATGAGACGTAGAGTATGTAGAGTGTTGGTAGAGCTTTCGTTTTAGTGAGCAACAGGACCTGGACGAAATACCAACCAGTGGGACGGGGAAAACAACGTTCTTGTAGAGAGTTTCGCGAACATGTTTTCCGATTTTGTGCTGCCGAAGCCTTGAGCTACATGGCGTTTTATAAAAGATAGACGTAGTAGTGTAGTTAAAATAACTTTATTTTATAAGTAAGCAAGCATGTCAGCTGTGAGCTTTCTATTTTTAGTTGCCACGAAGATCTGGCATTTATAGCGACATGACATTTAATTCTTTCGTAACTGTAGGCGGCCAGCCGGTCATTCTACAGCCTGAGGAAACATCTCACCTTTAAAAAAACCTGGTCGAAGCTGGGAATGTATCGTACCTTTATAGTTCCAGTACGCACATACGCCTCTGAGACATGGACCCTGTCCAATACAGACGAAGCCCTCTTAACCGCGTTCGAGAGGAAGATGCTCAGAAGGATCGTTGGCTTCCCGTATGTGTGGAAGTACAATGTATGACGACCTCATCGTCCTGCACCGAATTAGGCTCAATAGGCTCCGATGGGTTGGCCATGTTATACACATTGCACCGGACGACCCAGCTCAGAAAGTCCTTTCAGGTCTTCCACACGGGCAGATTGAGGAGGAAGGATGGCGTGGAATCATCCGCCATCAAGCGCGGGATAATGGAATGGCAGACGACTTCGTGGGACCGTGAGCGGTTCCGGATTCTGCTGCGGCAGGCCAAGACCGCAAATCGGTTGTAGCGCCTGATAAGTACGTAAGCTGAATAAAAATTAAAAACCTCATGTTAGGAAACTACTACTGATAGGGTGGAACTTTTAACAAGTTGCTAATCTGACTTGCGAATTCAACATTTCGCATGTTACTCTGCTAGCAGCAAGGACTCAAATTTTTAACGAGTCAGTAGGGATTTTTTTTCCCCCGATTTAACGACCTTCTATTCCATCAATGATGAAAAATGAGTTACAAAACAGATTAATACCACGTAGTTGTCCTCATTGGGTGGCCCAGTGGTGTAGGCGACAACCGTGCCGGTTGAAGATCCCATCCTGACCGTTCCCCCGTAGTGAGGACTGTTTAACCAACTACGTGTCATCAGCAAGTTTAGTAAGCCATTCAAGAAGACGTCCCCATGCGGGTGCTGTCCGGACGGGATATCGACCTCGGGGTCTCCTATCGTATGACGTCCGTTACCGCCTCTACAACCTATTAGTTTGATTGTCGCTTTATTTATTAAAATATTCTTGCTAAATATTGATTGTCGGGTAGCTATCAGTCAGCATCAAGGTTGGCTCTACCAAAGGTATGATTGTGATGTCGGAAACGTTCCTTACAGATTTTCTTCCAGAATATTGAATGCCTGGTAACCTAGACCTCGTAGATAGTAAGGACCATATTGAATTGCCAAAATACAGACCTATCGCCTTCGCCTTTCGCTGTAGTTCCGAATTTGTTGTCAAAGCAGTGTGAATTTAAAGTTACATCATGTGAATGTCAGTGGGATATAAGAAAATCCTGATAGAGATTCCTGATTACTATTTTCATGCTTGAGTAAATCTTAATGTCTTTAAGAAATTACTTCATTTTGAAATTAACTTCTCTAGTTGTGAAACATGTTCTGTTTGATGCTTTGATAAGCATTGAAATGCTGTCAACCAGTGAAGCGCATCCCATCGCAGGATTGGAGTTGATTTATAGGAGATCTTCTTCTTGGCTTAACGACCTCTAAGGTCATGCCGACCATCGAAATGGCTTACTAGACTGCCGATACCACGTAGTTGGTTAGTCAGTCACCACTACGGGGGGACGGTCCGAATGGGATTTAAACCCCGGTCCTGCCAATTAAAGACCGGCGGCGCTGTCGCCTATACCACCGGACCGCCCCTTATAGGAGATATGAACATTGAATTACAGATAGGTGCCATACCCTAGTAAGACGTTGAAGAGAATCTAAGCTAGAATGGCAGCAGGGATTGATAATCAGAATATTGTTCTTAAATTACAGTAAATGGCTCAATGCCTGTGGGAGTGAAAGTACTATCATTCGTCCAATATTAACCGATTCCCTCGTTGTTTTCTCGCATTCAAGTTGTAAAATGGCATGGTAAAAAGGGTGAACGTCCAAAAATGATTTGGTCATATCTATGCCACATAAAACACCTCAAGAAACTGACTTTGTGCCCTGTAAGGCAACTCATATTAAAGCGTAATAAGCTTATTGATACCACGTAGCAGAACGATCAGTCCTTTCAGCAGGGAAATTGATAATGGACCTCAAAATTAAGTAAAAATTTTGTAAAAGTTGTAGAGATGACGTTTAAAAATTGTCATCTAGTGATACTCAAGGAAAACCCTTTTGCAAACTATGTAAACTACACCGTATCTTCTCAGTAAACCAAAACTATCATTCCTTCAAGCGTTGGTAAAATGCTTTCCAAACGCAGTCACTCTATGCGATTATGTGTGACGGCCTGCTATAAGAAGCGTCCACCACACCCGTACCCCAGTTGGTTTACAAAAGCAATTCTTCCATTCCGACACAAACGCACCCAAAGAAATACGGTGGAAGAAGATTTGTAAAATTGCATTTGTATTCGATTATTCGATTTCCACTGAAATCGAAATGATCGTCCCCATGTTCGCTTTGCCAGTAGAGATTCCGTACCATAATCACACAACGCAACGCTGTACACCGGAGGCGTCATTGTCGGTTGGATCATTGTTTCGAATCACGCCTGCCAGGGAGTTGCAACAACAGTAGCACAAGCAACAAAAAAAAAGAACAAAGAAAAGCACCAAAATCCATCGCAAAACGAACGTTACGATGGGTGCCGGAATTCAATTTAGTGGATTTGATTGTTTGCCAGCTCAAAGAAAACGAGAAAATTACCAGCAAACCGAGGTTTTCTTCCCGTCCAGAAACATATCCCCACACGGTGCTTTGTTGGAGTGGAGCAAATTTACACTCTCATCCTCACATTCACACACTCAGACACCTGAGCGGTGGAAACTCACATAGGATCGGAAGCTTATAGCAGCGCATCGGAACCGGAAGCACCGGATCTATGTTGACTACCGATGTTTGGCTTCCGGTGTTGGGATAGTGTGCAAACAGTAGTAAGCAAAGGGGAAAAAATCGGCCCTTCCGAATCGGCCGTTGGGAAAACTCACCTTACAGTGAAGCTGTACGCATTGATGTACGCGAGTACCTGTGGAGGATTATCCAAAAAAACGGAAAAAAGGCATGAATGCCTATTGGAAATGGTAATACTATAGACAGAACTATTGGGTGAGCTTGAATTTGCGTAGCTTGAACAAGCTCTCTTCGGCGCAACCAAAAGCTTTCAATCCGCACTGTCCAGGAATGCAAAATTTCAATCTCACCTGCCACCCGTACGTACGAGCGTAATCCGCTTGTAAAGCGATGTAATTCACGCGGGTGGCATTGTGCGTGTTGGGCAGAATTTCTCTACTCTATAGGATTTTCCGGACTTTGCGTTCTTCGGTCTATGGACTGGTGGTGCGTGCATAGATTAAGTAACGTTTGTAAAAACTGTAAATGTTAACAAAAGGCGCAAAAACTGAAGCTCAGAACATGTGCACAGTTTGGGCTTGAGCTAGCAAAAGGCATAGCCCACTGGATGAAGTCATTTTTGCAGTGATAATTTCTCGAGGATATGCATTTTATTGCATAGCATTGCGTTCTGTGCCGCCAGATAAGAAAAAATGTTTCCGTAAAGTTGGTGAACGGTAAGACACCTTTGATTAAAATGAAATCATTCCAGCACTTTATCATTTATTATCTTTAAAACGATATATTCCAACGTTTGAATACAATAGGGCTGAATGATGGTTTAATCTATAAATTAGCTTTAATAACTTTAAAATGCCTATGCAAGCACTGTTCTTATGATTCTTTTGAGGGAAAATAAACAATTGAAAAATGTTAATGTACTTATGTGAATTCCAAACATAAGAATAGAATGTTTATTTACTAACGAAGATATGTTTAAAGAGAAAAAAAATAAATCAACCGATAATTAGACACTATTAGTATATGTAATTCCAGAGATTCCGAATGGTATTAGAAGCTAAAAAAAATATTATAGAAAAATATTGCAGTTCCACAAGCGTAGTTCCACAATAGCCGGAATTTGGATGCAACCAACCACCATCAATACAATAGCCACAGCAATAGTACCGGACAATCAGAACGCACATCATCCACCAATACATCATCATCATCATCATCATCATCATCATCAAAATCACAACAACCATAACCGAGTATGCCCGGGATAAGGCAAAGAATAAGGAGGAAATGCCTTATAAATCTGTGAAAATCTATTCAACATAAGCGGTGTTTACAATACGGCATTGGACCGTAATAATCAATTATAAATAAATAAATAAATATGCTCGTAAAATTATTTTACGGACTGTATCAGATGTGTAAGGAGAGTAAACATCATATAACGCCATAGTAATGTAATTGTTGCTTCAAGGATACCCTTTTCAAATACAGTTTAGTTGAAACATTTGAATTTAAATAAGGCCTCTAAATTAATTGTGTTGTCGAATTGTTATAAAACATTTTTACCTTGGCAATAAATCAACTATGAAAACCGTATATTGAATTACTATCTCAAAATTGTTATTTATTAATCTTCTTATTGACTTAACGCCGTAGTCACGCCGGGCATCAAATAGCTCACTAGAATTGCTGATCCCACGTACCTTAGAAGGGAAATGAAACTACTTGGAATGATAAATACATTTGCAGGGAAAAATAATTTACTTTAACAGCAATAACAATTATAGAACATAATATATCCACAAAAAACATAAATCTCTTATATGTTAAATTTATATCCTTTCTGTGCTATAAAACACATACCATGAACAATGGTTGTAGGCTTGAACTGGATTTATAAAATCTTCTCGTTATCCTTTATGCTTTATCCCGTTATGCTTTCAACTTCAACGCTAAAGGTGACCCAATCACACCGCACACACACACATAAGCTTATCCCTTCCGCCAACCATGGAAAAAGTGTATTGTTTCATCACATTTTCTCTCTTTCTCTTTGTCGACTCAATTTTCCCATTGTTTCCCATGGACTCTTTATGCCTTTTGGTGTCTTTGTCATCTTTTCTGTGCGATGAAAATTCACGCAAACTAACCGCAGGCTATCAGGTTTTATTCGTTGAAAAAAGATTCACTCATTCAACGGAATAAAAGGAAAATAATGAAAGTTTCCAAAGTTTACCGTCGGCACAACTTTCGCCTCTTGGTGTTGAAAGGATAATACAAGATCTTTGACAGCACTTCAATACTTTTGGAGAGGAAGCAAAAAAAAAAACAATTGACCACACAAAAAAGTGGTTCCAGCGAACAGAAGATAAGAACAATTGAACGTTAAACTCTTACCCTCAGTTAAACCACAGAGATGGTTTCATTCCATCTATTCACTGATTGACGAAAAGGACTGATTTTTTCATTCGCTTTTCTTTTGGCTGCTGACAGGTTGGGGTCGATCGTTCGCGCGAAAGCACCATCACCGTCGATGGACTGCTGCTGAGACATTCCTGAAAAGCTGTCAAAGTTGACGTCGCTGCGTCAACGCTTGCTCCCTTTGTCTGCAAAATGTGACTGTGATCAATCGGTTTCTGCCGTTACGTTCATTGCAATCGCTATTCACGTGCATCTGCCTTAAGAAAAGGACTCACTTCAAGTCGACAAACGACCATGCTCAAAGCGTGGAGCAACGTATGAATAAGCGAATCCTTGCTTCAGAAAAAAAGCAATAAAAGCTTCAAATCCAGGGAAGAAAAATGTGGTCGCTCGTGTTTGCTAAAAATAAAACTAACTTTGGAAAGAGATGAAAATTCAACAACAGCAGATAACTCACCGAATTCCGGATTAATAATTTTACTCGAATCTTACCAAGGTCATGAGCAGCTTTACCCAGTGGAGGATATGGGCGGCCACCAGGGAGGCCTCGTCGACCTGGAGGGAGCTCGCCGGAGACAGGAGCTTCACCGATCATGGGGCCTCACGGGTTAGGGAACCTCCTGTGGAAGGGAATCAACTACATCTACGCCATCTTTTTCCTCAATTTCTGCTACATTAGAAGGATCTTAGGATTAGAGTCGGCTCGGTGGTAGAGGTGACATCGGTGCCGGTCTTCAAAAGGCAAGACCGGGGTTCGAGGTACCGTCCCCCCGTAGTGAGGACTGGCTATCCTCACTACGTGGTATTAATAAGTCTAACAATACGGTCAGGCCATTCCTCAAGGAAAATAAGAACGCTCCTACAATGGTGTTGAGTGACCAGAATCTTTCCCCTAACCGATTTTCGCCTTTTTCTAGGATCAGGCTATCAAGTATTAGCATCAAAATCAAATGCTCATAAACTTCAACATTTTTGCGGAGTTTTTGGGGGTACCAAAAACTCCGCAAAAATTGCTCAACCCTGGTAGGAACGGGCTGCCAAGGATGAAAAGAAGGGCAAGCTCTGCCCTCTGCTGGCTAGGTAGCTACTGTATTGTAACAATTGCAATAGCTTTCACTTGTCACCTTCCGTTGTTAGTTAGCCGACAAAGCTACAATTATCCCTTCCCAGTTTCTTCGTACCACCGGGCCCAATCCTGCCCCCGCTGCAAGCATAACAAGTGGATATGCTTCCGTTCCTGGCTTGCCATGCTAGCGACCGTTCTTGGATGCGAGAAGGACACTTTCAAGGACGGCGAACGGTTCCGCGAATTGTCCTTCCGCTGACACAAAGTTTTAATCCGTGCCTGTGTGGGAGGTTCTACTTTTGGCGCTTGCCTTCAGACCCATTCAGTCTATTTCTACAAATCCTGGGACATTGCGAGTTTTGATGGTGGCTTTATTTTGCTGCTCAATCGGATTTCTCTCGGCAACGTTGTGAAGCGCTGCGAAAGAAGAAAAAAAAACTGCGTCTAGGATTTTGGAATCACTTTCTTTTTTGCTCGTCGTTAGAGAGATAGTTAGTTGCTCGTTCCCGTTCGAATGTGTCCTTCATTTTCCGTAGTGTTGGGGTGCTCTTTTAACTGCTGCATCCTTGAAACCGAATCCTGGAAAATCCCTTATCCCGAGGTGTTATTCGTGTACTATTTTCACTTCATTTTTCCCCGTGTTTGCATCCGTGTCGCACCAACCTTATACGAGTGTCTTATTTAAGGATTTCGGAAGAGGTTTTTTTTTTGTTGAGGTATGCCCTGCCTTATCCTGTCGATCCCACGTGCAGCACCCTTGAGTGTGTTCAAACTCAATTTTCAGCTTTCTAGTTTATTGACTTTCCGTCGAATTCACTCGCATTCCTTCTAAGCTGCTGTGCCGAGAAGCTGGTTTTGGAATCTAGCAGAAGAAGCAGAGCAGGACGGAGACCGTTGGAGAACGCTCCCACGGCGACCACCCCGGAAAGTGACAGCTGTCGTAGCGGTGAATTGTTCCCAAGTTCCGTCTCGTTTGGTTCCAATGTTCGCTTGTTTAATCGTGTCTCTTTTCTCTTGTGTGTGTGTGCAGTAGCATCGTTGGGATTTGCTTGTTCGGGGCGGCCACAAAGGGACGGCAGTTGAAATGCAAATGCAAATGAGATCGATCCCCTCCGGGGCCGTATTCCGGTTTGTGATGTTCCAAGTGTGTCCCTGGCGCGCTCCATTAGGCATCGATGTGGCTTGTGTGTATGTGTGTGTGTGTGTGTCTCGATGGTGAGCTGAGTTGCCACCCGGTACTCGATTGTGGTTCAAAAGGTCCTTATCCGGTAGTTTTGATGGTGTCACCGAGGTGGTGGCGAAGGTGGCGGTAGTTCGAAGCAATGCGAACATAATGACAGTTTCGGAGGACCACCAAGTTGGCATCCAAACCCGGCCACTCTCTGCATACAATAGTATCGCATTGCCACGCTGTTTACCACATTGTTTGGAAGTGTGCTGAAGCGCATTGGCACTGTGCAAATGGTGCGCTTTCGTTTGCGCTCGGGCTGTTGTTTCACCTACTGGTAATCGATATCTGTGTGTACGACAGTGCGATGATACCGAAAGCACGGTTCGCGGTCGCATCACTTCAAACAGGCCTGCTGTTCCCGGAGCGCCCGGAAGGTATGCAGTGCGCATCACAAGCAGACGAGAAACAACCACAGCCTAAGGAGAAGCATGACGATAAGAACGCTTTTGAGCAGACACGCGAGATGAAATGCCTGGGCATCGACTTTCGGAGATACAAAGCACAGTGAAAGCAAACACGCACATATGCGCAAGGTCATTATTGTTCATGTTCATTAATCGGTTGTTCAGTTCGATCGGTGCTGACAGTATTATTCGGTACGACTTTCTGTTTCTGGTTGCAGGTGACACACTTCATCGCAGCATAATACTGCTCCGCTTATCTCTGCATGCTAATAATACCTTTGCCAAACCGAGCAGCAACATCTGTTGGTGTTTTCCGCACCATGTGGACAGTTCGTTCTGCCTGCCAATAAGCATCAACGCGCTAGTCGCGCTAGTATCGTTTGAATAACGCTTTTTAATCGCTCCATTAACCTTTTGCTTGGGTGGACCATGGAAATATCGTCGTCGTTTCGATTGAACAACAACAGTTTGATTAAATATCTTGCATTCTCTCTATCTTCAACAAAATCTGCACCCACCCTGACATACCTCATATACATACATTCGTGATGTAAATCTTAATACTTCGATATCTTCCCTTTTGTTAAACTCTATCTCACTATTCATGTCTTTCTCAATTCTAATGCACTACTATACAATGCACGGTAATAGATTAACTTAACCGCTAAGGCAAAGCTATTGATTGTTGTGATTTCAGGCAGGTTTTTTAGGATGCGAAGTTGCAATGTCCTAACTGCTATACATACATGCTACCTAATATACAATAGTGCTCCTAACTCTCACTGCTTGTGTTTCTTTGGAGCGTAAGCTCGCAAACCACTACGCACAGGAATTGACAGTCTTGATTTGTATTGATTTGTGTTGTGCTTTAATCACGCATTTGAACGCAACCTCAAGGTAGCAGTCAACAGGTTAAGCAGCATAATCGCTTCCAGAGTGGTCGTTTCCGTTTGCTGTACTCCTGTGATTGCAGTGCGTCCCAGATGGCTGTATCGAATACCTCCTTGATGTGTTCCTGTTAAAAAAAGAAAAAGAATGGCATTAGTGATTTTTTTTTATGATGCTTCTAACTACAATTTCATTCAAAAAGGTGGTGAGGTATGTATTGAAAAATAGACTGAGTTTCACTATTTTTACATCCAATGCGTCACAGCGTTATCAGTCCATTTGGAGCAAATGAGGTCAAAAATCAACGGAGAAATTGCAAATGAATTTGTTCTTACTTTCTCACACTCAAACTTCAACCCATTTAGATTTCTGTAACTATTTTATTTTCGCCGCCCATTCTTAGTTAATTGTGCTTCTAAAAAAGTTCCAAATAATCAAAACAATTAAGACATCCTTTATAAAATCCCCCCCATAGCTAGGGTGATTTAGAAAGTCCTTGTCATGCCATGTTTGTCCAACGTGGATAGTTTCATCGACTACCACGCTTGTTGAAAGAATAACTAAATAAACGATAAGTTAACTGACAACAGCTACAAACCAACACCCAGATTCGCCCGGTCCACCTGCAACAACTCTCACAGCTTTCCCCATTCGGGCAGATCCAGCTCATGCCAAAGCATTAAGCACACAAAATCATCAACCGGCCCATATAATCCCCAAACGCTCTCCATCCTCCTTCTGCTCGCAACAGCAGCCTAACTGTTTTCGAATGTCAGCAGGTCGTTGCTTCAGCACTCCACTGCACGCATCAACACGTTTCAGCTTCTCCTTCCAGGGAGGAACAGGGCTACGAGAACCAACCCGTCTGCATGCGTTGTAATCGTGTCCGTTTCGGACCTATGGTTTGCTGTTCGTTGACAACTTGTTTTATTACCGCTCTGGCCTCGGTTACACGGTACACGGGTCAATCTGGTCGAAGACGGCACGAACCTTAGGTGAAACCTTGAACAGGTGGTGTTGGAGCAACATGAAAGCAACATGGAAAGCAACATGAAAAAAAAAAAACAAAGCACCAACAAACCGTTTACAATTATTCGTCCGCAAAGGATGACCTTATCGAACAAAAACAAGCAAAGCAACAACAACAACGCCAAATAGCTCCGCTACAGTGAAGAGTTCATTACACGCCCCAAAGCGGCTACAAAACGGACGCGGAAGTCGAACACGTACCAAAAACGGTACCCCGAAACAGGATGGGAGACAGCAGTAAACAAAATGAAACGGTTCCAACCGGTTTAGTTGAGCTAAGATGGCGTGGTGATGGTGGTGGTGCTGGTAATAGTTGAGGCACGTGTCGCAAACATATCGCGCAAACTTTGCTGACGGTGTATGTAGAAGGACACGTCCTGTAATTCTTCACCAAGCGTGATTTATACCTTTGCCGTTCGTTTTTTGAAACATGGGAATGAGGTTGGACCTTATTTTCTATTACTATTCGGTCGAAAGTCTCTTTCAAGGCGGTTGAGCGAATTCTAGAGTCAATTCTAGTTTGTAGACGAGATTAGCAAGAACCATTGTAATTGGAAGGGACTTTAGGGAATGCTGTTTAGTCGCACTTTGAGCTATTAAGTATTGAAGCACTTTTCTTTCTAAAAGCAACACTTAAATGGGGATTAGTTTAAGGTTTAAAATTTAATGGAGCAGTATCTCTGTCAATTATCTTCCTCCCTTGCCCCTGCACTAAGCAGTCCGGGAGATGCTAGGTTCTCTTCAACTTTTCGATAGAGAGGATCATCTGTGAGATGTTTGGAGACTTCTTTTACAAATTTTACAATCCATACAGTTCTGGCGTACGATGATGACATAGATATGTTACGCCTTGGGACTCTTCTATGCAGTAAAAGCTTAATAAAACTTCTGAGATTATCAAGGCAAAACCTTAATATTGCAATGATTAATGATTGCACTATTGGCGGTCCCACTAAGCATAGAAGCTATGGACATAAAGGTATTCACACTTTCGAAGAAGTCAAAAACAGTATCTTGAATCAAAGATCAACTAACGAATGAACCTAGAGACGGCGAAATCTTCGTCACCAAGAAAGTTAGAACTCTATCCAGAGCTGATTTTGGCGGATGAGCGGCAAGTACTGATCAAGGTGTTTTAAGTCGTTCACATGAACGAAGCTGTGCGTGGTAAACCCAAATTGCATAGGAGTGGTGGACCAGAAGGGATAGGGATATCTGATTAACATTGGAAGCCTCTCGACCTTGAACGTTATTGAAGACTTTTCATGCAGGCCAAGACCGCAAGGTAGCCTTAGCGGCAGATTATTAATGAATTATCTGAGATGTTCTTTTACAGCTGTTTATTTGTAATAATCCATTCGATATGTACCTTCTTATGTGACGATGTTTCAATGTATTTAGCACCTATCTTCCGGGCAAAGTCCCAGGCAGATGAGAACAGGATTGGCTTTTCTCCCTGCGCCTAAAACGAGAATGAAATGAAAGCATAATTGAGAATCACCCCTATTACAAAACTGCAGCCAACTGTTTCCCATTGCTTAGAGAATCAGCCTTCCACCCTCTATAACATACCTGCAGCTTGCTGATCGTACACTGATCGTTCCGTAGATCCGATTGCGTACCGACAAGCACCACCGATACACCCTTCAGCTTGCTGATTTCCGGCTGCCATTTGGTGGCCAGCGATCGAAAGCTTTCCGGCTGGACGACGGAAAAGCAGAGCAGGATAACGTCGGACCCGGGATAGCAAAGCTGCCGCAGTGTATCGAGCGCATCCTGTCCGGCTGTATCGCAGAGCGTCACACCGATCGGTCGTCCGTCTACGCTGACGTCCACTGTAAGAGGAAGAAAAAGGGAAAAAAGCAGGTAAATACAAGTTCCATACACTTTGTGTAATGCTGTTAAAGCACAGGCTCATCAATTCAAGAACTTATGTCCGCCGGATAGCAGTACAAGAGCTATGGTAAAGGTAGGTTGAATGTTACACGAGAATGCTATTGCGGACCGAATTTTAGGTATGCTCGAGTTCTTAGGTACAGACTGCTTTACCGCAAAAAAGAGCTTTCTAGGCTTCTAGGGGAGGCTTTGCTCAAGTAGCGAAAATGTTGGTCTGGCTTCAAGTGGAAACTGCTCTCAGTCAAAGGAGCTACAATGTCTGTTAAGTGTTTTTTCACCTTTCTTATTTTCTGTGTGATGGAAAAAAGTACATGACTTTTAATTCATGGTACAAAACCCACCTCAGTCGAGGAGAAAGGGGGAGCTAAATTCGTTCTGAACTTTTCCTCAACCTAACTTAAAAATGGATCGAGTTTCATACGAAAAACTTTTCCCTTTTTACATTTTTGATTCCGTTGTCCCGTCGGTCTATCAAGTTTAAAATTGATTTCCAATTACCAAAATGGTCGTAAAATGATCGACACATTGCACCACACTGGTTTTGTCCTCCCACGCAGAAGAACACGGGTTAAAATGTGGCCAATGGTGAGAAAAAACTAATAAAGAAAAAAGAAACATTCTCCGCATCATCCAACCCTTTACAGCGCAGGCCGTGGAACCCAGAAAACATGTCGTTGCTTTCTCCCCGTTCGAAAAAAAAAACGATTTCGAAACGACGGTGGAGTTAAAAAATAAACTTAAAATCCATATTTTAATCTAAATAATGACCCGTAATCGAACGAGGACGACAGCCGGAAAGTCATTCCCGAATCTCTCATCATCCCTTAGCCCTTTGTATGGGGGTGCCGAACGGAACGGGAATGGCCGATAGCCTTTGCCACAATGATGAGTTCCCGGAAGGAGCGAGAAAAAGGTCCCTCTCTCACACATTTGACACAGGTGGCATGCATCGTTTGGGATTTTTTGGGACGTTCGGACGTTCGATTATGCTTGTGTTTTGCTTTTCCTTTTTTTTCCCCCCCATCTGCTCATTTCAACCCACTATCGCCAGGTCTCTTTTGCTGCTTTACGTACTCATTTAATGAAACCGCTGTCAGATGGGAATCGATTACCAGAGAAAGTTAGAATCAAGTCGTGACAATGAAGATGGGATCTTGATTTCTGAAGGGCGTCTTTTTATGTGTCGATCGCTGATAATTTTTACGATATGAATGAAATGGGTTGCGGAGGGAACTGAGCAGAGTGTGACGAAAAAGAATCAAAATTGAGATTGATTAGGAAAAAAAAGTTTTTCGGCAAACAGATTTGACAGTGGCCAAACTTTATGTGCTTTTTCTGAGTGAGAATTTTCTAGGCTGTTGCAACATTTTTTATTTTCATTATTAATTCACTGTCTCGCTTTTTATTTGCCTAGCCATCTGTAAGATGTCTTCCACAGCTAATTTTGCTTTAAAATAGTCAAAAAAAGCAAAAATAAAATCAAGGAATCCATCATTAATGTGAAAAAGACATCTGTTGATCTGTTGATCGATAACGATTCTAAAACAGTTGATCAGAGCATGAACTTTGCAGGGTTTTTTTATTATTTCAACTAAACCACTAAATTTATAATCCCTTTCGCCTCGAGTGTCCAACATGATAAGTGACAACAATTCTTCCTGTGAGCAAAAGGCACCCTTCGATACAACAGGCAGAATATTTTGCTCAAAGCTTAAAATATTTATTTATTTATAATTAATTATTACGGTTCGAGATAATGAACATAATTATCAAGGCAATTCTTCATAATCCTTTGCCTTTTCTCGGGCATACTGGGTTGTAATTTATATAACTTCAACATCTAAAATTTCTATATTTAAAAACAAATCATTCTCTTTCATGAATGCTAATAAGTATCAACGGTTTGCACATAATTTTATGTTGAAGTTATTGAGCTTTGATAAGGTCTGGGACACTGTAACTTAACTGACAACTGAGAGTCGCTGCAATCGATTACCAAGGAATACAAGCCGTGCTGTAGCCGAGTGTCCCACTATATTTAGTTAGCATACTGATGCTTCATTCTATTTTCAATAGTTGGGGCTTTGCTAAAGGTTTTTTTTCATACGTTTTTGGGATTTATCTATTTAAAACGTCATGTTTTAGCTTGAGGAAAACTATCCGTTGAATATTTGAGAATTTTAATAAAGAAGAACTATAATAAATCCATAGTTTGATAAAGCAATCGATCTTTTGCGTGCTAAACCAATAATATTGCTTTTCGACTCAAAATTTCCTTCCTCCATCAGAAGTCAGGAAGACTGAACATGAAAAATACAACAACAAAAAACGGTCAAAACAACAAGATAAGCTCAGCTTCTACACTGTGTCACGGCCAAACGATTTAAACCACAGCTGTGCGCACCGAAGGACGCGTAGGTGGTCGATTAAGCAAACACCCGAACACTGTGTGCGGTGAGTCAGGGCAGCCCGCGAATGCTATGCAATCATGAATTCTTGATAGCAACAAGAAGGAGAGAGCGAGAAAAGCTTTAAGCCGAAACCGGTCCAAAATATGGCAGCTGGATATTTTATACACCTGGAATATCCCAACAAAACGAAACCTCAACGCCGACAACGAGGACGATATCTTAATTAGGAACATTTTCTGGTTTATCGAATCGGGCAGACCCCGTTGACAGATTTCTTCACCTTCGTTTGGGGCCGTTTTGCATGGCAACTGAAACAGTGTGAACTACGATGACCCCGGACAGCTCGTCGTCAGACGACGAGCTACTACTGCTACACGCCACACAAAACCATCCTCATGGGACCTGTTCAGAACCGTCCAGCCAGGCACTTCGAAATCGATTTTGCATCGTTCGGGAGGTTGCATCACCCGAACCTGCGAGCTGCAGCAACATGGTCAGCGGTTGTGGATGATACCAATGCAATTACCGCTCTTCCCTCGTCGCTTCTGGGTGCCGGAGGTTCTGCAGCACTGCACAAAGCAGCCTGTGTCTTGTGTGAATCTGCACCGCACGCTGCGCACTCGAACGCTCTCGTCGAGCGACGTTTCGAGTGGCCCGCATTTCGCATTTGCGTTCGGGGTCAGCTAGAGCGGTGCGAGCGATTGCATTGAAATAGATATTGAATTATTTCGCTCGAGTATCGGTTCGCTCGTGCTGAGGGTTGTGCGTTTACGGGGGAGTTGTGATGCACCAGCACCACAGTTCGTTGCTCGAAACGATGCGAATGAAAATTCAAACACTACCCTCCAACGCTGCACTGTGTGTGTGTGTGTGTGTGTGTGTGTGTGTGTGTGTGTGTATAATAGTGAATGAAAAATGGAAAGAAATAACCTCCCGTTCCGTCGGGACCGACCCACCGTGAGACACAATTTCGATCGACACTCATTTGCATAAACGGGTGCAACCAGGCGGCAGGTTGATTGACGGAAGAATATTATCGTTCAATGTGGCGGAAGTTGGATTGCAACGCTGGCAAAACAGGGCCGCAGCCCGGACGAGCACGTGGAGTAGTGCAGTACGGTTTATGTAAGCAAATCTGTTCAAGGACCGCGTAGGATCCGCGCAAACCGATATTTTAAGCGCGATCTCTTGAGTGTTGCAATGCTGGAATGGAAACTTGATATTCATAACCGTTCATATTGAGCTTTTTGTCTCGCGTAATTGTGATGAAGTACCGGTAGTTGATATTTACGATATAATTGACTTTGTTGAAGTGTTGAAATGTGAAGCATTGGAGAGAGTTATAGTCGCAAATAGTCCAGTGGTTTATGAGAATGGTAATGAATTTGTAATGCCAATTTTTATAAGTTTTGAAGCTTTTTATAAGGTAAGGTAATTGACGGAAGACAGCAAGGTTTCGCGCATACAAATACAAAAGGAAAAAGAGAAATTGATATCAAATCACAGAATCGTGGCATTTGATATTTATTTCAATCGTGACATTTGATTCTACGAATCAATAGAATAGTTCAACATTAGTTCTCGTCTTCAGAGATGTCCAGTAGCATTGTTCGTTCATGTTGGAGTTTATTTGAGTATCAGAATCGCATTTGGCTTCTGTAACCTACATAAAATCCTCACCAAATTTGTCTTAACTCGATTTGCTCTAACACCAACATGAAACTACCTTAAAATTATTCTCTACAACAAATTCTGGGAATGATCGATAACACTGAAACGGTTTTTTTTAAACGCTAAAATAAGGTCGCAAACACACTATCACACACTGCTAGTACTCTGTAGTCTCTGATCTCAAAATTCAACTAGAATTAGACTCGTTAAAGAGAACGGTCGAACTAAAATGCTAAGTGCTTCAAATGGCTAAATGTAGTTCCTCCATTTTTTCTCCAGTGTTAGGTTTACTCTATGCCTAGCAATAGACAACCCGTCCTCTAAGATGTGAGAAAAAAAAATTCCACACAAACTACTGTCAACCAACATGTACTAGTTCTCTTTTTTAGGCTGATGATCAGATAGTTTTAAGGTGGTAGAGAATTTCACTATTCGACTGCTAAGCTTGGCTATCATGCACCGTGTTACTAGTAGGTAAGATTATCATGGGTAGCATCAACATAACTTCCCCCTAACTTCAAGCACAAATCTATCACAACGTCTACATTTCACAACTTCAGAGCGAGGGACATCTGGTTTAGTAATAATATGATAATTTACGATGGTATCGATAGCACATCCCAACCGTGCCTTCATACGTTTCATACGTCAGAAATAACACCCAAAAATAAATCGCAACTATAAGGACGAAAGAAGGGGCAGAAGAGAATTACGTCTTAAACAGAGCCAACCATTTCTAGAACTATTCAAGAAAAATAGAGCAATACAGCCAGGCCGAACTTTATGAATACAAGGATTGAAACCACTTGTACCTTTAGACTCGTTTCAATTCTAAAACTGAATGGTAAATAAATGAAAAATTCAGCATTTTGTGAGCGCATTTAATTTCAAAAATCTATTTGTCTACTGACGCTTAAAAAAACTGCCTTAATGACGATTTAAATTCAATATTTTGAATTTGTTATACCGTTTAAAATAGATGTAAATATTCACTTGAAATAGAGTTGTTCATTAAAATGTAAATTAAAATTCCAGGGAAACCACGTTTCGGCAGTATTTTTACACCATCGTCAATAAAATATCAACAAACATTTTCTTTCTAACACCAGCTTTAACGCATTAAACCAATTTTCAATAAAATCCCTTAATAACCCCTTCACCTACGTTTCAAGCCTGTGTACCCTACCTTGCTTGTGATCGTATCATTCATTTTTACCCCGAATACTCCTCTGATAGCCGACAACAACCTACCGAGAATTGTTGACAGTTCTGCCCGACGGGGTTTCCCACCGTGCTGGAGAGTGACCCGACCCAGCGGGACATGTTTGTTTTCCACCGCACATCACACAGCAGTGAACAGCTGGTTCCATTCTCACATCGGTCGGTGTTGCGTGTCCGTGTCCGATGAAAAGCAGCCCATTTCATCAACACTCAGCTAAACACTTAGCTCCACAGGGAAGTGCGAAGCTTTTTCGACCAACGTTGAGCGTTGAAATCAGCTCATTGACAGCAAAAACGCACCCACCAACAAGTCAAGTCCAGTTCTTTTTAATCTTCCACAACGTAAGCATCCATCGAGCCTTGTAGCACAAACAATCAGAAAACGACGAGCTGGCGAATCTACCGAAAACCGCTGACTGACTGATCGGCTGTTACAAAATGGTGACAACCAGTCAGGCGCAACATAAAAGAACGTTTCAATTACTGGCGGTCGCAACATTGCGACAAACAAACAAACACAGCGGGTGGTGGGAGGTGGTTCCGATACGCGGCACAATCTGGCCACTGACCAAACCTTCCCGTTTGTATGATTCACCTGAAGTTCTCGGAAGGTTCGCGAGGACTTCCAACTGACGGTGATCCATCTGTCTTAATCTTCTGCATCGCTTATCGATGTATATATACATCTCGGGCAAGGTTTCGGTTCAGTTGTTTGGCAGCAGGATTTTCATGCTGCCAGTGTTTGTGATTTTTTTTTTGTTTGCCACCGGCACATTCTGCACGTTATTTGCAGACACTTTTTCACCCGGGAAGCATGGTATGGCATCTTATCGATAACCGGTGAGCCCGCAGTAACGTGACGTGGGTAGAAAATGAGCACGCTGTGCACACCGGTTGTTGCCAGATAATATCGACGATAAGCGCGTAGTCAAAAGAGAGATGATACCCGGACCCGAACAACAACGGCAACAAAAAATACTCATTCTGAAGAGTTTATCCGTCACACGAATGGCTGCAAGCGCTTGTATCGATTTGTTTTTTTTTCGTTTTGTTTTTCACCTTCTGCAGAAGATTTTCTTTTTTTCATTTCCGGTATCATTTCGGCTTCATTTTATTTTGCCATTTAGTTCTCACTCAAGCGTCTTACCGTGTTCAAAAAGTGTTTACCCGATCGTTTTAAAAGCACTGGCGCACTCGAGTGATTCGATAGAGCTTAATAAATGTAGATAATTGTTTTTAAAAATCATCCACATAAACTTCACGAAACATGTAACGCATAAAAAACGCCGATTCGAACCGTCCGTGTGTATCCAAAGCGTCGGCAAAAGGTAATACGTTCTCGATAAACATCTCCAACCCCAGGCAAAGTGAGACGCCATCACAGTGCAGAAGATGATGTAACCACGCCAGCCTGATTTATTTACCATTTTGGCAAATTTTGATGATTTTTGTTTTCAATTTATTCCACACTGTTTGCATTTCATTTGATCGGGACATGCCATATTTCCACCGTATCGGACGCCAAGCGTGGCGGTGAATTAAATTTACATTTACGTGTAGGAGCGTGGCTTTCGTGTTCTGCTCGTTTCCGCCTGTGTTTTTCAATATGGTTCGCACACCGGATACGATACGGTGTGCCACGCCAAGGTATGGGAAGTAAATCTGTCAAAAAGCGTTCCATATCGATGCTATGATGTCTTTGGCATATGTTAACTGAGGATGGGGTGGGTTTATACAATCTTTATGTGAAGTGTGTGTCACTCTGTGTGTCGTTATGGAAGGTGACATAAATGATCGCTGTTCGGTGATAACGTATTATACTTTACCGCCCATTAATATTACAACGTTTTGCGGTGTTTTATAGAGTGTTCGTGTTTTGGTTAATTTTTATGCATCTTTGGATACTGTTCAGGAGCAGCAGAAACATTTGCCAATAGGACTGTATACAATCTGTTGCACTTGATGTATACTTTTTTGAAATCGCTAGAAGCGTTTCAGATAATCCTAGACAGAAAGGTGGGAATAGATCCATCCTGACAGCAGTCAGCCAATTCCTACAGATTTTACTTTTACAGGAAGAAATGATTACACTTCGAACTATTTAGAACCAAAGTATGATCATCATATCTTTGAACTGGGTACGTTACGGTGGCAAGATAAGAAACGCCGGTCTTCACACAGCAGAACTGGCGCTCAAATCTCATCCGGACCTTTCCAAAGTAGAGAGAATTAATTATCCAACTACGTGGTATCAGCAAGTTTAGTAAGCCATAGTTGGCCGGCGTGTTCTAGTAGGTCCTTAAGACAAGAAGAACTCGGTTCAAAGTGCAGATATCTCTCAGGTTTTTGAAATTAATTCATGAAGGCACTGATGTCCTTACACTTTTTTCGCTTTTATAGTAATCTTAGTTGAATAATCACATGGTAGAGTCATTAGCGTGAGACCTTCTGCACAGCGTGAGCACCAGAAAAGTACTGATAATTTCTTCCGTTTTTTTTCATTCTTATAATTTTTCTTTGGTTCTATAACTTCTGGAGAAGGTGGACAAGACATTTTATCAGCTTAGGCTTCCTTGATTTGATTATTGTTGATTTTTTGGAATCTTTATTTACTAATATTTTTAATCTCGAAGTATTTTATAATATCTAGCTTATTCTATGTCACCTACTGTGTCCATTCGTGTGCTCCCATTCAACAGAACGTTGTACTTTGCTAGCGAAGGTCACCAGGCAGCTGTGTTACGTTTCCAATTCACCGCAACTGCCCAAGGTTTCCTCATCGCCACAAACCACGACAGCACGGTTCAGGACCATCCATCCAACACAGTCTCACCATCGGAATCACGTTTCGGTGCGGTATCGGAAATTGTTTGAAGAAGAATTTTCCGCCAGCATATATCACGTTTCGGTTATGGCCTTATCGCTCGGCAAACCGAAACCCGGTCCGCGGAAGTGTCAAGAAGCAACAAAGGCTAAGGACACGTGTATGTGGTACCCCGGACAAGGACCAAATCAACCCTCCAGTCCAGACTGTGCGCCGGGCCGGGCTCTTCCTTCTGATTGGTCGATTCAGGCATCAGGAACCCATCGCAGCTTATCATATATAGTACACGCAGCATTTGTGCAAACAGCGTCAGAATCCTTGGATACACTATATTCTGATCAAATATTTGCCGCTACCTTACACGGCTCGAGCCGGTCGGCCTGTGCCCGTGAAACCACCAGGCGAAAGTTTTGCTTCGGCTATGTACGATATCGAAGCCACCGTTTCTCGAACGTCCACTTCTTCCAGCGAAGCGTGCCAACGGTGTAATATCGAAGGATGAACAGCATCGCCGGCTGGTAGCACAATTATCCTTAATTCTGTCGGTAATACGAAGTCACATCCTTTTGCCGGTTGCCAGCCGCTTCGCCATCCGTTTATTGGTTCGAATTGCGAAGAAACATTCCCGACATACCCGGGCACAATCTGCCAAGGGCAGCCGGTAGATTCGCGGCGCATACCGACGTTCGCGTTGGGCAATCAAAATCGAAAACACTCGGTGCTGTGTGCCGTCGGTGAGTAGTTGTTAGCAACTATTTGTGCCTTTCATCTCAGCATTCTTTGGCAAAGTATTAAATGAATGGAAGAGCGTAAAGTCTTCGCGTGAGCAACTTCCGGTTCGATAGTCGCCTGAGGGTGTTTCGGGGACCGAAAAATCCATCACAGAAATGTTTTATATTAATTGTTTTTCAGATTCGAGGTAGTTTAAGCTCGCTCGAGGATTGAGCGGAATGGAACTGCGAGGCGTTTTGCAGTTGTGTTTGTTCATAAAGTTTAGCCATTAGTCTTTTAGGTATTTCAACGCATTTGAAGTTTGAATTTACAAGTTATGAATGTAGGATTGATAAATTGCGCCTAGAGGGCAGGCAATACGCATAACTAGTTTGATTTGATTTTTTTGTTCTTCAAATATTTACTTCAAACGAAGCAAGTATTAAATCAACCTGTTCAATTCAAATAATTTTGAGCGGTCATGAAAAATTGTGATATGGTTTAGTAGCTTCTGTTAATTAACTCACAACACCTTGAGGAATGTCTCAGTGCAAAATAATGACTACAACATAATTAGACCATCACAAATATCATTTTTAAAAACTAGTGCATAAAAATCATTTAAAAAATATTTCCCTACTAGCATGGAAAAAATAATAGAAGATGTTGGGTGAAGACAACACCATACTTTTCTTGTTTCTGAGTATATTTTTAGCTTTAATAAGAAATAAAATTGCCCCGCAAAGTAGCTTATAATGAAACAAATGAATACAACGCTTCATGCTTGAGAATTTAGCATTAATCAATGTGCCTTCCAAGTAGAAAAAAAAAAAACACATACACACAGTACCAACGAAGAACATGGTCCATGAGCTAAAAACAAATAACCAACAGGCAATCGCAAAAAAGCATCCACCAACCGGCTCAACGGGGGATGCTTAGCAAGGATGCGTTAATTAAACTAACATCGCCGTGAAACAGCAAGCATGCGACCGTAAAAAAAGCGACCAACACGCGGAAACATGGAATTTACATAGCAGAAGTGGCGGTTCGTTACACAACAGCCAGAACGCCAGATACTCCGTGTGGCTGGTGGTGATGGTAAAGATTATTGTAACGCCCGTAACAACCGCGTGCCAATGCTGCTGACGATGATGATGGGGTGGGCTTTCATCGGTGCGAAGGATGCCTCCGGCCATCGGCTTCTACGGCATGTGAATGTAATAAAGTAAACGGTGCCGAACCATGCTTGACTCGCAAAAGAAACCAAAAGGCTTGTGTTGGCGCACACACACACACACATACACACCCACATGAAGGTGATTTCCATGTTCGAAAGCGGCCACCGTGGCACACCTACGGCAAAAAGGTGCAATGGATGCACTATGAATATTTATGTCGCTGAGCCTAGTACGCCACACACATACACACCTGTCCCAAACACCGAATGAGACCCAACGGGTCTACATAATGAAACGTCAAAACACACACACGGCGCGGTCCTTACCGGTCCTTAGACATTGTGGCGCTCATGTCAATCGAAGTGCCCGGAGTTGAAGCAAAACGGGTGTGACAAATATGAGGCCGGTATGCAACACGATAAAACCGGATCCACCAGTTCGGGGTGGTTGGAAGTATGAAACAAAAAGCATTCAGCTGCAGAGGCGGACAATAAAAGCAAGCGTAATAACGCTGTGGGTAAACTGCGGGCGGAACAAAAAGGAAAATCGAGAAAACTCATTTTCGAAATTAAAAATTTACGCGTACGTGGAACGTGTGCTCATGCTTGGGCGACACCCGTGGCACCGATTGATCTCAATAGCATTCAATAAATTGCACTTTTTAATCCCGTTTTTCACTTTCCCGGTTCAATCTCTTTCGCTTGTCATGTAACGACCGATTTGTTCGTTCTTTTTTTAAAGTCAAAATGAAATAACAGAGAATCAAAAGGGAATCACAAAGGGAAAACCATACAAGTACAGTGCGGGAATGGGGGTGAGAAGTGATCGACATTTATTATTATAATTGCAATCAGGAAAAAAAACATTTACGAAAGGGCACCAGTAGTAAATCTCTTGTACTCAGTAGGCCAACGACCATGTAAAGTGACAGATGTCAAAAGCTTATGCAATTTCATGTTTTACATCATCCGGCCATTGTTGGTCGGCACAAGGAAAAGAAATACTTCACTGTGAGTTTCGTTTTTCTATTTAAAAAGTTTATGGAAAAAGATTGAGTTCAACAAACTGGTGGACAACAAATCGACTTTTTTATACTGTTTATATACTGTGTCACCAACAGCAGTTCGTGAGGATATCATTTGCAAAAAAAAAAAAAAATTACGAACTTGCACTTTTGTTGGGCCTAACAAGTTTTGGCAAAGAGAAGAAAAAAATATACGAAATTTATTTTATTTCCCTTATCTACGCTGCCGACTCGCACAGAATCAGACACCCGTGCTTTCAGCTGTACCGAGCCAACAGTCAAGGATTTTGATTTTAGGGATTTACTTTTTGCTTTCACCAGTGACTAACTTGTGACCCGTCCTATTGCATGGAGGCACGATAAAATGCAATGAATTCCTTCCGTCCCCAGCCCAGCCTTAGCTTATCATCCCGTTCTCGTCCCGTTTCCGGTACCGGGTCGTGCCGGAAGTTCGATCCTCCCCATCCAGAGGCGACAGAACAAGATGTCCTGTTTTGGCTTCCGCTGGCGCTGGGCACATCGGATCGGGTCAAACAAAACAAAATGAAGAGATAGAAAAGTTGAACCTCACACTCTGAGCTCTAGTAGAACTCGGATAGTAGAGAGAGAGAGAGAGAGAGAGAGAGAGAGAGAGAGAGAGTTGGGGGAGCTTGTGATTTAAGGACCGACACCGGCTTTTGTTATATTACCCTATCCTAGCTTTCCCGGTAACTACCTCCCCGAGTCAAGTACAGAGAATGAGTAATTTCCATTCATGATGCTGCTGCTGGTTTCTGCTGGGTCCTCTTCCGGCGTAATACCGACAGAAGGATAGCGATGACCATTATGTTCGCTTCTTCTGCATCAGCTTCCCTCCCAGCTTCAGCTATCCGTCCAGCGTGTAAATAGTTTCCGGAACTGCCAGAATAATCACCCTTAGTTCTGGGGGGTTGGTAGGGCAGTAAATTTACACCCGGCTGAACCGGACAATCAACGTAAGTTTGGTTTATCCGTTAAAAAGCTAAGCAGCTATGCAGGTTGCAAAAGTGCTTCTGCATTACCATCAAGAGTTGGTAAGGATCGAAAATTGGGCGTGGGGGCGTGATGAGAAACTTCGAAACGTGTGCAACCTACACGGCTCAAAACGTGTTTCAATAAATCAATCAGAAAATACCGTCACATTCTGTCTGTCAGACTCACGGACTGGAAGTCACATGTGTCACGGACACATGTGACTTCCAGCCGGAAAGATGTCAATTGAAAAACGGGATTAATCATTATCGATGCATGACAGCAAAAGTTCCTGAGCAGAGCTGGGAGGAAAAGTTGCCGCAATCTGTACCAGACAGTAGGACACCGTACCGATATTAGATTGACACAAACTGCACATTGATCGGTAATTAGTTTTTTTTTCCTTAGTTAAAATTCTGTTCAACTTACCATTGTATTTGTCGAATGCCGTTGGTACGTATTCGTGCGTGAACCGGTCCTGGATGTACGAGAGTATGAGGTTGGTTTTACCGACAGCACCGTCTCCCACGAGGACACACTTCACGTTCGGCGCCGCGTTCACGTCGGACGTTCGTTTTTCTAGCTTTTGTTTCGTTTTGTCCTTTTTATCTGCAAGAGCAAGAGAAAGTACATGCAAATCAGGTTGAAGTTGAGCTTATGTTGAGATTTAATACAATGCTAAGAGTTTTTAACGCATACAGAAAACAAAATAAATGCTAATAGAGTTCCCTATTATTTAATATTTGGACTCTTTTATTCTGAAAATAAAATAAGTTGATTTGAAACTGACTGCAGCGAGGGAGTTCTGTGCCCAGTTGATCAGCAGATTTGAAGTGAGTTCGGAATAGTCGATGAACTGAAAATGATGAGACACTCTCTGACGACATGTTTCAAGTTTATAACATCACTTCTAAAAAAATAATACAAATGTCTGGTGGGGAACGAAGGATCGATTCCGACTACTTGGCAATGAGTGGCGGTGACTATGAAATTTAACAAAATATTGTTGAGAATTGAGGAACTAAGCACGAAGTATAAGACTCCATTTTCATGTCTGACTGAATGAAGACTTTTTTCATTGTGACAATGTCTCAGAATTGGCAGCTGTTGCTGTTTTTGAAGAATACATTTCGAACGGTAAGAGGTTCGTAGTGCCAGAACATTTTTTTCAACAAAGATCCGATTAAACAAAGACGATCCAATTCAACTATTTCTATCCAAAACGCAGCAGCAGCTGACCACGAAAGCTTTGAGAGCCCAGCTTAAAAATCAGATTTTTTTATTTAAGACAACTGACATTGGTTGTCTTAATTGCCGTAAGGATGCTCAGGATCGCTTGGCTTTTATTTTGTAGAACGTTTTTAAAAATAGTTCTACAAATGTTTCAACAATTAAGCTTACAATTAGGCACAAAATACTAAAATAAAACACAAATGAGCATTTCAGAAATCAGGTCTTTGCTGTAAACGAGCGGAAATAGTTGGAATCATGCATGGATTTCCTCCAGGATGAAGGGAAACATATTCGAATAAAATTGGTATATTGAAACAGCTTGGTGCTGTTTCAAACTGCAACATTTTGATTCAAGTGCTACCTATATTAGTTCTATTTACCTACATTTAAACATAACCCATTAAGAAAGGTTTCTATTGAATCATATAGAAAATCCTAGCAAATAAGTAAAGCAAAATTGCCCTGTTGATTCACCAGAATTGCGCCAATGAATTGATTTAAGATTACTGACAATTGTTTTCAGTTCAACACCCTTAAACGCTGGTATGAATTCTGACGATGCAATCTATCTCTTCAAGCGTCTTCGCGGTTAAAAGCCTTCAAAGAAAACTTCAACAAATTAGCAATAATTTGTATCATATTACACATAATGCCTGGAAATCTTTTGTAAGTCTTTCCCGATTCATATTTCATACATTGTTTCTGAATTTGTGACCAATTTAAAAAAAAAACTTCGCTCCCTCGTTGAGCTTACCAGACGTCAAACGACAAAATGCAACACGCTACAGTACTTCCGTTTCCGCGGTTGCATGTTACAAGCGTTTGAAATGAATTTGCATTTTTCCTATGTTTTTCCCCGAGGCACAACTTTGTTGCGAATCCATCAGCCCGTCCGTCGGCAAATAGTCTATGTCCAGCGTCCGAGAAGACGGAAGATATGAGAAATGACAGACTGTATAACGATTCCGTAACTCATTTTTCATCGACTCGGACCAAACCGTTTCCTTTACGCACCCAGCTAGCTGCCCACGCGAAGAAAAACAACGCAAAGAAATGTTAAGAAATACTATGAAACAGACGCAAAATATTTCTCTTTGGCAATTGGAAAACTTTTACTCGCACACAATGCACCCGGTGGCGGCACCGGCAAAAGTCCAACGTGGGTACATGTACAAAGGGACACGGAAAAAAGGCGGTGGCAAAAGGGTTGGCCTTCTCGTGCTGCATTCTTCGGCGTGGTCGGGCCGTGGTGGTGCCATTTGCGACAAAAGAAGGTCAAACTTTGGTGTGGCTTTGTAATGGGTGAGCGAAGAAGAAACAAATTAATTTTTAAACTCTTTTTAATTTGTTCCAGACGCGGAACCGACGCTGACCGCTGACCTCCGGCTGCCACTGGATTGTTCCGAGTCAGTTAGTGTGTGGAAGTATGTGTGTGTGTGTCTGAGGCAGTCATTTAGCACAAAATCCCCGACACGTTCCGTGCCCTTGCCCCCGAGGTTGCTCCGAATTTAATTTTCCACCTGACCCATGGCGCTGGTCTTTCTGGTCGGTTTTATCAAAACCATTTGAGAGTTGGAGTTGCATTCCGGGAGTCTTCGTTTGGCTAATTAGTCAAACAGTGCCTCCTCCTGCTCCTCCTTTTCTGTCCGGCCTCTTTTTCCTTCATATTCCGGAAGCGTAATGAAATAAGCTTCCCGAATCGGTTCTGGCATTTGGCACATTGTCACCACAAAAGGGTAAGCTTTTGCTTTGTTTTTTTTTCCTCACACTCACTCTACTCGTCGCTCGCCTTTCCGGATTCTTCTGCGGTTCAGGGACGCGTACATACTGCACATCGATTTTGCACACTTTTGAAGTTGTCGTGCAATTGACCACGACCCCACGTCCCGGTTATGTCATTATTTTTCTGGCCATCTTCCAGCAGCAGAACGGAAAAATGGTTTGCCAAAGCTTGACATGGACACGCGAGACTGGATCGATGACGACGAACACGATAAACTGTTTGTGCTTTGACGGTTCATACCATGGTTCCAATGCTGAGGGAATGGAGCCGGAACAACAGCAAAAAAAAACACACACACAAACAACCACACCGAACCGCGTACACCGGGAGGACTCAATCAATCGAAAAATTGCGCTCGAAGAATCGAGCAGGTTGGTCGCAGGGTTGAGAAGGGAAAAACAAGTAGACCGTCCAACTGCCAATCACTCTCTATCCAGTCCAGTGTTTTTCGGCGCCGTGGTGAACCATTTTGAGCAAAAAATCAACTATACACCGAAATGGCAACTCTTTCTCTATACCAATGTCGATTGTTTTTTTTGTTTGTTTTTTCCTTATTTCCGTACGATTCACAGTGAGCATAATGTGGGATAAAAGTTGCGAAATTAAATTACAAAAATTTCTTGGAAGCTCTAAACCCAAAGATATTCAAGCAAAGAATGAAAACAGTTGAATTTTATGTGTTGAACGCCTTCGAAGAAAAAAATAAGCCAAAAAGATTGATAGCAAAACTGCAGTATTTAATTCACCTTAGAAATGCTTTTTGGAGTTTTTAGGTTGGTGTTTTAAGTCAGAGATGCGCCCTGGCGGACCAGGGTTCAAATCCCATCCGTACTGACTATCCAAGAAAGAAAGTCTAGTAAGCCATTCGTTTGCCGGCGTGACCTAGAAGGTCGTTAAGGCAAGGAAAAGAAGGGTTTTTTCAGAATTAATACCATTGCTTTTGAAGTATGCAAACGCAAAAAAGAACTGAAATGCATTTTAATTCAAAAGAAAATTAGAAAAAGAGCCCAACGAGTCCTGCAGATTCAAAAAAAAACTAATACGCTGAAAACATCGTTAGCCGTAGCCGAACAATTTTATTTTCGATTTTCTACCCGAACTCCAACTAATGTTAAGATTGTTTGTCGAGAAAGCTGTAGCATCACCTGTAACTATTTCTATATCGAATGCGGTTTATCCACTTGCAAAGGTATGTATGGTTTCAATCTGGTTTATATCTCCCATCTCTTAAAAAGCTTCTTTATAGCAGTGATTTAAAGGACTCAAAAGAGCGATTTTACTTGTTTGTTTGCTTGCTTCTACTTCGGAACAAATAAATTAAATTAGTTTACTCCAAACATATGACTAGGCTCACCCGTAACAGCCCGCAACGTAACACAATTTCATCACATTCTACTGATTCTTCAGGATTATTCCGAAGTAGCATCGGCTCTACCATTTTCCACGACGAACCATCCAAAGAATTAATTGTTGTAATAAAAAAAAATAAAAAAAAAAACATTTTATCCCGTCATTTGTCCCTCACCTTCCGCACTGTGCAATGGCGTCGCTCGAGCAGTGGGATGGAAAATTGAAACAATCGTACAAGCAACCAGCACTTCAGCGTCGTATTTGCTGCTGCCCCGGCACGGAGACGATGATCGATTGCCCAAACGAATGGGCTAAATTTGCATAATAATGTATTCGACCCGCTTGCTCCATGTGTTTTCTTTCCAGCAGTTTGAATCCTTGCGTTCTGGCCGTTTGATTTTTCGATCCAAGTTCTAGGACGAGAAGCTTTTTTTCTCGTGCTTTAGCAGAGTACACCACCTGTCCACATCTTGCTGCTTTCAGAGGTCAATTTATGGTCCACGGTCCATTTTGTCGTCGTCGTCGTCGTCGTCGTCGTCGTCGTTGGGTTTCCGTAAGTCATAGAGTCATACGATAGTGGTGGAAAGGTCGTCGGAGGTTAGGAGACGTTTGATCGAAAAATATATAGTTCGTCCCTTTCAGCGCAAGGGACAATAAATATTATTCTGTAATTTGTGACCGTACAGCAGGGTAAAGAAAATATTTTCCCCGCGATACACCCCATCGGCGGCCGTTCCAGGAACCCAACATTCGGTCTGATGACGAAAGAAGCGGGCAAAATATAATAATAAACCCGTATACACTTCTTCCCAGCGCAACCGAACTGATCTTCAGTCTTGGGACATTCTTTCTTCTATGATATTTTTTCTCCTTTCTAGCAAACATATCACAATAGAGCCCTTGGGCGATAAAGTAATTCATAAAATCAAAGGCCAACACACTCCCAGCGGGTGAGCGAACAACTTATAGCTAAATTCTGTGCTGTAGCTACAGCTGGGTTTCGCTCTTTTATGCCTTACTTTTCTTCCTTTTTTTTATCATCGATACACAGACACACATCCTACAGGATCAGAATTTCACTTCTCAGAAACGTATCTGCAAATAAATGCCCTTAACACGCAGAAAAAAAAGAAACAGAAAACAAAATGGTTCATAGCATCAGGAGTTTCCGGATATCATCACCGAAACCATGGTCTGAAGGAATATCCCACAAGGAAAGAAAAACAGTCGACCCAGCTACGACATTATTGTCCAGTGACCTTTGGTTTGGTTATTAAAAATTGTATTTCTTGCCACCTAGCCCTCCTATTCCACGCTGTTTTTCCTGGGCACGGTTTTGATTTTTCGGTCGGTTAGTTTTTCACGCGCAAGGACCCTTTTTTGCTTGCTTTAGGATCCGGACGCCTGTAGGGTCCGGTTTCCTTGTTGCTTGAGCGCTCAGTACTGGGTGTACACACAATAAACTGCGAAAGAATATGGAGACAGGCTATAAAAATGATCCCTTTTTTTGCTTGCTTTTGCTCCCATCCAATAACCAACATCATTAGTCCGATACTTCCGGTCGGGTGAAACTTCCTGATTTTTCTCAACAATGTTTTTTTCCCCCAGCCAGCCAGTACCCCATCCCGGGAATCAGAAAAGCCCGAGAATCCTTGTTGTTTTCCGTTCATCGTAGCAAAAGCCGCGATTTAATTAACAATGAGACTACGCCCTAGCGCCGGAAGTATTACAATCCCAACTACAACGTCCTTCTTGGAGATCCTTTTTCTTGGATTATTTTTTGCTGTGCCGATTGGTGCGGTTTGTTTTGTTTGCATATTTTTCTCTCCCGCTCTGGTTCGTTGCCCTGTTGTGCAGCATCATCCCGACTTCCGGTGCTAATTCTTGACGCTTGCCTTTTGTTCGGATCATTTCATTTGCTGGGAAAGGTAAGCTACGAATGCCATGAGAAAATCTTTACCCAACCGTGCCTAACACCGTGGAAGGTGAAACCGAAAACGATGCTTACGGTAAGCAGCTGGAAAGGTTTGGCTGTTTCCCTTTTCCAACACCATACGGCTGGACTCAATCGTTCAATCATTTGCAGTATGAAACGCTTCGAAAACGATCAGGATGGACACGATACGATGCAACAGTTTGCATTCGGTGTACGTGCGAAAGATAAACAGTGCAGGCTTGCTCGGTCGCAGATCCGCTTCGCTTCCGGGGCTTCCCATTCCATATTTGCCGTTGCCACAAATCGGTCGATGTCGGGGCTGATTTATGCGCTCCGTTTGAAGCATGCCGGCATGTGCCTGTAGAGCTAAAGCAAAACGGCCCATTTCTTCAACACGAATCATTTCGATCCGTCGATTCGTCGGCGTACGTTTGCAGTAGGGAAATAAATTGCAACAACAGTGCAAACAACCCACTTAACTGGCCAGCGAACAGTCCGGCGTTCCCCGCAATTCGATCGCCATCGAGCTTTGACACCATAAAACAGGAATATCTGTTTACTTTCTCTCGTGTGTGCGGTGCAGCGGAAAGTCCAGCGATACACGCTAAACCACGGTACGTAATATGCGTCCCATTAGCGAAACAGTCAATACATCGATTTGAATGTTCTTATTCGCTTTGACGCACCGTTATGTGTTTGAGGGGAAATTTGGGTGATAATAATGAAACAGAAAGAAAACAATTTCCTAAGATCAGTTCACTCACAGCTATTTACTTTCAATGTTGGCTTCTGACGGGGGCTGAATCCTATTTACATGTTTTCTTTTCTTGATTGAAAAAACAAAATAAAAAAAACAAAATTGAAAACAGAGTTTAATAACTTCAAATTGCACAAACGTAGATTTAAAAATCAGTTATTCTTTAAAGCTGTATCAGACGCATAATCTAGGTATAACCTACTGAGCTCTGACCCTTGTATCTATCATTAAGAAATTGAGCCATAATTTAATCTTTTTCCCTTTTTTTTATAAACCAATAGCTAGGTAGATGAGCTTTTGTCGTTATTCGAAAAAAATTCTTTTCTAGAAGTATCATATTTTGTCACCTTAACAGAGTATGCCCGGGATAATGCAAAGAATAAGGAGGAAATGCCTTATCAATATGTGAAAATCTATTCAACACAAGCGGTGTTGACAATACGGCACTGGACCGTAATAATCAATTATAAATAAATAAATAAAATATTTTGTCATACACATAGGGAAAACGCATTAGTGATGACAGCGTGTCTGCTTTTCAAGACTTGTCTATAGCCTCTTTAAAAAGCTGTAATTCCTTTCCAGATTTGTGATCATTCCAAAATTATCTTGAACACAGGAAAGTCCGGAATTGAGGATCGTTTATCAAGCTGTTGTTTGAGTTGATAAAGTTTTTCCACCATAAAGGAATAATGAATCCTTTGTCAGTCATGCTTTAGACTAAAGAAAAATACTTTACTCAAGCATCGAATGGTCAAATTCATTCACAAAGTCTTTGCTAATAGGAGCTAGCTGCTAACTAATGGAACTACTTACTCCATCTATTTGTAATGATAAAGACTTATCTGCCCATCTGTCACAATAAGAACTCTTTTGAAGAATTTGTCACAATCTTGGATATCACCTAGTATTTTTGTCTTCCTGTATAGTATATTCGCTCAACATTCAGCAGTAAAATGTTTATCAAAGTTGATTAAATGAATAATTTGTATATACTTAACAAAGCCACTGAAAAGATCCTCTTAGTTCATCAAGGAATAGGTGATAAGACCTCGAAGAAAAAATAATAAAATAAAGTCAAATCTGGTTTAGTGGTCAATATGAAGTTGCTCCGGCCTTTCACACGCCTTTCATTCATTGGATAACAAATTTCATCTGCATCGTCTCCTCACACGCTGAACCGACTATTCATTGAAGTGTAAAATCAAGTCAACGAAATCAGAAATTGTTTGCGGAGATTTTATTTCCTAAGTACAAGAAAAATTGATGAAATATCATAACCAAGTCGAACATTTCTAGTTAAAAAAAAAAACAAGCTAAAAATATATTCACACTGTTCAACAACAAATAAGAAGACTGTATGAAGTACATAACCATCAAAAGTGTATAATTGTTGAAAATGAGAAACATGTTTAGATTTACAATTAATGGTCTTTAAGGAACTCTCCCTAAATTCCCCCAAACAACGGCGGTGTTCTGTTTCGTTCGAATAACCAAACCGACGGACAAAAGTATGACCACAAATTCCAATTTGTCCCACGCAATCGTTATCAGCTTTAACCGCACTACACTGACATCCAGCAAAACTGGTGAAAAGTTTTCGAACTCTTTCCCGCAGCCCGCCCACCCGTACATAAAGGAAAACACCCCTTCCTCGATGCTCCAACCCATCGCTACTTACCGATTTTCGATCGTTTCGAGTTTTTCTTCTCCTTCACCAAAGCGCGTCGTGATTTCTCGCTCGTGCTGATATCGCTGCTGTGCTGCAAAAGGGAGAAAAGAACGAATACATCATTAGTTTTTCGGTTGCAGCAAATTACAGCGCCCACAAAAACTCTCGCTCAAAATAAAACTTCTACCAAACGAACCCTGCGGTGGACGGTACTAATGCAGCAGCAGCTACGAACTGCAACACGATCCATTCTGATGTTTGCACACCGAACTCATTCAAAGTCAGTGGCCGCAGAAGTTGGGAGTTTGCTGTTACTGACACATGCCGCTGCGAAATGAGTCGGACCGCAATGCCCGTTGGCGACAGACAGGGCGACAGGGATTAAATGATAACTGGGCGAATTTTTTTTTTTTTTTTTGGCGCTGTGAAGACTCAAACATTCCAGACTGATAAACTCAAGGTTAAGACGTGAGTGCTGCCGACCGACCGTGTGAACGTGACAGGATTCCAGTTGCATCAAGTTGCATACTTCGACTGCGGGAGTGAGTGAGTTAGTTGCGCAAGTTCTCAAAACATTGTATGGCAGGTATCGCTTGAAATCCTTTTAAATTCTATTTTCCAAAATGGCAGACATTACCAGTGACTGTTGCCACGTCTAGAAGAGAAAGTTAAACAAAAACTTTGAATGAATTTATGCCACGGTAAATATTCTCGTAACATCAAACAAGTTCTACGGCGTCGATTTTCATTCCAAATCATAACTCCAACCGAACTACACATCTCCCTAGCATGAAGACTACAATTTCAAACGGCCAGTGCTTCTCGGATGCTGCTCGGATATGCATGAAAGCCATTCTTACTGCGGAAGTGCTTAACCGGGACGCAAATCTTCAAAACAAATTCTCTTTCTCGTCAGGTCGAAAGAGGGGGTGGTACCAGGCCAATGGTGTAGGTAGTGTGCAAAGTCTCGCAAATGAAGTTTATCTAGAGTTCCGGAGAGTTTTCTTCGCCCGGGTACGAGTACGGCGGATGCAATGGTGCATAAGATGCATGGGCTCCGATGCAAAACTAATCCACGTCAACGCAAACAAGCACACCGTAATCCATTTAACGAGCTTGTTTGTCGAGTCCCATCAAACCTTGCCCTTTAACGTTCGCATCTGTTGCAAGTCTTCATGTTGATTCATTGTCGATTCACGAGCAACATTCGAAAGGAGTAGTAGCGGTGTTAAGCCGCAAAGCATCCGTCCTTAAACTAGCAAATCATTTCGGAATTACTCCGGGGTCTAATTAGTTCGTAGGAGATGCCCTCGGGCATATAAAAAAGTGTTTTCACCATCCGCACCTGAGCTAATTAGAATCAGTAGGATGCTGTACTGGATAAACAGAAACATCGAAGTTCTTTGCAAATACGTTGATTATTAATTGCTCTGTATTGGTGCTGCACAGAGAACTCTTGTGTATTTGAGCTTAAATTGAGATAAAATTGGTACATATGAAATGTTACTTAAATACAATTGAAGCTCTTGCGTTAATAAAAAGCACTCAACACATCCTAATAAGGTGGTAAAAGTGGTAGTCGCTTGTAACGACTGTATTCCTGCAAAGACCACTCTGCCCAAAGTAATCCCAAAGTCTTATGGCGAACGTTCTAACGAAACACAAACAAACATCTGCTAGTTCTTTACCATATTACTAGTTTATTCCCTTCTCGAGTGTGCGTGCTTCATAACACCAATTAGATCCGGCCAGGACTACGGCTCCGGGTGGCGCGCACACTTGCTCACAGCAGTGCAAACGTACTCATAAATACTCGACGAGTAATAAATAAGAACGGAGTCTCAGAACCGGCTTCCGGAACTTACTTCCATGTAAATCGGTGAAGCATATTCCATGCGAGCGTAGAGTGGCGCGCTCTAGCCAACACAGCTTACCAGTGCAACCTTTGAGCTTAACAAGCGGTGGCAAACATTTTCCATGTAAAGCTACTTTCCGTTCCGATTCAACGTACGGTCAGAGAGCCCTTACAAGCGAGCTTTACGGTTCACGTAGTTAAGTACATTTGGTTACGCTTCACTCTGCGCTAGTGATGTGATTTTAGAAAAGTACGTGCTAGATTAAACTCTTACTTTACTGGATAATAAATTTTTGCAGTAATGTCGGACATCTTTAAAGTGTCTTAGCTTTAAATATTCAAAATTGAGCTCAGAATAATAAATTAATCATACTAAACCTTATGCTCCTGGTAATTCTGTCTGTATGTTTGATATTTACAATTCTTATTATTGTCTTACTCTGTTTTATACAGCTGTCCACCGTTAAATGGTGAATAGGTCCACAAGAAAATAATATCGCTAAATCATTGCATTCAGAGCAAAGTATAATTTGCTTACTTGTGAGAAACAAAAATAAGTTTGTCCCTATTATTTTACCAAGAAAACACACTTTGGCGTGACCTTCTACTACGTAATTCATCCACAAACACCAGAAAAGCATATCACAGGGTCATGGATGATTCATAGGCCACTTCATCATTATTGAAGAGAACGTCAAATGAGCTCCATTATCAGCTCCGGAAGGAGCTCTTGACCAAGCGTGGCTATTTACACCCACAGCCAAGTACATGAAAGGTTATGATTATGCACTTCCCGATATGCACACCCATTTGAGCTGATGTCCCATTTCGTATGACGTCATACATCTGATGTGCTAGAAGATCCAGCCATTTGCTTCAAAACAAATTCTCAAATTTACTCACCACAACACACAAATGAAATTCTTTCTCAAAACGGGCTATTGTGTTGTTAAAAAATAGTTTTAGTATTGTTGATTGTTTTTCTACAATGTGTGGACACCTTAAAAATTTCCAATCGTTCCACTAGTAACTAGAAACACCTTAAAAAATACCACCTTTCGAAGGAATTTTTTTATTGTTTTGCTGGGGTTTTCTTCCTCCCCACTTAGTCCTGCTCGAGAACTTGCTTCGCACGACAAATCATTTCACCCTTGAGCAGGCTCCACGAGAGCGTAAAGACACCGCATGGGGGAAGAAATATCATCAACACCATAAGTAAAACCATCTCCAAACCGCATAATGGTTGTTAGCCGAATGAAAGGGGAGCAAGGCAATTATTTAGAAAGGTTCCGGTGTTGCGCACAAGATGAAAAATCCCACCACAAAAGCATAAGACAAAATGTGCATTAGAAGAATTGCTGGAGAATCCGAATCGGGGATACCCATTGGAATGAATTTCTGACAGTCTTCAACTCGAGGCTGAACCTCTCTTATCCACACAAAAACGGTGCTAACACCACACAAGAGACAGCAAACCGTACTGTGCCGGGGTTCGCTCCACACTTCGAGTGTGAATGTCCTCCTTTAATTCTCCCCTTTTTTTTGCATTTTCCTGCATGCATACAGACAACCACTCAAAACATGGCGTATTTAAGCAAAAGAAAAGCCCTCTTTGAAATGTTTGCAACTGTCGGACGGAGGGAACGGAAGAAAGGTAAGAAAAAGCACTGCTGCTTTCATAAATTGATGGAAAAAGACAGTTTGCAAGAATTTGCCTGCAGATTTGTATTTTTTTTTTTTATTTCCCTGCGTCAAGTGTTAATACCACCAGGAAGTGTGAACTTTCAGCTTCCTGGAAACCATTTTCTCATTGATTCGACCCAAAATATCGAAGAAAGGGTCATCAAATAACGGCGCATAGCAACGCTTCTTCCGAGATTCTCATTCCCGAGCTGGAGGTGAACAACAATAGGTGAAAAAAACAGGATTTTTCGAAACACTAATAAAGCTAGAAAGCCCGTGTCGAAGCTGAAGAGTACCCTGTTTTTTTTTTTTTTTTGTGGGGCATTTTATCTCCCCAATACCGACACATTTCTGTTGCGCAATAAAAGCTACACCCATAATCAAATTCGTAGAATGCAACGGCAGTAGTACTCGTTGAAGAAATAGTATTCATCTAGAAGATTTCCCAATAAAACGAGTATTGAATACGTGTTGCGATACGGTCGGACGGTTTTTTGACATATAACATACGTATGTGTTTCGAGAGCGGGCGTACGAATTGGCACGTGTTTTGGCAACAATAGGCACAACTGGCGCCTATTGAACATTCGACGGAGGAAAAGTGATACACTTTCAGGCCTTTTCATTTATGATTCACAAGCGCTTCGACTCCCTCACATCTTATTCGTGAAATTGACACACGAGCCCATGGAGCCCTGCTACGATACACGCAGTCATCAAAAAGGATGCCGGAGCCGTGATGAAGATTCCCTTTTGGATATCGTTTGACATTTCAAAGAGAAAGAGAGCCTGGGAGTGAGAAGATTCTTGCTGGATGTGACAACAGAGGTACGAGATTTCAAAGATGGAGCTGAAAGCTTCACAAAAGGATCGGTATCTATCAACATCTTAACTCGAATAGATAAATATCAATTTACGTCACTACAACACTTGGTTTGTATCAGAAAATTTTTAAGAGAAGTATTAATACATTTCAAGCTGCATTAGCCCAAGAATCCTATTGAAAATATGGTTAAGATAAAAACTGTTCAGTCCGAAACCAAACCAAACTGTCTAAACTTATAGCTTTTGGTTAAAGCCCATCACAAATATTAAATAGACAATTTCCTCCTCAATTCACATCAGCCCGAAGCCTACCGGAGCACAAGTTGCCTTGAAATGGCGTCGCAACGACTACCGCTATTCGCAACAAACGAACCAACTCATCGAGCCACCTGCAAGATGGCCGTTCGAGTGGGGTTCAGTCGGCTTCCGAAACCGGTTCCAAACCACCGATCCGATGTGGTACGGTTACGTGTATTGTCCCCCACCATTTCACCCCTGTTCCAACTCCACTTCAAAACTAAACTCTGCTGTAGCCTGCGAATGTACGAGATTTAACAAACATGAATGAGCGTTCATACCCCAGTGCCACTACGATCATACACAACGCATACACACACATACAACTATCAGCGAAAGCTCAGCAAAGAATTACCAAGAATTATCAAGAAGCGAACAAAAAAAAAGAAGAAAAATACGGGCAACAACTCCAAAGTCACTCTCTCACTGTTGTGCGATTAACATTTGACCTTTATTTTATTTTCCCCGTTTTGCGTCTTCACCAGGTAGTACCGAAGGGGGATGGGAGTTGAATAATGGAGTCGAATAAGTAAGCTGGATTGTTTGCCCGTCGTTCGCTGCGGTAGAAGAATAATCTTCTTAAAAGCGCAGAACACTCCATATATCCGGATGAACATCCTCGGGCTTCCATCCAAAATCGCCCACCCAAAATCGTTCCCGGTCCCAACCAAAGACATTAAGGTGACCACATCCAATGACGTTCCCTGTTTCAGTTTTTATATATTCTTTTGTAAAACATAACCCAAAACACAATGCCGCACAAAATAAGTTAAAGCTTTCGACACAAATCACGCCCTGCATCCGGTGGGGCCCGGTACGGTTCTTGATTTTGTACGAAACCAGACAAAACACTTGTACCCTAATCCACTTAGCGTCTAAACAACTTAAACTGCGATAACTATTATCACTCCGGTTCGCCCATTTTACGATTACTTCACCCCCGCCGAAGCCTCACCAAAGCGACCCCAAGCGATGCGTTTTGGTTGAAATAGAAATTGAATGGCTGCTCCATAAACACAGTGCGCGCCCACCATTTGCCAAACCAAAACACGGCAAACGGCGATGGTGTGTAATATGTAACCAGCGAAACTGTAGAAGCATGAAAGTGTGCACCAGCAGCAAGAATAAGAACCTTCGGGGAGAGATAAAGAGACAAATGGAGAGCCGTTTCCCCACAGTAAGGTATGCGGCCTACACATGGGCAAAAACGGGGAGTCTTGGGCTCACAAGCCCAAGACGCCCCGGCCACGTAGCACGAAGAAGGTGGTGTTTTATCATCGGGATAAGAAGTAAGAAGTTTCTTCAGCCGTTCTGCCGCTTACTGCATCATAAGCGCCAAAGAACAGACTCGCAGGGCTCGCAAAGCTGCTCAGGGACGGTGGCAGGCAGGTACACGAAGACGTTGGTAGCGGGAAGACTTTAATCAGATTATAAAAATTACTTTCGCAACAACGAGTTTCACCAGGCACCGCTGGTGACCGCTTTCTTCCTGCTCGAACAGTATCAGCAGGCATGTTCATACCTTCCACCACGAACAGCCCTGATGCCGTTCAATCTTCTGGCGTCTTGCGAACTTCTGCTGACACAGCGACTGGCTTCGGATCGCCTCAGGAGACGAACGTTCGCACATAAATATGAACTCATTTGCCAGACGCTGAGCTTGCGCATGCCGTAAACTACCCTCCGGGCATCACTGCTGAGAACTGCAGACCGTTGGAGGAGTGCGGGCAAACGTGAAGGTAGGTGATCATCCGTAACGAATTTTTCGTGGCTGGATGAAATAATAAAAGCTCGTTGCTTTAAATAGTAAAAGCATCACACCGCAGCATCGTCGTTCGACAGATCGTATCGAACACCACCGGCACAGGATATACGTACAACGCGCCGAAAGATGTACACATTTGCCCGGTCCTATCAGAAGAACCGGATATGCCCGGAAACCGGGCAGAAACTTTGTTCATTCTGGTTGAAAAATTGAAAAATGGAACGTATCTAAGTGTCCCAAGCGCCTGCGGGTGCGTCCGGTACGGAGCAGCAGCAGCAGCAGCAGCAGACGAACACAGCATGAAAGTTTAACCTACAAAAGCCGCTGTCTTACTCTACTCTAACTATACATAGCAACAACCAGCACTGCTCGGCTGCTGGTTCAATTGAAACCATAAAACAGAACGATCCAAATCTTTCGCATTCTTCCTTCCATCGTTCGACGCACGCACAACGGTGTGGTCGCTACTTCCAACGGCCTTCAAATGAACGCGTCTCTCATTATGATAGAATTAAATTCTAAGCAAATGAGATTATCATCATTAACGCCACAATTGAATTGATCCTCACCGCACAAGAAAGTCAGCACTCTTACAACGCAAACCCGGTGGTGCCTGGTTCGACCTCTTCGTTAGCGCAATTTTGCTCGATGTTTCACATTGTGTTCGTTTCATTGCCTGTAGCGGTTGGAGAGTTTTCATAAGTACAGCATAATTTTTATGTCCCTTTTAGCGTTATTCCAAAAAAATCTACTTTAAATAAATAAACTCAACAAAACCTGAGATAAATGATGGCGATTCATCAAGAGCGGTGTGCAATTTTAGCTCTAGATACACAGTGATGGAAAAGAAAATAATACCATCTTAGTATTTGATATCCTAACTTTGACTTTTACTAAACTTTTTCTAAACCTATTTTTGCTTAAACTTTAACACGTTCAAGTACTAGTTACGATTCACATTGCTTTTGGAGACATCTCCTACTCGAAGCTGTGCAAGGGCACCTTACCCCGGGTTCTTTCGATAAAACGATCAAACCTAGTAGTTCAAACGTGCTCTGTAATTCCGTTTTTAATGCTTTAAAGCTCCATTATATTACAACGGCTTTGGAAAAATCCTGTGAATAAATACGTGTTGGGGACCTTGCAATACTTCTTGAGGAAGAAAAGTCCTTTGATCCGTGATATTTTTGAGCAGTTGAAAGGGCTTGCCAGATAACTGCTGTCCGACAGACACCGGACGCTTTTCATTTTTTTAAAGTAAATTTAAATAAACTCTGGGCTCTGGGTTTTAGTTGTTCTCTGGGGGGAATTTGACCATCACTAATATTCAGAGGCAATTATTCTATTGTAAAACTTGGTTGAATATTTTAACTAAACGTTCCTATCATTGGATCAATCGAGAAAACGTTTCTAAGACTCTTATTGTTTTTCTGAGGAAACTATGATCAATACACTATAACTGCATTATCAAATAAAATCATTCATCAATTTTGGAGGGGAGTGTAGCCTCAGAGACTCTACAAATAAACAAAAAAAAACATCAAATCTAACATTCAGACACTTTATTTGCTCAAGTTCAAATCTAAGCCTCTTTACTCTTTTCGACCTGATCATGGATCATCTCATATAATAAATAAAGTTGGTTTACAATTCGCATATGACTAATAGGACTGGTGACCTCTGGTCTGGTCGTTAAGCCAAGAAATAGAGCAATGCTCACGAAATGATTTGGTAATTTTTAAACAATAACAAAAATCTGAAAGTTAAGGTACTGATGCTTCTGAAAGTAAGTAAAGTCCATCACTGAAAGTAATTGATCGACGTTGTTTGACAAGAATGAAATATAAGTCTTGAAACTAGAAGAATTCAGGTCCGGTCCAGTGCCGTATTTTCTAATAAACATAAATTTTTTTAGGTAGTGTTTCCTCTTATCAAGCTTCCATAGTTGGTACCGACCATACCGTGTGTGAAAACGCTGTGTTTTCTCTTTTTTGGTTACGTTTTGCAATAATTAATTTCGAGGAAACTATTCGCGGAAAATCAACAGAGTTCGACACACTAAAGTTCGATGTGTGGACAGACGTCCGTACAATAAATCGTTGATAATCCTAACAACTAATTTGTTCGCCTGGACGTCATCAAAAATTTACACCATCAATGCTTTAACACAGAAGCTCTCTCGGTACCAGCATGAAAAAGATAATCCTATTCCGATCTGTGGTTTAATTAAGTCCAATGCTGCTCCCTAAGTGCGATTTTAATTTACTAATATTTGCAATGGTTTAACCTTTAGCAAGTTTCAATTAATGTCAAAATCGATAACATCAAGAAATTTTTTTGCCCATATCCCGTTCGTTACTTTTAACCTTTGTTTATTTACCGCTCGATACATTGGACGTAATTGGCTTTTTATTCAATTTACAACATTCCAAAGCAACCACCACTGTTGTCAACAATTTCGCTATTTCCCTCGTAAATGGAAACCGCCGGATTGTGGTTTCTCCCGCTAGTAAGCTAATTGTAAACCATGTGTTTTCCCTCAGGTGCAGTCAAAACATTTTATGGCCTTCGGTATATTTTTTTTTTCAATGCATATTGGATATCAACGCGCTGCGCTAAAAGTTAATTTATTGTCGGAAAAGGTAAAAATACACACACATACAAGCTCGTCCAGCAAGTAGTACCAGCAGCCAATACTGCAAATGTGCGACTCAATGTGCGACTGCTTGCGGTTGTACGGTGTCGAAAACCATTACCACGAATTGGACCGTGTCTGGCACACGTGTCGGTGTGGCGAAAGCCTCAACAACACCCCAGTGGCACACTTACCACTACATGTTGAAGTATATCTACGGCACGGAAAAAAAAACACGTACACATATACGCGTGCAAGCTTTAATTGAAACGCTCGAAAGCTCAACCGGTATCGTCGGTTTTCGGTAGCGTCAATCATCCATCTCGCTGCTTCGTTTCATCTGTCGAACAACGAAACCATCTAATTACCGCAGGTTGTCAGTCCCGAAGCCTCAATTCCGACCCGAAACAGAATTATGCCACCGAAAGTCGCAATGATTTTGCGAACAGCCATCGGATAAACGCGTACGCAAGATACGCACAGTTCCACTAAACATCACGCCATCATCCGGACATTTTTGAGGCTTCGTGCTGCAACTCTTTCCCTGATGGCTTTGAACGATTCTGCAGATTCCACCACCACTCACTATTTGACTTCTTCGATGGTGCAATGCTGTATCCGTGCAGTGTACGCTTTTTGAGGGTGAGCTTTTTTTCATTCGCGTCATTCGTCTGTCGACGTCAGAAACGCTTAATTTCTTATGCAAATCAAAAGTGGTTCCGTTCCCGGTTGCTCATCAGCCCACTCCGAGAAAAGGGGAAACACTCCCGTGACCACGGGACGTTTCACAAAGTCACCAAGCACGGGAGCGAGTAAAAATGTACCACACAACAATCGCTGGCAGGACACAACAAGCCATCAGCAGCTTTGTCAAAGCCGCTGTGACAGAAGTCTCGTGTACGTGCCCACTGCTCATGCAGGATCGGCCATTCTTCTTGAGCGTTGGTCCTGGTGCTCTAGCATCAAAGCTCTTCTTTCACCCGGCGGTACGTGCTCAACAACGTCCAAACGACATCCACTCGAGTGTTGCTTCCGTGCTTCCGTTTAATGCGGTCATGTGTTTGTGGTTTGATTCGTGGGAGTGATGCGGTGTGCCAGCGCCTGGAAGGTATGCAACCGGTGCGCGTCCTTGAGCAATTCAAAACAGCACAATCCTTCCCACTTGGGCGTGTCGGCGGAAATGAAACCTAATAGAAGACACATACACACACACACACACACACACTTAGGCAGAGCACCCGTTCCACCTAATGGGTTGCTCATTGTTACCTTCATTACGCACAAATTGTGCGAGCGAGATGTGCCAAACTTTTCCACTTCCGGACGAACACTGAGCGAGCATAATTACCGTCCTGGTACGGCAACACCAGGCCACTCTGGCACCAGGCATGCCACCAGAATGTCGACCGCGAAAGCACACGTTCAAACAAGCCAAGAAAGCACATGCATTGAATTTTGAATGATTTTAATTAAATTGTACTACAAACAGGCGGCATACAGGCGGTCCTGTCCTTTTCCGTGTCAAAGTCGTACAAGTGGCTCGTGCCCATATTATACGCGGAGAAGAAACCTTCGGTAAGGCGCGTACAGCCTCCTGGCCAAAACACACCGAGCGCTGGGGAATCTGGGCTGTGGTTTACCAGTTACTTGACAATACGTCAACATGCAAACACGCACCCACGGTGACAAATGATATTTTGTGTAATGGAGGCTCAGGAATGTGTACATAAAGATCCGTTTACTTCGTTTCTGCCGGTGATATGGTGATAAAGTTTGGTTAAGCGTCGAATTAGCATAGTCAACAAGCTGCTTAAGCACACCACTTGGTTGGTGGGGAATGTGCAATAATTTCGTGGTGGTGCTTTGTGTTTGCGGATACTCAAAATGTATTAAAATTTTCGTAAGAACCAACTTCTTTAGCTTGGGATAGGATTTTGAGTGGAGGAACGCATAATGGGAGATGGAAAATGCTCGTTTCGGAGTCATTTTGTGTCTAACATGTAAATAATACGGCTGTAATTGGACATCAGTCGTTAAATAAACTCCATCATTCGGGAGATCATGAAAACTGGATAAAGAATTTGAAACCTATGAGAATGCGTCGAATTTGTTCAATTCTTTTTGTCCTTATGCGATCAGTTACTACAATGTATTGGATAAAGAATGACCAGAGACAAGATTGCTAAAAAAAAATCGTGTTTAATGACGAGCTCATTTGGAAGTTGCTTCGATCGACGATTATGTTATTTCTTGTCAACTGCTCATCCCTAACATGGACGACTTTATGCCAGACATGGACGGTGAGCTTTGTAAAACAATTTATCTGGGATATAATTCATCGTCTAGATGGACGTCTGGGCACTTAAGTGTCACAATGGTCGAATCAGATCATAAAGCATTTGGTATTTTTGTCGCGTGCTTCACTAGAAAGGTTCTACACCACGTCTTGGTGACTATGATTTTACCATCCTCGAGAAATTTCCACCCCTGTCTAGTGTGCGAAACAGATAGGAGGACTTGCGTCAAGTTTTCCAATATCTTTGCTTAAAAGCATGAATAAATCTGCATTTGCTGTCCATCAACTGTTTAGATAATCCTTCTTCCGAATTGAACAGTTTATATGCATTCCGAAATAAATATTGTGTTTTAAAACATTCTCCAACAACCTTCTTTTCCCTCAGAGTTTGAGAAGACATCTAAATCGTTCATCAAATTCTACCATGCTGTTGAAATACCTAAAATCAGCTCAACGTGTTTGATTCACAATAACTATAACGCTCCAGTTGTTAAAAGCAAACGAAAAGTTCGCACCCTCACGCAACCCCATTTCGGCACACGGGTAAACACTCGATATCACAAACTACGATTGTTCGCGCTTATTTTGGCAATAGGCTTACAGATCTTGGCAGCAATAGGCCGCGGGCGACACCTTGCTATTCACGCACCATGTTTACCGAGCGCACTGGGCAAGCTACCGTACGCTTCCGAGGTGATAAACCGGTGATAAAATATTCGAACAAATATCCTCCAACCTGCCAACGTTCCTTTTCGGGCCGGGGCTACAGCGATTTCATTCACTTTATGCTAAAAACACGTTAAACGGACTTCGAGGTGCGCACCTGACGCGACACCAGCTAGGCAAACAAGGCGAATGCAAAGTGTTACCGTGCGTGTTGTTGTTGCCAATCGGAATGGTGTATTTGTGTGCACGGGAAAGAATTAGCCAGCCGGGGTTTTTGCTCATGTAAACATATGTTACCAGGTGCGAAACGGTACCAGGGATACGATGCGATATTTTGCAACCCGAAAGATTTGTTGAACTGAGCTGTTGCGATAGTGCCGAAATAGAAGTGTAACAGTGTTCTAATGCGATAAGAATATATTTTTACACTGATCTTTGCGTACTGTGCGATAAGAATTGCAATTGCGGATGAGTCATAGCTGCAACTAGCCCCTCGTCGCTAGCGAAGAAGCCAATCACACTACAATTTTGCTAACTGGAATCAATGGAGCTAGATGGCTATCGCTTTATTGGTGGCACTTGACGACATGGTCCGGTCCGATTGCTCCCAAAGGTCTGGATAATTCGACAATCAACGCACAGAAGCTAATCATTAAATTGCACTTTCTCGCGATACGAGGCGACCTGTATCAAAACTCGTCCGTACTGTCCCCCAGTACGCTGGTCTGACTATCCAGAAATGGCAAACCAAGACCGCCAGAGGTTGTTAGACAAACAAAGACGAAGAAGCTATGTTTGCAGCAATTTACAAAGCTAAGCGAACCTAAACCAAAACAGATACAATCTGTTCTCCGCCGAATCTGTCCGCAACACTGCTAAACACACCGTACAATAAAAGTTCATAATGAAGCTTCGTGCGGTAAACGCCGGTCAGATAAGACTTATAAAAACGTAGCGCAAATTGATATCTTTACCGTTTTGCACCATGCCGCAATGATATCGGACCCGTTGCTGTCCATGACTTTTGTGACTTAACTGATAACCGGACCAAAAATAACCAACCGGAAGATGCCGGCTTTGCCAAATATTTGTGCATCTTCTGCATGTACATTAACAGATTGATGCATTAGATGCTCCTAATATTACATCGACCCTCAAATACATTTATGTCACATGAAGGGTCACCTTTTGCTTTTTCTACGTTTTTTACCACTTTTACCCTTTTTCCCACGGCGAAAACAACCCTCCATCGTACGGGGAAACATGGACATGGATTATTAAACCCAGGGCGAGGACTTCCCGTCCCATAACAATGACTTTGCAAATGGTGGACTTAAAATTTCGACGCGCCAGTTGCTTCATACTGAAAGGTGAAGGTAAAAAGCAAACAATTCCACCATTGGAATCCCTTTCATGCTGGACATGCACGGGTTGTGCACAATTTTTCCGTTCACTCAGTCGTAACCGAATCGTTCCCAGTTCTATTCTGGAATCGAAAGGAAACGCTTCACATAATCATGGACCGTTGTGCTTGAGTTTCTTTAAGCGATGTTCTTCACATGCCAATAGTTTGAAAGCCACCAAGACCCTCATAAATTATTGTACACCGGTAGAACAGCAAAGAATGGGTTTGCTTGCTGCTTCTTCGGTAACCATCGCTGCGTGAAGACCCACATCCCCCAAAGATCCTACGATGGCTGTAAAGTCTTGACACACTGATGGCACCTAATTTCCATTTCGTACTGGTGTTCCGTCGCGAAACCATCGCACATACACAGCACGGTGGTACCTACTGCAATGTTTTATGCAAAACTTCGGCACAGTCAAACAAAGCTGGGTAGAAACTTCATTCGGTGTCCCTTTCGGAGTAGTTGCCGCACGGTACCAGATCCAGGTATCGATCCGCCTGTACCACGGGGACCTGGGTGATTACTTTGTTTGCAGAAGTTGTCTTTAACTGTGTCCACAATGAACCTTCGAACCCTAAACACTCTGCTCGGTAAGCAATCAGCACACGACGCTACCCATTATCCGAAGCATTCTCGTATAAAGTCTCGCCCATCATATTTGCTCAAAACCCTGAGCCGTCGTCAGCCGGAACAAACAACACTGTCTTCAGGTAGTTCGTCTTCGACTTACCTGGCTCGAGTCGGGGCTAGAATGAAGCGCATCCTTCACATCCTTGCCGCCGATGGTCGTCGCAGCCGCACCGTACAGTGTCGCCTTAGTGCCGTAGGCTGGCGTGAAGGTGTTGGGATGATGGACGCCAAACACGAACGGACCGTCCAGATCGGCCGGTCCACCAGCACTACCCGATGGGGGTGATTCGGTACGGCGGGGCGGTGGCGGCGGTGTTTTGTGCACCATTCTTTGCGGTGGTACTGGTGGAGTCGGCGAAGCAGCATCAAGTAGCCGCCGGCGGAGCTGCTGATTGGCCACCTTCAACCCAACGCCATTACCGGCCGCATTAAGCTGATTGTGATGGTACACCAACTCATCGTAGTCATCATCGTCATCGCTGTTGTTGCTGTTCACCGTGTACTGGTTGACGGTGCGCTGATGATGTTGCGCCCGTTGAGGTCCCTCAATGTCAGAGAACTGAAAGTCGCGTCCGACGTCGTGCGTCGGTGACGGTGGACTACCGTACGGATACCCCCGGTGTGAATGGTTCGAGATTTCGTACTGGCGGCTGATCAGGTTAAAGTCGTTATAGCCTCGTGTCGGTTGGTTCTTTGGCTGATGGCCTACCGTACCGGAACCAGCACCGTAGTGGAACTGCTTCTTGGCACTAACCACCTGAGGCTGTGCGCGACGCTCGAGCAGTGGCCTGGTCGACCGATTGAAGGGGTGATCGCGGGACTGCATTTTTGAGCTGGTACTACCAGTGCCCAGTATTGGCAGTATCTGTGGTGGCATTTAAATCGACCACCCTCACAACAGGGCCACCGACTTCGACGGGTTCCGGTTTTGCAGCAACCGGAGATTGTATCTATGACGCTCCGAGCAGAGAAATGACTGCTTAACCATAAGCGGTTAACCACCGTTGCCAAATATCCTTTCCCTTTTTTCTCCTCGGGTTTGCTTTTGCTTCTTCCGTCACTTCAATTCCCTTTACTTGAATTTCTCAAAACACAATCACTATAAAGCACGTAATGCACCCTGCACACCACGCTATTGTAGGTTGCATGCGCAAAAGCCACTTTTGCGTATATTCAAAAGCACAAATCACTCAGGAACGGAAGAACCGTTCGCTTTATTACCACCACCCTCAAGCCACTCACACACGCGTTCTTCACTTTCCGGCACACTGATTGCGTTTGCAACTTCCGACGTTCCGGTCACTGAATTTTCCACTTCCCGCTTTTCACTCCCGGACACGTGTACAGAGGCGGCGAGCAAAAGGTTTAATTTTCATCGAACGCCCATCACACAAATAACCGCACACACACACACAGGCAGACACAAATAACGCCAGCTTCACACCAACACAGATTAATGAACGGGAAAGCTTCTTTCTAGCTGCTTGACTTGCTGTGTGGATTTTACCCGAAAGGCCCCCGTATGCAACTGCTGGCCGTGCTTCTGCTTCCGCTTTTACACTCGGAATGATTGAGTGATTGGTGTCGATGGATATATTTTTTGCCACTTTTCCTACACTGCACTGCTCGTTATCGTGATTCTTCTTTTTTTTCTGCACTAACAGAATAATTGATTACTTGCGATATTCACTCACTAGTATACGTTCACACAGTGGGGTACACAGTATACAAACACACATACATGCAGACTTACGAACAGCCAAGCGCAAATCAATGCCCGGAACTGCATGTACTATCTACGATGCTTTTTTGCCCAAAGTTTCGCTGCAATCTGTTTTCTGAGGTGTGTTGCCCTCAAAAGCTTCTCACCTTGGCATCGATCACGAAGAATATAGTATGAGATTTTTGACTCAATTCGCTCTGTTAATACCTGCAACGGAAGCAACAAGAGAAAGAACACGATTAAGTAACGACACCGGTGTCACATGGCAGAGAGTTCATTTGACATTCACTTGACAACTGTCAGATGTCTTAGTAGACGCGCACCGTGACGGTGATTCATTAACGGAGCAAAACAAAACACTAAAGCCGCTGAGCTCACACCGTGTAAACAAAGTGTGATACATGCCAACCCTACCAGGCGTCTGTCAACGGGAAGCAATACATTGCTGCAATGTACTTCGCGTCATCTCCAACAGGCGGTGACTTGAAATGAGCGTCGTTGGAAGCGTTGATGGCATGTTTTGCTGCGTGTTGTTGCCTGTCTCACCAGGGCCTGACTGGACTGCCGTTGTACGTTGTGCAAAACTGATAACAGGTAAAACAGGGAGGGACGTCCGACTCGCTTATCAGACAACTCTTTACACCCTTCAGACAACGGCTGCCGTGTGTGCAATAATGACGTCTCCGCTTGGTGGTGTGCAGGGACTGGCCGTATCTTTGAACCAAAATAAAAGCCAAACAATCCTCTCCATTAGTGTGTCCGTGTGTGTGTGTGTCTGTGTGCCGATGCATTTGATGAGCGGACAAGACCAAAAAAAGGGTACCCTTAGCGAATAAAATTGTCCCACCATGTTGTTCCACCATCTTCCCATGGCATAACTTTACGCGGCACATTGAGCCGCATGAATTTCGGCTTCAATATTCCCACCCCGATGCAGTGCAGTGGGTAGTTTGGTGGAAAGATAAAACACGGTTAGACTTTTTCCCCTTTTTTCCCACCGAATCGAGTAAAGCTGAACCCTCCTGGCCGCGGAGGCAGCAGCAACACAGCTGACGGACGGAAGGTACGGTGCATCGAGTAAACGAGGATCAATGCCGTGAGACAAAATTAATATTCCTATACAGGGGAAAGGGATCTTTGCACAGAAAATGGATCAACTAGGGAGCGAAACCCTTCGCTTGGGTGAAACGAGGGTGGAAGCTCATTTCCTGTCTTATCTTTTTCTTGGAAACAACGAATGGGAAATGCTTTTTTTTTTTTGCTGCTAGATTGATGAATGAATCTGAATTATTTCCATGTTGGCAATCAATCACTTGTCCTTCAAAGATTTTCTTGTTTCCTTTCTGCACTGTTGCATATTTTGCAGGATCTTCATCACTCGCGCAAAACAACCGAAACAGATGCATATTTTGTGTCCGTTTTCCAAGAAAATTCTACATTCACTTTACACCTTCGGGCGAAACCTTCGAGAAGAAAAAAAAAAGATCAAACCAACAGCGAAGCCCGAAAGGAGATAAATTTTAAATGCACCATGGGCTCGAAAGATCTCGAAACGAAGCAATGGAAAGGAAGAAAAGCGCATTAAAGAAGAGGGCAGCTAACAGCAAAAAAAGGTGAAATCAAAGCGCAACGCGCACATGAATAGAAGGGAAAAATGAAAACAGAAAATCTGGCCCAAATAGCAGTAAACCGACGAGCCGGCAGATACAGGAAAATGGTCTCGAAAAGGTAAAACTAAGGGAACCTGAAAAGTGGAAGCATAGAAATGAAGAACAGGATGAAAAACAACATAAACACTAGGAACTTGTTAGTCTTCCTTTGAGCTTTTGATCGGTAACGAAGAAAGAGAGAGCGACAGAAAAACAAACCAAGAACATGTTAGAAAATGAGCAACGAAGAATTTAACATTAAAAGGTAGGAAGCGAAGAAAAAAATAAATGATCCTTTTGAAGGAAAAAGTGGAATAGAAACAAAAGAATAGCAAATGGACAGTAAGATAAAGGAAGACTTTAAGAAGCGAACGCTCAGTAACAGGCAGCATGATAACGAGAAAGGTGCAGAAGAGGGAAGAAAAGAAGCAGTTAAAGCTAAAACATAAACAGCAGGAGCAGCAGCATCATCATCATCATCAATGGCAGCAGCAGCAGCAGCAACGAGATGAGCTAAGCGATGAGGCAAGGTAACAAGATCACACACGTTCCGCCAGGGCTCGTCCAAACCGGAGGCCCGGAATGGAACGGAACGAACGAAAAAGCCCGATAAAATGGAACAAACACATACACACACACGCACAGGGCCATTGGCAGAGCTGAAGCTTTCCTGCCTGCTCCACGGTGGCCATTCATTCGCACAGTAATGCAGCTCCAAAGTCCCAAAGCCCGACCACAACACACAACCACAGCACCATGCACAACACATGCGCACTCATGAGGGAGGTTGAGTAAGCCCGATGCAAGCCACGGTCACCTCAATTGCCACCTCACAAAAGAACGACCAAATCACGATGCAACAATTGCATTTGGCACCCTGAATCATCCAGAAGGGGTGGATTTTTGGCGTGATCCACTTCGTAGTATTTCCACCAAATATTTTCACTAACCTTCAGAGCACATCAACACAGACCGTGTTCTCCGTCCTAAACACAGTTCAGGCAAATCGAATCGTACTTTGGAAACCGCGAAAACAAGCACCTTTTTTTGTTTGTCTGCTAGTGGCGTAAGGTGAAAACGCACGCACGAAACACGCACCGAGTACGCAACGAGACTTGCGCCGTCGAGCGATGGGGAGAGACTAAGAAGAAAGACCTGCGCTGCCAGCCCAACACGCACCGCTCGCGCTACTTGGTCTTGCGCTCTCCCTCACATACACACGCACGCTGACTCTCTGAGGTGACCTGTTGAGCACGTTAAAGACACACGCACACGAATGCACACTTACCGGGCCAGTGCGCGATCTAATGCCGCCCGGCGCTGCTTTCTTGCCCATGTACGACCAACCCGGCCGAACCAGCCAACCAACCAACCCCCAAGCATGAAAACAACCCCCCTATTGAAAACACACCTCGATCAGGCCAGTATACGGTCATTGCCTACTTTGCGGGAAGGTTTCCTCGCTTGAAGAGAAGCTCTTTTTTTTCACAAGCCTGCTCTCGCTGCTGTGCGAACATACAGGGCTGTGCTTGGGCTTTTTCAATTGTGTGCGTGTGGAAGCGGTAGGCCGAAAGGGTTTCTCTTGTTATGAATTTTATTTTTTGAATATTGCTACAAGTAACAGTAATTTTTAAGTAAACGAAAAGGCGATAATGCTAATAAAAGTAGACGTAAAGTTTAAACGAACTTGGAGTGGATAAGTGACTAATTTAAAAGACACCCTTGGAAGAATAGAAAACATAATCTACGAATTATTTTATCAATCTGAAGTATTCCTCGATGAAAAGTAATTAGCAATCAAAGTTAAAATTAAACTGAAAAAACCCAATTATATTTAGCAATAGTTGCGATTGCATCTGCTAAATTTACGATAATGCTTCAAATACAGTGCCGAAGCAAACAATATTATTTATAAAACTACTACTTTTGATACTTGCATTAGGTATAATCAATCCAAACAATATGGAAATCGTGATGGCAATATCTTATTTCAATCAATATTTAGTGAGCGTTCGGGAATCATCAAATCTTTGCGTTAAAACAAAAAAAGTTTACCAAAAGTGATCGTTCTAAAATCGATTTAATTTTTTCCCCAATCTTTCTTATCAGTCATCAAAATAGCAAAAAGATAATGAATCTACTGTTTGATGTATTTAATATCATTCATTTTTCCAGGAATTATAAGAAAAAAAATTGCAAAAAACTTGTACGATCCTCACTCACTTCTTTATGAAGTTTTTGATTTATTGATTATTTACTTTGTGCATGTAAAATAAATCTGAATTTGTGATTTTATCTTTGGTCATTAGAAATTTAAATGTTCGATCCAATATACATATGTCAGCTAAAGCTACAGATGAAAAGATTTAACGTCTCTTATATTACATAGTTTTTTATTTAGTAATTTAATTTAACTTGGAACCTTTTCTGTTATGTTTTCAATTCTGAATTTTTTTTTATATTTTTGAAAGCAGTTAAACACAAATCTAAATAAACGGATTTATTAAGTCATTTATTTAAGATAAAGTTCGTAGGTTTTACCGTAAATTTCATTCCATATAATATAAATAACAGCAATAATTTCGTACCAAACGTAATGTGGCAACCCTGTAGATACCGAAAAAAAAGCATGAAGCAAACCGTGCGAACTGATTCATACCACCTCACGCCACATACCTTCGATCTACATCACCCATTCGCCTCACCGGACACGTAGGGTTCCCACTGTGATGGTGCATGATTCAAGGTTTTCCACCTTCCCAGCTGCCTAATCTTCACAGGTAGACCTAGACGTGCTTAGGATGCTGCCGATTTGCGAAGCTGATTCAGGAAGAGTAAGACAGCAAGAAGGGAGCAATGGCAGAATCGTCGCTCCTTCCTACAATTCAAGCGCACGTTGTTTTTGAAGGCTGTTGGTTAAAGGCTTTCGGTCGGTTAGTTAATCTTGTTCGCTCTAAACTGTTTACAGCCTTCTTTAAGACTATTGAACCTTCGGTTGGTGGTACCTGCTGGCGGTGCACGGTTTGCGGAACTCGTAAAGCAACTGGTTTTCTGGTACGATGGTTTTTCGTGAGTCGATCTGTGTTTTTTTGGAAGTTTAAAGTTCTTCGATATTCGGAACGTGTTCGTTAAACGCAACCGCTTCCGGCGTGTTTTGGAGAATGGTTTGTAGATTGTTTCTTTTCGGAAGGTGTTAAGCAGCAACATAATTTGCTTCAATGCGGTTGATATCCCATTAAGACCCATTAATGAAGATTGACTTCAACGCAACAAGTTTTTGAATGTTCCTACAAGGAAGTAAAGATGAAAACATGCATTGGATTTTGAGTTTAAATTTTAAATAAACATTGAAGTCCATTTTCTGACCCAAATCGACTTGACAGTTGACCAAAATGATTCCGGAACGAAAGAAAACGCATTTATTAATCGCTTTTCCTTCAATGAAAGCTTTAGCGCTTTCGACTCACTACACGGTACACCTTATTGTACAGCTTCTAGATCTTCCCAATCGAATGGAAAGATTAGAGTTGAGCTACCCCTTAAGCCCTACAACAAAAGGCCCCCATTAACTCCCGACACAATCAACCGATTATTACCGTGTACCCCCAATTACCGTGGACCACCGTGGCAAAGGTGGACGCCATATCCTCCATATCAACCCGATGATCACGACCACAGCACAGCGGCTCGAGATGCATCCTATACCAAACTCAACCAAGCCAATCCTCCCCCCGAGATCGTTGAACCTTTGCTTTTGTGTTCGATATTCGTCGTTTTGCGGAACTTCTTCCCCCGAAGAAGAAAACGTCGCCCGGCCCATGAGCTGCGTTATTCTTGCCCTCTGGGTGGGGGAGGAACGTTATGCCCTAGCATTCTAATGCTTTGTTCTTCGATCGTCCACTGGCCACGCCACGCTGTTCGTGTGTGTGTGTGTGTGCTGTGAGCGCAAAGAAAAACTGATATACCAAAACGAACGCGATAATTGGTGAGTCATGGGCAGGGAGATAGTGATCTGGACCGAAGAATGGATGCGACTGAGAAAGCTTGGTGGATACACAAAAGCCTCTTAATACTTTCCCCCAAAGGCAACCAGCAATCCTCCCCACCCATTGGAAGCAATTGAGAAGACCTGTTTCTGTTTTTTTGTTGAAATATCGTTTTTCGATACCGTTGATCGACGAAATGGACGTCGCAAACGCAGCGCGTCACCTACTTGATATGCAGCTCTGCAGCAAGAACTCAACCTGTATCGACAGCCGGACGACGCTGACGATGCACTGTCCAGTTTCTGACGAATGAAAAAAGATCACGTTTTGGGGACCGCGATGTCTTTCGACACGAACCCAGCTCAAGATCGCGCTTCGTGTGAATCTGCTATAATGGCAAGATTAGCTCCAATTGAAAGCATCCCCTCGCTTGTTTTGGTTGGACTTGCTCAACTGCTCGATTCCGCACAGCAACACCGAGGGTCCGGTCCCTAATCGGTCAGCCATAAAAAGAATCAAAACTGTACCGTGGTTTACTCCACCACCAATATCTTTCAAGCTAGCACGTCACGTTGGAGTGGCCAGGCAAGCAAAGTTGCTACATCTCACAGCATCCCCCAGGCATCTCCCAATCCTTCCACAAGTGCAGCAGTGATGCTTGGTATGGTGGTTGAGTTTCTCATTTATTATTACTCGCTTTTACGGTTCGAGTTGTTTTTTTTATGATTCATCAAGCGATCGTTGTATAACGGCACCGTTTTGACCACCGCACTGCAACGGCGGTGGCGATTGCATTGGACAAAAAACAAAAAAAAGGCTTATGGCGGTATCTCAGCGGTGTAATTTACAAAATTATATTTCACCACTCTCAGTTTCCACAGTGTTCCAAAAGTGGTCAGCATCAGATCGGCGGTGATCGCGAAAGGTAACGATGGTTACTGGATCAAGCTGCTGGTGGTTACCGATGAAGATTACCACCTTCATTGGCATCTTCACGATCGTGGCGGCATCATATTAGAGACTTCACAGACCGTTGCCCAAATATTTGGACATCTAAGCTCCGTGCGCAAGGTTTTCCTCGGTTTGCCACGGTGCTTACTGATCTGTGTGACCTTTCGGGCTTGCGCTGGACATCTGATGGCCGCCAAGAGGCCATGAGAGTGCATCGTGCCAGTTACTTCCCAGGGCAGGTTCTCGGTCGTCTACCGAGAGGCACCGAAACTACACGGCACAGGTGGCATTTTTGGAGAACAGTACAGCAGCACCGACGCGAATGGAGCGATCATGTCAATCATGTGCGGTGCCATAAATTATAGCGAGCTGTTTCGGGAGGAAACTTGTACACTGGTGGTGGTGGAATTTAGGTCATTTGAAGATGTCGGGCATATGAAAGGTGTGTCTGCTGCTGCGAGCGTTGGAGCATAATGAATTCTACTGACATTCAAGTGCTTCAGCACCGTCTTTAGATCTCAAAACTACGCTCAGCTTCCCTTATCCGCGGTTGCTATAATTTATATAGCGCTCTCCAGCTATTTCACCACCGAGCGAATAAATTGCCGGGAAGTGGGTTTGGTTTCATAAATCTTACCCTCTCACGCGGTACAGCGATGGCATCGATGCCGAGGCTTCTTAATTGCTTCCCTCTCCTACACACACCTTGTCTTGTGCGATCTGTGTGCGAATATTTCATTTAAGCCCGTTTGATTTGCTTTCCCCCGGCGAGCGTTGGTCAAGTTCTGGCGGTTATTTTCTTCAAATTCTCGTCCTCCCCCACCCACTAGCGCACACAACTAGTTCAAGGCCACCCAATGGCGAGAGGAGCAGGCAGACACGCCAAAGGCAGGTAATCCCATCTGACAAAGGAAAACTTTGTGCAGAAATTTATTATGAGATTTTTCTTTGGCGCTTTTCCAACGCAAAACGGTGCTTGGATGGGGAGATTGAAGCATCGAGAATACACTAAACCTCCTGGCGGGACCTAACTGGGAAACAAATGTTGCCGTTCCGTACTTTGGAGCAAACTAGCTAGCGTCAGCAAGGTTTGGAATAGGGGGCACAAAGCACAAGGTTGTCCCCAAGCGGTACTGTGGTTGGGCTAGCAGCGAGGAAATCCTGCTGCTTCACGATAACACGACCAAAGAAGCAAGCGTCTCGGTGGGACGGCTCTAGGAAAACGTAAAATGCATCTGGGTGCAGCTGGGTTTTATTACTGTTTGCAGTCAGTTGCAATTCCTGTTTACTAACGTGGTTTAATGGCTCGATAAACGGAACCATATTGAACCGTTCGTGGCGCTCTTTGCCTCGTTGCAGGGCTGAGCAAATTCCAGAAAGGATCAAGTGTATTTAATTTTTGGGCTTAAATGGCTTACCATTTTATCAAGAGGTTTATATGTATGGTTTACGATCACAGCACTGGAGAGCTTCATATGGCAACTTAATACATACGATCTGGATCTGGTTGAACTTGTATCCGCTAGCGAACTCCTTTTATTTCCATTTAATTTTGTCTTGGAATTCCTGAGTGACTCGTTGTTACTTGAATAAAGCGTTCTACATCAAGGAACGTTCAAAGGCTAGGGACTAGAACAGATAGTCAGAACAGATATCAATGACACCAAACAGAAAATCCGTCTGTCATTGATACGCGGGACCGTTAAAAATGATATTTAATGTATCAATTCAAACGAAGAACCGTGAGACCATGAAGCATCAGATCCATCAAGGATCATTTGTCATATTTCCGTCTTCCCTTGATGATATTCGTAGCTGAACAGCTAGTCCAGTGTACGTTGAGAAATTGATATAACATCCAGGTCCTGCTGGAGGAGGATCAATGATGCTATCGCTACAACCACACAATCCTTTCATACAGATCTCTTTAGATCTCTAGGTATTCTTGCCGTTCAACTTTGAAAAGATTAGGTTAAGTTTGACCGTGATGCCTTAATGTAATAATATCTAAAGACAACAATATAGCCTATAAACGTATTAATAAAACGTAGCGTATCAAACGTACTGCGGTTGATGAACCCTGCAAGCTTCGACTTATCTCCAAGCTTTTGCCATTCGTCAACACAATCTTCCAGTTCTACCGGCCAAGAAAACGAAACGGTTTTTGTGCTGTATAGCCTGGGCCCTTTTTCCATCTTCGACTACTTCTTCACAGTACGTTTGCTTACCCTTGGCTGCTTCTCGAAAACAACGGCAGGTGTTCAACTTGTTGAAAGACTGGCCGTATGATCAGATTCAAGTTCGCATCGCATGTTTGCTTCATCATCTTCCCAAAGGCACGTTGCACAGCAGAATCCACCATGGAATCCTACCGAGAATCTTCCCTCTTCTCTGTCGCCTTCGGTTCGTTCTTGTTCAATGCGCTAAAGTGTTTGTCCTTCGTATGCACTTTGTTTTCTCAACGTATTCCCTTACCCAGCACGATTGTGCGAACAGGGAGCGACCTGATTATGCTCGTTCGATTGCGCGAAACAAAGCACCACTGCGAATCAATCAGCTGCCGGGATGAAGGAAGGAAGCACAAAAAGCAACGCAAACAAACCGCACCAGCGCAGTACAGTTGGGAGTCAGAAACGGGAAGCACATAATGAACGATAATTCGCAACAGCCCGACCAAACTGTCTCAGAAACCGGGCCGAATCAAACCGAAAGCAAAGAGGATGGATAAAAATTTTTAAACAAAAGGACACGTGTTTATTGTTTAAAATGGTAACTTTCTTTTCGTTTGTGTTGTGAGTGAGCGTTTTACCACCGCGATATAAAAGCTCAAAATTAAGTTTTCCAATCATTCGATTTCGATCACAACCGTTTTTTTTTTGCCAAGCTTTCATACCGAACTGTACCCCATCAAAGTGACTGTATCATCTGCAAAGGTGAGAAACAAAAGCAAACAAAAGCCATGAGAAACCCATAACTTAATCCGACTGATGAAACCAGGCCTAAAGATAAGGTTTTTGCATTCAGTACACATTGACGGATTTTTATTGCATGAGCTAGCGATCAGTCACGTCGCACTACGATCCTCGAAATGGCGTGCCTAGCTTTCCTTCGGGGCTGGTACAGATAGAGCACCTGTCAGGAGATGGAGAGGGGTAGTGTGGGACACGGATGAAAGGGAGCAGGGGACAAAATGGACAAACAACGAGGAACACAAAAAAGAATCAAACAGGGGTAACATGGTGTTAGCGTTGGTAAACGGTAAGTACACACGCAGATGAATAACTCCCATCCGGTCAGAGCGTCTGAGTTTCGTTTTTGGGAGAACCTATTAAGGAAATATACTTGCTGGTGATAGTACCAGTGAGGAGTTGCAGCTTTTCAGGATCCCACGGAGTAGCGTCACATCATCGGGTGTCAGTGCCCATCCGCTCAGCTGGCCAACGCTTTGCAGCTCCGGACAACGGTCCATCAGTATCTGGTGAATAAAGATGGTCATGAATGTCGTAATTGTAGTTACCCAAAACTTACCTCCACGGATGAGATCGACAGGTATGGTGCCGAGGTAAACCAAACGTCCTCTAGCTGATAAAAGTCATGCTCGATCACCATCGAGCTGATGTCCTCGTCGGAGAAGGTTACCGTATCGACGGCCAGCCGACGCAGCGTAGTCGTGTGACAGATAAAACGACGCAAGCTAGGTTTCTGTATAGGACTGCTCAAAATCTCCAGTCCCTGCAGGTTGGTGAAGCTAGTATCTCCCGCAAACGTTAACGAATCCATCATGTAAAAGTCGAGATCAATCAAGTTTGGACAAGAGCGCACGAGCCGATCGATCTCCAGCGGGCCATAGCCCTTGATCACGGTCACATGGTACAGCGATTTGCCAATGTGCTCCATCAAGTCAACCAATTCGTACGAGCTAAACTTGTACAGCTTCAACCGGCGCAACTTTACCGATCTTAGCTTCTCCAGTATACCTGCCTCCGGTGAGTCTAGGTAGATGTGCTCCAACCGTGGACAGGAACGTACGATCGCATCCAGCGTTGCTGCGTCAGTTTCCGTGTCGTGCACATACACCAAACGGCACTGGAAGTTCACATCCTTCTTTTCGATAATGTACTGCAAACTTCGGCCAACAAACGAGTATGACTGCAGCGTAGCGAGGTTGGGAAGATTCTGCAGCAACAGTGCCACGTCGGTGTGGCAAATGTTTTCTTCTCCCAGCGAACCAATATCCAGGTAGGTGATGTAGTTCCGAGACTCACCATAACACAGATACTCAATACCAATCTCCGTAATGTCGGTTTCACCGCTTATGTCCAGCTGTCTCATACATTTACTATAGTCGGCGATGTGCTTTAGCAGATTATCGTTCGCAATGTGAGGGATGGTCAGTTTGGTCAGGTGTGGCAAACGCTTCACAATCTCGAACATGTAGCACATGCATTCTTCCTTCACCCAAACACCCTTCATGTTTAGCTGGCGCAATCCACGACCCTGTGCAGCGATCACCTGCAGTATACGCTCGTAGTATGCCAGTGGAAAGATTTCCGTCACCAAACACTGGACGCCTTCGTTTAGCAGCATCTGCAGACAGCAGAAGCGCATCGAAGCTTCGAGCGAGTCCGAGCAGAGGATCACGCGCAGCAGATCCTCGTAGATGTTGCTCGTGGCGCCCAGATTGTCCATGTACGAGTTGATCTCTACCATCAGGAGCGTGTAGTCGGGCGGTATCCCAAACGCATGGCTCGTCTGCACCATGGTACCGATCGCGCCCACAATCGTACCCGCCAGCTCCGCTAGCGTCAGTTCGCTGAGCGTGCGAACGGGGAGCTTTTTGGACATCTTGCACCACAACACCTCTGCCCGATTTGGATCTTGAGTCACCTAAAAAAATACAATTTTTTTCAAGCCGACTGGGTAATAATGTTCACTTCATGTCCCAATTTGCGTCTTAACTGAGGTTTGCAAATTGGTCACCGACTAGCGTTAGGGTCCAAATGTTTCACAACAAAAATAATTGACACCTTGTAGGCATGCGCGGCAGGCCTGCCCTTCCTTGCTCGGTTAATTCTGTTTTTTTGCTTATATAAGGCCCGACCGATTAGGCTACCGGGTGCGCTTACTTTTCACCTTCGCAAATCGAATTTTGCCAGAGAGTTGTGCAAAATGTATCACTTAGTTTTTTTTTTCTCCAAAACTTGTTCGAGTAGCACATGGATCGTTTCTTATCGAAATGCCCGCAACTCGCTAGTTTCTATGCCTAGCAGAACGGGAAATGGGATTGACTAAATGCTCGCCCTGAGCTAAACTGACATTGCGAAGGATGGCATGCGTGTGTAGGACTATTATTTTTAAACTATGCGCAGCGTTTTGTTTGTACACAAACTGGCCGCAGTTTATGCGCTTGCGTAGTGTTAGGAAAAACAATTTTCGAGAGTGTTTCGGGCGGGATGACACAGTGTGCCCAGTGATGGTGTATTGCTTGATGTGATGCAAATTATTCTAGTAACCATTAAGATATGCACGATCGGATAGGATCGAATGGTGGTGTAGTAAATGTAAAACGGAAAATTATGGTGATATTGCGATATGACTTACATGGCGATACATAAAAATGCTCTTTTTAACCCATACATTCTTTGACAGCCGTTTTAAATTCAAATATAACGTTTTAACCGCATTGTTTTCAGGACAACATAGACGCATGGGTTCTAAACGTAGCAAACTCTATGAGCAACACTGTAATGCCATTCATAAAGAATGAAGATCTTCTTCGACTATAGAATGATAATATCTAGTCACCAACATCCTGTATGGTGGTTTAGAAAGCCCCTACTGTTCGTATATCTTTTTTGTAATATGTTAACAGTTAATAACGATTAATCGATGGTTATAAGATTATTTTGATTACGAAGACTATTATTATTTCAACTGTCCAGAATCGGAATGTTAAAAAGAGTTAGTTAGAAAACACAATTTGATATCCAAAAACATGAAGAATTCTGATTGATCAACCTCTACTGTCTAGTTTTTGATTAGAATCAATAATGAATACTTGTTACCAAAATAAAGACACAAGCTCACTTTCATGTAATCAAACGTTTTTTTGTCACTTTGTAAATCATTTAATACCAATTCTTTCTATTCTTTAATCTGTGTCACATTACCCGAGAAGTCACAGGCACCTTTTCGATACTTCACCATTTTCTGGATGTGTCTTGTTTTTTGCGTTACTCCGTGTGTTCACTGTCAAGTTAATGCTTCGGGTGTTCATACATTTTGCGATCTTCAAAAACTCTTCCACTGCCACCATAACCGGTTTGCGTGCAAAAACGTGCTCCAGCTGCTACCGGACGAAAGCAGCTGATTTGCACTGGTCCTCCAATCTAGCGCTCGCAGTCACATCCACCATAAAGCCCTTGCCATTTTTGTACCTTGCTGTGGTGACTTGATGCGTCATTAAGCCGCCCGTGGGTGAGGGTTTTTTGTTTGGATGGGACGCTCAGTCCCGCTTAAAATGCCCAAAAAATTTCTCTCGGGGTCACTGTTATTAAATTTTATTTCTTCTTCAAGATATTTGCCACAAAAACGCTGTTTAACTCTTTCAAATCAAGAGATTTGGATGGACCATTAAGTCGAGAGAAAGAGTGAGCCTTTTGCCCATTGTGATGCGTTTTTGGACATCTAATGAATACATTCAAACGATACTGGTACGCAATGGAACTGACAGCATCCGGTAATTATACCTTGCTTGGAGGATTTCAAAATCGTAATTTTTGGACTCATCCCTTGTAGGCCTAGTGCGCATTAGGAATGGGATGTTTCAATATTTGAATAGATAAAATATTTTCCTTACCCAAAACCGACCGCGCCACGACAATCAACATTAACAATGATATTGGACATGAGGGTAAACTAGCACCTTTTGCTTAGTTTACAGGGAGCGCATAAATATTTTATCTGTCCAATCTCGTAAAGTACAGTAGACACGAGCAGAATAGCCCAAACCCATGACGCCGCCACCAAACATTGATCCATTAACTATATTCCCTTATCCCTTGGTGATGGTTTAACTTTACAGCGCCGTCAAAATTGAACATCGGTAAACGACGTGCAAGGATAATGTACGCCGTGTCACCCTGAAGCTTCTTAAAAGCGTCCCTATTTCGAGGGTGTACGTAAAAACCCCACCCGAAAGCTCCGGGACGATGATGCGCAATCTGACCCGGGGATGGCCTAATAAGCGTCCCGGAACATGATACTTTTCACCGCAAGGACGCGTAGGAGGCGTATCAAGCGCGTATCTTGTGAGAGTTGACGTTTATCGTGTCCCGATGTCCCGATGAATGCGTGATGCGCCAGATTCCCTTTTTTACGAGCTACAAAACCACGGCAAACGTTAAACCCTCCACTCCAGGGCACTCCTTTCGTGTGGTGTGAGTTTTCCATCACGCTCGCCTCATCTGAGACGGTCCTGTTGGTCCGAAAAGTCTTCCACAGGGTGCTCGGGTGAGCTCGTTTAGTCGTCTCGCTTTTAGTGAAATCGAATCCATCCATCTTCGTAGCACGGCACAGTTAACGACGACACTGTTCGACAACCTTATGCGCAAGAGGAAGCCGGGAAACACCCGGGATCCCAAGATTCGTATTACAGCGTCGTCAGGTTGTCAACGGTGTTTATTTACGGCACTTTAACACAATCGAACCATCGCCATTCCCGAGAGCAGAAGAAATCAACTGTGCTATGGCAACGGAATTGGAGAAAACCGAAGGAAGAAACCCAAACTGGAACTTGGAAAACTGGAAAAGCTTGTTGAATGACGTTTGAGAGGATTGTACAGCGTTGCCTGTTCCTGCGCGTACGATATCAACCACACTACCACATACAGTATGTTCCACTCCCCGCGAAGGGCTTTCCGCGGTCTTACGCAGCGTATGTGTGAACACTTGTTCCTCGGTACGTTTCGGAAAGAAAGAAATTCGATAGGCCAAGGTGAGGACTCGGTTTCCGTCTCCATCCGGTTTTCTGCCTCCCCCGTATGCGGGTCATCCACCTAAAGGGAAGAACGTTTTATCAGCCCGCAAGCCTGACGCAAACGCCGTTTCGTTCAGCACCGATAGAACTGTCTTCGATCAAGACAGGCAAACACGATAGACATATTAATTATGATTTAGACGCACTATTACAGCCGTCAACGTGATGCTTGGCTGGAGAACAACTTCAAGTTACTGTTCGAAAACGCGCTGCTTTTGATGAATTATGACCACACGCGCTGGCTGATGGATCTGGCCGTACCAAGAATTTTCTGCCTTCGCGTCTGGCTAGCCCTGCTTGCCTTCTCAAGTTTTAGCGAGTCAGCATCTTTCTTTGCTCCCTTTTGGGGTGGCATCCCCCGTTCTGGGTGATGTGTTTATGATGAATGGAAATTAACTTTTCATCCTTATCACCTTCGACCCTAAACCCGGGCTAGACTTTATAGCCAAGGAGCAGCGGTCGGTGGGTGACTTGATTGATGCTAAGAAAATCGCCCGCACTAGGTACCAAAGGTCCAGGTCACCTCAATAACCTTACAAGCAAAAGTATGCCTTTTTTTGTCTCTCTGTCTCTTTCTCTCTATTTCTTTTTCGCCCTTTTTCCTTGGGTGTTCTTCACTCCACACACAAAAGCTCCTTCAAAAATCTCCAGCCATAGTCAACCGGTCAAGTTCTGAACATACGAGGCAAAATTCCTCGCTGCTAACCAACAAAACCGTTGTGCGTTGTTTGCTCTTGCCGAACTTTAAACGCTCGAACGAAATTCTGCGGTCAATGCTGGAATGTGATGCTTACACACACACACATACTGGCATATACTAAACCGAAAACTTTGGCCCGAAATGGTCTCGTTGGTCTTTTGCTCTGTTTGCAACGCAACAGCTGGATTGGAGTGGACCAGGATTGAGACGCGGAGAACTGATTGCCCGAATACTTTCGTCGAACGTAAAAGGAGTTCCGGACAAGGGCAGAATAGTTGGCGATGAGTTTGAAGTGAAATTGAGAGGATTTCGGACGGGCGGCCAAAGCGATGATAAGGATGCTGGCTGGTATGCACGCAATAACATGCACTTTTAGATTTGAGGAATTTTGAGCAGGGCTTAAGAGCTAACAAATACTTCCGAGCCAATGGAATGCGCTTTAAGCAAATTGGGACACAGGTATCGATCAATTCTTTTCATTATGTGACTGAATTGTTGATAAATATGACCTAAAGTTATCTCACTTTTAAGATTTCTACACGGAACTCAACGAGACAGATCTTGATTATTGTCCTTGAGCTACACCAAGATTCAGAAGAGAATTAAACCTCGTTAGGTATGATTTCAATGTCCCCTTATTGCGTTTCGTGCATGTTGAAATGGACTACGGTTTTGTAAATGTTGTAATACGTCCCCATTACCGGATAGCACTGCGGGATTGCATATCACAAAGCACACCACAAAAACCCAACCTCAAGTAAATGATTGGCTTTGGATCCATAGCATCCACAGCGCGCCAAGAGCGATTCATTTACCATCGCGTTTGCACCATTACCGACAGCGACCATTTCCGACCGTCTAAGGCTCTTGTAGCCGAAGAACAACCATCAAGGCTTTAGGGCGCCCCATCACGCAGTAGTCGAAACCGATCGCACCAAATTGGCAGCCGACAAGCGCCCTCGAGCACTGCAACCATCGATCAACAGAACCTTTTGCATGCCCGTACCGAACGTTCTACAAATGTGTAATGTGGTGCGGTCATTATCGTAGGCACGCAAAATTTCCAGAACTCGCGGAAAACGGGCATACCTGATTTTAAAAGCACGCTGGAAACGCTGGATTGGAAACGCTGAATGTTTGCCCTCGGGATGGATGAAAGCGGGTCCGTAATTACCACATACACACACACACACACACACACACACACACACACACACACACACACACACACACACACACACACACACACACACACACACACACACACACACACACACACACACACACACACATATATATATATATATATATATATATATATATATATATATATATATATATATATATATATATATATATATATATATATATATATATATATATATATATATATATATGTGTATATATATATATATATATATATATATATATACACTTTTGAAGTAAACTTTTTAGCGCCAGCGGTCGGTGCGATTTTCGGTTGCTCCAAGTGCGAGTTTTACGCTTGCATTTGCTGACGTTCCACTGGCTGGTGGTTGCTTTGTGTTGCTGTCGGTAAAAGGCGTTTCGAGTGCTGGAATGCACGTACACGTTGTATGATTATCATCCACATCACCTCGGATGCATTTTGTGTGCTGTTTTTTTGAAAGTTAAAAAAAAACCGGCGAACCTGAATGCTCTTCGTCGTGGAAAAGGAGGGCTCTGACGCGCCCTTTAAAATGAACGTTCTGGTTGGTTGTTTGGATAGTTGGTTGCTTAAAATTATTAATTATGTTTAATTTATATTCCCGCACACATAAAAAAAACCGGTTCAGCATTTAGTATACAACGATCGCGTGGTAATGCGCCGGTAAAACAATGCACAAATTGGTGCTTCCTTGCGTTCGTCGGCTGGAATATTCGGGGTCATTATCATTGATGGGTTGATTGAAGGGCAGAATGCAGGTGACATCTTTCGACAGGTTTTTTTTTTTGTTGTGCCGTGCGCTTTCTCCACGTTTTGCGGATAATTATACTCGTTGTACAGCTGCCATTGTTACCGACCAAGACGGCCAAGATGTCCCTTAAGAATAAATATGATGGCTTCGATTCTTAGTAATGATAACGCTTGTGTTGTTGCTTAAGTTTAATTAATTAAAATTTAATATTGTTTGTAGATCAAAAAACGATCTACCATCTTAATGTTGAATCCTTTTAAGCCTTTCGTACGAAGCGATGTTTGCTTGAAAAATATAGCCTAGTGGAGTCATCTGGCGATTTTTCATACAAATTTTCGATACAATTTATTCTATTCTATTGAACAATGCATAAACAATACGAAGTGAACCATTATTACCAGTTCTAGGGCTTACCTATGACACGGGTAGACAATCCAAATTCGATACCAATCCCATTCTGTTAGTAACTGGCGCTATGATTTACTGCTGAGAGGAAATAAACGTCAATTAAAAGGCACTAAATCTGAAAATAATTCTTAAATTATCATAAATCAATTAAAGTCCAGTCAGAAGGCAGCGGTGAGATGGAAATTATAGTAAATAAGACTTTTCCTAACACATTACCACTAGAAGAGTGCAACTAAGTCTGCAGACCAGGACCTAAAACTTTGAGGTCTATTTTAGTGTTTATGAAACTTTCATATTTTAAGTTAAACCTGGAGCTGCTTGACTGTTAGGACAAGGATAGATCTTACAAATGATCACTCTAATAGAGCCCTATTGAGAAGCTTTAAACAGTCCGTACTACAAAAAGTTGCAAGATCGCTGTAATCCCTGCATCAAACGCTTTGGTATCTGTTTTGAATAATCATATTGAATATTCTCTAAAAATAAGTAATATTTTTGGTGAGAAAAAAAAAAGTTATCCGTGCAAATGTAATCTAAATTTGCCTTTCAACGAATGATACATACTTTAATTCTGAAATTTGATTCAAAACGCTTGAATTTAAAAACTATTTTTAATCCATCCATCGTTTAAACATACCAACTATTCATAATTAATATTTCATCCAACTCTTGTTCATCGTACTTTAAACTATACTCAACTCGTATCACCATCACGAACGACATTAGGTTAACTGCTATCCCCAGCTATCGTATCGCAAGCAGTCTTCCAGCTTAATTCTTTGTTGCAGCTTCAAGCATAATTCGATTACGATAAAGTAATCTCTCAAACGATTAAAGTTTGCTGCACGTCATCCCAACTTTCCCCTTTACGAAGACCCAAAACCAGAACAAAATCCATCCTGTCCCGGAGTTCAGCAAATGCGTACGTGTGTGTGTGATCCAGTCAGCCTTGCCGCAGATTAATGATGAGCAGCAGCAGCAGCAGCATCATCATCATCACCATCATGGACAACATCAACCGCGTCCATAATGACCGGGCAGAAATGTGGTCTACCGCAAGACATAAGCCAGCGGAATAATCAGCAGCTGTGGGGCATACACCGGACCCAACCTGGACCCGGTCCGCGTACTCCAGGCTCCACCAGACTCGAGCACGCGGCATGTTACACGGTGAATTAAAAGGTAATTCATCTTAACGTTCTGACGTACGTGCGCGCACACACACGGTCGGTGTTCCTCTGCAGTGCGTCCAGAAATCCGGGAAGGCGTTCTTAGAATTCATTTAAATGGCTTCTCAGAGACCCTAGCGGGAGGGTCTAGCTTTCCTACGGTCGAATCTGCCGCCCGCTGAGATTAACTTTTAGAAGAATTCTATATTCCTATTCACGGCACACGCACGCAGAGCGCAGAGCACGTCCAAAACAGCTGTCAGTGAACTTTTTTCCTCGCTCGCCTCCCAAAGGATTGGCTCGTAATGTATTCCCGTGTCCGGGGTGCGAGGGTGACGCGTGGCCTGGGTTGGGCTTCGTAAAAAACGCTGCCATACATTTTAACCTCCCTCGAACGCTCTCCACTCTAATTAGATGCCACGCGATGGTCCACTGGTTCGTTCACATAATCGACAGGCTTTGCTGCCAATCGTGGTGCCATTAATCGATGCCTAAGCCTTTGATTGTCGGTCCGCGATAGACTTGCCGCGATACAACCCGAGAGCGTCGGGTAAACAGCCATTTTGTGCGTTTATTCTAAGTTTGTTAAAAATACCATCCTTCCTGCTGCGAAATCTGCTGGCGGAATGGCGATTATCTTTGATGCCGGGAGGAATTCTTTAGAACCGTTTATTATTCTAACGTGACGCCGAACGGACGAAGAGCAAGCAAGTTTGTACCGTCTCCGGAAGCTTATCATTTTGAGGATTATTAGCAAAGGATGATGAATTTTTATTTTGACATTTTGTAGAATGATTTTGAAGGGTTGTGGAAAAAGTATTCTTCTGCTGTGTGTTGCTTAGATATCTTTGAAGTTTAACAAAATAGTTAGTTCAAATAGGAATGCTTAAATACACATAGGAATTTTTCAATTAGGTAGTGGAGTATTGCAAACATCTTATGGAACATTACAATCATACAGTGGAAACTTTCATTCAGTTATTGGAGATTTGGAACTTAACTGCAAAACTATGCAAGCCCTTTCAGATGATATTCTCATCTGAAAGGGTTTTACACAAAAATTAGTAGTAAAAATTGATAGAATTTCTGTTCTTTAAACCTCTGCTGATTCAAAATTTCCATAGTCGTATTACGAAATATTCTCAGTTAAAAGTTCCACAACGTTCTTACAATATTTGACAATCCATTTGAAGCATACCCCTAAGTGACTCTTCTATTCCATTATATCGCTTGAAACGCTGTATTTAATGCTAAATGTATAATTTCCAAAAACAGGGAGATTTCTAGCAGCAGGGTTAACCACCCTTAAGGATCACTTAACGAAAATACAAGTTTTTATTTTAATTTACAGTCATTAATGTACAAAATTGAAATAACTTTGATTACTTTGTTTATATCCAAATTACTTTGATATTTAAAATAGATTTTTTGTGACAATCAGAGGTTTGCGAGGTTCGCAATGATGCATTTTGCTTAACAAGAAATTGACCGTTAAATAAAAACTAATCCGAAACAAAACATAAAAAGCTGCCATTACATACTATTGTTCACTGCAAGGACTTGCATTTCCTCAAGCACGTAAACCGCAAACATTTACCGCACGCTAATGGCACACTTTTCCAGTTAACCTTAAAGACTGCCATTTAAGTACACCGAACGTAGTACAACGAAACCACCACTCCACCCGGTTCCGTTTCACTAGGACCAATGTCAAAGCTCCCACTCCCACCTTCATTCGTTCATTGATGGCGCAGAACGTGTAAAGTAAATGATAAGGTTCCTTTTTAAAAACCTCGACCCTGCAGGAGCAACACCAGCAAAGACAAACAATGGGGCGCATCCAAAGGCGTGCTGCCTCAGACTGTACTCCCAAGAATCCAACACAGAGCAGCGAGAGAAAGAGTTTGAAGGGCGTACTGATGCCGAAAGTTTTGTCAAAGTGGTGCGCTTGTCATCTTAAGGCTGACGTAAGCGGTTTCGGAAATAAAATGCTCAGGTCTCTTGTTTTTTTTTTTTTGCAAAGTTTTGAGTGAAAAAACAGGGAAAGCAAAGTCTCGCCCAGGTTCAATCCGCATCCCGGTGGCATTTGCCATTTCCCCATGGCGGCTGTCTATTTGGATGTTTGTGTAGAAGTTAGAATGAGCTAAAGTTCACACCCGACACTCGAAAATGGAATGCAAATGCGCCGCTCGTATAGAAATGACGGTTTTCGAATCGACATTTACCATCCCTGACATTCACTTGCCATGCCTTTGCCGGCTACCGTAGTTCTTTCTTCCAACCGAAGGATGTAACGTGGGATCACTAAACAACCGAAGTAATCGAGGAGTTTCTATTGGCACTTTGCTACGCCACGGAATCGGTGGCCCACTTCGTTCGTTCGGCTGGATTTGGCGTTGCTTCCGTCCAAAAGAAGATAGAATAGAAATAAAGGAACAGAGTAACAGATATAAAAATAAAACATATCAACCCACGGGGAGCAATGAGAAAAGTTTTCAACTCTATTTTGGATTTCGTCGACCGAGGCGAAGAGGCGGGCGCGCGATGTGCCAAATCGATGTCGGCTGCACACTTCCCTCGGGGGAGTAACCGAAATATTTTGGTTCCACGTATATGCTGTGGTTGGATACATACGCCAGACACGGGAAGCGTGAAGTGATGCCAGCATATTGCTTTCTTGGGACAGAAGGTTTTTCTGGGCAAGATCAGTTTTTAAGTTCAGATTTTCAATGTTGCTTTAATAAATTAAAGGATTTTTTTTTTCTCTTCAATAAAATGGTTCCATTTTAAGCTTTTAATAGCCATTAAAATCAATTGCCAATAACTTAAATAACGTTCATTTCAATATGAAAAGTCGTATAAAACTTCTGCCATCTAGTTTGACGCACATTATGAAATGTACAATCTCCTCTTTATCGTGTGCCAAGTTACACTCAGCTGGTTTCGTTGTGGCTCAGTGGCTCAGGGTTAAACGGTACGCGGACTAAGCGTTGCAGTGTTGCCCCGAGCTGGCAATGGCAGACACCAAGCTTACAAAGAACCTCTCCACGGTCAGCTCCAACTTCCACCTCGCTTAGGGAGCTTTCGAGGATTTAAATCCGCCACTGATTCATATCATATCAGGAGAATTACACCAGACGATCCAGTCCATAAAGTCCAATTGGGTCGTCCAAATACTTTGATGCATCCACCAGGAATTCCGCACTATTAACTACATACTTACTTATCAGGCGCTACAACCGATTTGCGGTCTTGGCATGCCGCAGCAGAATCTGGAACCGCTCACGGTCCTGCGCCGTCGTCCGCCAATCCGTTATCCCGGCCTTGATGACGGATGATTCCACGCCATCCTCCCACCTCAATCTGGGCCTACCACGCCTCCTCTGTCCGTGTGGACGGCCTAAAAGGATTTTCTGAGCTGAGTCGTCCGGTGCCATGTGTATAACATGACCCAGCCCATCGAAGCCTGTCGAGCCTAATTCGCTGCACGACGGCTGGTACTGTAGCGGCTTCTCCATTGTATTTCATCACATACGGGGCCAACGATCCTTCTGAGTACCTTCCTATCGAAAGCGGCTAAGAGGGCTTCGTCTGTTTTTTTACAGGGTCCATGTCTCAGAGGCGTATGTGAGTACTAGGACTATAAAGGTACGATACAGTCCCAGCTTCGACCGTCGAGACAGGTTTTTTGAGATGAGATGTTTCCTCAGGCTGTAGAATGACCGGCTGGCCATCAGCATCCTAGCGCGCAACTCCGTCTCTATGCTATTTTCGGTGCTGACTTTTGACGCGTAGTGTGGCTAGGGCATCATCGTGTTTCTTCAGGGCTCCGGCTCTATCTAGAGTGCGTACGTTTCATGAGCCCATTTTTAGAGTAGTCCGGAGGCATAGCAATGTGTCGTTTCCGTAAAGTCCGTTTCGAATTTCAGTGCCAATTAATTAAATTAATTTCAGGTACCACGACAGATAATTCCACACTCAAGTTCTAGCCCATCAAACTTCCATGGATCTTCAAATGATTTTTTGAGTCCTTGAACCGCCATCTTGAGAAAACTAGGCTGTATGTGTTTGATGTTTGATACGTTGTTTGCTGTCTGCAAAAAAGAGAGTAAAAGAGTTCTAGCGGCACGAAAAAGGCCCACAGTTTGAGAAAAGATAATTCTTCTGCAACAACAACAAGATACTGGACTTTGGCAGAATAGGTATTATTGTGCAGAATTCTACCCAAAAAGTACTTTATTTCAAAATTTGACGATTTCAATGACGATTCGATACTGTATGTACCCGACTAATTCAATCCATTCGTGGTTATCTCGGTGAATTTTCTGGGTTGAAAAATTGATTGGCAATAACTTCGCTAACGTTATCAACACACATGCACGAGAAGAAAATGATGGTGATTGTTACGAAAACTCGTCTGTAAAGAAGCTTGATTTGATTGGTAGAATCCAACGATTCAACTGATCGAACCCAGTAGAAAGGAACATGTCGCTTGTGGTCACCATTTGAACCAAGAAGACACAGACAGGTTAGACAATTTAGCTTGCGATGAAGCTAGATCGGTGCCAACTAGGGCTTTGGTTACGAACGAACTTGTTGACGTAATTGTTGGCCATAATTAAATTACGTCGATGTCGATGTGACGCGATGTTTCCCACAGCATCATCGGGACGGAAAGCGCTGAAAGAAGCGTAGATGATTCTGCATTCATTTGTGCAGCTGTCTCCATCCCTCACGGAGCGAATCGGTGTTCTCACGCACGCGAAACACTTCCAGGCGAACGGGCGGTGGAAATGGCCATTACATGGATAAGCATTAACACCGCTGGTACATCACGATAACAATAAAGCATGTCTTTCTTTATGTTTCTCGATGTAAAACAGCTTTTCCTTCTCTCTTGTCCAATGCATAAGTGTCCCATAAAATGAAAAAAAAAAAATTAGCTTACCAAATTTTGTGTCCAAAGTGGGCCTCCCAATTTTTTCCCTTCCCATTCGGATGAAGCATTTTCACCGCCAGAAACTGAAAGCGTGGAAAAATCGGTGGCCTCTCGCAAACACAAAAACCTTCCCAAGGTGATTGGCCTTTGCATAATTCGGTGTCGATTGTCGTCACCCAAGAACCCATCCCAAATACCGGACTCATTTTACACCAGCTTTTCACAGGAAAAATTACCTTTGAAGCGGTGAAAATGGTGGGACATCGTAACACCATCTCTCGTTGACGCTTCTTATCGTTGGTTGGTGAGAAATGTTGTGTTCAATTATGAAGCAAAAGGCAGACCGATTGTATGGAGGAAAATGAACACAAACTGAGCAAAACATTGCAGTGCAACTTTGCCCACAATCACACGCAGCAAATAAATGATGAGGTGCCAAAAGATGCTACTGTGCAAGTGAAAGGTGAAACTAAAATCCGCTTCATTCGTAAGGAAAACAAAGGAAAATGTAGTAGCACTTATCGGTAACAGTTAATTGTGGCGAGAAAGGAAGGAACAGAGCGAATGTCGTCATTGCTTCGACGTTTCTTCAATGAAGTCGTGTGTTTGCATTGTTTTTGTCCCTATTGACTGTGCTATGATTTACAGTTCCTATCTGTTCGGGTCATCACGGTACGGAGAAAATGTACAGTGCGTTTGATCTTCCGCTGCGGCAAGTTGCATATCTGACGACTTGCACTGGCGGAATGCGATTAGTACAATTTTCATTGTTTGTCTTTGGAAAGGGTCGTACGAATTGCTTAATTATCTGGGAAGCGATTATAGAACTGTGGCTTGTTAATGTTTTCTTTATATTTCTTATTCAAGTAGGTGCTTCATTGGGAAGATTTAATGTATTTTATTTATAGTCTAGGAAAATTTAAATCATTTTTGTTTCGTTATTGTGTTGATATGTGAAATTATGTGACTGTAAAGTCCTTTATGGCTACAGAAAAGGCTGCTAAACGAGCTAATTTGTCAATGACTAGGTTATCAAATTTGCTTTCGTCTTTAATCAAGGAACGGCTTTGCGAAGAAATCCATACAAGTTTTGACTATTTTTCAACATGATCACATCGTTCTCGATTGAAAGTGTTTGTGGTTGCTTCAAGTCACGCTGTAAACGCGATGCACAGCTCTCTCACGACATCATAACTAATCGCAAAGCATGGATTCATTACAATAAACTTAACCACAACACTTATAGTAAAATCCCGAACAAGCGTCAATAAACTGAGTAAATGTAGTCTTTCATAATGTCCAGATCCAGATTCACAATTTCTTGGTGGAACCAGCTAAGTATCATATATGATGAATTGCTAAAGCTGTCTGATATAAGGGACGGTGTGGTTTCGCAACGGTAACGGTGCCGGCTTTCAATACCCAAGATAAACACCTACTAAACACTCCCGCACCAAGGATAAAGACGATCGAATCTAACTTAAAACCTCTCTGAAGATATTTTAAACAATAGAAATGGGTATCGTTGAGTGTTAAATTCCTTTCACGAAACTAGACCAGCTTCTGATGATGTGAAGCTCTCATCTCATCCAACTTAGCTACAGAATGATTGGAAAACGCCATGCGATAAAGTTTTAAATAAAATTGTAAATTGGTCGCTGCTGCCCGTATATCATCATATAAGATAGACAGCGGTGAGAGTTTTTACACGGCATAACCAGGGTTCAAATCAGATTCGGACCGTCTCTCCCCGTAGTATCTAAATACGTGGTATCGGCAAGTCTAATAAGCTGTAGCATATCTGCTAAACATCTCACCAGAAGTATACAGTATCTCACATAAAACAAGCGTTACGTAGCATTGCAGTCCAGACTGAGGTCAGCAACACAAAACAATAAAATACAAAACAAGTAACTTCAAGATCGATCAGTTCAATAATAGTGACACATTTCATGCAAGTGCAGCAATCGATCACACTGCGACACATTTTGTGCTTACGTAAATATTTTTGTACAAAATGCAATAACAAAAAGAAAACCATTAGGAAACAATTTTTGGTTACAAAAAACGAGCAAAACCTATTGTAAGAATTGGGTGTAAATAAAGCGGTCTAGGAAGCCTTCGAGAAAAAGCAGTCTAAGAGTTCAATTCTTTCTAGAGCTTTGAGTGTCCCCCTAGCCAAGGTAAGGCCTCAAAGGCCTCAAAGTGTCCCCTACCCAGGTAAGGCCTGTAAGGAATATTCCTTCTGAACATCCAAAGTCGCCTGGCCGACTTGCTCCGCCGATGAGCATCGAGAGTTCCCCTACCAAAGGTAAGGCCTCGATGTCTAAAACGTTCCAGTAAGGAAGATTCTCATCTAGAATCTTCATACTGCCTGGACAGACAGATAAAGGAAAGGTATTGGTCCGCACAGTTAGTAATCACGATGTACCGTTCTCGTCGCGATTATAAGTCCGAGTTTCTTCTTCCCCACCTCAAGGTGTCCGTGAACGAAATTCTTCTTCTCCACCATATGACGACCGTCCGAGTAATTTCTTCTTCTCCACCAGAAAGCCTTTCGATGGCCGGCGTGACCTTAAAAGGTCGTAAAGTTAAGAAGAAGAAGGAGATTGGTCGCTGCTGAAGAAACTTGGATGTCTCCTGTATTAATGCCATGCATTGTGTCAAAGCTATATTTCTCAAAACAACTCATCGTTCTGATCGATTGCCCACTTATCAAACATGAACTGCTTCAATTATGATTTTTTTTTCTAATAATTCCGATCTTGTCCAAGACCAAATACAATGCGCAGACCGATGGTCTGACCCTTGATCATGTGATGTGGAACTACAAAGTAACTGGGCCTAGGAATTATCAACAACGGCTCCAGTTGCATTTTAGGGTCCTTAAAAACGATATCTGGTCCCAATTTTCACTTATTAACAGCAATAAAAGGATGTTGTTATCTGATAGCATCCCAATATGTATATTGTCTCGTTGTAAATTAGTACTTCAAAACCCAGGTGAAATGCAATCATTAAAAAGGTCAACCGAAAACAAGCGTTTGCAACATTGTAATAAGTAATGTAATATAAATGGCAATAATTAATCATTTAAGGAAGGCAAAATAATGTGCAAAAAATCAATTTGCACCCCACCAGCGGCCAATGCATCGGATCAATTGTAATAAAACGCAACTGTCACTACACTCCATTACACTCTGCCGCAAACCGTCGCCCTCCAGCATATATAGTGACACAAATTAACGAAACAAACAAAACAGTCACACGCAATCGCTTGATGCAATTTTTGCAAAATTCGCTTCATACCGCTGCGGGAGAGACAATGAAAATAGTCGTCCCGTAGACCTCCCGTTGTGTCTCTTACCCTATGACCCTGCGGGGAGCAATTCGAAGATGAGCTGCGGCGTGTGAATCATTAATCATTCATTTATTTACTTACTTATGCTCGCTCTCTCCCTCTCTTCGGCTGCTGATCGTAAGCAATAATTGGCTGTCGCTAATTGGATTTAGCGTCGACGCTACGTACGGGTGACGACGCGTCGTACTCGCGACTTGGTGCGATACGACACTCGAGAGTCGAGCGGTTCGCGACGGTGAAGATGATAGCGATGGGGAGCAATTGCATGCCATGTGCACAGAACACTCGTCCAAAGCCACCAAAGTATGTGTGCGTGCGTGGGTACGCATGAGAACAGCATCGACTGGTGAAATGGACCAGCGAGATCGGGTCTTGATCGGGACAGTAATTAGCATCTAGAAGCCAGAACGACAGTCTAATTATGTTGCTGAAACGAACAGCATCGATAAGCGCTCGCTGCAGTCAGTTTAGTGTTCTGTGAACTCGCGGATTTAGATCGGAGAACATTTTGTGTTTAGAAGTGTCGTTGATCATGAAACGAATTCTTACGCCCCCGGTTCAATATCCGATGCATCTTTTCGGTTCCAACATCGGCGTGCTGTGTTGTTGTTTGGTCTTAATATGCCAGCTCAGTGTGAATAGTGCACCGGCCGTGCCGACGAAAGAAATGGTGCGTAGTGCGAGGTGGTTAAAGACGTGCGATCCGAAAAATCAGTTCGGCTCATTGGTTTCTTTGGTCCTTGATTCATAGATCGATTTTATGCGACGGTTTGGCTACCTAGAAAAAGGACCCTCGCAAGCGGAAGCTCTGTACAGTGGTGACGCGATTGTGGATGCCATCAAGCACGTGCAGAAGTTTGGCGCTTTACCGCAGACGGGTGTTCTTGATCGACGAACAATCGAGGTAAGGGAGAACAATGAAAATTTTAATACTACTTATATTGAAGATGATCCACTACTACAACATAGTCTAGGGTGTGAATGAGACATATTAAAGCAAGTGTTCAGAAATAGAGCTTAAAATAGAAGGATTTCGTTTGACCTGCTTTGTGAAGTTGTATTCTCCCTGTTTTGTTGAACAAAGCTAAGCTCTCAAATTTTTACGAAGTCGAAAATACCTAAAATACCCAATGCTAAGGGATATCCTAACCTAAACCGCCATTTTTAGAACAAAAAACAAAAAACATTTTTAGAACAGAAAAATAATGTCCATGCCAGAGACGAATAACTCAGAATGAGTGAGTGGGGCTCGCCGCCGATCAAAGAGGCGCTCAAGACAACACAGGGGTGACGCTTCTTTTTGTGTGAATAATCCGCAAAATAACAGAAACGTAATAACATCGAATCCGTTAAGTAATTTTATATAGTAATTATGCTATCGCCTTTCAAAATAGGTCCTTTTTTAAGATGAGGCTTGAGCCTTTAACTCAGTTTAGGATAATCGAAACCTTGTCACTTTACGCCATCCCTAACGATAGGCTTTCTGTAAATTCAGAGACCACTAACCCGCACATTATTCTTATGTTATCGACCCTTGACTGTTGGTACGTTACGGACATAAAAATTGAGTCACTCAGCAAATCTTATATCCTTAATAAATACTTCGCTCTTCTTGTTCAGCCTTGTAAGGCTTTCTTCACGTGATGTTTAAAAAGTAGAAAGATTATTTAAATTTACTACAAAAGAGAACGTCCAAACCACTTTCCATTCCTCAACTGCTGTGATGTAAGACCATTTGCCCACCCTGTAAAATGATATTACTTGAAAGAAGATAACTTCAAAAGCTTAATCATATAAATAAAATCAACATACACCCATACACGCTGAAACATCCTTAAATAATGCTCCAATCAAAACCACTTTCTCTCCTTCTCATCCCCCAACCCCGCTCATGTGGCGGCGCTTAACCTTCGGCACCTGTTCCGTTCGGTCGATTGCTGCAGCTAATGTCAGCGCCCCGATGTGGCGTGGTCGACGTGATGCAGCACGATCAATCATTGCGCCACCGGCGGTACGTGATCGGTTCGGAGAGCTGGCGGAAGCGGCGCATAACATACTTGTAAGTAGCCAAAAACCTTTGCACGGACGAACAGCCGCATGTAGCATGGGTACGGTGTGGTCTTAACAGGCTTGTCTCAGCTTTAAACACTCCAACAAACTTCCCTGTTTTTTTTTTTTTGGGGATACGACCGGTGAATTTGATCCCCTAGCGAAAATGAACAAAAGAAAAAATCCCCATCCACACTCGCCGAAGGATGAAAAACGAGCCAAAAACAAAACCAACCTCAAATGCCCTACCTTAACCCCGTTTTTTTTGTTGTTGTTTCTCTCCGTTCGGTTGTTGCACACACTCCGGCCCAAAACATACAATCCCTGCCCGGTTTCGGGGCAGCCGGGTGGCTTTTTATGTTGCGAGGTCGATTTTTGTTGTCTCTTCCTCGTTCCTCGTACCATTCGTCCAGCAATTCGTACGATTGCTTTCATACGATCACCCGATAATCTATGATCGATGATCGGTCAAAACGAGCGCGGTCGATCGTTGGTTTAACCCTTAACTGCTTGAAGAACTTGTTGTCCACCAATCGAATAGTTTGGAAAGTATGGCGCTCAAAACTATCTTCTGAATAACTTGAACCTGTAGGTTCAAGTGTATAGTAAATTTCAACTTCAATTCCGCACCAAATTAAAGCAATAAAATCACACCAAACTTCCGTAAATGCCATAGCCCCAATCCAATCAACCTGCACCAACGTTGGTACGCTTTTAACTGAATCGAACAAAAACACACATTTATGGGCATAGCGTTCCATTCACATGTGTCCGGCGTACGCAAGCTGCTCCAACTGATACTCCTGATCGGCCATTAGCTTTCGCTTCGATAGCCATTTTCGTTTAATTGGTACGGCCATTCATTATCCCGGCCGGGCAACACCATCATCGCACGAGTCAAACGCGGGACAGACAACAACAAACGAACGAAGGAAAAGAAGAAAAAAGCACCGAAACAGCAACAGCCATGCAAAAAAAAGGAAAGGAAAACTTTCACTTTAATTGAAAATGATCATGCGTGCGCCATCTTTGGACTGGGACGCGCCACGAAGTGGTGAGCACCAGAACGGAAGGAGGGCTTGTGATTCGGGGCGGTCACATCACCCATGGCGGACAGGTGCCATTTTAGACATTAGCATTTTCATCGATTCATCAACCGGCTGTTCGAGTTCGAGAGGTTTTTTTTTTTCTCAACCATTCGGGACGAGTTCTTCGCATTCCACGAAGGTATTAGATAGTAGGGAACAGGGATTGCATATTATCCCGTGATCGTGACGCTGATTACGACCATTAAGCGACAGGAGACCACATCAATCTATCCCACACACAAACACAACCGTTGGGGTTTGATTCGTTCGCCAAATTCTTACTTTCATTCCCACCCAACTCTCCCTGGCGAGTCTCCCACTCGCTAATGATCTCTTGTGTTCAGCTTGTTCCGAAACCTTGTGCGCTGTAGGAGGTCCGCTTTTCAAACTATCGCTCTTCATACCGTCCCTCCTTTTTATCCACACATTCCCCCGCAGCATTGCGAACTGGTCCAGCAAGGTTGGTGAGGACTCGGTGGCCAAGTTTATGGCCAAAGCGTTCGGCGAATGGAGCAAGTACAGCAAGTTGCGCTTTGTGCGCGTGTACGACCCGTCCGCAGATATTATTGTCGGGTTCGGGAGCGGACATCACGGGGACAAGTGAGTAGTAGGAGGGGTGCCGGGATCGATGCGGGGTATGAGTTTGATCGATTAATACATTCGATCCTGTCATCCGTTCGCGCTCAGCTATCCATTCGACGGGCCGGGTAATGTGCTGGCCCATGCGTTCTATCCGTACGAAATGAATGCTTACGGTGGGGACGTACACTTTGACGAGGACGAAAATTGGAAGGAAAACTCGACGCACCTCAGCGAAGGGGTGGACTTTTACTCCGTCGCTATACACGAGTTGGGACATTCGCTGGGACTGGCGCATTCGCCGGTTTATTCTTCGCTCATGTTCCCGTACTACAAAGGCATTGCACAGGGAACGCTCGATTACGATGATATCTTGGCGATGTACCAGTTGTACAGTATGTTGAAACACGGGTAAGTCGAGCCCGAGATTAGGTCAGATATCACCCAAATTTTCGCTCTCTTTTTCAGTTCAAAACCCTCACATTACTGATGACCCGGATTGGATGTACACTACCGAATCGGTAACATCCGTGGACGAGTTCTTCACCGTTACACCTGTACCGAGACTGCCCGATTTGGACAGCGATCCATATCCCGAACAGGAACCGGTCTTTACCAGCACCACAACTTCCTCCACAACGGAAGTGTACGACATCCCGATCACCTTCGTCGGTGACTACGAAACCGTGGATGACCACATCAGCCGGCATCATTCGCAGCCACCGGTCGGTGTCACCACACCACACATGCCGGCAGAGTACGTCCCCGTGCCGGATATATGTAGCGGTAGTTTCGATGCGATCGGTCTTCTGCGAGGTGAAATATTCATCTTCAAGGGTGCCTATCTGTGGCGGCTAACGGAGAAGTATCGTATCAAGGAGGGTTACCCGGTGCGGATTTGGCAGGTGTTTCGAGGATTCCCCAAAACCGTCACCCATATTGATGCCGTGTACGAGCGGTTGGACGATAATGCGATCGTACTGTTTTCCGGACGCGTGTACTGGGTGTTTGATGCACTCAACTTCCTGCACCCGGAAGTACGTCCACTGACGGACTATGGTTTACCGGAAGATCTGAAGCGCATCGATGCGGCGCTCGTTTGGCGTGAGTATTATAAAATCGCTCGTACCCATTAAAGTAGTGGTTTAATTGTGTTTTTTCTCTTTTGTTGTCTCTCTCTCTCTCTCTCTCTCTCTCTCTCTCTCTTTCGCCGCTTTGCTTTGTTTTTAACATTTAGCGAAAAACAATAAAACCTACCTGTTCGCAGGTGATCGTTTCTGGCGCTACAACGATACGGCGGGCGAGATGGACGAAGGCTATCCGTCATCCATGGACCGTTGGTTTGGTATACCGAAAAATATTGACGCGGCCACGGCAGTCGCGAGCGGTGAGTAGTGCGGTAGGAAGCAGGAAACACCAACCATAACCTTTCTAATCGTGCCATTATTTCCTGGTACTGCTGGTAACCTTGACATTCATGACTATCGCTTGGTGGTCGGGCTCGGACCGATGCCATCTGCTTCGCAGGCAAGACGTACTTCTTCAAGGGAAATTACTACTGGCTGTACAATAATGAGCGGGTACGCCCGGAACGTGGATACCCTCGGCGAACGGGAAATATATGGCTCGGATGCCGATAAGATGCAAGCGATGCGTTACAGTGCTACGAACGGCAGATTATGCTGGAGGACAAATTAAAAAAAGCATCTCCGGGCAGTATGTTGCTATTTTTGCTACCAAAGTTTTTTTAAATGCTCACTTCTGCTATATTATCTTAAACAACAATCAACGGTATTTGAATGATTCTTCCTACAAAGGCAAATTAGTTAATAAAAAATCATCCCGTAATTTTGAGAAAAGTGTTGGTTTCTGAAGACAATTAGTTTGGAATACCTTTCTGAAAAGTATCTAATAAAACGACCCCAAAAGAGAATCAATCTCTTCGATTGATCAATTTTAAAATATCACGTGTTGCGATTTCCATCTGCAATTGAATTAACGGTTCATTGTTCAAAATTCAAATATTAGGCGTTTCAAGCGTTTCAAGTGTTCTTCAAGCTAGATCGCAATTATCTTAGAAATTATCGTTTACAAGAACAATTCGGTCCACATTTTTACATACATAATTCTTTGATAAACATTCCACAATATTTTATTGCCAAAGTAATATTCATTTCACTTATCTTTCTCTCGAAAAACACATATCACGGCAGCTAAACCAGGAAAGCGTTCCTCTCATAGTCCATTTCACTGAGCTGACGTAGCGTTTGACAGCTCATGCTAGGCGTTTGTTGTTGTTTTGAGGAGTTGGCAACTGCAACGAAACCGGTGTCGGTGATACATTCCAACACATCGTACACAGTTCGTTATTGTTAAGTTTAGTAAAATAAAAGAAAGTGTTACAATGTTTTGGCACATATTTTTACTCGTTTCCGGTGTGAAGCTGCTCTTTATCCCTGCTTAGTAAGCATCAACATTCGTTACCTATTTCGATGGTCATGAAACAAGAGCATTTCTTTCCCGACAGTCGCTCCACAGACTTCGAAGTGCATCGAAACTGGCTAGCCATCACCCACAGCTTACCCCTCTCGCGGTGGTATTACGAAAAAACGAGCGAATGGACACTCGACTATCCGCCATTCTTCGCATACTTTGAATGGCTACTCTCACTGGTGGCCAAATCGTTCGATCCCCGTATGCTGGACGTGAAGAATCTCAATTACGCCTCCGAGCAAACGATTGTCTTTCAACGATTCTCCGTCATCGTAACCGACGTTATTTTCGCACTGGGTGTCCGCCGATGCCTTCGAGCCTTGACGGCCGGAAGCTCGAGTACGTCATCCCGCTCGATCCTTATCGGTGGTGCGCTCCTGCTCGGCAATGCCGGTCTACTCATGGTCGATCACATCCACTTCCAGTACAATGGATTCCTGTTTGGCGTTCTGCTCCTTAGCATCGGTGCACTGATGGAAAATCGTTCCCTACAGGCGGCACTGTTGTTTGCCGCACTGCTAAACTTAAAACACATCTTTATGTACGTCGCCCCCGTTTATATAGTTTATTTGCTACGATTTTATTGCTTGCGCGATTTCACCATCGGACAAGCGCTCGGAAGGTTAATCAAGCTCGGCACCATCGTGCTGGGCGTCTGTTTGCTCTCGTTTGGTCCATTCTACGAACACATTCCACAGGTAAGCCACTCGATTACGCTTCTTAATTGCTCCGCGGTACTAATGTGAATTTATTGCCCATTATTGTAGGTATTTTCGCGACTGTTTCCCTTCAAGCGTGGCCTCACGCATGCTTACTGGGCACCTAATTTTTGGGCATTATACAATACAGCCGATAAAGTGCTAGCCGTATCGCTGGGTAAGGTGGCCCAAGGTTCGAGCACCGGTGGATTGGTGCAAACCTTCGAACATACCGTTCTGCCATCCATAACTCCGGCAGTAACATTCGCTCTGACGGGAGTATTTATGGTTCCGACTCTGCTGAAACTATGGACATTAAAATCAACCACCACGAGCGTCGCACTAGGGCGTATCTTTGTGCGAGCAATCGTCCTGTGCGGTTGCACTTCCTTCCTTTTCGGTTGGCATGTACACGAGAAAGCCATCCTGATGGTGCTGATTCCGTTGACGCTGCTTGCCATCGGCAATCACAATGATGCCCGTTGGACCATTTTTCTCGGGATCGTAGCACATTATTCACTGTTCCCGCTGTTGTTTAAACCCGAGCTAACACTGGTTAAAATTAGTTTGCATGTAGTGTACACTGGGCTAAGTGTAGTACTGCTGAAGTTAATCCATCGAGGAACATTCTTTCATACGATCGAGTTTCTTTATTTGGCCGGATTTCCTGTTCTTTGTGTGTATGAAAACTTGGTCCATGACGTAATAGGGTTACGGGAACGGTTGCCCTTTTTGCCGCTACTACTTACGAGCGTTTACTGTGCCGTTGGGGTGGTGTACTTTTGGGTTTCCTACCAAATGTCCTTCCTGCACACAAATGGAGGTGAAACAGTGATCACAGAGAAGAAAAAGACTAAATAATCAGGAGCGTGTAGAAAATACTATTTGAAGCATTTCATGTATGTATGTTTGCGAAAGTGTAAGAAATAAAAGCCAATGACTGATAAATTTAAACCCAAACCAGTTTCCATATGGTTTCTCAAACATGTAAAGAACAGATCCACAGAGAGTTCATTTCATCCGTTTAGGTAGTGCGGATTCCTTTATTTCACATTATACATACGAAAAAAAGTGCTGCAATACACAACCCCTTATGCTGCGATTACGATGATCAAGAATACCGAGAAAAACTCCCCAGTTCTACCTCCACCTGCATCCCCATCCACCCACGTCACTTGCCGCATAACCCGGGACCCATGTCACAACACCAAACACTCAAAAGCTTTATTTCCTTCGTCGGTACTGATTCAATCGTTTGTTCGATGGACAGTACTCGGCGTACTCCTCCCAGGTACATCCGGTACGTGTGCAACACTCAGCCGTAATCGATCCACCCGATCGTCGCTTTCCGTTGCGTCGGGTTCGCAGAAACGCATAAGCCACCTCACGATCAATTGCCCACGGGAACTGCACCGTCGCATCCTCTAGCAAGTTTTGTCCCGCCGAGCTACGCTTTTCCGTACCCATGTTGGACATGCTGTCATCTCCCGGTCCGCTACGCCTTGAAATCCGATAGATATCCTTTTCGCAGGCCCAATAAAGATGGCGTATCAATTTTTCCCGACAGCGCGAATGACTCTCCTGATGCCAAACCTTTTCCCAGTCGGCTCGGGTCCGCTCGCTGAACGTAACTTCGAGCGCATCGTCCAACCCGCCCGACGCACTAACGATTTCGGCAAACTCCAGCAGCACACACAGCGCCAACGGTAGCCACATCTTGGACCGTGTTCCGGCCAGCTTGCCTCTTCACGCACTGCTTTCTTTTTTCCTCGAGGTGGACACTATAACACGATCATCTCCTAGTAAACCAAGAGTATATCAGGATCCAGCACCTAAACGTCGTCCCCAGCAAGGACCAAACGAAATCACCAACTCACTAGATATCCAGGATTCACTTTCGGCACGAGCTACGGTCTACCAACGAATGAGGATGTCCACTTGCTAGCCGAACACTTTTTATACCGTACCCGATTACGACTTACGACGGGCAGATGCATCATCTCACTGCTTCCCAGAAAAACAACCAGGACGATGAGACGACACCAACGATTCCAGCGGCATCCAATATGACCGTTTGACCATTGATATTGACTAATGTAATGATCATTCGCCGAACCATTCCGTTAGGTGATGGTGAGTCTATCGCCAGCAATAGACACATAGACACACACACATGTACACCGAGTACACCTACACACCGCACGTCGTTGGTCAGCGACAAATGGCGTAACCTATGGACCGGAGAAAAGGACGAACCGACACACACGGGCTAATCGAAACGGTACACATAAATTGGTCATTGGAATCGGAGGTGCGAACCCTAAGCAGGAAATATACAGTGACCAACAGAAAAATGTTGCCAGTCTGGAACCTAGACACAGAGGACAAAAGAAAACACATACTCCGGAAGTACATTTTTGCACAATTTCTTAAGTAACTTTAATAGAATTCAGAAAAGCAGAAAAACTTAACCTAACAAAAATCGAGTTGAGGACAAACGTTTCCATCGTACTGTAATAGCTCCATAAAAACCTAACCACAGAAGTGACATTCTCGTACAGGCATTCCACCACCCCCAAAAAGGACACACAACTCCCCCTCTCATTAATTCATCTGCCATCTTCTCCCACCCTAGGTGTTACACCCGGTGTATACCTAAGCTCCGTATGTCAATGAAGATGCTTCACCTTCCTTCCCGTAATAGCTGGCCATACGAGAATCGGCAACAAATTCCCTTAACTTCGGCACCTGCTTCATACGCCAGCTGATGGTTGACGTCATGACGGTGTTTGCGTGTGCCGGGAAGTGTTCCTCCAGGACGGAAGCATTTTTGACAATCAGCTTCTGAACTTCAGCCGCCTGGCCACGGTCAGTGACCTCGTGGATGATTATATTTAGCAGGTGCTGTAACCGTTGCGCTTCCTGGCCCATCTCGTCTGCGTCGACGGTGGACAGGAAACGGACGATTGGGTGTAAGAAGTCTCCAGGATGGGATTTAATCAAACTCTCCAACACGGCCAACAGTTTACTGCACGTCAGTAGCTTTCTTTCCTTGACCTGTTCTAGCGCTACTAGGAGTGGTTCATTTGCATGGTTTGGTTGACATTTTAATCGGGCGAATAAACGATCCCGTACGACCTCATCGGGTGATACTAATCCTTCCAATATTTTCTGCACACTCAACGGTGGACAAGCTGATCGCTGGATGTTACCAGACGAACCCGTTTTGCTCTCGGCGAAGCCTGTGGGGTTTGCTAATCGAGCCCACCAATCGAACGCACGTTCCAGAGCCTGCGATTGGAACAGGGATCGCGTGAAGGTTTCGGCAAGACCGAACATTTCACCAACGAATCCTGCCACAAACCGATCAAACTCCTCCGACTGTAGCACACGCTGTAGGAACCCGACGTTCTCTTCCGCCATTGCAATTAACCACGGGACAGGGTTCGGGTTGGCCGCTAGTTCCTGCAGCATCCCAAGGCAAACCTCGTACCCGACCATTCCGACACGGGCCAGCACGAATGCATCATCAACCAGCTTTGCCTGCATAATGGGCGGCAGCGAGGATAGTATGTCGACGATACTGTTCCATCCGCGATCGTCATACTCGACGCGATAGAAACCTATCTGCCGAGGGTTCACAACCAACACATCCTGCCAGGACATCTCCAGTCGAACAACCAGCTCCTGATCGCTTTCCTTCATCCAAAACGCAGGTTGATATTCATACTTTCCCGCACTGCTATTAGTGTAGTATGTGATCGGAATGTGCCACCGCGATTGAGTGTCCCGAGAGGCCGTCTCTTGCTGATAACGTTCTTGCCGAAACCGTACAAAGGAACTGTTAAGCCGTTCCACCATCACCACCGGATATCCCGGTTTATCTGCCCAGCTGCGAAAGATTTGCTCCACCGTTGGACCTTCGGGGAGCTCCTGGGTGAAACTACCGTACAGTTCACCAGGAGAAACGATCCCATCGCGGTACGTCTCGAGGTATCTTCGGACGCCACTCTTAAAATCCGTTTCACCTATCGAACAGTTGATCATCCTCAGTATGCAACCAGCCTTGCTGTACGTGATCGTATCGAATAGCATCTCAATGCGTACCGAATCGGCCGGCAGAGGTTCCACCGTGAGCGCGTGTGCATCGAACGCATCTGCCAGCAGGGCGGGCCTCATGTGCCGTACGGCGAAAGTATCCTCCAACGGTAGCAGGTCCGGATACACTTCGCTTCCCAGCAGTATCTCGAAGTATGTCGCAAATCCTTCACTTAGCCACAGATACGACCACCACGCTGGTCCTACCAGATTGCCAAACAGTTGATGTGCCGTTTCATGAGCGATTGTAAGTACCGCCTGGGCACGCTGCAACCGGTGCGAGTTTGCCGACAGCACAAGAAACTGTTCGTCGTACGAGACCAGTCCCCAGTTTTCCATGGCATTCCCAAACGCTGGTATCGCGGCATGATCAAGCTTGCTCAAGCCCAAGCTTTGTCCGGTGTACTGTTCCAAGCTGGTTAGTAGGGTAGTTGCTGCCTGTAAGCTGTACTGTAACATTTTCTCATCTTTCGGTGGTGCAAGAATTCCAACCTTAACTCCGGAATGACTCGTGGCGTGCACGGAGGTGAAGTCTGCGATCAGAAACGATACAAGATACGTTTGCATTGGTGGCGTACGCTCGAACCGTACCACCTTGTAGCCATCCAGCAGCCAGGAGATCGTCTCGATCGGTGCATTAGAAGCTACCAGATGGCTTGCGTTACTGACGATCGTTATGTCGAAGGTACTCTTCAGCCCTGGTTCATCGAAACACGGAAAGGCCATGCGGGCATAGCTTGGTTGGAAGTGTGTCGTAGCAACGGCCATTGGTACACGCTTGGGTCCACGGTACTGTGTGCGGTAAAATCCCATATGATCCTCACCAAGCGTGTTGTTGAACTCAATCACTAGCTGGATCACTTTATCGTCTACCCTATCCAGCACTCGATCGGTACGTATATGCAGCAATTCACTCGACTCGTCGGTTTCCAGCACCTGATGAGGTATCTGTACGCCGTCCCGACATCTTCGTACACTAATCGTCCCTAGCGCGTTGCCCAGATTATGCAGAACAATTTGATCCGTATCACGAGCGATGGCAATCCGTATCGAAACATTCCCGCGGTAGGAATAATCGCCCAACCCTAACCCTGTCACTTCCAGGTGTAGATCGTAATGCAACGGGACAGTATGGTTCGGCAAACGGCCATTGGCCGTTACCACCGGAACAACCACCAAACACAGCACAAGCCACAGCATGACTAAACCAACCCGGCACAATAATCGGCCATAATAAAGCATCCCGACCACCAACGTGCCAAAGCGTGTGCCGCGCGAAGTGCATTAAAGGTTGAAGTGGTTTATCTGGCACGTTTTTAATTGAAAACGTTTGCAGGTATTAGGACATATGTGAGATTCTATAGAACAATTCAGGCAAGAAACAGCTACACTATCTGTGGATCCATTAGCGGCCGAACGACAAACAGTGGGCGCTTATCACTGGGAGGAGAAATCGAAATCACTCTCATCGTTCACGGTGCTTAGCGTTGGCACATCCGATCCCGGATCGCCATCCTTCTTGGCCGGCTTTTGGTCACCGGTGGTCTGAGCCGGCGGTGGTGGTGAAGCATCGGTAGCTGTCTTGTCTTGTTTATCTTTCACCAACGTGGAATCGATAACGGTCGATGGCTCAATGGCGGTTTGTTCCTCAGCTAATTGAGTTTCACCAGCGGTAGTCGCAGTGGCAGCAGTACTGTTTGGCGAAGGCTCCATGTGCTCGGGATTAGGCAGGGTCGATTGTTCGTACTGTCCATCGGGAGGATAGTACGCTGTTTGCTCGTTCGATTCTGAAGCTGTGGGATATTGATCTGTTGGATGGACGATCTGTTGCTCTTGCGATTGCTCGTACTGTCCTTCCACCTGTTGATTGGTCTCATCCATGTAGTACTGCTGCTGTTTCTGTTGTTGCTGTGGGTCTTGACTATAGTACTGTGCGTCGTAAGCTTGCTGATCGTTGTAGTATTGTGCGTTTTCATCATACTGATACTGCTGATTCGGATCCGCCTGATATCCTTCCTGAGTCGCATAAGAGCTAACCATCGGATCGGTAGCGTCCTGGTACTGATATTGAGCTTGATCCGCTCCTTCGACATACTGTCCTTCCTGATTGGTCACGTACTGATAGGCTGCTGATTGTTGCGCATCGTGCTGTTGATATTCTACCGGTTGTCCCATCGCATCATTATGATATCCCTGCTCTGCGGAGGTGGTCTGCGGAGTTGGCATTTGTTCTGCAGATTGTTCGGTTTGATAGTAAGGATCGTGCGAATCTACAGGATATGCGGGATACTCAGTATTTGGGGGATCCTTGGAGGGATCGACAGTAGAGTTTTGAACGACTGTCTGATCTACGTCAATTGAATCTGCCGTCGCAGCATTTTCGTTTAGAACCTCAGTATACCCTTGCTCAACTTGATCCGTTTCGGGATACGGTGGCTTAGACGATGCTCCAGGGAATGCTTTCGATCGCAGCGCTTGTCGTGCAGTAGTCCAATGTTGGTTTCGCGTTTCATATTGCTGCATCGGTTGTGGCTGCTGCTGTTGCTGCCCACTATTACCTTCTGCAGTAAGTTCTGACTTTATTACCTCACTCGAAGTACTATACTGTTGGTTATCATATAGTGGGTCTTCTGATTGTGCTGGTTTGTACACATTTTCATCCATTTGATGAGCTCCTTCAAGATAATCCGCATTACCATCGGATGGTTCGTATGTAATTTCGTGGTTTGCGTTCTGCTCTTCTTGAGGGACTGTATTTTGCCATTCACGTGAACCTTCATCCATTTTCAGTTCATTTTCATTAACGGCGTAGGGAATATTCATTTCCGCAGCATTTGCATCATCGTGTAACTCTTGGATATTTTGGTCATACTGAGCGTCCAGCTTTTCCTTTTGATTATCATTATCCGCTTTGTAATTAGTCTCAACATCGATTACACGATCCTCTTCAAATGTCTCAGCAATATACGGTTCATTGAAAGGACGATCATCTTTCTCTTCTTGAGCAACTGTATTGTATCCCTGGCCTGCAAGAATACACGGTATAATGGGATTAGTATGACGAACTCCCATTTCTAAAAGTTCATCCAGTTTCTTACCACCTTTGATCACCTCCTCAAGCGGTTGGGTGTCATCTTGTATCAGTTCGTAAGTAGAATTACTTCCAGCGTCCTTCTTATTCTCTGCATCTACCATAACGCTAAACTCCTTCAACTTGTTGGATAGCTCTCCAACCGGCTCATCCTCACTCATCGTAGCATCTTCAAGGTATGCTCCAGTGGTCTGTTTCACTTCCGCCACTTCTAATACCGGCGAAGGAGCAACAACGCTAACCTTCGGTATCGGTTCCTTAAGCACCTCACTATCGATGTACCGGATAAAGTCCTCGTTTGACATTTCAAACTTGCTAGCCCGTGTGCTAGCCATTGGCGTTGGACTAGCTCCGTAGTTCATCATCGAATTATCAGTTTGTAAGTCAGCATTACTATGAAACGCTCTCGAATAAGGACGTTCTACCGGTGCACCCTGGGAAGGCGTCAGTGCGAATGGTTTCTGCTGGGAAGCAAGATAGTTACTTAAAGCCGTTGGAGGCGGAATGGAATTGCTGCTGACCGTTTGCTGATGTGTTAGATCGGTAAGATATTGAACGAATTCAGATTTGGGTGGACTTTGAGGAAGCGGTTTGGAAAGCGTTGCTGGTGGTGCAGTAATCATCGGAACACTGTACGCTGGCAAAGCTTGTGATGCTGTCGACCAGGTACGCATCAGATACATCTCGTACTGGGTCTGTTTTTAGGATAATTTGGAAAAAAATGTATCCTTTAAAATCCAACGATAAATCAATGCATTTTCAACAAATACCTTTAACATCTTCAGTCGATCCGTTTTGGCCGCCAACGATGCCGCCTGTAGATCGATTTTGTTCAGCATTCGTAGGATACTCTCATTACGCTCTGCTCGTTGCCTTTCCGCTTCCATCTGGCGTCGTTGGCGTTGTTTCATTGCTCGCACGGCAGCCTTTTCACAATCCGCTCGTTCACGCATTAAGTCCTCAAACTGTCGCTCCAGTTCTGCCCGCTGGCGTTCACTAGAAGCAATGAGGCGCATTAGATGCATTGGTGCACTGCATTAGCATAAACTTATTGCCACCTACCATCTACGTATGCGATTTTCCATCTCCTCAAATTCACGCCGATAGCTGGCACGTGGATTATGGTCCGAATGGAACAAAGCTCCACTGTCGTCCGATATTCCGGTGCTAGAATACATTGTGCGGTAAACCTCGGTATCTGCTTATCACTGACTATTTGTCGTAGCGTTAGAGGAAAGAGTGTAATGGCCAATCAATTTCAAATCACCAGCACTACACGACACAGCACCTTCCTCGCTAGTGCTCTAAACGTGGGAAGTAACAACTACCAGCTGCTGCTATCGAAGAAGGGCAAAAAAACCCGAATCACAATGTTACAGGAAAATCAATAATTGTGTCCTCCCCCCAGCCATTGCCGATCAACAAAGTTATAAACAGGACACCACATTCGATGCCGCAAAACCGTCGTCATCGTTGTCGGGGTTTTTTTTGTGTAGCGCATGCAACGGACCAAACAATTGAACCGGAACGATGGAAAGAGGGGAGGGAGTCGTTACGAAGTTCCGGACCAAACATAAAATGCAAGAATTTATCCTTGAAAAATGATAATTCGAAAGCACAGGAAAGGGCAAACAACACGCAACACTCTCGCTGAACGAGGACACGCATCCAGCGTCCCCCAAAGCTGCCTACTATTGCTAAGCTTGTGCAAGTTCACCGGACCGGAGACCGGTGAAGATGTGTTTGTTGCCTTCGCCGACAGGTCAGTCACGCAAACCATGACCCTATTATATGACCGACTGAAGCAGGAACTGAAGGGTGGAGAAAGGTATGGCGAGAAAATCTATTTTCAGTCTTGGACTTTATTCAATTCGTTGGTTTCTGTTTTTCTTTTTGCTAGTAACGACGCACCGTGTGTTACCATTCACAGACTGTCCACATGTTCATGTTGGCAGTCAATTGATTTGTTGGGACAGTCTCTAGTTTGTATCTCGCTTGTGTTCTACCTATTCTTCTCAATCAGAATCACACGAGTGTCCTTAAAGTTGAAACTATTACACACATAAGCAATTGGAATCGATAATTTTTTTCACATCATGTTTTTTTTTCGCCTCTTTTCAGTTAAATTTAAAAAGTCCACGAAAAGTCCTGTTGCAAGGAACTAAAGCGATGTAGATCATATGTTGAATTAATAGCGCCTAGAGCTATGCAATTATTAGTTTCTAATTCAACATTCATTGGGTGTCAGCGCGACGGATTGCGTACACTTCAGGCGTATACAACAAAATCACCATTAATTAAAGAACAAAGGAGGATGCTCTTGGAATATATTCACAATCAAGATCTAGAATGAGCTAAAATCTATCTGTAGGCTTAATAAATAGAATCCGATATCACTTGATCACTTTGTCTCACAATCTTTGCCCAGTCAATCGCTTCCAATCCATCCAATAGACTCTGCAGTATCCACTACACCGACCTTACCTACTTCACTTCAATCACTAGAATGACACATACTCACCGGTCGGAAAAAGAATTGACACTGGATCCCGTTGAGTAGGGACCCTTGTGACCCGGTACACACCCGATATGGCCCATATTGAGCGTCTGGCGTACGGTCGTATCGTTGAATGTCGTACCCTTTTGCATTCGATCGACCTGGTGCTCGGTCACGCATCGGCAACTTTGGTAACCTATGGCAACAAATGTAACAACCAGCATGTTTGTTAGATATCGGATAGCCCTTTTTGTATGGGGTACGATGATCGTGGTACGCGCAATGTTTGTCTGCTGCATGCATCCAAGGCAATGGAATAAGTTTTATTTACTTCAAATGCTTGCCATGCTTCGGCTTCTTTCGTATCGTAACATGTTACACAAAGAAATATCGTTCTGTATGTTCAATCCACTTCTGTTTTAAATTCTTTTTCCATTTTTTGTTCTTTCGGACACTACAAAGTCTGCTGAAGAAGTCTTCGCTAACGCTTACGATCTCCGTCGGGTAGTCCGTTGTTATTATCACTATGAGCCTGGCGATTTTAATGTGCTGCACAATAGTGAGATTATCGTACATTCCGTAGAGCTATTAGTAGAAACAGCTCCTCCATTGTCCTTTCTCACATATGGGGACAAAAAATCTACTGATTGTCTGAAGCCGTGGAATGAATTATAAAAATAAAAATAAAACTCTAAACTAAACACACAAAAAACACATTACTGCGAAATTTATTGCTCATCTACCCATCAATTAAATTCTTTATTAGTTTCGGTAAAGTTTTGCTCTTTTCATGATTTATTTCTTCAACCAAATGATTCAAATTTTACTGTTCTAAATGTTGCTCTTGTGCAGTACTAAAACATAAACCATCAGTCGATTTTTTCTACATTTTTTTCTTTTACATTTAGAATTGATTTATCTCACTTTCTCCCAGCATGTCCTTCTCGTCTACATATTGCGAACTACAATACAGAGAGAAAAGTGATCAATTTTATTATATGGTGTCACATTTTTTTTTATTTCAATAACCGATTCCTTTTCTTTTGTTTTCCTAGAACACATATAATGCTACGAATTGTTGTTATTTAATTTTTTTGTTCTCATTTTCCTAATTACACTGTATTGTTTTTTCTAAACGTTTTCCTAATTGGCTAAGTTCTTTTTTGTTCATCTAAACATCACCAACCTTCTCTTATACTCCTTATATTACAGGCCTCCGTTATAAACAAGCTCCTGAGTTACTTAATTACTATGCTGCTATTTCGTCGCAAATTGCACCTGCTCAGCGCCAGAAAGTGGAGCAAACGAGTACTGTTCAAACAAATAGATCTAACTTCAAGGAACCTAGTTATAGAACGAGAAGCATTTTGCCTCACTGTTTGCCTTCGATACGTTCATTTTGTTGTAAATCAGCACAGTTCTTTAAAGCTAGCATTAGCATTCTCCCTTTCTTCATTCATATAAAAACATACTTTCTTACACACTTAATAACTTGGATCCATACGTAACGGCCATTAATGCCACTAAAGGTTCACACGTAAACAGACGGAGAAAACACATTGGGAAACAGCACTTTAAAAAAATTGACTTAAACAGTTGAAAAAGCACTCTTTGATAATACGGACCCTTCCGAAGGGGTGGCATGCAACGGTGTATGTAACACGGGGAAAACAATTAGATACATTTAGGAAAAGGGGATTTTCAGCACAACAACTGCAACAGTATGCGGGATGAGACTAATCACAGTTAGTTACAATTGATGAACGTTTCTGCCGGAACCGTAACACAGTTTTACACACACACACATAAGGATTGCACGTTTTGTACGTGGTGTTTTGATATGATGTGATTATGATTTGTAATGATCGTTTGTTGCTTTTCTTTGTTGGATTATAGTAACGATGAATTCATGTCTGTTTAATATGAATTCCATAAAGGAGAGTTTTTTTCATTAATTAGCAAACATTAGCATTAGCAACATTAGCCAAACTAGCATTAGCATCTTTTTGATACTATTATAACGAAATATTTGTTTTACGATAACTAATGCGGACTAAGGCTAAATGATGCGTGTTTTATGTACATTTATCTATTCCTTTTTCCATCTATTTGCTCGATAAGCATTCAACCAGGCAACACTTTATCCATGATAAAGTCCGGTGAAGCTAAGCATCTCGGTATCTGTGTGGTGCACACTGTTCGAAAAATAAAACGGAAATGGATGGAAGTAACACCGTTTTTAACGTATCCGGTAGACACACACACACTAGCAAGTGCAGAGTGAGCTATTATTGTCATTGGTTTGTCATTTCTGCTTTGAGCTTAAAACTGCAGGATGCTGCGCTATTCGATTCTAATACGGGAGGGTAAGACACCTTGGAACAATTGAAGGCCACACCAACCTTTGTCGGAAGGAAGAAAGCCGAATGAAGCGATGAAATCAACTTAAACAATACATTTCATCGAAACCGACCGGAAAGGCGCGTTGATAAAGGATGTTTTGTTTACAACAACTTTACAAACAACAAAAAAGAGACTTCTACATTCACTCGTTCGTTAAAACCGATGTGATTTGTTCCTAGCTAGATTAACCTATCCTATAATTTTAATCTAAAAACGAAAACCTAACGCGCTTGGGTCTAGAAATCTAAAAGTCTTTTACATCACAAAAATAAAACGTTCCCCAGCTACACCATTAGCTACAGGAAGCCATTAACACTTCCCCCAACTGCTTTTATCCCGTGCCATGTTTGCCCGTTTCGAAAAGGCCTTTTTTGAAGAACGAGTGGAACTCGATCAACGTCTGCTTGGTTAGCCCGGGCCGTCCTTCACCCTCGTAAATGGGACAGTGAGGAATTTTGGCACACACGACCAGTAGGCGGCGCAGGTACGTTTCTAGCTGTCGACGGCGCGTTTTTGCGACCGATTCCGTGTTCGATGCAAACAGTTCACGCCTCGGAAATGGTATCGTTGCGATCTGCAACGGAAAGGCGGAAAGTTAGAATGGGAAACTGATTGTTTGCTGCACGAGACACACTTACCTTATCACCGTACAGTTTCTTCATCGCCAGATGGAGCTCACGAAAACGGCTGTACCGTCGCAGTAATGTCCACCTTTCGTCGGGTAGATTAATTTTCACCTCGTACTCGTAATGGGTTTGTTTGCCCGCACCTCGTATGATGTACGTTGGTATGTTTATAACGTGATCGGAACCTAACGTAGGAGATTATAGAAAGGAAATTAATATTTTGTAGTATCTTTTTTTAATTATTATCAGCAGTAGTTTTTATTGGTGTAAAGGATTCTTTCAACATCGATTGAGCATTTCATGTCCATGAATGAGAATTTCATGCTTCTCATGTTCTGCAGTATTTCTCAAACCTGTTGAATGTCATAAACTCTAGGAGCTTTTCCTGACAGGCCGAGCACTTAGCTGAGAAATGGATGTGAAAATGAAAAAAAAACTCAGAACATTGAAGTTGTGCCAAGTTCTCAAACAAAGAACATTCTTTTTTTAAACCGACCACTTTTTGACAACTTAGGCCGTATACCAGCTCCTTGATTGTGATGTCTGATGATCAGATGTCTAACAAAAACTGGCTGAAAAATTTAGTTTTATAACTCAAAACATTTGGTTGTCAATTTCTATCATCTGCCTTGAGAAACCCTGAAGATTGTAAGTAAACCGATCAATTTTACAGGTTTGTTGAAATATCATTTCACGTAAAATAAAATTTGTATCCACGGAAACGATAAACCCATTCGATGTTGAAAATATCCACTTCTAACTTACGGTAAGTTCCCTCCATGGACGGTAAGGATCGCGTAACGCTCGGTGCATAAATGCTGCCTTGGTCACGCGCTCGCATGTACCCCGGATAGATGCACGAATTGCCCACCCGGCTATCGTCACTATCGGTAAAGCTTTCAGGTATATCTCGCATCGAATCAAGCTGCAACTCCCCATCCGACAGGCAACTCTTCTCCACATCCTGTATCTTTATCTCCAGCTGTACGATACGTTTCTGCAGATCCTGCAACTCTCCAATCTTCCCGTCCAGCATCTTCTTATCACCATTCGTTTCGAGAATTTTCAT